>NC_073745.1:191924499-192616165 GCF_029784135.1 Toxorhynchites rutilus septentrionalis | reverse complement strand
CGGGGCAATATGATCATGTTAGTTGGTTCAATCATTTGAGCATGTTTTTGATAGGAAATACCGTCAGTAATTCATAGAACGAAAGTTTATTCTATTTTGCAATTATCATGTATATTTCATTGCGGTGCGGTGCGATGCGAAGCGATTGATTGAAGCCAATCGCGTGCATACCTTTGATAGAAAATCCAATATGAATCCAAACCCTTCCATTAATCCCGAATTTCATTCCATTCATGCGTAAGCAGTAAGAGTTTCAATATTCCCCTCAACCGTTTCCCCGATGAGTAATTTAATGATACATAAACCTAGAGCAATCGTAAAGATCTAAAATAAATTATTTCCTTATGACTAACTCATCAATACCCCTTTTCATAATTTCCAAATGACTCCATTAAAAACTGGCACACGCTGTCCACATTTTCTTTATCGCCGCATAATCACAGCACGCTGGCACCCGCGGTTCAAGTGCATTATTATGTCACCGAGCGCGGCGTTTTCCAGATGTTTTCTTTCCCTTGAAACGAATGCTATGTGAAATCAAACAATGACACACTGCACTGCAAGGACAGTCGAAGTAGCGTATCATACGTCAGTGGAGTTCGTGCAAACAGAGTTAAGTAAAGTTATGTGACGAAATATGTTTTAATTAAAACTAAATATATATTGAATGACAACCGCGTTTAATATTGAATGGTGTTGAAAGTATATTGAATGGTGACCGTTTTCTTTCATCAAATAACTTCTGAAATGGTGTCCCTTAGATTAGAATATCCCTTTTTCCGTGGGATCAAATCGTGCGAACTTTCTAACAAGTAAGAAAAATGTTTGTCGCGAACTGGATAGAATATGGCGACCGTGACAGGACAGGATCGCTTCAGATTACGCGTTTTTTGATGTTTCATTTCACTCCATTCTAAATGTAAACAACCCACCCCAAGGATGCCAGCAGTGTTGCCACACGCACAGATTTATCTGGAAAGGTACAGATTTTTTCGTTGCTTTTGGTACCAATTCTGTACGGTACATGGTACAAATTTTCGTCAAAAAGTACAGATTTGTACAGATTTTTTCCGCGTGTGAAATTTCTTACATTTGAACAAAGCAAGATTGAGGTACATGACGACTTTTACGCCGCAGTATTGCTTGGTGCTGCTGATCATAAAAGCATTTACAATGAATTAAAATTGATCAGTTTCATAAGGACGAAATTCGTTGTGTGAGAGGCGTTTCCATGGTTCTTCGATGGGAATATAGAAGATATGGAGAATAAGTTCCGTATCCTAAAGGAAAGTATGAAATCACAGTTTCAAAGAACGAGCATGTGTAGGATTGGTGACAAAAATTTGAAGGTTGAAAAGAATTGACGGATCGATCGCTTTGTTTGTGCCGTTCATTTTTCTGAATGTATTCAGAACAAAAAAAAGCTTCGAAATCGACTCAGTAACGACACAATGAACGCTATTTTGAGATCAAAAGATGATAAACATGATAGCTATGTATAAGCATCATCAAACACACGGATGACTTGCAAAAGTATGAGTGCCATTTTTTCTCTTCATTAATGATTTTTATTCGACAACCAATCAGAGCAAAGCGCGAGATCACCCTCGACAGTGCGAAACAACATAGAACTCTCCAACCTTTGGCTGCGGAATTCGCGTTACTTTGACAGGAGATACTACATACATCAAACAGATGGAACAACTGATGCTAGAAGGGCGGAACGATATCTATATAAATAAAAATGTACGGCCAAACGTGTTCGTCTCTGCCCGTAGATCTATGTTATGGAGAGAAAAATCGGAAAATTTTAGAAAACTATGAAGGAAGGTCGGAAAATTCGGTAAATTGAATACCCATATGTTCGAAAATTACATCATGATAAGCATTGTTAGTCCATTCGATGTTTGCGCTAACGAAATTGATCTTTGCTTGAAGGTGGAAATGGATTCTCAAGCGGAAGAAGGAAAGGTCCCTTTTGAGTCGTCTTCATTTTGTTGTATTTGTTGTATTTTGCCCATGGAACAATGTTATGATGAGAAAAAGTTGAGAAATTTGTTCTAAAGAATACACATAAAAATAAAAATTTTGGGTGGGACGACGTTCGCCGGGTCAGTTAGTATCGAAATAAATGTTTAGCTTTATACATATGAAACGCTTCATCAAGTGAGAGCTGAATCGATCACCTATTGCAAGCGTATTGCTGCATAATCATAATTATTTTTACACATTTTTGTTAATATTCGATTGAATTTGTTAGGGTGCTCATACACTGTTTGACCGAAGCCAAATATTTGACTCTTTTTGACAGATAAAATTTGGTCAACGTGTACTGATCAAATATATTCTACACAAAACACGACATGCAAATATTCAATTATTGGATGTCTAAAATATTTTTTAGTCTGTTCTTCGAACCTGTCGGTACATGGTTAGGTTACCTTGAATATTTCAGCGGTTTTTTTCCATGTTCGGTGTTTGACATTGTTTACCACTGTTGAAAATTGAAGAGTGGCAAACAAAATAGTGTTTGTACAAATATCAAATCAAACCTTATCTGTCAAAAAATATCAAATATTTGACCTCCGGGCAAACAGTGTACGGCCTCCATTAGTTTTTCAATTATTAATTATCTGGAATTTTATACTTGCATTCACACTTCTAGCGATATGATTTTGTTCCACCAATCTAGTAAGACCAGGTAAGACCCAAGGCGCGTAGAAGTATATCCTAAGGTGGGCCATCTTGCTAAAACCACTCTTCAGCCATCTTGGAAATCTACTGTGTTTTGTTTGTAAACAAAATACAATACGCTTGTGCCCAAGCTCACTCGTGATCAGTCTGTCTCTTTCACGCTTCAAGGAAATAATTCCCCTTCTGCTTTCTTCCGTACTGTTTTCATATACCGCTCCCCTAACCAACTTAGTGACGAAACGGCCTCACCTAGTACCATAGACCCGTCTTGGTAAGACCTTGTCCATAACAAATATTGGCAGTATGCAAGGCGCCTAGAAGTATAGCCTAAGGTGAGGCCGTTTCGTCACTAAGTGGGCTAGGGGAGCGGTATATGAAAGCAGAAGGGGGAATATTTGCTTGAAGCGTATAAGAGACAGACTGATCACGAGCGATCTTGGGCACAAGAGTATTGTGTTTTGTTTACAAACAAAACGCAGTAGACTTTCAAGATGGCTGAAAAGTGTTTTTAGCAAGGCGCCTAAAAGTATATCCTAAGCTGAGGTCGTTTCGTCACTAAGTTGGCTAGGGGAGCGGTATATGAAAGCAGTACAGAAGAAAGCAGAAGGGGCATTATTTGTTTAAAGCATAAAAGAGATAGACTGATCACGAGCGAGCTTGGGCACAAGCGTAATGTGTTTTGTTTTCAAACAAAACACAGTAGACTTCTAATATGAGTGGTTTTAGTCAAGACGGGTCTATGGTACTAGGTGACGCCGTTTCGTCACTAAGTTGGTTAGGGAAGCTGTATATGAAAACAGTATGGAAGAAAGCAGAAGGCAGAATTATTTCCCTGTAGCGTGAAAGAGACTGACTGATCACGAGCGAGCTTCGGCACTAGCGTATTGTGTTTTGTTTACAAACAAAACACAGTAGACGTCCATAATGGCTGAAGAATAATTTTAGCAAGTTGGCCCACTTTAGGATATACTTCTAGGCGCCTTGGTTTTAGCAAGTTGGCCCACCTAGGAATATACTTCTAGGCGCCTTGGTTCTTATCACTCGACAGCCTCGACAGTAGTTGAATACGTGACAGGAATGTCTTGTTTTTAACCAGTTCTGAATGTATCGAATGGATTGAACAATCAGGACAGCTGCTGTACTTTGAACCTGTTACATTTTCACTGATTCATAAAGCGGCTAGCATTGTCGAGAAGTGATAGTTTAATTCATTCAATCAGTGAAGTTTTTTTTGGTGACGTAACACAATCAACAAGTGGGTACGATAGTCAACAAAGACTAAATATGTCTGAAAACGTGAGCCCAATCAAATACTTTCTCTCCGGGGGATTCGGGGGAGTTTGTACTGTTCTGGCTGGACACCCTCTGGATACCATCAAGGTTCGTTTACAAACCATGCCCCTACCCGCCGCAGGACAATCCCCATTGTATGCCGGAACATTGGATTGTGCAAAGAAAACTATCAGAAACGAAGGATTTAAAGGATTGTATAAAGGAATGTCCGCACCCATTACTGGCGTGGCACCAATTTTCGCTATGAGCTTTTTCGGGTTTGGCCTTGGGAAACGTTTACAACAGACGACACCAGATGAAGAGCTAAATAATGTCCAATTATTCGCAGCTGGAGCTTTTTCCGGTATATTCACAACGACAGTTATGGCCCCAGGCGAACGAATTAAGTGCCTCCTACAGATACAGCAAGGCGGCCACGTACCTCAGAAATATAACGGAATGGTAGATTGTGCAAAACAGCTGTATGCTGAAGGTGGCATTCGCAGTATTTACAAAGGATCGGTTGCCACTCTACTCAGAGATGTTCCTGCATCGGGAATGTATTTTATGACGTATGATTACTTGAAAAAAGAAACAGTACCAAAGGATGGTCAAAAGCAAGAGGCAGCCGTTGGTCTCTTGTGGACTATATTTGCTGGTGGAATGGCTGGAGTCGCAAATTGGGCTATTGGGATGCCAGCGGATGTGTTAAAATCACGCCTTCAAACTGCCCCGGAAGGATCGTACAAGAATGGTATACGAGACGTGTTCCGAGAGTTAATGAAAAACGAAGGACCCCTGGCGCTCTATAAGGGCGTCACTCCGGTGATGTTACGAGCTTTCCCAGCAAATGCGGCTTGTTTCATAGGATTCGAAATTTTCATGTCGTTTTTGAATTTAGTCGCTCCGAACTTATGAAGACCATCAGGGGAAAAAAATATAATTCCCAATGTTAAGATGAAAGTCAATGTTAGTGATGGTCATGAAGTCTATTGAGTTGCTTCTGACATTGTATTTCCTAAATATATATATTTGTGAGCAATCTGCATGAATTTTATAGAAAAATAAAGTTGGCGGTCGCATTTGTACATTATGTTACTATCGTTTTCCTTTAGAACTTCAAAAATAGTTTGACTCACTCAAAAGTTGCGGCAATTTTATAATACTATTTATCAAAAAAGCATGGGTGTATTGACGATTCAAAGTTCCTGTGTGTGAAGCACATCCTGCATAAGAGTCGCAAGTTCTTCCACCAAATCGAGATCCTCGGCAGGAACGATTTCCTCGTGACGGTACTGATCGACCAGATCCATCAGTTTTGTTTCACTCTCAATGCAGAGCGCTAACCGTTCATGTAGTTTGATCTCATCTTGCAACAAAGCTAAAAATACGCCATCCTGCTGAAATTGTTTATCCAAAGCATCCACTCTGCTTTGCAGCGTTTGAACTTGTTCTGCAGTGCAGTTCTTTTTCTGTAGGAAATCCGATGGCAACAAAATATTATCAGGAATCGTAAAGGTGTCTCTATAAAGCTGGCTCAATTCCTCCAGTTTTGAATTGCATTCAGCGAACATTGTATTCGCGGTAGTGTAACATTTAGATCGTAATTCCATTGCTGCTTCATCTGAAACTTTATGCTTCTTTACGAATTCGTCCGTGAAATCGAGCAATGACTGTTGAATGAGTGACTTCACCAGCAAACGATCTGCCGACAACAAAATATATTATGATTTGTTAATACCCGTAGGCTTCGTTCACTTACTTTCATTGACCAGATCTTCCGAGCAAAAATTGAAGTGCTGTAATTCGTACTCCTCTTTTTCTGGATTCATTTTTCCAAAAACGGAGCTAGTGTTGAAAAACTTGGCAACTCTCTTAACAGCAAATTGTTTTCTTATTTCAAATGAAGCTCAGGAATTTGTGTATAGCGGGATATATTAATAAAGGTGGGAATTATTGTGCGCTGTTTAAAGCAAGACGCGATTAGTACTATAGGTGAGCCAATACGCCAAAACATTTATTTTACGTAGAATTACGTCTTTCCGGAACATATTGGGGACACAAATTGAAAAACAATAATCGATCGCATCGTGAAAAATGACCAATTTCAAACGCTTATAGAACAGTCATTTTATGATGGATTGGGAATTCGGGTAATGGTGTAGGAATCAAGCAAAGAGAAAAAACAACAATTTAGTTATATAAGCCAGTTTTCATAAAGCTAAAGTGACCAGATGGTCAGAGATCTAACGCGGGACACAAAAAACAAAACGTAATGTAAGGGAATTCAAGGTAAAACCGACACCCTAAGGATTTTCCAATATTTCCAAGACTTCCCATGTTTACTTGACTTCAAATCGAGAAAAAATCTCTCTTTAACTCTTCATAAATCATTCTACAGATTTCGGTTTATCATTTATTGAGTAAAACTCGAATTTTGATAGAATACAAAAATGTGTGTTTTTGGTTGAAATAAATGGTAGTGCGGGAAATATCGACACCCTATTAGGGTGAAACCGACACCTCATAAATATCATGCAAAACCTTCAATCTCCTTGAATATTTTATCACGCTTATGGGTCATTTATTTAAGGATAATTTACCATCCCCCACCCCCACCTTTTCATCTCTTTACCTACATCTTGAACCATACACGCCTACGATGTTTTTGGCTGCTTTGGACGGGAAAAATATGTTTTGCGAAAAATACTAAAAGTACCAGAATAAGTTGCTTTTTGTAGCCTTCTATTGCCTATCCTCTACATGGGGTGAGACACACTGAATGGATGACCTCTGATTGTGTCTAATCACATAAAAAAGTGTTTTAGTATTTATCATTTTAGAAAAGAAACAAAACAAACTAATTCATGTATTTCCGTTGGATAGAGCTATTACATTACAAGTTTAAAAGTAAAGCAAGTTAAGAGCAAAAACGACAACCTGAATCACTCATATCGTAGCAAAGAACGTGATACCACATCGCACATTTCTGGCAAATCCACCATCCTCGGCCATCGCTGAAGTCCGAGAAACAAAGTCCACACAAATCACAGAGAAAGTCTTCCGAGATTACAGATGCTTTCCTAATTTTCGGTTTCTTTTTAGAAGCCTGCTTACGGCATACATAATAGCCTTAATTTTTTTCGCCGCTTTTGCAGTAGTCAAACTTTGTTTGTATTCTTGAGAGGTGATTTCTACCGCTTTTTATAAACGGCGTTTTTGCGTATTCTTTGGCTGAATCATTTTCGGCAAAGGAATAATTTCTGTTGGTGGAATCTCGAAGGACGAATCAAGATTCGAATTGTTGTGAGCTGAAACATCAACAGATTTTGGCATTGTATGTCCAGGCTGACCTTCAACGGTTTCGAGATTATGCTGAGATGGACTCACAGGAGTGGCGATCTCCAGTAGCGATGTTGATGGTTCAGGTTTTATTTCCGGTTGATCTGTCACCAATGATGGCGCAAAAGATTCCTCGTCAAACACCTCGCGATTACATGGCCACAATCCAGTCTTTTTGAATCCATTGATCGCCACCGTGGTTGTAGCTGGTTTGACAAATGCAGTGCCTATCAGTTGAGCTACTTCATAAAGCCCAATAACTCGTCCTGGATTGTTTTGTAAAAATACATCAGCAGCGTTGGTGTAAAAGGTCTTAAAAGGGGCCATGAACGCTACGTCGAGTGGCTGAAGCTTGTTTCTACAGTGAGGTGGTAGCACTAAAATAGTTACGTGATTAGCGTTGGCCTTTTCTGTCACAGCCAATTTTTTTTGTGTGCGAGGAATGCCCGTCCAGGATCAGCAGCACTGGATCTTCTGCCGTTGGATGGACATTCTTCAAAAAGTGATCGAACCAGATATCGAATAGATCAGCAGACGTATACCCTGATGGGTTACACGCAAATCCGGTCCCAAAAGGAGCTTCGTTTTTCATAGAAGCGTGAGTCTTTTTCTGGGAAAAATCAAGAACGGTGGGATATGGTGACCAGCAGCGGACATGCACATAACTGCCGTCGTTGCTTCTCCTCTTTCTGCAGAGCTGATACTGCCCACCAGCTTTTTGTCTTTCGTTGCAGCAATTTTAGTTTTTTTTTTGGGCACCTAAAAGCGGTATGAATGTTTCAAAACCATACTATTTTATAAAATGAACTTACCGTTGCTACCGATGTCTCATCAACATTGTATATACGAGAGGCTTGAAATTGTTTGGCTGCTAAAATAGACTCCAACAAGTCAAAAAAACTGTTGATCGTAGGCTTGTTGAAGGTTCTTGCTGCTGATGTAGCCTCGGGTTTACGGAACGTAAGTTTTGGATTTCGGTCTAGAAAACCTTTCATCCAGTCCCAGCCAGCAGCCTTTCTCTTCTTATTGAACCGATGTTGAATGTTGTTTTTTTTCGGCCAATTCAAATGTCAAACGACGAACATCTGTCATGTTAATTCCGTAGAAGCGACTCTCAAGGTCAAGCAGATGACGGACCAGCTCTTACTCCTGATTCGGGTTAAACACGCAGGTTTTCGATCTAAGCTTAGAGGAGCATTTGCCGGAGATGGGTCCAATGAGTGTTGACCGAGGAATACCATAATCCCTTGCAGCCTTCTTCTTAGACATTCCACCATCAATAGCTCTTTGGCATTACTCAATTGTTCTTCGGTCCAGCTCTGCCGGTTCGTTTTACGAACATAAACACGAGGCATCTACAAAACATAAAGATTAAAGGTAATTAAACATAAGACACATCTCGCACGGAAGCATACAGTCAGTGTCGCTTATACCCTAACTGAAAGTGTCGATTCCACCCAGAATGAACTCGAAATTTTAAAATAAGTCTTTTTAGCATCAATAAGGAACAAAACCACCTACCTCCTCGCAGAATACACTGAATAATGAACTGATATCAGTTAGGCTCACAAAAAGTAGTGAGTTTCACTAAATTTCCCGACAAAAACGCTTAAATTACACTGCCGATATTTTACACGGACTATTTCCTATTTGCTGATCGATTTTATTTGTTGTTTGTTTTGACAGCAACGCGACTTCAGCAGTTATAGGGAGGCTCGAAACGTAAGAAATGGCAAGTGTGTATAGGGGGCGACGGAAAATTTGCAAAAAAGAACTTTTATTTGTAAAAATTAGAGGGTGTCGGTGTTACCTGCAGTGTCGGTTTTACCCTGATTTCTCCTATATATGTTATGTGAATATAAACCATAGTTTAGCGAGTCTAAACTGATCTGTGTTATTTATTTCCAAATATCGGCACTCGATTGTGATTTTTCGGTGGTTTAGATTTTGCTTACGCCTGAAAATCACTCACTCAATCAGAGCATTTACGCCTGGCAAGCACGATTCAAATTCTGCAATTTTCTTCAAATTACCGAATGGAATGCTCGTACTTTATGTTCCCCAGGTAAGCGATGACGTCGAATATATCATCCACATCAAGTTCTCGAAGAAGGTCCTTCTCTGACAGACGTGAAGGGAATGTCCAAGCAGCTCTTCTTTCGAGTCATATGGTGAACGGGGAGATATATAGTACGAAGTGCTTACCGGAAGTTGCGAAGGTGATGTGGTCTTTATGCTGAACCTGGGATCAGCCCATTATGTCAAAAGATCACTGGAGGATGGATCGGCTAGAGATAACAATTGTCGCGAAGACCGTCAACCTTCCGTCAACCTATAGAAAACTTTTGGACGAATGGTCAAAATGGAGAGGCAGTCGACCACCAAAGCCACGAAAAGGTAAAAGAACACGTCGAGATGAGATGTACATCGGTCATGGTTGAGGTTCAGGCCAACTTCCGTAAGATCGCCCAGCGCTTCACTTACGATACTTCATCAAACAACCCTGCCTCTTCCAGTCAAGTATACACCAAGGCGCCTCTATATATACCAGGTGAAACAATCATATGAAATGCACTTTCAGCCATATTGGAGTTGCTGTCGGTATTGTTTACAAACAGCATCAGAACGCTGCCGGCGGCTCTCTACAAACTAGTACGACGCTTATTCGAACGATGTCTACTATGTTCGGCTTTAGCGAATTTATGTGAAAAAGAAAGAATGATTTTGTAGAATCACTAAAAAAATAAAAAATAAAATCACTACTCTCGCATATGAAAATGCAAAAATGGCGTATCCTTGCAATAACAAAACAAACAACCCCCGCTCCACAAACCGTAATCACCTTCTTATTGAAGTGATGATGTTGCTTCACCTGTTATACATTTATACAAGCGCCTTGGTATACACTAGTTCTTCGGACTTATTTAAAACGTTAAGCCCTGACCGAGCTAGGGGACCAAAGATGAACTTTTCGTCTGACTCACGTTGGTCCCTGCGGATCAATAGGGGGCTTTTATAAAAATCATATTCCAATTTTTTTTGCCGTCGCTTCCAGTTGACACTCTCTAAACAAAAAGCCCACTGTCGGTACGATGAAACCAGCTCAACGTATTAATCTTTGGATGCATTAGAAGCGCTCTTGAACAGTTTGCCAAATAAAAGGTTTTTTTTGAGGTTAATCCATTTAAGAAAATCAACATAATCATGTTGTAATATTGAAATATATTGATATCGCGGGACATTTTCGTTTCTTTTGCCAAATGCGGGACATTTCGCGGGACGTAATCTTACGCGGCACATTTTGTTGAAATGCGGGACGTCTGGTCAGTTTACATAAAACACATGTTTTCGCCTTGAGCTACAGTTCAAGATTCAATAGAATCATTTCGCTGTGATGACAGTTAACTGTTGAGGGGTCCTTCGATTAGGTTGAGGTTAATATAAGGAATAGGAAATTGATATTCCTAACACCCCCGCTCAATTTACAGAACCCATCAACCCTCTATTCGTTCGATGTTTCTGAAGAACCGCAGCTGGTAGACTCTTGGCCATTACATTCCCCAACTGTTCGGTCGTCGGCACGATCTGCAGCACAACACATTTTTGCTGGATTTCATTCCGCAAGAACATGTGCTGATGCATCATTTCCTCTATACACAAATCCGAGATCGAGTGTTCCACGAACATACCGCAATACTCTTTCCAAGTGTACCCAGTGTTCCTCAGTTGGGCAACTTTGGAACTGGCTGAAATAATTTGCAGCTACACAAAGATCCGGTCGCGACGTGAATGCTACATACATCAAGCATCCCAACAATTTACGACAGGGCTTGTCCGTCTGTTCTGCTTACCTTCCTCGTTCCAGACGAAGGCGCACTTTCATCGGCGTTGAGGTAGGTTTGTAATCTTACATATTAAAACGACAAAGAAGGCTTTCTACGAATCCACGCTGGCTGATTTTCAAGACCCGTTTACCAATGTCTCACTCCACCTTCATTCCAAGAAAGCGCTTTATTTCGTCAACATCCGACATCTCAAATTCATCGACAAAACCACTAGGGTCGGAGACGCAATCAGAATATCGCCGACATCCATTTGATGAACCTGCCATTTTCCTGGCCTTGCGCTATCGCCAAAACTGCTCGGATTATATCCAGTCTGGCTATCGGAGAATAAGTCTCTGAATAGTCGAATCCATGCTGCTTGTGCCATGCACTACGCGCCGCTAAACGCGCCTTATAATGGTCGCTTGAGTCATCATCAGACCTTTTAATCTTAAATACCCACTTACAGGAAATCGGTTTCCTACCTTTTTGTAACTTTGACAATCTCCAAGTATTATTCTTAATCAGCGAATTCATTTCCTCGCAAACAGCTTACTCCCACATCGGCCAATCTTCTCGCTTCTTTATTTCAGCTAATGAACCTGGCAGATTTTCAACGAAACTTGTGGCGTTCAGAGCAAACACGATGTAGTCTGGATCATAATCATTCATTCAACTTGGAGTACTGCGTTTTCTTTGAGACCGTTGACTATTATCAACCAATTCCGACGTTGTTTAAGCTATTCATATTGATAAGCGTGCAACGTGCTTCATATGGAGGGAGATGAAGACAGTTTAGGAAGTTTAGGAAGAGCAAATAATAAAAACGGCACCTTTCTCGTTCAAAAGCGCTCGACACTCATCGTCAAACCATTTGTCCGTTGTTCTCGTTGTTCATACCCGATGACGGTCTCTGCTATGCTGCTACTTGCTGCTTTCAAGATGATCCATTCATTCATTCATTGAGTGGAGTAGAATCCAGATCGCCCAGGTAATGCAGCTTCAAGACGCTGCAAGTATGTCGCAGCAATGTCGGGTCCTGCAGTCGTTGTAGGTGGGACCGTGGTGAGCGCTGGTGTATTATATTATTTACGAATGGCTGTTTAGAACGCAGTTTGACTATCACCAGGTAGTAGCCTGAATCGATGTTAGCTCCACGATAGGTTCTGACGTCAATGATCCAAAAAGTGCCGATCGTCGATCAAAACATGTAGAGGAATAGTATAGGAATCACAAGTCATTTGAGCAGCGACCAATTAATTGCTTTTCGCAAAGCTTTCTTAATGGAGAGTTGACATGCCCTGCATGGTATGAGACTCCGCTGCGAATGACGGATCTCAATAATTGCATGTCCGAATAATAACCTGAAATTATTGAGAAACCAGAGCAGTGGGTCCAAAGCCCCAGAAAAGGAGGATGGTTGTAATAGCTGTTATTCATGGTTATTATGGAAAGGAAGTAATGGATAACCCCTAAACCAAGGTGTGAAGCGACCCGTGCCGAGGGATGAATGGTAGAGGGGGTTTCAAACCTTGCCGTTAACGGAGCCTGTGGAGCACCAGGGCACCCTCCACAGTATCGTCTGCCCTTGCTACATTAAGCCGGTCACTGATGCAGTGGACCTTCTTTACCGCGAGACTCGTGGGACTTCTATGAATAATCCACATCCAAATAAACAAAACGAGCGGTCGAAAATAACGCAGAACACTAAGGTTCTGCAAATAAATCTCCATCACGCTAAAGCAGCGTCTAGCGTGCTGTCTAGGAGGTTTATTGAAGACGCTATGGATTTAGCTTTAATTCAAGAGCCTTGGGTCCACAAAGGAAGAATACTTGGTATTCATACTGGTTCATGCAAGTTATTCTACGACGACAAGCATGACTCCCCAAGAACTGCTGTTCTAGTAAAAGCAAATATTAATTGCTTTCCTATAACAGAGTTCATTCAAAGGGACATCGTGGCGATCAGAGTTGAGATACCAACCGCCAAGGGAAGATCCGACATAATAATTGCGTCGGCTTATTTCCCTGGTGACGTACCTGAGGCACCTCCCCAAGAGGTTGCGGCGTTCGTAAATTATTGCAGAGAAATAAAAAAAGACTTCATCATCGGCTGTGATGCCAACGCTCATCACACTTTGTGGGGTAGTACTGACATAAACAGTTGAGGTGACTGTCTTTTAGAATTTCTCTCTTCAAACAACATTGACATTGCCAATATAGGCAATGAACCGACGTTTATAAACGCTATCAGACAAGAAGTCCTGGACCTAACACTGTGCAGTCCGGTAATTTCTTCGAAAATACACAACTGGCACGTTTCGGAAGAGGCGTCTTTGTCTGATCACAGACACATTATCTTCGAATGGGATGGTGGCTTGACAGTACAGAGAGAATATCGTGATCCAAGAAAAACCAACTGGGAACGATATTCACTTGAACTCGAGTCAGAAACTCTTAACACAAGAATAAGGTCGATTCAACAGCTCGAATCAACTTCAAAAGAATTAAATAATACGATAGTTTCAGTCTACAACAGTAATTGTCCACTTAAGAAAGTTTCTTCGACAAGAAACGTTCCATGGTGGAACAAAAGGCTCGAGCGGCTACGTAAAACAGCGCGGAAGCTGTTCAACAGAGCTAAAATTAATTCGGATTGGTCTCAATATAGGAGCGCCCTAACCGAATATAACAGAGAACTAAGACGATCTAAACGAAAATCTTGGGTAAATAACTGCGAAAGCATTGAAAGTACCCCAATCGTTGTAAGACTAAGCAAGACTCTTGCAAAAGACCACTCGAACGGGCTAGGTTCCCTCAAAAAGGACGACGGTTCGTTCACAAAATCTCCCTCAGAAGTATTAGACTTACTGATGAAAACTCACTTCCCGGGATCTACATCGGTTCATTCTGATACCAGTCCTAGCTACAACCGCGACATGAAATGCTCTCGAAGGTATTCTCAAAGTGCAAAGGATGTCGCAAAGATAGTTGCTGGAATGGTTTTCACGAAGGCCAGAGTAGAAAGCGCGGTGAGATCCTTTCAACCATACAAATCCGCAGGTGCAGATGGAATTTTTCCAGCCCTGATTCAGAAAGGAGAATCTAAGCTGATTCCATCTCTAATCGAGATTTTTAAGGCAAGTCTGATACTAGAGCACATTCCTTCCACATGGAGACTCGTTAAAGTGGTTTTCATTCCAAAAGCTGGGAAACGTGATAAATCACTCCCAAAATCATTCAGACCAATTAGTTTATCATCAATACTGCTGAAAACTATGGAAAAAGTATTATATGAATACATAAAGTCTGTATTCATGTCCAAATGCCCTTTATCTAAATACCAATTTGCCTATCAATCAGGCAAATCCACAGTCACAGCGTTACACACACTTGTGACTAAAATTGAAAAATCTCTTTCGTCAAAAGAAACTGCATTATGTGCGTTTCTTGATATCGAATGAGCTTTCGACAATGCTTCTTATGTATCAATGGCACAGGCTATGAGAAGAAGACATTTCGATGACTGCATAGTCGAATGGATCAAAGGCATGCTCACAA
This sequence comes from Toxorhynchites rutilus septentrionalis, assembly GCF_029784135.1. Taxonomy (NCBI): domain Eukaryota; kingdom Metazoa; phylum Arthropoda; class Insecta; order Diptera; family Culicidae; genus Toxorhynchites; species Toxorhynchites rutilus. The sequence goes on along the minus strand of NC_073745.1, from coordinate 192,601,472 downwards.
ATAGACAAATCACCTCGGAGCTGGGTGGGTCGTCGACATCTGTGATTGCAACGAAAGGTTGCCCACAAGGAGGAGTTCTATCACCTCTACTTTGGTCACTGGTGGTTGACGACCTTCTGATTAGTTTGGAGGCGAATGGTTTCGAAACCGTGGGTTTTGCTGATGATTTAGTCATAATGGTACGTGGCAATGTGATATCGAGCAGGATGCAGATGGCCTTAAACCTTACACAATCATGGTGTATCAAAGAAGGTCTGAGCATAAATCCCTCAAAAACAACAATTGTTCCTTTCACCAAAAAGAAGAAACTGCATCTGCAGACTCTAAATCTTGGAGGAGAGGAAATAAAATTCAGCGTTTCAGTGAAATATCTAGGCGTAATCCTAGACGCTAAACTAAACTGGAACGCACACTTAGATGCAATTATCAGTAAGGCCAACATTGCCCTATGGACATGTTCTAAAATTATATGCAGAACATGGGGCCTTAAACCAAAAATGGTTATGTGGGTCTATACAGCAATTGTGCGGCCTAGCATAACCTATGTCTCATTAGTATGGTGGTCAAAGACTAAGGAGACTGTAGCTATAAAAACGCTAAACAAACTCCAACGACTGGCATGCGTTGCTGTAACAGGAGCAATGCGAAGCACACCCTCAAAGGCATTGGAGGCTATCCTTCACTTGTTACCTTTGGGTCAACATGTTCAGCTGGAGGCTAATAGAAGCGCCCTAAAGCTAAAAAGATATAAAAAAAATATTAGACGGGAACAAAACTGGTCACTTGAGCATCCTGAAACCCGTTGGACCAACCTCAGAGATGAACAGCGATTGGATGGAACCAAGGACCAATTATGACAATCCATACAGAGTGATCGAACTTTCCCGTTCAGTATGGGATGAGGTGGTCCCGATGTTCGTAATGGTTCAATCCTGTTCTATACCGATGGGTCGAAAATGGATAACAGAACAGGTGCTGGAGTGTATGGTCCCAGAATAAAAATTTCTGTAGCTATGGGGAACTGGCCAACAGTTTTCCAGGCAGAAGTAGCTGCAATAATAGAATGTATAAATGTCTGCCTTAAAAGAAATTATAGACATGCTAACATTTGCATCTTCTCAGACAGTCAAGCAGCACTTAAAGCCCTCAATGCTTTCAAGTGCTATTCAAAAATTGTCTGGGAATGCATTTGCCTTTTACGACAACTGTGTCAGAGAAGTTCGGTACAACTATACTGGATTCCTGGCCATTGCGGTATAGAGGGAAATGAACAAGCAGATGAACTCGCAAGACGCGGCTCAAGCTCACCCTTCACTGGTCCAGAACCATTCTGTGGAATTTCTGAATGTGTGTTGAAGAGTGAGCTGAAGAAATGGGAAGACCGGGAAGTAATGGCCAACTGGATGGCTGTACAACTCAACCAGTCAAAAAAATTTATCACGCCGAGTATTAAAATTACTCAACAATTGCTGAGTCTTAATAAGAAAGACTTCAGCACATTCACTGGTCTTATAACAGGACACTGTCCGAGTAAATACCATCTCAAAAACATAGGTTTAGTGCAAGATGATATTTGTCGCTTTTGTAATGCCGAAAGCGAAACCTCGGAACATTTGCTCTGCAAAAGCGGAGCACTAACAAGACGCAGACTTCAACACCTTGATAAGGCTATTCTGGAGCCCAAGGAAGTTTGGTCTGTGTCGCCGATCAGGACTATAAATTTTATCAAACAGATTATTCCTGATTGGCACCTATCTCGCTATAGCTTTCAGTCTACTTCTTCATCAATAAGCAGTAGATAAGCTTGAAGCGTAGTACAAAAAATGGGGCATACCACAATAGCTCAAACTAATGGACGCAGTGGTTCACACCCAACAAGGGAAAAAATGAGACCCATTGCATGATAGTGATTATACAGGTTAACAGGTTCAAACTGCGAGAGCCACAAAAAATATACTAGAAAAGTTAATTTTGGAATTTCGTTTCTTCTCAAATAATGGGCTCTATTATAGAAATCGAGGCGATAACAATTTTGCTCGTTAGCTCTATTTTACTATTATATAAATCGACCAATTCGATAGCATCGAGCGAGTGATAGCTATCGATGCAAGTGTCAGAACTTTTCGAGTTGTTTGGTTCGCTTGTTGTATATCTTCAGAGAATTATTTTGTTTTGGCTTGCGTCCCTGATATTTTGCTTCGGGAAACATTTCAGAAACGCTTCAATATATGCAATTTGCAACACATGTTCGTTTGTTTTGATCAACATTTGTCTTACGGTGCTGCCAGAATAGTCTATACAATGTAAGTGTCCAATCTAGCATTATTTATATTAATCATGTTATAATTTACAATGCAGAATCTACTTCCAGTGCATATTTCTACGGCTGAAAATGAGATTGACATGAGGGGAAAGGTAAGGCAAACACTAGCACACAACAAGCGAGAATTTAGAGCAACAGGTGGTGGCCCCAATACAATAAAACTATTGACGCCGCTACAACAAGAAATCGACGCTAAAAGAGAATAACATATTGCATTACATGAGTAACAAAAATTGTTTTGCTAAAAAAAAGTGAAATTCGTGTGTGTGACTCTTTTCGGAATTTCATAGATGAAAATATATGAAAAAGTTCATTTTCTAATAATTATATTTTTTGTAAAGCAAATTGGTCCACGCTGTCGTTTTTATTACACATGTATTTGTGCTTCACGCCTATTAAGCTTTATTCGTTGAGGGAATATCAATTTACTCCAAAACATAACCATATTAACACTTTTGGAAATAGATTTTCACAGCAGATGCCATAAAAGAGATTTGGCATCCTTTCTATAGTGCTTCGTGAAACATTTCAAACGGGTCGATTTTGTTGCGATTCAGCAGCGATTCACATGCGTCGATACGGTCAAAGATGTTTTTTTGCGTCAACGTGTGTGGCACCCATACATCGAGCTTCTTTGTGAATCCAAGCTTCTTCAAATGGTTAATAACGATTTGATGACTTATCCCCAGCTCTTGGCCGTTGCTACGGCTGCTACTATGCCGGTCTTTCTCGGCTAATTCAGCGATTTTGTTGAAATTTTCGACGACAGGCCTTCCGGAGCGTGGCGCATCTTCGACGACCTCTACACCAGAAGGAAAACGTTGAAACCATCGTTGTGCGGTGGAAATGGAAACTGTATCGGGTCCATAAACTGCACAAATTTTATTGGTAGCTTGAGATGCATTTTTGCCTTTGTCATAGTAGTACTGTAAAATATGTCGGATTTTCTCTTTATTTTGCTCCATATTTGCGACACTATAACTCACGAACGACTTAACCAAATAAAGCACTGTCAAGCGCGCAAAAATACCTTTACAACAAGCTATAGTATGACTCGATACAATGAATACAACTAGAACTACGCGCTTACAACGACACCTCGCGGAAATACCGCAGGACTTTTTTGACAGCCTAATATATACCATGTTATTTTCGAACCTCTTTCAGTAGTGAAAACTGAACAAATATTGACAATGGTTAAATCAAAAAAGAAAATTCGAGAGCACAATCAAAAACAAGTTGAAAAATGCATAGTTCCTACATGTGAGAACTATCTTGGAAAGTCCGGAAGTAAAGTATACGTGATTTTGTTTTGAGTTTTAAATTATCATCATTTTCTTAGTTCAAAAACAAAATCCAGATGTCTCACCGATCGTTTACGCTTCGCGTTAGATGGCCAATAGTAATAGTGATTGTATCGAATCCTCGATTAGATTTCTAGAATAGGGCCCAATATTAAAAGCGATAAAGTAGTTTTGTCTTTTAATTTTATTTTTGAAAAATGATTTTTATGTTTCTCTCTTCTACATTTGGATATAATGTCAATCGGACGCCTCATGACCCACCCAAATATGTTATAAAAATTGTACACAGTTTGTTGTATGGGAAAAGTATAAAAAAACTCAAAACATCTCGTGCGATTTCTTAGCACTGGTTTTGTAACTGGTCTAAAATGTCGGACAATGAGTTTATACGAGTATCGTCAAACTGACATCTCGTAACTTTTTCTCGCATACAAGAAGAAAAAACTTGTGTGAAGAAGTGAGGAAAACGAATGGCAAACTTCTCTCCGTCTCCCGTTGTCTGGACAAAAATGAATTTTCTTGTACAAATTTGTCATTAAAGCCGTATAAATCACTGTGCGAAAGATAGTTTAATTGATAAGCTGTAGGTTGTGACCGAAATGACGTTTTTGTGTGGATTTCTGGAGTGAAAATCAACGCGAGAAAATCGGCTCGACGCGGCCAACAAAAGAAGACGGTGAACGATTTTTTTTTCTTCTGCTCCTCCTGATATACTCTGCCCTTCTCTGGCGTAGTTTTCATTATTATTTTGGCTGTCTGTGTTTTTTTTTCTGCTTCGATCGCGGAGGGTGGGTGGAATCGCGAGTGACGAGGATACACGGTTGTCGGTAGCGCTCCAGTAACTAATGTCGAGCAGAAAACAGGAAAATATGGCTCTTCCTGGAATTGCGAATGATTGTTGAAAACATAAATCGATGGTGAACTGTGCTTTTCGTGCTGGGTGATGACAACTGTGTTTGAAGCGATTTTATCAATCAAAGAATATAGTGAATATGAGTGAAATCGATGCGTAACGACGCATGTAAGGAGAAAATAGTGAGCAATTGAGTGCGATGCCGCAGAATATAGCGCAAAAGTTGAAAACCGACAAAATTGGATTTTAGTGCATCAACAGTCTAGAAGTTCGATATTTAAGAATAACAAGTGAAGGCAAATGCTGATAGTGACTGATATCATTCCATCCGTTTATTTTGTGACATGATATGTGTATATTATGCGGCACAATATGTTAGTTGTCTGTTTGCAAAAGTAGATGTGATATTTGCACCGTACGATCGGGAATTTCTACGGACAGAATGTTTCCTACAAACAATTCCATTCATCAATCGGTTCAGCATAACAATAACAAATACAAACAGATTGATATGTTAGCACAAAACGAGAAGCTGTTCTTTCATATTTCAGTCGTAATGAGATGATACTAAATTGATTTTGAAACGATTGGTCATTTTACGTTTCAAGGGCAATTTCCGTACTGCTGTCCATCGATTTACCCAACTTCATATGTCTATGGATTTTTTACAACAGTATGTAGGCTAACAATATTCTAAACTAAATTGCTTGTAAAATAGTGATTTCACTAGTTCTTATATTGATTAGTTTTAAATCCAAAAGTCATAACTGTGCAACATAGTTTTGTGAATTCAGATTTTAGCATTTTGGATACGTATAGGAACCATATTAACGATTACATTATGCGCACGACAAACTAATTATATCGTAGTTTGAAATGTATATCAAACGAGGTTAATGCGCTTTCAGGCTGATTGCGATAAGGAGTCATTAACAAGTATTGTAACACTGTTAATCGATTTTGTGAAAAGTAAACATTTTTTTGAATAATCGTTTACTAGGTTTCACACAACTCTAATTAAGCCAATGTTCAGTGATAATATTTGGAGACGATCCGTAGAACATAGTGCAAGAAATGAATTGATTTTATGTCAGCATATAATTCATTGAATAATTGCTACCTTGGCTACCATGACTGTTGATAGATCACAGTAGCCATGCCTGAAGCAGGAGTGAACTGAGAAGGTAACAATAATCAATAAACTATGACAACTTTTCTAATATTAAAAAAAAAACTCTTATCGTCCAGCTGTTCGATCTATGATCACAATAACTGTAACACCGATAGATGCCTATCCCTGGTTTAGAATATAGTGCCTATATTTTGTGTTCAGCAAGTCTGCAGGGTTCGCTTCCTGTGTGTCTCTGATGCTTGTCGTTTTTTGCATACAGGTATCGCGATCGCGGATATTGAGGACAGATTTTTACTTTTTTAGGGTGTGAACCACTGCGTCCATTGTTTCGAATTACTGTGGTTGACATTAAGATCGATTTTTGTTGGACTATAATGTTATTTTTAACACTAAACATGGAAACAGGAAAATAAAACTCAACTTAAAAACTAAGCATGGAAACAGAAAAAAACACATATCTACTCATACATTCAGCTGTCCTCTCAAAAATTATCCTGGTCTTTTTCGGTTTCTTCTGTAGCTCTATAGTGTAGTCTTCTGTAGTTGTAAGTCCGTGCTGGGTATAATTCCTAGACCTCAGAGGTGGATCAAACACCCTTCGGCGACGAAGAGAAACGGAGCTGGTATTAAAATTAATCCGTTCATAGAGACACGACTTCTTATCCGTCCGCTCAGTAATTTACAGAAGAATATAATATCCGCAATTCTGTGTCTGCTTCTGACAGTACCCAAGTTTACCAAACAGCAGAGATTCTCGTATACTACCTGGTGTTCTCCTTTCCAAGCTAATTCTAATTCTTCAGCGCAAACTTCAGGACCTTTTTCTGGACATTTTCTAACCTTTGGATATGCAGATCGTTTTGCGGTTGCCTCACTACACTCGTAAAGTCGAGTTTGGACCGTAAAAAGCTGGTATAAACCCTCATAATTACATAGGGATCAGTGAATTATTGTCCAAAGTGACGGATGATAGCGAATAGTTGCAGCGCTTCCTTGACTATTCGTTCTAGGTGGAAGTTAAATGATCCATCGTCGTCACGCCTATGTCTCGAACGTACTCTACTCGTAGATCCGTACCTCCCAGCCTATATTCGAAAGTTATCGGCTGAGCTCTCCTGGTAAAAGCAATAACGGTGCATTTTCTGGGGTTTACACTCAGTTCGTTTTTCCCGACAAATCTCCCAAAACGGACCAAATCTTTCTGAAGCAGATAGCAATCATCGATGTGTTCCACAGACACGAAGATCTTCACAACATCCGCGTATATGAGCCCTTACTATTGCGTTGGTCAAGCATGTAGGTAATTTATTCATGGCGCATAAGGTTTACCGAAGAAATCATACACCAACGAACAAAGCGTCGTTTCAATTCGCCAGCCGTCAATATAGAAGCCTGAATCGTCATCTCTATCGTAAACATGTTATCTTTACGGAACGAAATCTGAAACACAATCCAAAAAGCTTGCTTCCTACTTCGGTTCGATGTTCAACCCGCCTTGTAGAGCTTAACTCCGTGAATTTTCGTCTTTTCACTCCTGTCTAATATCGCAGCTTCTAATCCATCCCTCGGTTTCTCAATCTCTCTCTCTCATCCCATCTGTCAAGTCTCTCCCACCAAGGTACCAACACTCGTAGGTATGAATCTCCTCCACTATCAAGATTCTTAGAAATTGTGTAGATATAAATAGAATATTGTGAATTATGGACCCTACACTTCACCCTTTTTTTATACAGAAAACTACGATACTCATGAATAAACAAACTCTTCATTAAATAGAACACTAATCAATAGATTACGTAACCTTTCACAAAACATCTGTTCCATCTTCCTGGACTATTTCTCGGATGGCACTGGCTATGTTATTCTTTTCCATCTGCTTATCCAAACACTGCATCTGCTTATCCAAACACTGCATCTGCTTATTCAAACACTGCATCTGCTTGACTAATACCTGATCACCAACTTGTATTCCACTGGATCTTGCCTTTCTTATTATGTCAGGATATTGCCCCCCCCCCCCTTTTCTTTATCCATTCGGTCTCGGTCTCTAATCTTCTTCTTCTTAAATGGCCCAAACGTTCCTTGAAGAACTTCACCGTCTCAACGTAATATTACTTGCGTCATTTTTATTAGTACTCAGTTGAGATGTCCATGCCAAATATCACGCCTTGAAAGCATTCTGAGTGATAAGCTCTAGAACACGCGTGACTACAATGCAAGTCGAAAAATTCCCCCGACCGTAACGGGAATCGAACCCAAACTCCCGGCATGTTAAGTGTGACGCTAACCACTCGGCCATGGGAGCACTACGATCTCTAATATCCTCATCTTCAATTGCGGCTAGAAGCACCGTTGGAAGCTTCGTTCGCGCACGACGTCCAAACATCATCTTGGATGTTAGCTTACTCGTGGTTGTGTGGTTGGAAACGCGGAACATTAACAACTACATCCTCGCAGTTTCATTCGCCATGTTTTTCACCATAAATTTAATGCGCAACGTGGACAACGGTAGATCATAAAATTAATAGCGAATCAGAAGTCAATATTTTAAGCAGGTATAACAACGCAAACACATTTCATTTTGACCAAGTCGAACTTTAATGCTATCATCTCAGTATCCAGTAGCCAAAGATCACACAACACCAACTACTGATCATAACAGACTTCTCTACTTCTTCATTCATTGTTGTTAAAACCACTAGTTATTATCACTACGCAAAGTTTATGAAATATATTTATACAAAACTTATACAAAAAGGAAACTCGGACAGTGTCTTTCGTTCTTTTCGAAATTCTAAATCGTCATGAAAATCGCTTCTCCCGAACAGAAATACAAAATAAGAATCAAGTTCTCGTTTTAAAAATAATTTCGACCGGCCACGGTCACAATAGATTGCATTCAAGTATTTGTCCGGCGACCTGCTACGGTCACAATAGACTGCATTTAAGCAGGGCCGGCAATCCACCACGGCCACAACAAACTGCATTTAAGTAAGGCCGGTAATCCACCACAGCCACAACAAACAGCATTTAAGCAAGGCCGGCAATCCACCACGGCCACAACAAACTGCATTTAAGCAAGATCGGCAACCCACCACGGCCATTAAAAACTGCATTTAAGCAAGGCCGTCAATCCACCATAGCCACAACAAACAGCATTTAAGCAAGGCCGGCAATCCACCACGGCCACAACAAACTGCATTTAAGTAAGGCCGGTAATCCACCACAGTCACAACAAACTGCCTTTAAGCAAGGCTAACCCGCCACGGCCACAACAAACTGCATTCAAGCAAGGTCGGCAACCCACTACGGCCACAGCTACATTTTAGCAAGGCCGGCAACCCGCCACGGCCACAACTGCATTTAAGCAAGGCCGGCAATTCGCCTCGGCCACAACAAATTGCCACACAGGCAAAGACCGGCATCCCGCTAGTCATAAACTGTTGCCACCACACCTTACAATACTAAATTTCACATACTAGCATTTGCCTCGGTCGCAATTTTCTTTGGTCATTCTCGTTTTTCATTATATTGCTCTGTCGTCATTGGTTTCCACTTTGCGTCTATTTTCTACGCACATTTGAATTCGAAGAGGTGTCTGAAACAACAATCATATTGATTATTCATACTAATACAATTATCCTCGTCGCCAATTGTAGGCTTAACTCCGTGAATTTCCATCTTTTCACTCCTGTCTAATATCGCAGCCTCTTATCCAACCCCTCGGTTTCTCAATCCCTCTCTCTCATCCCATCTGTTAAGTCTCTTCTAGAGATGTGCCATCCGCTCATGAGCTGTTCATTCGAATCGCTTCATCATAGTGAGCGGATTCGGATCGGCTCGCAATCAAAAAAACGCAGCTCATCAGCTCATTACGGATCTGGAGCTGATGAGCTGTTGAGCTGATGAGCTGTTGAGCTGATGAGCTGCTGAGCTGATGAGCTGTTGAGCTGTTGAGCTGATGAGCTATTGAGCTGTTGAGCTGTTGAGCTGATGAGCTGTTGAGCTGAAGAGCTATTGAGCAGTTGAGCTGTTGAGCTGCATAGCTGTGGAGCGCAAAAGCTGCAGAGAGTGTGAATTGCGAGACGCGAAAGGATTTTTCGTCTCCGGCGCTTCATGGCATGACGTCAGTTTGTTTTCGTGTATCCCTCTTCGTACTTTAGCAGAGATGCCAGATAGGAAAAAAAGTTTTTGTTTTGAAGATATTCAATCGTTCGTTACTTCATTAAATTTTTCTTATATGGCCAAACAAAATAATACACATTATTATATGCTTGTAAATAAATTTAATATATTACATTGTTATTTGAACATTACTGTGGAAACACATACATTTATTTCCGCGTGCTGAATCAAAACAATTCAGAAAACCACCCGGCATAAATGTTGATGATTGATACTGGTCCTTTTGTTACCTTTGTGATCGCGAATAATTATTTCTCGTTGCACCTATTAGTGAATTTATTTTTATATCCTCGGATGCAAAAAAAAATCTCGATGGTTTTTTTTTCAAAAAACGTTGTCTTGGCCAATATTCCTGGAGGCATTCTATTTGGCTACTGCTGGTTTTTCTGTTGTTTAGGTTCAGCATATCCTAAGCATCTTCTATGTTGGATTTCAGCATTTAGTATTTGTTGTATTTTATATTATTAGAATTCATATCAGTTTTAGTTTTTGTACAATTACGAATTAAATTCGTTTATTTTTTGCTTTCAGTCTATTAAAAAAATGCACACTATGGAATGTCCCATGGTGATTACGTTTCATATGCAATTGTGTGGACAACTGCAAAATTCAACTGAGCTGAAGAGCTGTTCCAAATGAGCAGCTCACTTGTATGAGCTGAACGGCTCTGAGCCGCTCACTATGATGAGCTGATTTGCCCATCTCTAGTCTCTTCCACCAAGGTACCATCACTCGCAGGTATGAATCTCCTCCACTACAAAGATTCATAGAAATTGTGTGGATATAAATAGAATATTCCCAGCAAACATTAAATCGTATAACTTTGCACATGATAAGTCACATATAATTTCGTATCAAATCACAATCGCATAAAATATCAATCAAAATATCGATCATATATATCTAAAATCGCATAAAATGCAAAAACACGATTTTCCATGTCATCGATGGATTGAGTGGTAACGTTGTCGTATCAAATCGCATATCAGTCCAAAAAGCATCGCATATCGTTATATACGGCTTTATATGCGTACAAAATATGGCATATACGTATATCGCCTCCACTTTTGTGTGTATATGCTAGTTATCTGCATCATATATCATACAAATGTGTCTTGGTTGTATGTATATCGCCTCCAATTATAGCTATTCATACGACTTATTGTTTGCTGGGTTGTTTATTAAGAACCCTACACGCCTCTGACAGTGTTGGATCTGCTCTGGAACTATCTCCTGCTGGAAGTGCAGACGCTGATACACCTGTAGTGTCATCAGAAGGATTACGAAAAGCGGTAGAGAAATTGAACTATAAATGATATATTTCAAAGCAAAACTTAACCGGGCAAACGTATGCCGTCCGACGCTCGCTAACGCTCGGTCGCACTTAACTAAAGGATCGTCTCCTATGTTTCAAACTAAGCGGGCAATCAATGGAACACAGGTTTGTTTGTGAAAGGCCGCCGCTTCTGACCGGGCAACATGGATTCTTTCCTGGCAGAAGTGTTGCTACAAATATGTGTGAATTCACATCCTTCTATCTTAGCAAAATTGAAGAGGGCCGACAAATTCACTGACCTCAAAGCAGCATTTGACAAGGTGGATCATAGTTTACTTCTGGCCGAACTAGCAACACATGGTTTCTATGTAAGGCTCGTTAAATGGCTTCGCTCATATTTCCACACTAGAAAGCGAGGTGTCGCTGCATGGTGTCGAGTAAACAGGATGCAACTAAGCATACCAAAATGCTCTATCATAAACTTCCACCGCAAGATGAACCTCTTGTCGTTTGAATACACTATCGGGGGCGAAGTGTTGAGTCGAGTTCAAACTATTCGAGATCGAGGTGTTTTCTTTGATCCAGCTCTGTCATTCCGGAACCACTACGAAGATATCATAGACAAGGCTCGTCGTCAACTGGGAATTGAGCAGAGAATTCAGATATCCTTACACACTGAGATTCTTGTATTCGTGCTTTGTTAGGCTGTTTGTAGAAACCGCTTCATTAATACGGGACCCTTATCGTAGCACTGTGGCTGCTCGCATCGAATCAATTCAGGGAAAGTTCGTCAGATTCGCCCTACTTCGCCTGCCATGGAATGATCCGCTGAATTTGCCACCGTCCGAAATTCTATGGCAGTTGATAGGGTTGGAAACGCTGAAGCAAAGACGGAAACGGCCTAAGGCGATATTCATCGCTCAACTTCTTGTCGCCGAAATTGATGCTCCAAACTTACTTGGGCAAATCACCATTAATGTTCCTGGTTATACTCTTCGTCGTTCTGACTTCCTTCGACTGTCGTTTAGACGTCGAGACTACTGCCTCCACGAACAAATGTGTTCAATGATGGAATGCTTCATGCCCATTTGTTTGGTTTTAATATCACGATTGACGAATTTAGAAGTAGAATTATGCGTTCTGTTTTTAGCTAGTTTTACTACACTCTTGTTCATTAAGAAATACTAATCGGATGAAATATAATAATAATAAAAAGAATAATTCTTTTTTTTAGAGAGTCCACGACTTCAAAACCTTTTGCCTTTTAGCTTCTTTGAAGGTCGTCAACTACTACAGGCCAAATGAGAGCCGATAGAACGCCTCCTTGTAGACAACCCTTTGTTACAATCACAGATATTGACGGCTCGCCCAACTCTGAGGTGATTTACCTATTTGTGAGTATGCCTTGAATCCGTTCGAGTATACGGTCATCGAAATGTCTTCTTCTCATAGCTTGTGCCGTTGATAGGTAAAACGCATTATCGAAAGCATCTTCGATGTCAAGAACGTGCATGATGCGGTTTCCTTTGACGAGAGTGATTTTTCAATTTTTGCCACAAGCGTGAGTAACGCTGTGACTGGATTTGTTTGATTGGTGAACAAACTGGTATTTAGATAATGGGCATTTCGACATGAATACAGACTTCAAGTATTCACATAGTACTTTTCCTATAATTTTCAACAGTATTGATGATAAACTAATTGGTCTGAATGATGTTGGGAGTGATTTATTACGTTTCCCGGCTTTTGGAATGCAAACTACTTTAACAAGTGTCCACATCGAAGGAATGTGTTGTAGTATCAGATTTTCTTTAAAAATCTCGATTAGAGGTGGAATTAGCTTTGATTCTTCACCTGCACCTGCATCTTCAGATTCGTAATGTAGAAAGGATCTCACCGCCTTCACTACTCTGGCCCCCGTGAAAACCTGTCCTGTGAGACACCTTTGAGAGCATTTTATGTCGCGATTATAGCCAGCGTTTGTATCCGAATGAACAAATGAAGATCCCGGGAAGTGAGTCTTCATAAGTAGGTCTAATACTTCTGAGGGAGTTTTTGTGAACGAACCGACATCATTTTTAAGGGAATCAAGCCCGTTCGAGTGATCTTTTGCTAGAGTCTTATTGAGGCTGGCAACGATTGGGGTATTTTCGATGCTTTCGCAGTTATATACCCAGGATTTTCGTTAAGATCGTCGCAGTTCTCTGCTGTACTCAGTTAGGACTCTCTTATGTTGAAACCAGGCATTTTTCCCTATACATTTTCGAGTTCAATGTCTTGTTTGAGACGAGAACCTTGGTTTTAAGTCCACAGCCGCAAATCACTTACCAAATCAAGAGCTTCTTGGTAAATTCATCGGCGGAAACGAACTTGGGACACCTCCTCTGGCATCTGGCATAGAATTTCAGGCCTTGGTGCTGTTTAAAATCCATCTTCACGTACGTTTCGTCATCCATCAGCATACATACTTTGTGCTTCGTCAAAACTTGTACTGTTGTACAACTTTCGAGCGCGTCTTTTGGCCACCAGATTTTGCTTCAGTGTACTATATGGCTGCCTTCAGGCACGGAAATTACGATACCATTCTCGCATACGGTTTATCCGGATGGATGGATTTGGCTAGAGTTGTGTTTTTACAAGTCGTGATCCGAGTGTCTTGGGTTTGCCTTAATTGTTCTCAATACTTTCAACCTCAGCTTCCGATTGTAAGTTCCACTACGATGCGTTCTCTGATCCATCCGAGCAACTGTTATACGTTCATGGAAACGATTCAGCACATCATACACTGGGCTGTCCTGATTTAGCCATTTCAGCGATTTCACGATTTTAGTACCGGATTTTTAATTTGTGTCCAAAATCAAATTTCTCCTCTCGGCATCCACTCTGGACACCTTTTTCAAAACGAAACAGATCTAATTAAATTGATTTTACAGTCGAAAGATATAGGTTCACCAAACAATTTGCTGTCAAAACTTTTCAGATACGCCTACTACGACCGCTGATATAAAATGAACAGTGATTCCGGAATCTAACAGAATCCAACGTGAATACGTGTGATAAAATGCCAAGACCGGTACAGCGTAGCCTAGAATGCTACGCACAAATGCATAAAGAAGCAATTTCAGTGAGTACACCTCAGCTAGCGTTACAGCGAATAAATCAAAGTACGGTGGAAACGTGCTCGTGAGAACGAAGTTTCGAGTCCACTAGACCTCCCAAGTCGCGAATAGATTATACGCGTTCCATTTGAGTATTCTTGATCCGACCGTCCAATGGTGATCACTTTACATTCATTTATGGTCATACTCATACCATTCTCTTTGCACCAACTTGGAACAATGTCGATATCAGTTTGCAATAAAATGCAGTCCAGCCTATTGGAGATGCGATGACTCGAATAATTTCAAGCTACGAAGGTATAATTCTTAGAAGAATAGGACAAATATCAAAGGACCCAATCCACTACCCTGCGGAACACCAGATAGTATGTTGAATGTGTTGTATCGCTACGAATACAGCCGTACAAATGCCATTCGATCTGTTAATTACGACGTTAGTCATTTCGAAATCCAGGTCTCCCTCTATGTTGCAATTTCTCCACTGTAGAAAGTCGATATAAACGGGGTTACCTGATTACGCCGTCCGAACTCACGGAACTTTGCTTCGCTGTATTAAGCTTGGCGTTATGCATTAAAGATTCGAAAATCTTTCTCAAAAAACTGAGAATCGAAATTCCTCAATAGTTGATTGCCTGTCTGCGCACTGTTCAAGTTTTCATGGTAGTGCACGTGTTGTACTCGTAACATTTGTTGACGATGTTGGAATCAGTCTTCAGAAAACATACGCAGCCCTGCGTTTGAGTTTCATTCATCAGCGCGAGTTCAAAACAAACACGTATTCTCTCTTGGTGCCAAGTGCACAAAATTTATAAACACGATAGTGCAAAATGTACCCGGCGCAGAATTCAGATACTAAACTTCTCTTCTCACTTGTGTGATGCGCGCCTCACTCTATACACACACACATACACATCAAATTCTAGCGCCCACTTTGTCTTCGTTCGTTCTAAGCAATCGAGTGAATGACGCGGATCTGATTGAGAATCATCTTGACTCGCTCTACTGGGTGATTTCGCAGATGGGACCTAGAGATAACATTATAATTATTGGCGACTATAACATGGGTACGATATCGTGGCAGCACAATTCGGTTGGATCGCTCTATCCGATCAACTCTCGATCCTCGGTTGGATTAACATCGCGAAAATTGCTTGATGCATACTGCACTGCTGGACTCAAACAGATGAGTGGAATCGGAAACGAAAACAATCGTTTGCTCGATTTGTGTTTCGTTAGTCAAGAGCTGTGCCAGGACGTTAGGGTTATGCAAGCTCCATCGCCGCTCGTTAAAATCTGTAGACATCATCCTCCCATACTAACGGAATTGAAAATATGTCCACAACAACGCTTTTGCGACACTACTGAGAGCGTTTTTTACGATTTCAGTAAGGCCGATTTCGATGGCATGAACGATTTCTTTTTACGTGTGCAGTGGAACGAAGTTTTCCAAGATTACGACGCTAACCTCGCTGCTTCTACTATTTCTGGTACCCTGCTTTATGCTATCGACCAATTTGTCCCTTTGAAGTCCAAACGCGAGCCGTTGAAACCAGCTTGGACAAATGCCAATCTCAAATTTCTTAAGAAGATGAAACGAGCTGCACTCAAACGGTTCACCAAATACCGTACGGATTCTACGAGGAATAGATACTTGAAGTTAAATAACGAATACAAACAGCTTAACAATCGTCTGTACAACGCTTATCAGGACAATTTGCAAAGACGCATCAAGAATAACCCCAAAACTTTCTGGCGCTACGTAAATGAACAACGAAAGGAAACTGGACTGCCTTCAACGATGTCCAATGGTTTGATTGAGGCTGATACGATTTCTGACATTGCCGATATGTTTCGCTCTCAATTCAGCAACGTCTTTACTAACGAACAACTCGATCCGGCGGATGTAGCAGCTGCCACTCTAAACGTTCCTCGGTTTTCTACTTCTTTGCTACAGTTTTTAATTACCGATGATATGGTTAGCACAGCAGGAAAGAAATTGAAGTCCTCCACGGGATGTGGCCCTGACGGTATTCCATCACTTGTGCTAAAACGTTGCATGCATTCGCTGGCTAAACCACTCGCAACAGTGTTTAATCTTTCACTGAACTCTGGCGTATTTCCGAACTGTTGGAAACAGTCGTTTGTTTTCCCTGTGTTCAAGAAAGGGTGCAAAAGGGTCGTTTCGAATTACCGCGGTATAGCTGCGTTAAGTGCCACGTCCAAGCTATTTGAATTGATCATTCTTAACGAGTTAGTGCACAGATACGCGCATTATATATCGGAGGACCAACACGGATTCATGCCAAAACGTTCAACGACGACTAACCTAACTTGCTTCACTTCCTATGTAGTTCGTCAAATAGAAAATCCCTGACGTGGCCCTGACGGTATTCCATCACTTGTGCTCAAACGTTGCATGCATTCGCTGGCTAAACCACTCGCAACAGTGTTTAATCTTTCACTGAACTCTGGCGTATTTCCGAACTGTTGGAAACAGTCGTTTGTTTTCCCTGTGTTCAAGAAAGGGTGCAAAAGGGTCGTTTCGAATTACCGCGGTATAGCTGCGTTAAGTGCCACGTCCAAGCTATTTGAATTGATCATTCTTAACGAGTTAGTGCACAGATACGCGCATTATATATCGGAGGACCAACACGGATTCATGCCAAAACGTTCAACGACGACTAACCTAACTTGCTTCACTTCCTATGTAGTTCGTCAAATAGAAAATCCCTGACGTGGCCCTGACGGTATTCCATCACTTGTGCTCAAACGTTGCATGCATTCGCTGGCTAAACCACTCGCA
Source organism: Toxorhynchites rutilus septentrionalis (assembly GCF_029784135.1). NCBI lineage: Eukaryota > Metazoa > Arthropoda > Insecta > Diptera > Culicidae > Toxorhynchites > Toxorhynchites rutilus. The sequence continues at coordinate 192,584,477 of NC_073745.1, read as the reverse complement.
ACAGTGTTTAATCTTTCACTGAACTCTGGCGTATTTCCGAACTGTTGGAAACAGTCGTTTGTTTTCCCTGTGTTCAAGAAAGGGTGCAAAAGGGTCGTTTCGAATTACCGCGGTATAGCTGCGTTAAGTGCCACGTCCAAGCTATTTGAATTGATCATTCTTAACGAGTTAGTGCACAGATACGCGCATTATATATCGGAGGACCAACACGGATTCATGCCAAAACGTTCAACGACGACTAACCTAACTTGCTTCACTTCCTATGTAGTTCGTCAAATAGAAAATCGTCAGCAAGTGGATGCTATATACACGGATTTATCTGCAGCATTCGATAAAATGAACCATCAAATCGCAATAGCTAAACTTGACAAACTAGGCATGGATGGCGATCTGTTACTCTGGCTGGAATCTTACCTATGTGGTCGTAACATGTCTGTCAAGATTGTAGACCATGTTTCGAAACCCTTTCCAGCTTGCTGTGGTGTTCCCCAAGGAAGTCACCTCGGACCGTTTCTATTCCTACTATACATGAATGATGTCAACTTCGTACTAAACTGCCTCAAACTCTCGTATGCAGATGACCTGAAGCTGTTCTATAAGATTGAGCAGCCACAAGACGCGGTTTTTCTACAACAACAGTTAGAAACATTCGCTAAATGGTGTCATAGTAATAGAATGTCACTAAACGTGTCCAAATGCGCGGTAATTTCGTTTGGACGTAAACGCTCTCTTTTTCACTTCGGTTACAGTCTGGAAGGTGTACAATTACAGCGAGAATCGACTATCAAGGACTTGGGCATCCTGATTGATACGAAAGTTACCTTCAAGGATCACATTACACTCGTCGTATCTAAAGCCTCTTCGCAGCTGGGTTTTCTCTTTCGTTTTGCCAAAAAGTTTAGGGATATCTACTGCCTGAAAGCTCTGTACTGTTCTATTGTGCGCCCCATCCTGGAATATTCATCGGTCATATGGTCTCCTTACTACCAAAATGAAAACCAACGGATTGAGGCAGTACAGAGAAAATTCGTCCGCTTTGCTCTACGTCATCTTAGGTGGACGGATCCATTTAACCTGCCTAGTTACAAGAGCCGTTGTTTACTTATTAAACTGGAGTTGTTGGATGAGAGACGCAACGTAGCAAAGGCTTGCTTCATTGCAGACCTGCTGCAGGGCAACACTGATTGTTCTACTTTGCTCGGCTTTTTAGACATTAATATACGTCGTCGCAGCCTTCGTACACACACGTTCCTTAGTACCCCTTCTGCTAGAACGAATTATGGTTTGCATGAACCAATGCGGAGTATGTCTCGTCTCTTCAATAGGTGTTACCACGTTTTTAATTTTAATATGACGCGTGAAACAAATAAGTGTAACTTTAGAAGTGTTCTGTGTTAATTTATATTATTTTACTTGTCATTGGGGTACAATGTTACCTGTTGACCAAATAAACAAAGCTCCCGGAAAGCATAAAAACAACAGCGCGTCTCCATGCGAACTGTTTACGCTAACGTGAAAAAATGTCTCAACAGAGAGAGCAATCCAGATTCAAACGCGCAGTATAGAAATACGGCGCAAAACTGGGCGCAAAAACGGCGCTGACAACCAAACATTTCATCTGTGTTTCGAAGCGTGCTCATTCGCCAGAGCGCATGTGTACACAAGGAGTGGGAGCTCAACTGGGTACAAAAATCTTGTTACACATCAGCACCGAGTTGCATTCTGAAGACTGATTGGAATTGTAGGTTCCCAATATTCCCGAAAGTATTCGGGTGGGTGCTCTTGAGAAAGTTGAGCAATTCTATGATTCGAGTTTCCAATCACTGGTCCGTTTCCTTTGCTTGGGCCTTGTACGATTGGTTTGTCTCGAATTGTTATGTGAATTTTCCTGTGCCCATTATTTTTACGGATGACTTGCAGGGCCTGCACCAACCCCGTATTTCGCCGGAGGAGCATCGTGTACAACTTTGTTTAGATTCTCATGGTGGCCCGAGGGCAATGATCATCCGCCTCTGACATGGGGAACAGACTCTGTTTTGATCACACCTCCATGGTGTAGCTCAGTTATGCTTGGGAGGAGCGGCCTTCTTCCCTGTCAAAATACGGTTGGTTACATGTATCCCAGTCGGCACCGCTAGTGGTTATGATAGGAGTTACTGGGCGAGGAGCCAATGGGCCACGAATGGGGCCTCATTTATGTCTGCAGGTACACTAAGTGCTGATGGTAAGGTTAGTCCAGTCGTTTACCAACCAAAGCCAATCAAAATTACCAAGCGAAGCCAATCAATGATATTGATTAATTATGAGTTTTGAAGAGGTTAACGTTTGGTTTTATCTGAATTTACTGGTCCAATGCCGTTTATGTTACCATTCTACGAATGCCTTTGCCGTTGAGAAAAAGCAGGGGAAAATCTCACAGAAACCAGCCGTGGTGGAATGCTGTACTACGTATTTTTCGAAATCGACTACGTAAAGCAAGGAAACGATTCTTCAAATGCAGAAGTGAGCAACGTAAAACTGAAATGCGTGAAGATGAGGCCCAATACAACTCTCTGAACGCAAGATGTTTTCGTGACTACATTCATCGCATCGAAGATAGTGTGAAGGCAGATCCGAAATCATTTTGGAGCTACGTGAACGATAGAAAAACAACGAAAAGTATACCTCAAAACATGCGTTACCGGGGAATTGCTGCCATCACGTCGCAGGATTCAGCGAATATGTTCTCGTCCTTCTTTCAAAGTGTGTCAAGTAATAACTCACCACCTTTGACTGAAAGCTTCCTGAACAGTATTCCGCGGTTTGATGTGAACGTGCCTCGGATGAATTTTTCAACACGCGAAGTCCAGCTCAAGCTGCAATCTATCGCCGGATCAAAAGGACCTGGGCTAGATCAATTAACATCAAACAGTGTGCGAGCTCTCTTGCTTCTCCAGCAAGCATACTGTTCAACCGTTCTCTTAGTGAGAAATGTTTTCTCACTATCTGGAAATTCGCCTCAATCACGCCAATCCATAAGTCTGGTTCGCTTAACGATGTAGAAAACTATCGTGGGATCTCCATTCTTAGCTGTTTGCCGAAGATCTTCGAAGGAATGGTACACGGTGTGCTCTACCAGGCTACGAAATGCATAATCTCTGCCGACTAACATGGTTTCACGAAAAAACGCTCGACTACAACCAACTTGTTAAGCTTCGTATCGACTTTGGTGGACAAAATGGAAAAGCAGCAGCAAGTCGACGCTGTTTATGTTGACTTCGCCAAAGCTTTCGACAAAGTGCCACACATACTAGCTGTTGAAAAGTTCAGGAGAATAGGACTTCCAGAGTGGCTGACACGATGGATCCTGTCTTACCTTATGGGCGCAGTTCCTCAGTGAAAATTGGTGATGTATTATCCACCTCGTTCCCGATACATCCCGGAGTACCCCATGGCAGTGTCTTGGGGCCCTTGCTCTTCATTCTGTTCATCAACGACATTTGTAAATCGGGTGACGTAGGACTATCGTTGATTTAGAGATCATTTGTATGAAGTTGAATCTGAATTCATTCTGAATGAATGAACATTTGGAGAACTTCGAAAACGAGAGCGTTACGTTGGAGGCACAAGGTTTTATGCATCCAATATTGGATACGGAAATATCCTACTGATGGGGAAGAAAAATCTTCAGAAGCTATCCTGTTGATTGCGATTGATTGAAAAATCACAAAACCTAATGTATTTGGTCACAGTGTTACATGGATAGAAAACATTCAAATAAACTCTTTCACATGAATGTATTTCTAAATTCCTAGAGGAACTGGCAGATTATTTTCCGGATCTTTCTCGATCCAAACGGAAAGAAGTCCGTGCGTGTATGTGTGTGTGTGTAGCGGCTGCTTCGAGATCTTCCCGGGGAACCGTTTGTAGCATCACTCTCCTCCTGATGGATTCCCTTCTGGCCTAAGGTGCACAAACAGGCTCTTGGTGACACCGTTCATCCGCGCTTTCATGATAAATGAAGAGCTTCACCACAACAGCGACAACATGCTCCAATCGCTGGAGCTATTTTAGGAGCTATTAACACTCAAAATCTCGGTCTTCGGCGTAACGCTTTCGTTTTCGAAACTTTGATTTTACACCCCAGTATAGAAATGAAAGACGTAGTCCTACGTCAAAACGCTGTACTGCTCATTGGTGCGCAGTGTGTTAGAATTCGGGGTACAAATCTGGGCTCGAGTCCAAAAGCATTTTATTCGTTATGCTCTTCGGAATCTCAACTGGAGGGATAGGACCAACCTGCCAGCGTATGAAAGCCGTTGTATGCTGATTGACCTGCCAACACTAGCGAGCAGACGAGTACTTCTTCAACGACTACTCGTCTTTGATATCTTGACAGATCAAATCGACTGCGCAGATATATTAGCGAAACTTCGCTTCAACACACCTCTTCGAGTGACGCGGCAATCACAATCCACTGGACGCCTGCTGTAGCAAGTTCAACGATGTGTCTGATTTGTTTGACTTCGGTGTATCTAAAAATGTGTTTAGGCTTAGACTTAAGGCCCATTTATACGTTGCTAGTAGCTGACTTGACAATGAGCAGCTACTGACCCGGTGGACTCGCTTGACAATTGGTTGACTCGCCTTGTCCGTTCACACAGTGTGAGCTGCTGGCGAGAAACTAGATACTACGGCACGGGTTTACCAGGGATGCCAGGCGACTTTTCAAATGTCCATCAAACAGTCAGAAACAGCAATCAGGTCCGAATTTGTCAAATGATTGGTCCAAAATCGACTTCTTTATTGGCAGTTTTCATCTTAGGTTTTCAGTTGAATGTATCATCACACAATTTTATAGCAAAACAAACGCTGATCGTGTTTAAAAATACATACTTTGTGCTGAATTTCTTTGAACTGAAGGTACTATCCGAAAAAGCAGAAAGAGAAAAGGATTCGGGCCAGGAATTAGATGCAAAGGAGCAACAAATACAATATTGAAGGAACTCTACGATGAGGATCCCCGAGATTACAGAGCAGTGTTGATAATAACACCTGAACAAGTGAAAAAACTGTTGGATTTAATTGCTCCACGAATACAACGCCAAGATACAGTCATGAGGGATGCTGTACCTGCAAGAGTTAAATTAGAAATGACATTGATGTGCCTTTGTTTTGGAATATCGTTGGGATTGTTGTCGATATTTTTTAGAATCTCGAAAACATCCATAGCTCAGATAATTCCGAAAGGATGTGATGTTATAAATGGTAGTCTAAAAGATTTTTTTTTAAATTTTATTTATTTTGTGAAATGAAAATGATAGTCGATTTGCAGGTGCAATAAATACGCTTCAAAATTTTTAATAATGAATGAAAATGTACTTTTTTAAATCGAATATGTATTCTGTTTCTTAGAACAATACTTTTTTTTGTAAGTTGTGATCTGATAATGATTCTATATTAGAGATTCTCAAGAAAACTATCTCAAAAAGAAAGCGTGCCCCGCCAGCGTGCAAAACGAAATAACAATTATTTCGTTTAGAAACTATGAGGGTTTTATTTGTTTTTCCAATAATTTTCAAGTCTATAAATATCTTCACATATTTTCAAATATCTTAAAAATAGAGACATTTCATTACATTTGGCATCACTGATTCGAACGCTAAATTCTGTTTTTGACGTTGTGAAGCATGCAAGTGCGAGTAAATTCAAAAAACTTTGAAGTAGCTCGCACGCCGGATCACACATGACAATAACTGGCATGATGTGTTCACACGGTGTGAGTAGCTGCACTGCAGTAACTGACTAGACCGACTCGTATGCTTACTCGCACCGTCTGAACCCGGCTTTAGGCTGATGTCACATTAGGCGGATTCGCCGCCGCGGATTCCGCGAGTAAAACCGTAGCGGAGGAACTACAGTGTATTGTGAATGAGCCATGTCACACAGAGCGGGGCGGTTTTGAAAGCGAATTCATATCGAGAAAAAAAAAACTGTCGCGATATCCGCGGCGGTGAATCCGCCTAATGTGACATCAGCCTTAGTAGGTAAAACTATCTGTACGATTTTTATGTCGAAGATAATAAATAAATAAATAAATAAAAAATCAACACATATCAATCGCCAGGTGAACAAGAGTGTCACTCTCTTCGCCCCCTTCTTTTCCGTTCAACGTTTTTGGCAATGAACCGAATCTTGTTGTTCATTCATCAATAATAATAATTGAGCAGTAACAAACGAAATTCCGAGAGACATTGCCTTTTCATGTGCTGCCACCATTCGCTTTCTCTGCCTATTAGCACTTACACTTTACACCGCCATGGAATGGACAAGCAGAAATTTTTCCCAAAGCAGCTACGGAAATGTGAAGTTATGGCAAATGTGGGATGATGCATACGTGAAATTAATTGTGCGAAATGTGCTGTTAATTGCATTAATTACTAAACAGGCTTATGTTAATAATCACTTTCCTCACTCCTTCGCATGATCGGATTTTCGCCGTAATTAGCGAATCAGAATGAAACTATAATCAATAGATTCAAGTTAAACAAGTTCGACACTTTGCTAGGATTGATTCAAGATGAAAAATTAAACGAATCAAAAGTTGAAATCAGCCGTCGTGAAACGATAAGTGTTGTGAACAAACATTGTGAGAGTTGTATCTCTGGTTTATCTGTGAAAGCTGTATCTTATAAATATTTTCGAATATAATAGAGTGAAGTTAGAATTAGTTATTCCGGCAGAGCGTATAATGCGAAATGTTCGAATGGATTAATCATGAGGGAGAAGTGCAGTCCAACCGGACAATTGTGGCTTGTGGAACGGTCGTCAATTTCGGCAAGAGATACTGACGAGAGAGTAGCGTAGGATTTAGGTTCCGATGGGGTGAACCGGCGAATGGAAACAAAACAAAGATTATGAGTAATTTAAAATCGTTTGGTGTGTGTTTCTCTATTTGGATGCCGGCGATTCTGCGGATTGTGCTAAATGTCGCTTTTGTTATTATTAAGGAAGAAAGTGCAATGACTGTAAAGTGTTTGTGCTGCTATAGAGAATATGTGTTTGAATATTGCATGTAGAAGATCAGATAGTGGTTTGAACACGGTTGAATTCCATGGGAAACAAAGTGAACTTAACAGATAAACTCAACAGTAGCACTGAGCATCAAGTGCTTTAGTTATTTTTGAAGTAAATGTTCAGCGCACGCTGTCCAGCATCACAGAATAACGAAAAAGAAACACCAGAGCAGCTACCTGAATTAATTTACGGGGGTCTCGAAAAGCAGCGGTGGCCATGGACGGCGTACGTGCGTTGGACATACTGCCACTGCTGCAGGAACGTTTCGCGCTTCTTTCCGGTGGTCGAGACAATCGAGGCGGACCAATCATTTGCTTTCCAGCCACTACGAAGCGAGAGCGTGTCAAGCCAGAAGACATCAAACGAGTGATCAGCTATTTCATCGGGATTCCCAGGTTGGTACCTTTTCATTTTTAGTATTTGGGATACGTTCAAAAATATAGCATGAAACGCTGACAATGTTTATAGTCTTTTTGTTCTGAACACTTTCCCGTTCATCATGTAATGAAGAGTTGTTTAATCGTTTACATTGTTTACATAAGACGAACAAAATAAATAAGGACCGCATTTCAGAAAAAAACTACTCAATTGTTCGTTTGTTTTTCATCTGGAATACATGACACAAATAATATTCACGATTTCGTGGGATGAGAACAAAAGATCTTATTTCTCTTATTTCTAACAAATTTCATTTGTTATTTTTTGTTCCTTAATTTTGAGTTTTTATGAGTTCTCCACAGTATTAGTCCACAAAGTATCCAAGTTGGTTCTACAGAACAAACAGTGTTCAATATCGGAACATTAGTTGCATCAATTTACTGTGCTCGAGCTTTTCACTAGCTAGTAGGGAAAAGGCCTCTCCGACGCTCGAGATCAGTTGTCGAAGTGTGTGGAATCAGATTACGATATCGATCTCACGGACACCTGAGACGACCGTATTTTTCACAACGGACGACTGAAAGTCCATTCGCCGTTTAACGTAACGATCGTTATCCACACACCAGACTCGAACCACCCAGCGGTGGTGTTTTGATCAGGGCTCAGGGGAAAATTTCCCGACTTCGACTCCTCACAATTATTAGTACCTACTCCGATTAGGGATTGTTGACCGGTTTTAACGTTAATACCGGTTCATTTTCCATTACCGAGTTACCGTTAATTTTACAATCAATAACCGGTAATTTCGGGAATTTTTTATAACACCATAAATAATATAGGGTTGGGGAAAAAGAAATGTCGTATTTCTGATCGAAATTTGACGCTTTATTTAACACTAGCTGACCCGGCAAACTTCGTCCCGCCCAAAATTTGTTTTTTGTTATCAATAGAATAGCAATAAAAAAAATCAATACCTTCAAACTTTCACGTTTTCTTACTAAGCGCAAGTTTATGAATCCAATCGCAGAACTATTCATTGATTAATTTTATAATCGACCCCGTTGAATGTACCTTTTACTAAAAAATTCCTAGTACTTCTACCAAAACTCATCATTATAATATAAGATTATTTTCAGACAAAATTCTCGTTCAAGATTTTTCAAACACTTACAAATAACATGTTTCTTCGTTACTTGGAAAAAAAGTTTCATACAGAAAATATGACAGAAAAAAGACAGACTCCTCCCCCCTTCTCCCCTTAGAGAGGGGGGAGGAGTGTCCATTCACCATAGAAACGCTTCGTGCCCCCTAAAATCTTTAAATGCCAAATTTGCTTGATTATTTGCTTGATTAGATTTCGAGTTATGAAGAAATTTGTTTTTCATTTGTATGGCAGCCCCCGTCCCACCCCCTAAGAGATGGGGGAGGAGTATCTAACCACCATAGAAACATTTATTGCACCCTAAAACCTCCATATGCCTAATTTGGTTCCATTTGCTTGATTAATTCTCGAGTTATTTAGAAATTTGTGTTTCATTTGTATGGCAGCCCCCCTTAGAGAGGGGGTGGAGTGTCTAACCACCATAGAAACATTTATTGCACCCTAAAATCTCCACATGCCAAATTTGGTTTCATTTGCTTGATTCATCCTCGAGTTATGCAGAAATTAGTTTTTCACTTGTATGCCGGCCTCCCCCCCTCCTAAGAAAAGGGGGAGGAGTATCTAACCACCATAGAAACATTTATTGCACCCTAAAACCTCCATATGCCTAATGTGGTTCCATTTGCTTGATTAATTCCCGAGTTATACAGAAATTTGTGTTTCATTTGTATGGTAGACCCCCCCCCCTTAGAGAGGGGGGTGGAGTGTCTAACCACCATAGAAACATTTATTGCACCCTAAAACTTCCACATGCCAAATTTGGTTTCGTTTGCTTGTTTAACTCTCGAGTAATGAAGAAAATTGTGTTTCATTTGTTTGATTTTTTTGTGTCAACTCGTGTGGCACCCATACATCCAGCTTTTTTTGGAATCCAATCTTCTGCAAATGGTTCCAAACGGTTTTATGGTCTATACCCAATCGATCCTGGCCAAGCAAACCATTTGTCATGACAATTGTCATGCGAAAATGCGAAAACAGAATAGAAACTGAGAGAGGTTGGCGTCGACATCATGCCTCATACCGTATGTTTCTATTCTGTTTTCGCATTTACGCATGACAATTGTCATGACAAATGGTTTGCTTGATCCTGGCCAATCGAGCGAGTGCTCACATGCCGGTCTACTTGGACGATTTCAACGGTTTTATTGGTTTCCATGACGATTGGCCTACCAGTACGGGGTGTACCTTCGACAGCCACTACACCAGAACGAAATCGATCAAACCAATGCTGTGCTGTGCGAATCGTTACAGTATCGGATCCATAAACTACACGAACTTTTTCGGCCGCCTACGTTGCAGTTTTACCTCGCAGGTAGTAAAAACGTAAAATATGGCGAATTTCTTGCTTGGTGGACTCCATCTTTGACGCGCTATAACTTGAGACTGAAAAGGACAATCACAACACTGTCAAAACGACACTTGTAGCACATATTGTCGTCTTTAAATAGCCGTATAGTATGATCCGATGCGATAAGTACAACACAAGATATGTTTAATTGTTGCCATATATTGACAATATACGACATTTCTTTTTCCCCAACCCAATAGATCTATAAACGAAACCAAGATAACCAGTTCTGATCGTTGTTGAACTGCTATTGCGGAAGAAACGCACCCTTTTTGAAGCTGACATCAGATTGCAATTTATGCTAGAACAACTATTGGAGTAACCATCAAAAGTTCGAAGCACCTGATTGGAAGGATTGCAGAAGGACGTCTCGTAAATGCAGTTTTGCTCCCGTATATGAATAATCATTCTGCTCTTGATCTTGACATAATTAAGGAGACTTTGGCGTTTTCTATCAAACGTCGCGGACTGCATTGATCAAGCAGGCATTTGAAATTGTTCCTGACTTGATCAGCTTTGAGGATGATGATATTGATTCAGTAGCTGGACAACAGGAACAGGAAAATCCACTGGAAGATGAGAAACCTGCAGAACAGTTGAGCATCAAGGAGCATCAAACTTGGACGACGATTGCAACAGTCAAAGGTATCAACGTCCAGCCCAAGCTCAACGTCTAGAAACGGATTGATGAAAACCTTCGGACAAGGGTTTTTGTACAAAGGGCATCAGAAGCAAATACATGACAATGGTATTCGATACTCTTCTACCCAACGTAATTGGACTCTGAACGGGCGTTTTCCTCTTCTGGAAACTTTGTTAATGAGATCCGATCTACGACAGAATTAACATTCTCTGTGTCCTTATGTATTACTTTAACCAGCTTGCAAACTTGCAAAATGTTTTTTTTGTAAACTAATCATTATAAATAAAAGCCGTTTAAAAAAAATGGTTCATTTCAATGTTTGTTTTTACCGGTAATTTGCCTTCTTGAATGGCGTTAACGTTCCCTGTGGAACTTTTGCCGTCTCAACGTATGCATTAACTAGCGTCATTTATTAATACTATGTTGTGATTTCTTAAGGTTTTAGGTTGTTTTAGGGTGCAATAAATATTTCTATGGTAGTTAGGCCATACAAATGAAACACAAATTTCTGCATTACTCGAGAATTAATCAAGCAAATGAAACGAAATTTGGCATGTGGAGGTTTTAGGGTGCAATAAATGATTCTATGGTGTTAGACTCTCCACCCCCTCTCTAAGGGGAGGGGCCATACAAATGAAACATACATTTCTGCATATTTTAAGCAAACTGTACCAAATTTGGCATGTGGAGGTTTTAGGGGGCAAAAAACATTTTAAAATGGTTCAACATTCCTCCCACCTTTCTGAGGGGAGGGGAATGTCTCTACGATAGTATGACACCTCTCCCTCCTCTGGAATGGAGAGGGGGTCCCATAAAATATTACACGTATTTCAATCAAAAATATTCCAACCAAACCTGACAATTGAAAATTTTCGAAAAACTCTGATAAGATAAATCTCTGCTCTGATAATAGCAGAACTCGAGGAAGGAATTGTCCGATTTATGGCTGTCTTTATTCTATCATGTTTGCTGTATAAAACATTTATTCCATGTAACGGAGAAACATGTTATTTGCAAGTGGTTGAAAAATCTTGAACGAGAATTGTGTCTGACAATAATCTGATATTATAATGATGAGTTTTGATAGAAATACTAGGAATTTTATAGTAAAAGGTAAATTCAACGGGGTTGATCAGAAGATCAATCAATGAACTGTTCTGCGATTAGACCCATGATCTTGCTCATAGTAAGAAAACGTGAATGTTTGAAGGTATTGATAACAAAAAACAATTGTTGGGCGGGACGAAGTTTGCAGGGTCAGCTAGTAAAATAATAAAAACAGAAAACAGAATTGCTTCAGCCAAAGCTTCCTTCATAGAGGCCCAAAGATCTGGCTTAAAAATTTTCAAAGCAGAGACCAGCCTTTCTAAAGGGTGTGTCACATCAAATTGCATCACGGAAAAAACGCTGTAGAAATTCGCTCAGTAGACCGATCCTTTTGAAAATTTTAGACAGTAAAATAAAAACTATTAAACAACCTTTGGCATTTTCTTTTTATTCATACTTCGAGCCCAAGCCCGTATGCTCGCACCTTCCTCTTCACCCCGTCCATAAGGTTCTGTACAACGTCAGATTGTAGTTTTTTTTGAACAGAAATCCATTTTCTCTTGAAGTCCGCCTCCGATTTGACAACTTTTGGGTTCTTCCGGAGGGCCTGCTTCATAATCGCCCAATATTTCTCTATTGGGCGAAGCTCCGGTGCGTTGGGCGGGTTCATTTCCTTTGGCACGAAGGTGACCCCGTTGGCTTCGTACCACTCCAACACGTCCTTTGAATAGTAGCACGAAGCGAGATCCGGCCAGAAGATAGTCGGGCCCTCGTGCTGCTTCAATAGTGGTAGTAAGCGCTTCTGTAGGCACTCCTTAAGGTAAACCTGCCCGTTTACCGTGCCGGTCATCACGAAGCGGGCGCTCCGCTTTCCGCAAGAGCAGATCACTTGCCACACCATGTACTTTTTGGCAAACTTGGATAGTTTCGGCTTGCGAATCTCCTCCGGAACGCTGAATTTGTCCTCTGCGGAGAAGAACAACAGGCCCGGCAGCTGACGAAAGTCCGCTTTGACGTAGGTTTCGTCGTCCATTACCAGGCAATGCGGCTTCGTCAGCATTTCGGTGTATAGCTTCCGGGCTCGCGTCTTCCCCACCATGTTTTGCCTTTCGTCGCGGTTAGGAGCCTTCTGAACCTTGTATGTACGCAGGCCCTCCCGCTGCTTGGTCCGCTGGACGAATGAACTTGACAAATTCAGCTTATTGGCGACATCCCGGACCGAACTTCTCGGATCACGTCTAAACTGCTTAACTACGCGCTTGTGATCTTTTTCACTGACGGAGCATCCATTTTTGCCGTTCTTCACCTTCCGGTCGATGGTTAGGTTCTCGAAGCATCGTTTTAGTACTCTGCTGACCGTGGATTGGACGATTCCCAGCATCTTACCGATGTCCCGATGTGACAACTCCGGATTCTCGAAATGAGTGCACAGGATAAATTCACGACGCTCTTTTTCGTTCGACGACATTTTTTCAAATTTACGAAAAATTGACAGTGAAGCATGGCCAACGTGATCTATACACTCTTATCTGATTATAAGCGAAAGCTGAAGATATAATTCCTAGAAATTAAATTTCTACAGCGTTTTTTCCGTGATGCAATTTGATGTGACACACCCTTTACGCTGACTTGAGTTGGTGACATGGCAGTAATCGTTCATGCAACATCCGCGATGAGCTCAGGAAACGCTGGAATCAATTCATGTACTGTCATGTGGCACGATCGGTCATATTTTTCAATCTCTGGCAAACAAACTTGAATTTCACTTGGAAATATATTCAATGATTTTCCTTCTTATTCTCTTTTCCGAGGCGACGTCGTTCTGCTACTTTGTTATTCGGGTATTCATCGAAATCTGTGCTCCCCGATAAAGGTGAAGACTTAGGATTATCGCTGCAAGATTCACCGACAGGTTCATCTTTCTCCTTCGACAACAACAAACCTTCCATCCGTTTCACATAGTGCTTCCTTGTCAATCGTTAATTGGCTCTCATTAAGTAAAATTATACTTTTTGAATCGATATAAATTGCTGACAACAATATAGGCCAAAAGTGTACTTTCTCATCTTCAAAACGATAGAGAATCTGACGGTCCTGGTGGGGTGGACCGTTAAAGTGGATAATTTTGCTGTTCTACTGGTGTTGTTTCGATAGCCTCGAGAGCGGAGGTTCTGGTCGGATGGTGCACCGTTTCACTGGGGGAAACGTGCCTCTGGACACTTGAACTTGAAGTTCTCAGCGGAAACACTTTCGGGAATCAGTTCTGGAAGGAACTAACTGGGCAAATGGCAAAAAACACACGTTGCGACAGGATTAAAATGTAAACTCTTTACTACTCAGTATTATGGAAGAAAAAACAGGTTTCAACACGTTCACGTTTTGCTTCCCTTCTCTCTTTCGTTGTTTGCTGCTTTGCGGTTGGAAAATACTCATGTGATCCTTGCTGCTAGACTGCTATACCTGGTGACAGGAGTATCACCAAAAGGAGGTGGGGTGAAACTTGCGAACCAATGTTTCTCTCTCTTCAGGGACTGAACAACTGGGTTTTGGCAAAGTATTATTCGCATTCGGCATTTTTAACCAAGTTGGTAATGAACAAAATTAACATCAAAGTTTCCTTATCATGTAATAAATTTTTGTCTTCGAGCTACAGTTTTCGATTTTAATGGGTCATTCAACCGGAGGTCGGTAAAATTTGTTCGAATCCGACTCCGACTACATAGCCCTGGTTTTGATAGCCGTCTCATCAAGAATAGGTGATTTCATTGATCTCACTCCATTTTTAACACTCACAAATAGCTCTACGTCAAAATTCGGATGTTAATATCGGTGTTATTCAATTACAAACAAAATTAGAGAATCATATTGACAGTATTGAGAATCATATTGATTCTACTGGAGCCATCCTTTCTCAGCTCATAGCAAAGGACGTTGCATCTGCGTTTGGTGACTACAACCAGTCTGATTAAGTGTGAAACATTATATCGAACGTATCTTTTTCTATTGACTGCTTACGATCACGTCTTTCGGCTGCTTCCTCGGTCCTACTCGATAGTTTCTGTTTCCATGAACTAAGGCACTCCTCTAGATTTATGATCCGGTTTAACTCGGATCTAACTGATCATCGAATGTATGTCAAAGTTGGTTCTGTGTAGTCTGCGACTTTCTCCAATCCTTCGAGAGTGCAACCACGCTCGATACATTGTTCATACTACCATCTTCATCCCAGAACAAAGAACTTAGACATCGTGAGGCACTTCGTGTCCGCCGAGGAAGCAGTCTAGGCCCATTGCTGCTTTCACTATTCATCAATGAAGTGTCGTTTGTTATTTCCACTCAGAACGTAGTTCACCGGTTTGGAGAATGGGGCTCGAGAAATAACGTATGCCTAAAAATGAACTGATGGCGATGAAAAAGAAACTACAAAAGGTAATTCAATGGAAAAAAAATTACTCAAAGTCTATGTTTATTAAACTTTTAGTAGTTAACCAGAATCATGCCATAAAGCCATGGTCGATGAAGAGATGAATGTCGGCATGTTCATCAGCATTTTTGTGGGCTTGGCGATCAGCTGCTTCTACGTCTTGGCCTTGAAATTATTAGAGTAGATCATCCGTATATAAATAAATGCAGTGTATATCTATATTCCAAAATTCTTGTTGTGTTATACTAGCTCACTCGCATCTGTGTTTTCATTCTATTCTATTTTTGGTTTCCGCCTCTACCCCTGAGTAGAGCCCTTGTGGAAAGAAACTCTATTCTATACTCCTCCTTCACCCGACAAGAAAACAATTCTCTCCCACTCGACGCTCTGCGGCAACCATGTTGTTTCGATGACTACCAAACCAGAAGTTGTGTGGCTTCAAACCGCGGATGGCTGATTTATACCAAATAGGTTGAAAAAGAGCAGAAACGAATATATCAGTTGCTCGTTATTGACAGCTCTGTTCGGGAATGCACACAAACCGGCAGAACAAATGTAGGGGAAAATGAAAATGCTTCCAGTTTTCATTAAATTAAACTGTGTAGGCATTAATGGATTGTACTGTGTAGTATTTCAAACGAATCTTAGAGAATTTCCGATTCCGTTGGTGTGCAAAGTATCAGAATTTGTTCGTTGTGAAAATAGTTATTAACGTTAACTTTATTTCACAAAAACGTGACCTGTTTTCTGATTTGGCACCCTTCCTGAAAGACGTAGTTCTACGCATGTCTCCATCCCTCGATCCATTCTGGGCCGTTGTTTCCGGTTGTCACCGGTTATTCGGATTAGAATCAAAAATCGGAATTCGGTTGTCGGTTCTAAAATGTGGACTGCATGAAATTTTTACCACTGGTGGGGCCCTTTCATGGATCTACGAGCTAAGTACGGTCGGAAACAAGGCACAACGTTTAAATTAACACAACTGGATAGTTTTACTTCCCTATTTTATTCTACTACTAATATTCCCCCTTATTCCACGCGGCGAGTGACGTGAGATAGCAAGTCGTCTCATTGTGGAAGCTACCTTCCTTTCCAATTTCTTTTTGATAATCAAGTCGATAACATATGAGGACACGACTTCAAATCTCACCTAGTGACAAACTATAGTCACGCCATTCGCCTACGGGAATGCAGTGACTTGAGTCATCTCACCTCATTCACCGCGCGGAATAAAGGGGATTGTCGATTTGAAGTCTCATTGAAATGAGACTAAAAGAATCCTGTACTTGCACACGCCCTCGCGTGGCACACAGATTTGCTGTTGTTGCTGTTGTGTGCGTTTCTGCACTCCTTATGGGTGGGGCTTATTTTGAGTACTAATACACTCGGTGGTAGACGAAACACCGGTCGATCAAAGTTGCATGTGCTCGCTGGAACCCTCTGGCAGCCTCCCACCGTCAGGACCAGTCGTCTTTGCTGGAACAAGATCTCTTCCAAGACAGCATCTCTTGTCCAAATCCTTTGCACAAATCCGCACAAATAGCCGTATTTTCATTCACGAAACACACAAATCATTCAAAAATTGGACGTAATTTAGTAAATTCGGTTATCGTAAGATTCGATGGTCGCTGTATTTCTATCGTCAATCCTGTGGTTCCACATAATCTGTTGATATTCCTTTTAGAACAACTTGAATTTGAAAATAATACAACCATTTACTTCTGAGATGTTAGTTGTATCTTACGTTAGTTTTAAACATCGGTGTTGTATGTGTTGTGCTGTGTTGTAAGTACTGCTGGTTCACTTCATCATATCGAAATAACAACAAGCAACAAAAAGATCCCGATGCTTTTTAGGCCTAATTGAATTGTTTCATTCACATTCATTCTGGTGCGAAGAAATACAACAGAAGAACGAATACCCTCTAGTTTAGGTTTTGAAAAATCTGTTTATTGTTGGCTGTTGATAATTTGATATCGATGACAGTGTAATTGAATTTTGGAACTTAAAATTTAATCTCACATACAATTACCCTTCAAACGGCATAATATAGTATGCGAAATGATGATAACAATATTGAATGTATAAACATTCGAAAATGAATTTGTAACATGTTTTTCATGGAACACAACATTTTTCTCTATTTCCAGCGATGAGAGCAAAACACATGGCTTCACGATCATCATTGATATGCGTGGTAACAGTAACACGGCAGCTAGCGCTAAAATGATTCTCAAAGTGCTGCAGGAAAATTTCGGCTCGGACATCATCCACCAGGCGGTAATAATCAAGCCAGATAACTTCTGGCAGAAACAACGCTCGTCGATAGCTAGCAGTAAATACAAGTTTGAAACCACGACCATTTCGATTCAGTCTTTGAACAAAGTGGTTGAACCATCGCAGTTGACTTCGGACTTCGATGGTTTCCTGCACTACGACCACAATGTGTGGATGGATCTGCGGGTTGCCTTCGAAGATTTTCTCTGGCAAGCAAGTGACATTCTGGATCGGATCGATGATCTGCAGGAGGACCTGCAGCATCCGGATTTTCCTGAAGATGTCAACAGTGCCAAGCATAGTAGCGAGAATCACAACGAAATGAAGCGGAAGATTTTGAAGCTTCCCATCGAAGATCTTGATTTGCAGGGACAAAAGCTTCTGGGCAAATTTGCTTCTTACTCAAATCGTAACGATGAAAGCTGCCACTCAACGTCATCGCCCTCGAAGTGTCACAATCCGGATATTTCTTCTGCATTGACGCAGGTAAGCAGGATTAGGAGTTCCAATAGAAACATGTAGGCGTAGTAGGAAGAAATCTATTATTTTAACTCGAAATTGAATGCATTACTGAACGTAGTTAGATTGATTTGACAAATATGCACCGCTTCTTCGATTTTTTGGTGCCATTTGCGATTTGCAGATGAGAGCTTAGGATTTGTTTCCCGTTCTGGTCAGATATTCTATCTTCAGTTAATGGTTTATAATTATATTTATAATTATTAGTTTATAATAACTGTCTATGGTGTGATAGTAATGAGCGAATGGAGTCGCTCTATGGTATATATCCATTTCTGGAAGTGTACGACTGTTCCTGTATTAGGACCGTAAACATTATTCACATTGTTAGTCAGTGTTAGTGTCAGTGTCATTGTCAGCGATCGACGTTTTCGCATTTATCAAAGTAAAACGATAAAATTTGGTTTTTATTTTTACTTTTAAACATCCAATCTTAATATCCAGATTATTGAAAAATAGTTTTGGTTTTTCTTTACTTCATATCTAGATTAACATATAATATGAGACAGAAACAACCTAATGAAAAGTTCATTATGAGTAATTACATTCTTTTTTTTTTTTTCCAATTCGTTTATTTGTAAGGCTCAATCGCATAAGCTTTGCGGAGCCGCTAACTCAAGTTTTGTTTATACAAAAATTTCATCTTAAATCTATGTTTAGTAGGTTTCGACCGATTACTCGCGGTTTACTCGAGGTTAGAGGGGCAACAATTTTTGTGGGACGGGTCAGGTTAGGGATATGGATATGAGGTATCATTGTCTCAACCGAGGGTTGCCGCACGCACTGTAGCATTGTGCATAATGACCAGGGATAGCATCTGGTGTTCGACTAGCTGTCGAGGGTGGGCGACGGTGAGATGAGGGGACAATACAAACAAACTAATAATGAAAAAGAAAAAAAACACAAAAACATTAAATTCTTATACTAGACCGTTTCACAAACATATAGATCAACTGCATATAGCAGATGTCGCGAGTTCCCAACACGTCTCTAACAGGAACATAGGGTTGTCTTCCTTGGACCTCAAGGGCATTCAAAAGGTACTCTCTGGCTGCGTAATTATCCGTACATTGCCAAACTGCGTGATCGATGTCATCGTAACCGTTTCCACACCGACAGACATTGTTTTGAACAAGATTTATTCTGTGGAGGTGCACATCTAGCGAGTAGTGGTTGGACATAAGTCTACTCATTACACGAATGAAGTCACGACTTACGTCCAAGCCTTTGAACCACGCTCTCGAAGAAACCTTTGGAATAATTGAATATAACCACCGCCCAAGACTTCCAGTGTCCCAATCGGTTTGCCAACTCAAGAGGGAACTCTGACGCAGTAATTGGAAAAATTCATCGTATGAAATCTGTCTATCAAACAATTCGCCTTCCTGGGCACCCACCTTTGCTAGAGTGTCCGCCTTCTCATTGCCAGGAATTGAGCAATGAGAGGGGACCCATACAAAGGTTATCTTATAAGATCTTTCGATCAGTGCACTCATCTGCAGCCTCACTTTTGTGAGGAAATAAGATGGGTGCCTACTAGTTCTCATCGACTGGAGAGCCTCAAGCGAACTGAGACTATCCGAGAAAATGAAGTAATGGTCTGCAGGCTTGTTGGAGATCATCCCCAATGCGAAGTCGATTGCTGCCAGCTCAGCAACATAAACGGAACAAGGTTCCTGCAGTTTACGGAAGGCGCTCGAATTTTCATTGAAAACACCGAAGCCAGTGGATCCATTGAGGCGAGACCCATCAGTGAAGTATCTTTTCATGCAATTGACTTTTGAGTACTTTCGGTTAAAAATACGGGGAATGTAAGTTGATCGAAGCTGATCTGAGATTCCAAGTATTGCTTGTTTCATCGACAGATCGTATTCAATTGAGGAACTGCTGATGGTGAAGTGAGCACGGTCTGGAGTAAACGATGGAAGACAAATATCTGACGAAATATAGTGGTGGTAAATTCTCATAAACCGAGATTGTATATTTAGATGAAGAATTTTTTCAAAGTTTTCAATCAAAAGTGTGTTCGTGACTCCGCATTTCACCAGTATTCTGAGAGAGAGTTCCCAGAATCGGTTCTGTAGAGGAGTTACTCCTGCCAGAACCTCGAGACTCATGTTATGCGTTGAGTGCATACAGCCAAGAGCTATACGCAGACAATGATATTGAATTCGTTCCAGTTTTAGAAGGTGACTTTTAGCTGCTGAGAGAAAGCAAAAAGAGCCATACTCCAGAATGGATAGAATAGTTGTTTTATAAAGTGTTATGAGATCTCCCGGATTAGCTCCCCACCACGTGCCGCAAATCGAGCGGAGGAAGTTGACCCTCTTTTGACATTTTTGCTTCAAATACGTAATGTGGGTATTCCAAGTGCATTTTGAATCAAACCAGACACCAAGGTACTTGAAAGTCAATGATTGGGTAATGCTTCTGCCCAAAAGCTTAAGTTGCAATTGGGCTGGGAACCGCTTTCGAGTAAACACTACCAGTTCGGTTTTCTGCGGCGAGAATTCGATCCCTAAGTTCCTTGCCCAAGAAGACAAGTTATCTAAGGAATTTTGCAATGGTCTTTGCAAATTTTCGGCATGGAGACCTCTGACGGAAACCACACCATCATCTGCAAGCTGTCTAAGCGTGCATTGTTCTGCCAAACAACTGTCAATATCTTTCACATAAAAATTATAAAGAAGGGGGCTCAGACATGAGCCTTGGGGTAGACCCATATAACTATTTCTGGAAGTTGTCAGTTGTCCAAGGGTGAAGTTCATTCGCTTTTCTGACAACAAATTGTACAAAAAGTTATTCAAAATTCCAGGAAGTCCACATCTGTCCAGATTGTCTGACAGAATTTCTATGGTAACCGAATCAAAAGCTCCCTTAATATCCAAGAATACTGAAGCCAATTGCTCCTTGTGCGCAAAGGCCAGTTGAATATCTGTAGAAAGCAACGCTAGACAATCGTTTGTTCCTTTGCTCTTGCGAAACCCAAATTGTGTACTTGATAGCAAATTATTTGTCTCGATCCATTGATCGAGTCTTCGAAGGATCATTTTCTCCAACAATTTTCTAATGCACAAGAGCATAGCAATCGGACGGTATGAGTTATGGTCAGACGCTGGTTTGCCAGGCTTTTGAATTGCTATTACTTTGACCTGTCTCCATTCGGGTGGCACAATATTGTTTTCTAGTAGGGTATTGAATAAGTCTAGCAAGCGTCTTTTCGCGATATCGGGAAGATTTTTTAGAAGAACGAATTTAATCATATCGCTTCCGGGTGAAGAGTTGTTCGATGAAAGAAGAGCCATAGAAAATTCCAGCATTGAGAATGGTCCGTCCAGAGGTCCACTGCTCGGAGACGTTTCTCGAAGAGTATGTTGGGCTGGAACTGAGTCTGGACAGACCTTTTTCGCGAAATCGAATATCCATCGGTTGGAGTATTCTTCACTCTCGTTGGTAGATGAGCGGTTACGCATGTTGCGAGCTACCCTCCACAAGGTACGTATTGAGGTTTCACGAGAAAGACCTTCAATGAAATTGCGCCAGTAACCGCGTTTTTTTGCTTTAATTAATTGTTTCAGCTGTATTTCAAGCTTTGAATATTCCTCGAAGTGTGTGGATGTTCCATGTCTACGAAAAGCTTTGAAAGCATCAGATTTTTTCAAATACAGTTTTGTGCATTCATCGTCCCAGCCAGGAGTGGCTGGTTTTCTTTTAAACGGAGCACTTGGAACTTTTCTTTTTTGTGCTTCCAGTGAGCTTTTATACATCAAATCGACAAAGAATCGATATTCTTCCAATGGTGGAAGTATATCTATTGATTCGACACCGATTGTTACCGCCGTTGCAAATTTTTGCCAGTCGATGTTCCTTGTTAGATCAAATGGAACTCGAGATGGTTCAGTGGATTGCGGGCTACACTTGATTGATATACTGATTGGCAAGTGATCGCTACCATGGGGATCATTGATGACCTTCCACTGGCAATCCAATGATAACGAGCTTGAGCAAAAAGAAAGGTCGAGACGACTTTCTCGAGCCGGAGGTTTTGGAATTCGTGTCGCTTCACCAGTGTTCAAGATAGTCAAGTTGAAATCGTCACATAAATCGTAAAAAATAGCCGCTCTGGCGTCATCATAAGGATCACCCCACCCAGTACCATGAGAGTTCATATCACCCAGAATTAGAACTGGGGATGAGAGAATCGAGACTAGATTCCAAAGATGACTACGGCTAATGTTAGTATTTGGAGGAACGTATACTGAAGCTATGCAAAGTTCTTTACTCTTTGCAGTTATTTGACACGCGACAATTTCGACGTCTGATAGAGCTGGGAGAGGAATTTTATAGAAAGAGTAGCACTTTTTGATCCCCAAAAGTACTCCTCCATAAGAATCATTTCTATCCAGGCGAATAATGTTAAAATCGTGGAAGTTGAGTTCAGTGTCAGAAGAAAGCCATGTTTCAGAGAGGGCAAATATATCACAATCATAATTTTGAAGTAAAAATTTGAACGAATCTAGTTTTGGCACTAGACTACGGCAGTTCCATTGTAGCACATTGATCATATCTTCTACTACGCTAGGGGAATTATCCATCGAATGATATGATTGATGCAAGGAGGGGCCATGAAGCAGTCAATTGCTTAAGATAAGACTTTAAAGATGGAAGCAAGGCAGAAATAAAGCTTCTGAGGGGGTCTTGAATTTTTAACGTGTTTAGTATGAAGTCCACAATGTCCGAAAAACCTATCAATCCTCGATTAGACGCGAATTTTCTACGAGAAGTTCGAGGAGCAGCGTTTTTATTTCTCTCTTCTCTGGGTAATGACGTAAAATCCTTGCTGCAACCAGGAACTGGCTGAGAAGGAGCCTTCGGATTCGTTTTTTTATTACTATTACCCTTGGAATTAGACAATCTTCCGAGGGTCACTTTAGGTTTCTTACGGTGCACCGTTGGTGAAGAGAGCTTTCTTTTTGATGATTCATCCTTTATTGAAGATTCTGGTGCAGCCGTAATATGACCCTCATCAGAATCAGAGTCCGATTCTTGAGATGACAAAACCGAAAATTGGTTTTCATCTTGAGCGGCTGATGCGGTCTTTAGCATTTCAGCATAAGTCCGCTTGGAGCGTCCAGCGATAGAACGCTTCACTTTATCGGAGTGCTGTTTGTACCTCGGGCACTCCTGTAGAGGGTGAGGATTCTCGCCACAGTGGATACATTTTTCCACTGTTTGTGTGCAAGAATCCTCACTATGTTTCTCGCCACATTTACCGCAACGAAATTTGTTGCCGCAGTGGCTAAACGAGTGTCCCAACTTTTTACAGTTGGTACAATTATAAACCCGTGGTACAAACAGGCGCACTGGGAAAAAAAATATTTTCTACTTTCACATAGTTTGGGAGAACAGAACCTGCGAAAGTAATCCGAAAAGAGTGCGAGGGCTTATAAACTTTTTTGTTTTCTTCCAAAGATGCTGAATGCAGGTTTCTAACATCCAGGATCTTTACAAGATCACCTATCATCGAGTTTTTGAAAGAACCCGTAGCTTTTTTCAATTCATCGACACTCAGACTCGCGTCGGTTACTACGCCTTCTATCTCCACCTCTCGAGAAGGGATGTAGATGTGATATTCCCTGTTAAAAGCTTCGTGGTCAACAATCTTGTTGGCCACATCAAAAGTCAGTGCTTCTACACGCAGTTTATCCGGTCTCTCTTTATGTATCGAGACGCCCGAAAATTGACGCAGCAAATCTCTTGAAATATCAAGAGTTCTCAACGATTTTCCCTTGGGCCGAAAGAAAACAACCCATGGTCCCTTTGAGGTCGATTGATAATAGCGCGTCCGCGCAACAATGGCATCGGTAGATGTCATAACGGTTGCGCAAACGGTGCGCAACCGTCTATGAAAAAAAAAACACACGCACACACACACGCACGCGCGCTCAAAAACTCAACTTAAAACTAACTTAGACTAATAATTAACTTAAATTTAAGAAAAATATATAAATATATATATATCTCAAAAAAAAAAAATTCTTCCAAAAAAAAAACAAAATACTAATTTGCGGTGTCCGAACAACCTTGAACACCCCTATTCGAAGCTATACAACACCGCACGCTACGAGGTAAACACAATAGCGTGACGACAAAAGTTGTTGTTGATTATACTTCTCTATGATGAAATCGATGCCGCTGGAACCAATTCACAGATCGCCGGTCCGGCGTTGCCGGAGAGGTGCTGCTTCCTCGCTGTTCCGGGTATTAACGGCACTTATCTTGCCACGAACGGTCAAAGAAAAAAAAAACCAAAGGCACTTTGGCGGAGGGAAAAAAAACTTCACCAGCTTCGATTTGTAGCAGAGACGCGAACAATAAGCGTCCGGCTCTTTCAACTATCGATTGAGGAATGAGTAATTACATTCTGTGTACCCTGTGCGAACCAAACAATAATTTTTGATAACCTTCGAGTAGAATGCGAACTGGTTCTATCTGTTCAACCAGACTGAGCTAATGGTAACGCTAATGCGAACACTATCGATGGCATTAAGTGATTGTAATCCAATCAATTATGGCGTTTGTTGCAAGCTACAATATTTTTTCATCGATTTTTTAAAAATTATGTTAGATTTTCCACAATACCTCGACCAAGTCATGGCGACGAGTAAATGTTCTATCTGGAGAAAGAAAACTGCCAGGAAATAACTGTCCATGTTGAATTGTACTATCCGACTTAATCACAATAGCTCTGGGCAGCACTAAAGTCACTAGAAGGCTACTCCATAGAGTTCACAAAACGAAACCAATGAACGCCAAAGTGATCACGATCACAAGCCGCACCTCAACATGCCCCTCAATTTTCGAGTACAGTGGAACCTCGATTATCCGCGAGCGGATGATCCGCGGTGCGGATTATCCGCGAATGCAAGTTTCCTAGTTATTCTATAAACCTTCCCGAAATTTGTCAGTGAATGGTAGAGTCTTGCTCTTTTGTTTTGGTCATTGCTTTCACATTATCTGATCACTGAACTACATGACCTTACAGATGGATAGTTCAATAATTTCTGTATTGATTAAACATAGTTTTCATGCTAAAGTATCTTTTTTCCTGTTTTCACCTCAATATTAGCCCTTTATTGCATTATCCGCGATTTTCGTTATACGCGGTGATCTAGCCCGACTATTTCACGGAAAATCGGGGTTCTACTGTATTTCTGTCGCCAAAGACAAATCAACGGGCCCGGACGAGATAGAGTAACTTACCTCAGCAGGCAAAATGTGATGTGATAAATGATAGCGTGCGCAATTGTCAAGCTAGTTTAGAAAAATCTCTTCCAAGCCGTTTCTTAGGTAGCTCAGTAGATTTTCTCAGAGGGATTCGAGCAATTCAATTCCAAAAGTGAGTTCACCACACTTCTACTTCACGTCTACATCCAAAATTTCTGTCCAAAAGTCTTTCACGACCTGGAGAGTAACGAATGAGATTTCATGAAGTGCATTTCACAATCTTTCGACAACCCTCCAACGATGTCACGATCGAATGGAGCAGTTCATGGTTTTATTGAAAAGGTAAAATATAAAGGCGTATTCATTGGGTTTATAGACCCAACTCGACGGAGATTTATGCGCGAAACAATGGGGTGATCAGAGCCATTGAAGTTTCGTGAGATCCTGTCTAAAGCTTAAATAACAGATCGAGTGTGCGAATTCCTTCTACTAGCAGTTCATGAAACAGTCTAATCAAAAAGACCATTTGGTTGTTCTGAACATTGATGGGAGTGGCGGATCCTTCGGTTGAAGGAGGTCTCGATGTTGATACACTCTGTCCAACTTCTATAAGACCACCCTGATTATAGTTCGTTGTAACACAAACAGCTAGAATCTCAACAAGATGCATTTATACATTGTTGAACGCTTAGAATAAAGTATATATAACATCAATTCCGTTCGAAAGAGTTGTTTGTTTATTTATTGTGTATGATAATTTCAGCTGTCCAGTTTCTCTTATAAAGACCATTTCAAAATTTATAAGTATTATCAAGGAAAAATTCTAAACTATCGACTGATTTACATGCCAATAATTGGCAACCTTGCCATTTCGACCAATACCCTGTAGAATTAGTGTTGGAATACTGTTAGCACATAAACCGGACTAACTCCGGTTGGAATGGTTCTGGCTAAGCAAACTGTGGAAATAAAAAAACATAAGTTTTTGGAGTCCAAGTTTCTCTGTATATCTCACTAAATGCACGTCACTTTCACGTTGATGGTGAGGAAAAACAGATGAATATCCTTTTTGCGTTCCTTTTACATTCGTCTGAAAGTTGGTGGAATGTTCGTCCTGTCGGCTTCGATCGGCTCGCTCAGGTGCTGTTCGTTGTTATGCTGTTACTCCATTCTTCTCGCTCACGCACGTTGCTGGGTAATGCGATGGAATGTAATGGACAATAGCTTCGGCCGGTAAACCGACAATTAGTGTTGCAGACAAAATGGGGGTTTTCTATTGATTTGTCCTGACATGTCAGAACACGTAAGCGCTCGCTACACGTGGCGCGAACTAATACTATTTACCAAATTCTGCTAAACGGATTTCTCGATATTTTTCCATGTTTCCGAAATTGTGACCTTGAGCTCTTCAATCGCGGTGTACCGTTTTCCCTCAGTGTAGATTCTGCGTACAGGGATCCCCCTATGATTTTCAACAGGATTCAAGTCTGGAGAGCGAGCCGGCCAGTTAAAAAAATAAGTTTTTGGTCCTTAATCCATTGCTTAGTTTTTTTTCTGGTATAAGTAGTAGCATTGTTTTGCTGGAATATGAATTTTTTGTGACGATATCTACGCAAAAACCGTAGGAGAGAGGATTCCAGAACATGTATGTAATCTTTGCTATTCATTTTGAATGATGTGAAAGCTATCTTGAGCTTTCCGGTTGCTCAGAATTCCGCTCAAACCATGCACGAGCCTCCACCAAAATTCCTGGTTGAAAAATACTGTTCCTTCTTCTGTAAATCACGCCAGTACCCTTTGAAACCATCAGTACCATCCAAATTGAACTTTTTTCTCGTCAGTTAAGATAACCTATACATTGAAGAATTTTTCGTATTCTTTGCCACAACATACCATGTCCCACTGTCGGTTCATGTGAGCTTTGACAAAAATCAGACATCTTTCGATGTGGGATGGTGTAAGATGAGGAGCTTTAACCTTTTAAGCCCTCTTTATGTTAAGATTTTTTACCAAAACTTGACGAACTGTCACTCTAGTAACATTGAAATTGAATAATTGCTTTATTTGCATAAGTCATTTTGAGGTATTCGAAGCTGTTCTAGCTATTTCCCGCATTTCCCGTTCAGAGAGCTTCGATTTACGTGGAGCTCTCTCCTTCTTACCGTATCCTTGAGAATTCGTCAAGTAATTAAGCACAACTTGATGGAATCGTCCAATCCGTCGAGCAATTTCTCTGATACCAACATTTTCTTGGTGAAATACATCGATTTGTCTTTCTTCTCACTCCGTGAGCCCTTTTCCCTTAGGCATTTTCCAGATTTATTGGTTTTGATCAACTAAAACAACGGAAAATGTAACTGGTCTTATAGAAACTTGACACATGAAAAATACAAAGACATTCGTTTACGCTCAGCGCTTGTACACACACATATGAAAATCATGCAGTGTATGGTAGTCACCAATACCTACACGCTAGAATATTAATTGAAGCATTGTTGTTTACAGTGACACAAAGCAACAGGATTATCACCTGGTCTTATAGAAATTGGACAGAGTGTAGCTCAGGAATTAGATGAATCTGGTACTTTGGTCTTGAAAAAGACCGTTTGGATATAGCTTGCACTGGAGAAATAAAACGCTTAGGAAAATTGAAACGCGCTGGAATATTTACTGAATAACAGATAGTTTATTCTCGCGATGCTTCACATACATAAGTTGGATGTGGAATACCACACTAAGTTATGTACAAGGATAATTTGATTCTTTGACGAAAAACAAAAAATATTTGAATTTTTTGCAACGATTTCAAAAACAGGATTTTATAGTGTTTTACAAAATCTGCTGTAATTCTGCAAATATTGCAGTAAGTTCTGATGTTTCATATTGAAAATCGGCTTAACGATTTGGAGATAATTGGAGGAGCATTTCATCGCAAACTATACCAGAAACACAAAATGATATGCGTTCCCTCGAAGTGAACGAATCACAACTTTCGTTCCTAAACTATTCCTAAACTTGAAAGTTTAAGCTTTAAAATGATGCACATCCCATCTCCATGTGTTGATTTTTCACAAAGTTACAGCATTTCAAAAACCGCCTAAAAATTTCGGCTTCGCATTTTGATCCTCTAATTGTTTTGTTAAGTGTAGAATGGGAATTGTGGGACTTCCAAGGAACGCATCCAAATTTTGAAGTTAGCTTGAAGTTGTTACTAACCGTTTGCGTTTTTGTGTTATCTCTTGGAAGAGGCTCTTCGAAGTTTAAATTAATTAATAATTGTATGCAGTCAACCATAGGTTAGACAGGCTCGACACTCCGACTTGAGCTCCGACCGAGCTAGAGATCCGACGAGGAATTCTCTGTCTGGCCTACAAAAGTCCGATGTAACGATAGAGGACTTTTCTTAAAATCATTTTCTAGCTGTCCGACCAATGAGACCGGCGCGAATCAAACGGAAAATTCAGTGTGAACCAGTGTGGACCGACGCGAGGCTCAACATAGTAAATGAATTATAGACTTCATTGGCTTTATAGACAATTGAAAGTACTGATGTCTATTAATATAGATTTTTTATTCAGAAAATTTGCTGCTCTTAAGTCGGAACGCGGGAAGATATTATGACTTCTTGTTCCTTTCATCTAATATTAGAACAAATAAGTTTATGGGTTCGATATTTTTTTTGCTTGTAAAACGAACAGAAAATATAGTGAAAAAGTTAAACAATTTGACGATTAAAATGGGTATGTTTTTTCGATTGCACTAACCCCTCGCTTTCCTCCCTGACACAATTTCCAGTATTGGTTAGGGCCTGCTCTAAGGTTCATGTCTCAGTTCTTTATAACTTTTATGATATTGACAACTATTTGGCAGAACAATGCAAGCTAAGACAACTAGCGATGACGGCATGGTATCTATATCAGGTCAACATGCCGTAAATTTGTAACAATTGCAAAGTTCCATTAAAATTTTGTATTTTTGAAAAAGGGATCGAGGGATTTAAATGTTAGCACAGAAAAATGAACCGGTAAAGTTTATTCGAAATCGGTTCCGTTGCGACTCCATCTTTTTGGCAGGAACATTACCGAATCAATTTCTCTCAAGTAGCTTGGGGTCTGGCTTGATTTGAAATGCAATTGAGATGCCCATATTTAAAGCAAAAATGTCAGCAGAGGATCAACTTTCTCCGTTCAATTCGCGGCACAAAACAAAACGTGTATCTTCGATATCGTAAAGCTGAACTTTCTAACTCGTTTATTTGTAAGTCTTGAATGTCCTTACAAATAAACGAGTAAGAAAGTTCGCCGGCTGACAAACCTAATCCCCGTTTAATGCTAGCCGTTCATATGTAAGCATCATAACTCAAAATCAAGCAGCTCTGGAGCATCGTCACTCTAAGGTGAAAACGAAATGAATTGTATGCAGTTTGTATGCAGTTCAATTCGTTTTCACCGTGAAGTGACGTTCGTGATCAGGCCTTGTCTTAATTCCTAATACTCATTGGAACTAACACATTTTATTGCAGGTCGGACTCGATTATCCGGAGTGTTGATTTTTTTTCACTGCGGATAATAGAATCCTCCGGATAATCGAATCATAAAAAAAATCAAAACAAAATCTCTCGGTAAACGTAAAATAACTATGATTCACACTGATTTATTTGTATATTGCAGTGTCGTAGTCAGAAATTGTCTGGCGCCCCCTGGAGGGAAAGCGTTATGTCTTGAAAATCGAAAAAAAAATTCATCGCCATGTTACAGCTCATGTAGCAAAATATTATTCAAATGGCCATGTCCAACTACAAGCAAAAGCTTATGCGTGAACTTCTTGGATGCCAAGGAGAGTACGATGACATGGTTAAGCGAATCAACATTAGAGATGTCATGTTTCGGGTAGCCGAGGCTCGGGACGAGGTACCGGCTGATTCCTTTCTCAAGTCATGGAAAATGCTGATAGCCCGTTGTCTGTTGTAAAAGAATGCATACTTGCGATTCTGGGGAAATTGATTGACCAGGACTAAACCGTGCACGATGAGAATGTGGAGTTTGAGGCCCTGATCGATGATGGCATAGTCAACATTGTTTTGCATTTAAACACATATTTCTATGATACTTCTAAATTCATTTTCGACTGCCGAGAGTGTGAATGTTTCATCAGTTTTGGAACTACATCAGGATGATGAAGATGAAGAGTCCGAAAATTGGGTTCCAAACGAAAAACTGCCTTATGTGGGATCGAAAAAGTTATTAGTTTGGTTGAGGAAACGGATTTCCAATGGAAAGACAATTCCGGCTGCAAGAATTACGTAAACATATTTTAGAGAAAAATGTTAATTTTTAATTTTTGCTTTGTTGCATATTATGCACACTAGAGTGTAATGAATGTATTGGAGAAAAGGTACCTTCGAATTTCCGAAAGAGGCTTCCTGTAAAATGTTGATTCCCGTGAAGAAATACCCTATGCAAAATTTCAGCTCAATCGGACTTTATTTACTAATGTCTTTATTTACTCTATGTTATCGAACTTGACGGTTGTGCGTTTTTTAAGTTTTTTGAAAACCATAAAATCATTATCAAAAATCGAATTTCGGGGTTTAGATGACAAAAAAATAGGGATGAAAGTAGATTTCGACGTTTCATGCAATTTGAAGACATTTAGCATAAACTTTTTTTTTCTCAAAACTCATATTTCATGCATTTTCATGCATTTTCCCCCCTTGGATGATTTTTCGGTTTTCGGAAGACTCAAACTATGGCGTCTTTGCGACAATAGTAAATGAAGTCCGATTGAGCTGAAATGTTGTACAGTGTATCTTTCGAGCGAATCAATATTTTTCATGAAGTCCAAATTTCCATTCGTAAATTTGAGATGACCATTTTCGTCGGCACTCGAATGCACATCGTTACTCATGAATTTGTTCCTAAACCGAAATATATAATAATTTGACAAACATGTTTTATCAAATCTTTTCTGCGATAATATCGTAACACATGAGGATGCTAATTAGACACCTTTTGAGAATCCAATAAATCTAAGGACTATCCAAGCGAACTCAAAGAACACTTATTTTGTATTCTCTGCAACAATCTCCACACTCCTACCGCAACTTTTCCTTTTCCTTACTACGTCCCTGATTATTCGAATGATCATATTATATATGATACCCTGTGGATAACCGGATTTAAACATACTAAACGGACCCTGCTCATCCTAGCTACATCCATGTTTCTTTAAATTATCATATTAGGTATGTTTAAATGTTCAATCAATGTATTCATTTAAATTTGGAGTTTTCGATGTATATAAATCTACTGCGGATAATCGAAACTAGTTGCATGGAACAACCCCTATTCCAGCCCCCTCCTCTACCTAGCTACGTTAAATTTTGTTCAAATAATCATATTTATAAAGTATATTAACAAATTATTCAAAATTTCTGATAAAAAAAAATCCAAATCAAAATACTCCGGATAATAGAATTCTAAGATTCCGGATAATCGAGTCCGATCTGTATTTGATTTGACTTGAAAGAATGAGTAGAATCACTTATCATCACAATTTTCAACATGAGTCGTATTGGACCTATTATATAAATCGTATCACTATTGTAAATCGAGATAATCTCGTACCGAGCTCGAATTTCATGTGTTGCGATTGCATATATTTAGGCGTTTCTGAAATGTTTCTCGAAGAAAAATATCAGGGACGCAAACCAAACAAAATAATTCTCTGAAGGTATGCGACAAGCAAACCAAACAACTCGAAAAATTCTAAGGGTGGGTTTAGACTAGTGATATATTCATGTGAAGAAATATGATGAGATTTAAAGAAATCGCATCAACCGTTTACACTAGCGTGAACTTCTATAATGAATATATTCATATTTTCGGTGAATTTATTCACCTAAAGTAGAACTGCATCCAACTTTAGTGATTTCTCACCAGTGAGAAATTCACAAGCGTTTACATATGCTGAATTTATTCAAGTTATATATACCTCGATTAAGTGTATCATATTTATTCTCACCCGTTTACACCTATTTTCACGTGAATAAATCCATCTATAGCTATAGATCTCCCTAATGTAAATCCGCCATAACAGCTGCACCGATAGCTATCACTCGCTCTATGTTATCGAATTGCTCGGTATCTATAATAGCAAAATAAGGCTAACGAGCAAAATTCTTATCGCCTCCATTTCTATAATAAGGCCCCATAACTACATAAATATTAACTTAAGAATACTTTGTCAATAACTATCGATAAATGACGTCATGGTGTGAACTCCCTTTCCAGATAATGCAGCAGTTGGAAACGGTTCGAAAAGCTCAACAGCAACTGTTGAACATGTGGCAGCATCGAAAGACTACGCTAGATCAGTGTTTTCAGTTGCGCCTTTTCGAGGCCGACTGTGAAAAAATGTTCGATTACATTCTTCGCAACCGGGATGCTTTCCAGCAGACTTATGTGGAGATTGGTCACAACCACAAGCGGGCCGAAAAGTTGAAAGAGGAGCACGAGCACGTAGTAATGACATCGCGGAATGTTTGTTTCAGCAGCAACAATCGAATATTGGCAGTCGCCGGGAAGCTCATTGAAAGTAATCATTATGCGGCGCAACATATTCG
The DNA here is from genome assembly GCF_029784135.1 of Toxorhynchites rutilus septentrionalis. Lineage (NCBI taxonomy): Eukaryota > Metazoa > Arthropoda > Insecta > Diptera > Culicidae > Toxorhynchites > Toxorhynchites rutilus. The sequence continues at coordinate 192,551,772 of NC_073745.1, read as the reverse complement.
CACGTTAGCCACCAGGTTAGATAAAATGGGAAGAGATTTCATAACCACGCTGGACGAACGAACAGCGGTGCTTTCGCTGTCGGTTGCCTTCCATCACAAAGCTGAACAGTACACGGAAAGTGTCAGCAGTTGGGCAGCCGCATGCGAAGCTACCATTCCAACTCCCACGAACGTGGAAAGCTTGGAAACGGCGATTCGAACCCATCAGTCTCTTTATGAAGCGATGTGTCAAGCATATACTGAGGTTCACTCCACAAGTAAGAAACTCCTATATCAGCTGGATCATTTGGTGCAAGTTTGTAATCAGCCGCCGGTTGTCAAAAATGTAAGCATAGTTATCAGAATGAATGTTTAGTTGTTTTTTTTACTAATTGTTGTTTTTTTTTATTTCAGGACAATGCTCACTTCAATGGAGGCAATCCGGCGGCTGACTATAGTGAAGGCGCATCACATGTGCTTGCCGTTATCCATCAAATTCTTGGTCACCATCGGGCGCTGGAAAGTAAATGGCACGCCGGGAAGCTACGTTTGCATCAAAAGTTGGCACTGCGCCTATTTCAAGAGGACGTTAAACAAGTACTGGATTGGTTACAGAACCACGGTGACGTGTTCCTGCGGAAGAATCGAGGCATAGGCAAGAGCCTACAGAAGGCTCGCATATATCAAACAAGTCATGAGCATTTTGAAAATGTAGCGCAGAACACTTATCGTAATGCGGAAAAATTGCTGGCAGCTGCAGAGGAGTTGGCTCGTTCGGGAGAAGTGGCCCCGCAGGAGATTTTCTCTGTAGTGAGAGAGCTGGAGACGAATGTAGCGTCTTTTGCGGAACGTGTCGAGCAGAGACGAAGACGTCTCGATTTGGCGGTGTTATTCTATACCAACGAGAAAGAGATCTCCGCTTGGTTGGAGCAATTGCATGCGGAAATGACAAATGAAGAATCAATGGAGCTGGCTAATGAACACCTAGATGGTACTGAACGAATGCTGGAGCAGTGTAAGGAGCAAGAAGAAAACACTATCAAAACATGCATCCAGGCGATCGCCCAGGGAGAAGCGCTTCTGCAAGAGCTCAGAGCGATCGAATCGGAAGACTCTTCTGGGTCGCTAACGGCCGTACAGAACGCACTGGAACGTATTCAAAAATATCGTCTTGAAATGGAGAACCTCTGGCAGGCTCGAAAAATCAAGATCGACATGTTTCTGCGACTGAGAATATTCGAGCGAGATGCTCTAGAAGTGTGCTCCCAACTTGAAATGTGGGCGGAGGAACTCCAGCACACGGACGTTTCTCGGGATTTCCAAAAAACGGAGCAGGTTCTTCGTTTGCATAATGAATCGGTCAGCCAAATGCAAACCACTACTTATCAGATCATAAACACTGGCCAGGAACTTATGCAGCTGTTCGAATCGTCCGGTCTGCTGATTATGGCAGATCCACACACAACCGCTCAAACGAGGGTTCAGTATTTGCTGGAGTTTCTTCATGATCGTGAACTAGATCTGGAAGATTTGGCAGAAGCAAAACGCATCAAGTTGGAACAGTCGATGCAGTTGTGTCATTTTCAAAATGACGCAAATCAGGTTATTTCGTGGATACGCAACGGCGAATCAATGTTGATGGCGAACTTCTCCATTCCAAATAATTTCCAAGAAGCGGAGCAGCTGCGGAAGGAACACGAACAGTTTCAGGTAAATTTCGAACGACTTGTGCTAGCAGCAGTCTTCAGAAAACATACAAAAACACGTGGTGATTCCTCTTGAACCGAAGTGTACCGAACTCATAAAAAATGCGAGACCGGATTTTGAACACGGCGTAAATCCAAGGGTGTAAGATGTGTTTCCTCTGTTTTATCTGTTTCCCCGTCCAAGCGCAAGAAAAAAAGCGATGAAATGAAAAAAAAAAGCATTGGACACAATGTTTTATTTTTCATTTCATCACTACGTTGGCTGTCTAAAGCTCAGATTGACCGAAAACAAAACAGGATAATAAAACGGGACGCTAGAATTTGATGAGTACGGAAAATGAGGCACGTATTTTACTGTGCACTCATATGATTAATACAATTCTCTACATAGCGGGGTCTATTCCGAGAGTCGCTTCACGACGTGACAGTCAATTATCGCACGCGTTTGTATTCTGAGAATCGGCGTAATTAAAAAAATGCCAGGTGCAATGAGCTCTTTCCATTTCTCATTGTACTTCCGAGTCACTCGACTCTTAGAATCCTCAAACCTCAAAACGAACACTATCGGTGCGCGTGCATTCACCAGAGCGCATGTGCATACAAGGAGTGAGGGTTCACGTGAATGCGGAAAACTTCAGTACATCAGCACCGCGTTGCATTCTGAAGACTGGCTAGCAGCGATGAATGATAATTTAATAATTTGTTTTATTGATAGGTGGCAATCGAACGTACACACACCTCCGCAGTGCAAGTCAAATATCGTGCCGATGCTCTCATGAATGCAAACCATTACGACCCACAGAGCATTAAAGATATTGCGGATGAGGTCACGAAAAAGTGGCAAAAACTAGTCACTTGTGCTGAGGAGCGACATAAGCTCGTGACGGCTTCGTTGAACTTCTTCAAAACCGCCGAACAGGTGTGTAGTGTGTTGGATAGTTTGGAGAAGGAATACCGACGGGAGGAAGACTGGTGCGGGGGAGGTGGCTCCACCGACAAAGGGCAGCAAATAGTTCAACTCATTTCCAAACACCAAGAACAAAAAGAAGCATTTTTGAAAGCATGTACGCTGGCCAGAAGAACCGCTGAAACATTCCTTAAATATGCAGCACGTTCGTTGCAATTTTATCACATTAAAACCACTGTGAATAGCGAGTCTCGGGTCAAATCAATCTTGGACAAACTGTTGACGCAGGAAACCCAGGTTCTGGAGTACTGGACACAAAGAAAAAAACGTTTGGATCAATGTCAACAGTTTGTGCTGTTTGAGCGATCCGCAAAACAAGCCATCGAATGGATTCACGATACGGGTGAAGCTTATTTATCGTCCAGAAACAATAAACTATGTAATAGTCGCGAGGAGACGGAAGCGCTCCTCAGGGAACACAATGAATTCAAGGGAACGGCTAAAGAGACACGTGAACGTGTCAAGTTGCTAATTCAGTTGGCAGACTCTCTGGTAGAGAAGGGTCATGCACATGCCAGTTCGATTAAGCAATGGGTCGAAATAGTAGACAAACGATACAAAGACTTCAGTAGTCGGATGGAACTGTACAGAACAAATCTAGAAAAATCGCTTGGCCTACCCGGAATACAGCAACAAGATGACAATAATAGTAGTAGTAGTAATAGTAACAGCGGTAGCCTTAACTGCAAATCCATTTCATCGTCGACAACTTCCGTTTCGACGACATCGTCTAGCGGCGTATCGTCTGCTTCGTCCACAGCCACGAATACGTCGATTCTTGAATATCGTCATTCCGATCCATCATTGGAAACGAAACTTAATGCCGCCGCTGCTGTTTCTGGTTCAGTTGGTGTGCCCAAAGAAATGAATGAGGAGAAGCGTAAATCAGCCCGGAAGAAAGAGTTCATAATGGCAGAACTGCTACAAACCGAGCGCACTTATGTTAAAGATCTCGAAACCTGCATTAATGTGTTTGTGAACGAACTGAAAAGTGGTGTTAACGTACCGCCTAGCCTTCTCGGTAAAGAACATATTCTGTTCAGTAACGTCGAAGATATCTTTCAATTCCATGACAAAATCTTTCTCAGAGAGCTAGAAAAATACGAAACTATGCCTGAAGATGTGGGCCATTGCTTCGTAACATGGGCAGCTAAGTTCGATATGTACGTTCACTACTGTCAAAATAAACCCCAATCTAATGATTACATGGTCCAGTTTGGTGGAACCTACTTTGAGGAAGTTCAACGAAAACACAAATTGGAACATTCATTACCCGCTTTTCTTATTAAGCCAGTGCAACGAATAACCAAATATCAGTTATTGCTGAAAGATCTCCAGTCGTGCTGTGACGAAGGTCGGGGCGAGATAAAAGATGGCCTCGAGGTGATGTTGAATGTGCCGAAAAAAGCCAACGATGTGATGCATCTTTCGCTGCTCGAAGGTTGTGACATTCCGATCGAGAATCTTGGCGAGGTTGTTTTGCAGGATTCATTTCTTGTGTGGGACAACAAGCAGATTCTGATCAAGAAAGGCCGCGAGCGTCACGTGTTCCTTTTTGAGCTGTACATCCTGTTCTCAAAGGAAGTCAAGGATACCAATGGGACAGTCAAGTACATCTATAAAAGCAAACTTCTAACGTCTGGTAAGTAATCACATTATAGTTTTAGTTAACACGAAAGCATAATTTGTTTTGTTTCAGATTTCGGTGTCACGGAGCACATTGAGGGCGATGAATGTAAATTTGCAATCTGGACAGGACGAGCGCCAATGCTTTCCGATTATCGTATAGTACTGAAAGCGAACAGCCTGGAAACGAAGCAAATGTGGGTGAAACGATTGCGAGAGGTAATACAGGAGACTTATTTCTCTGGCACATCGTTCTCGCTGCTTAAGTCCCCGGCCAAGGTCAGTAGCAAGCAGTTAGGCCAACGTCTGTCCAAAGACATCGACGATACGTTGAATGATAACGACCAGGACGGAAGCTCGCTGGCTAGTTTCGGTTCTGGAAACACCACCGACAGCGAAAAGGCAAGTCCTAACTTTTCACTTTTTATAGATTATCATTACATTACATCGAATTTCGATTTGTTGTTATATCTAGTTCCAAAGCCGTTTGTCGGTTCACATTCGCTCCTTAAAATGATGATAAATAGAGACAGAGCATTCGATTCATTCACTGAAAATCTTCTGCAAAGCCATCATTGAAAAAATTAGTGTCGAAAACTGTCTAATGTGCACAGAGCGAACAAGTACACGATCCCGATAGAATATTTCTTAGTGAATTTCATAGATGGTTGAGGGGTTGTGTATTCTTTTAATAGTCTAATAGTCTAAAGACTATCTTCTTTCATATTTATCAACCTATTGAAACGGGAACGATTCTAGTTTCAAAAAATTATGGACCGAAACAAATGATAGTCGGATGGAACGATATTTGGAGAATATGATGAGAGGGATAGACGTCCCATTGAAATTTTTACAGAATATGAATATGAAATGTTCACAGATGTTTACGGAATACACTAGGCTAAAAAATTGCCTGCAAATATTAGAACTTCGCCGAATTATAGTCGATTTTGTAAAGCGCTATAAAAATCCTGTTGTTGGTACTTTTTTTAAATCGATGCAAAAAATTTAAATATTTTTTTGTCACAGTAACAGAATTGCAAAATTGCGATGGTTGTTTATTGAATAATTCATCATCAAATACGAAGAAATGTATGGAAAGATCCTACAGGAAAGTTCTAGGAAACAATTGAAAGCTGGTTGATGAGGTTAATTTGATTTGCTGTTGAGCTAGTTAGCAAAAAAATGTGTTAGTCCACAAAATCTTTAAAAGAACAGAAAATCAATTTTTTCATTTCTTCTCGGTATTGTTGTCCACTACACCTACACACACACACACCAAGATAAAAATATGTACGTAAAATATTCTAATACCGTCGATGGGGGTGAGAACGGTCAAAAAAGGTAGTTTTCGAACTTTTTATTGAATAACTATCGTGAATTAGAGTAAAACGCAATTCTAATTACTTAGATATGTTCTCTGATGATGAACTTCAGGTAATTGTTGAATAATATTAATTTTTCACTTTTCACCCCTTAGAGGGGGTCACAATTTGACCCATTGTCGTGAATATTACCTTCTATTAAGAATTATGTTTATAAACCAATTTCTCAATAATTTCAGGATAATTTGACAACATATAAGTGTCTTGAATGATAATTTCAGCTACGAAAATAGTGTCAATCCATCTAGAAGTGCGATGGAAATGTTTATATATGAAGATTTTTCTTAAATCTGCCGTTGACGATGTCTTCTGTCGCGATGCTGGTTCCTGGAACGGTATCAAACTTCTTTAGTTTCTTCGTCTCGCTCATGAGGTGAGCCTAGTGATTAGCGTGTCGCTCGATACTCGATACTCGTTCGGGTCAGAAATTCTATGGACAATGGTCGTTTTTCTGGCTTGCACTGGTTCAGGTGAACACTGTCTAGGGTGTAGTGGGAGGGGCAAATGGCCATTGCCAGTCTCCAAGAAAAGCTACAAAAACCCGGAAACAGCGAATTGACGCCGCTGTGAGCATCTTTGCCCGGTCCAGATTGGTAGTCGGGGCGTAAAACAGCAGTATCACGATAGTCCTTCTGCGAGACTGTCCGGTTGGTCGCAGGCAAGCCGCACCACAAAAACACCAAGCAATGGATGATATACAAGACATTGTGAATCAGGCTATGTTATAAAAACGTTAAGCTACAATAAATAAATAGTCATTTCCGTGTGCCGCTCTTATTAACTATTTCTCGTTTCTAATTGAGGAATTCCTCAAAACTGTTCTCATTTTTTTTCTGGTGAACTTGGAACATGTGAGATGCTCTTTAGTAGCGACTTCACAATAATCTGATAAATGTCCCATTTCTGGAATATCGATATCAAGTGGCTTCTGCTAATTTGTCGCTAAGGAAATGCTTTTCTCCTTATACGTGCGAAAAATTTGCCTTCAATTCCTCTAAAAAAGCCACATCTAGGGCCGATGTAATGAGCGTTGAATTTGGAAAATTGCTAATTATTGTGAGTGTATTGATGTATTCTTGCTTGTACATTGCAGCTTAATTATATATGTTTAATTTTATGCTTGACCCATTCTCACCCCCTACTCAGCGTAAATAAGAGATTATTTCGAAAATGTTGAAATTCCAATGGAAAAACTTTTTTGATGTTCAAAATCAGCAATGATTCATCTGGCAAGACTTGAAAGAATCATTCTATCCAATATTTAACATCATAGTTATTCTGTATAATGCTGGGCTTGAGATTGTTCTGGGGTGTTATTTGATGGCTATCTACAAATCAAACTTTGATAAATTATAAAATAATAACTATTTGTGCTACAGTTAAGTATTATGTAAAGGAAGTAGTGGAAATATGTAACCTATTAATCCTTTCCCGTACAACATCGAGTCTCACTCGTGTGTACTTCAATAAAATAGGGCGTTAGAATGCTCAGCAGGCTAGTGAAATCACTTGATGTATGACGTATTAAATAATACAGGAAGGGGTTGAACGACTCATAGCTTTCAAAAATACTCGCAATATTTGTCGGGATATTACTAATAGTAACTTTCCCATTCGACGGTACCTCATAAACGAGTCAAAAAAAAAAATTTGTTTTTATGCATATATTTTTGGTTTTTTTGAATATAAATTTAATTTTTGATTAATCCCCTTACATTCTATGACCTTTAATACCTCTTTCATATACAAAATCCGATGCGTTCAAAATGCTAATAGGGCGCAAATAGTCCAAGGAAGCTAAATTTGACTTTTTTCGGGATTGAATTATTTTAGACATTTTCCACAATTTGGGATAAATGTACGTGTCAATAATTTTGTTGAAAATGTGAGCTAATGGTTCTAGTAGTAAAGGTAGAATACTTTTAAAAAATCTGATGGGGATATCGTTGAGACCTTTTAGAGGCGAATGAACTGAAAAGTTTAAAGCCTCTTTAATCCAACATCATCATCATCATTGAGACCTGCATCATTCGATGTAACTTTATGTACAGTATCAACCATTTTGGTTATTTGCACCGGTCTGCGACAAAAGCTATTGTGATTATTGGCACTGCAATTGGTCACAAACAGAATAGGCGATAATTTTTCTGAAAAATGTTTCATTAATTTCATTTGGATTGAAATTGCATTCAATATTTGAAGAAGATTTTCCAAGTCCCAACCGGAGAATTTTCCGCCAAAAGTCTTTGGAAGACATATCACCACTTAGTTGAGTGTTATAGTAATCACGCTGGGCTTGAGCAATTAACCGATGAACTGTGCTCCTTAAAACGTTGAATCTGTTAAAATCATGGTTGTTCCTATTTGACTTCCATTTTCTGTACATACGGTCTCGATCGATTAGTGCTATCATCTGGATGACTAATAGAATAAAAATGGTTCCAATCAAAATCATTAAATTTACTGAGTGCTACATTTAGATCGATCATCTTGTAATCTCTATAGAAAAATACTTTATTTGTCAATTGTACGTCATAATTCATTGATGCATATATCATGTCATGATGTGAAATGTTGGGAACACTGCACATCTTAGCACATTTTCAAAATTATCAGTGATTAAGAGATCTAGCTGGGAAGACCCTGTTGAATGAAAAAAGTTGATTCTTGGCCAACATTGAACAAACATAGTGATGTGAGCGTGGCATGAAAACGTTCATTTTTTGGGGTTCGATTGGTGTTAAAATCGCCGAATAATAGTATGTTATTATGTATAGTTTTAAAAGAAGTGAGCTTTTCGCGAATAAATTCTGAGCAGTCGAGATCAGGATGGTTTTATATTAGGGTGCCAATGAAAATGGTCATCTCGAATTTCAAAAAGTTACCCCATAAACATGTTCACCACCCTATGCAAAATATCAGCTCAATCGGAATTAAGGGAGAGCGGCGCAATGCGGTCATAGTTTGAGATTTTTTAAAATCGAAAAATCAAGCAGTAAAGGAAATCGGGGTATTCGAATTTTTTTTTCTAATGCCAAATGTCTGAAAATTGCATGAAACGTCGAAATCACTTTTTTTTTTGTCAAAAATCGGTATTCTGGGACTTAGTTTTTTCCGTAGTACGAAACGAATAGTATGGTTGTGGGTGCCAATAAAAATAGTTATCTCGATTTTTCATTCGGAGCTTGCTTGGTAACTTTTTCAAATTTTAGGGTCGATTTTTTCCCATACATTTATTGGCACCCTATTGTATATCAATCCCATGAGTATGATATCATTGAGGGTAGATAAGTCAATGAAAATAAACTCTGTATGTTTTCCATGTATTTCGACGCAAGCTTATACTTGAAACATTTTTTCACGTATATCATCAGTCCACCACCTGTTTTCCAACTTTATCGCTTCTTATAGTGTTATATCCATCAATTATTATTGTATCATTACTTCTCGATTCATTCAGGCAAGTTTCACACACACAAACAACATATACACTAGACACACTCAATATTTGGCTAAACTCCTCAAATTTTGCCATTTGTCTGGCACGCATACATTGCATATTCAAACAGCACACCGAAAGCTTATTTTAAATGAATGCCGATTTTGATACAATTCCTGGCAAACAAACCTGTGTGGAGGCATTGTCATAATTGGTACTAGTCATAGTCGTAAACAAACATGTTCAAAAAGCAATGTAACATAAATAATCGGTCCAGAATTTAACTGTAACATATTACAGTATCTACATTTTCACACAACATGTTTAAAAGGCGACATATTTTTCCAACGTACTATGAACTTGTTCCAGGTTCTTCTTGATTTCCATTTTGAGATTGTTAATTTCAGCGTTCATCTGTTTTGAGAGTTCATCCTTCGTGGCGGAAAACTGCTCGGATAATCGAGCTATCAGCTACCAAAATTCTAACTGCACTTCTTTACCACCATACCGTTTGCACTGATGAAAAAAATATTTCTAGACCCAAAGTTAATTTTTAGCACATGTTGTGGCATCCCGATTTATCACATTAAATGAGCCGAAAAATAATAGAAAATGCGCTACTCCCCAATACATGTATATCATTTGTATAATATATATGCTAGAACCAATATGAGCCAATATGAGCGAGCAAAACAGGCGACACATAGTTTGCCAAATACACTGCCCTGATAGAGAAAAATATCTATTCTCGTTCATGCTTTTCTGCTCCCTCCTAGAAAACATTTTCCAACTTAATTCTATGATGAGGTGTAATATTATTACGCTTTTATATACAGCACTAGTAGCTATGTGGATAGCGTGGTCATATGAAACAGCTTGGCATTCCAGCCGGCCTTGTTTCGATTCCCATTGACGTCGTATGAATTTCTTTTGGCACAATCCCAAATGAAGTTAAAAAATAAAGAGATGTCTGCTCCCATACATACAAACCTTTTTTAAGCTTTTAAGGTGAAGGTGGAAGCTAGCCACAAATGGCTGCCACAATGGCGCTCATTTCTTTCATCTCCGTCCCTCACCCCTCGCCCGAAAATCAATAATTGCGCGAAACTATGTGAAGAAAATGATCGTTTTCGCACACTTCCCATGAAGTAATATCAACCAAAATCTAATCGATTACTCACAAGATATTAAATTTTCATCTGCTGTCGCACTGTATAGTGAAAAACGTCGGAAAACTCGAGCAAGTGCTCTGAAAGTTAAATTTTCGTTTTTCAATCTTCGGCAATGGTTTTGTTTGTATTGGTGAAAGCATCGTTATTTTTTCGACACTGATGCCAGACAAAAAATATAGAATAAAATAGTGTTGATATCAATACAATCATTATTTTTACGTTTAATGGGTCTATAATGTAAGTTTTAGCAACTTTAATATTGGGTAAGAAAATTGTATTGCAGAGCTCGGAACACTGCCACGGCTGCCTATGCTATCAAAAACAATAAACGGAAAAGTATTACATTCAATCAAAATGTCTCAGCCAACGAAGAGAAGGGTTAAGGTTCTCCAACGTAAATATGTGAAAACAATACGACCAACGAAGGAAAATATTGAGGAATTATCAGCATCGAGTTACTATGCGGTAGAACTTGTTAATATCAAAAGAGCCCCAATTCGCATGTGTTATAAATTTGCACATGTTACGCTCGCGTATAATCAGAATTTTACTTCCTATGCAAAAATACCCCTTCTATATATTTATGTTTGCAATTGGCATGGTTCATCGGAACATATCGTTCATACATTTAACTTCAGTATTGAATTGTTATTTTTTTTTTTCAAATGTATTCAAAGACTCGTGTCAATGAAGCGCCACACAGTCTGATAAGTGAATTGATCTATTTACATGTGCTTTGCTCTTCTCTCACAAACACTATTACCCCATTTTTACACGTGGTTTTACCTATACTACTACAATGGCTAGCTTCCACCTTCACCTTAAAACAGCTCATTATTTGCGCATTTGACTCTCCAGCACGCGAAATGGTATTATTTCTGCCAAAGATGGAATGTTTTCAACCAATGCTAGTTTGAGTGTACGGATGTGTTCGAATTCCAACAACTTTATTGAACTTTTTCTCTGTTTCAGGCTCTGTTTGTCCTAAACTGGCTCTAATTCTTTTTAATAAACGTATTAATAATTTGTACAAAAAGTCACAACTTTTTAAGGGATTGTGTAAAATGTGTCATCATTATTTTTCCAATTGAAATTGAAAAGCAGTCAAAATGACTTGCTTGGGCACTCTAGTGTTAAATTTTTGCCCTCACCTACTACCGACTTACTTAGACCTCTAGTCGGCAAAATCTTTGTGTTCGGATGTTGTTGCTCGCTGGTTGAAGCGAAAATAGAAGATTTTTTTTCTCTTTTTGTTTGTATTTAAAAGGCTTCAAATTTTTAAGATCATTCGCCTCTAAGAAGACAATCACAAGTGGAATTTTTGTAATCCGATAAAGTTAAATCCATTGGGTTGTGCAAATATAGTACAATGCGATATTTACGTCATCCAGCTTCGTCAAGCGAATCTTCGATAGTGACGACATTGAGCCATGAAGCGAAAATGGTGATAAATTTTCGGGTGGAATAAACACACTTTCTAAATAACAATTATGAATGAAAATTCACTTTTTCGTATCAGATATGCTCGTGGTCTATGTGATACAGTAATACATTTTTAAGCGGTGAAAACAACATGTACTGAAATTGTGTCTGATAACTCAGATTTCAGATTTCACAATCAGATTTTCGTGAAAAGTGGTAGTTTTGTTCCTTGTCGTAAAATATTAGACCTGTATTTTTTTTTTTTAAAGTGTCCATTTCCATTTTAGGGTGGTTCGAAAAATCTTTTTTTTAAATGTTTTTCCCTAAAATTCATAACTTTTAAACTATTAAGCCGATTTATATGATCGACATATCAAATTAAAGCCAATTAGTCTTTTTTGGAAAAATAATAACACGTTGAGTCTCGTGTTTTTCTTGCTGCTCTTTCCATTCAGTCCGCATCAAGAGCGTTTGTACAATATCAGTGTCGGTTCCAACTCCCAAAGATACTTATTGTATAAATAGAAAATAGTCTGAAATTCGACCAGAAAGTAGTCACTTTTTGTAAACCATTCGAAAACATTATTATGTTACTAGCTGACCCGGCAAACTTCGTCCCGCCCAAAATTTATTTTTTGTTATCAATACCTCCAAACATTCACGTTTTCTTACTTACGATCATGGGTCTAATCGCAGAACTGTTCATTGATTCATCTTCTAATTGCCCCTGTACAATTTACTTTTAATATAAATTTCCTAGGACTTCTGCCAAAACTCATTATAATATCAGATTATTTTCAGGCACAATTCTCGTTTTTAGATTTTTCAATGACTTGCAAAAAAATATGTTTTCCATTACATCGAATAAATGTTTGATACAGGAAATATGATAGAATGGAGATAGCCCTAAATCGGATGATTCCCTCTATGAATTTTGCTCTTATCAACACATTTGGCGATCCATTTTTATTTATAGAGGAGCTGGTATAAATTCGGTACCCCATTTTGTTTTTTCAGACTTAGCTCTTGGCTTGGCTCGGAATTTCTTCATATTACGTCAGCTTATGAAGGGATCGATTGCGGACATTTCCCCGCAAACCGATTTCAAAAATCTTGATTTGGCTCGAACCTTGAGCATAAAAGTGAAACAACTCAAAGTCGAGTACCCGAGATGCCTGGGTATAAATTTGGCACCCCATTTTTTTTCAAATTTTTTTTCAAATAAAAAGAATCGCCCTGAAATCACTGAAAAATGTATTTTTGGCATTTTCATACAAAATAGAAGGGAAGTACACTATCTTACGTAAATTAACTCAACTTTGACGAAAAAGCAGGCAATTTTACAAAACAAAGAGGAACACAAAAACGATTTTTTCAAGAAAAAGTCAACAAATTTCACTCGATTTATTTCTAACTAAAAAAGTAAAAGAATAAAAAGCCTTTACAAAAGTCGCAAGCGTAGTTGCTGCGTGGGCATGCCATACTTAGCATAGTGTATCATCAACACTATGTTTACATTGGGGTGCCAAATTACCCAAATTTTAACTTTGGAATGAAATCTATGAAATTTGTGGATACAATCTCGATACACTTACTCGAATTCGTTGAAGAACATCAATTTCTTGATCCAAATCAGCTTTAATAATAAAAATCGGCTCACTATTCGATTTTTAAGGATTTTTCAAAAGACGCACATGAAAATTTTTCGAGGGTTCGAAAACAACAAAACTTGATTTTTTTTTCAAAAAACACATATATTTTGGGGTTTTGGCTTCTGACGTTTGTTACTATATTACTAGAACACTTTTTTTCATTCACCACCAGAGTGCGCTCATTACCGCCGGAGATCCGGGTGGGTACCAAATTACCCACGGAGTACCGAATTTGTACCAGTTCCTCTATAGATAGAAGAAGATATAGGAGTACGTTTTATCACATTAAAATACATTTCCACTATCGAACAAAAATTAGTTTCGTTGGCGCAAACATCAAATGGACTAACAACGCTTGTCACTATGTAATTATAGAACATATGGGAATTGAATTTTCCGAATTTTCCCATTGCCCTTCAGAGTTTTCCGAAAATTTTCAATTGTCATGTTTGGTTGAAATATGTGTAATATTTATATGGGACCCCCTCTCCATTTCATAGGAAGGTGGGGTGTCATACCATCATAGAAACATTTCTCGTACCCATAAACCCTCACATCTCAAATTTGGCTCCATTTGCTTGATTTTTTCGAGTTAGAGCAGAAGTTTGTGTTTCATTTGTATGGCAGCCCCCTCCCCTTAGAGAGGGGAGAAGAGTGTCAAACCACCATAGAAACATTTCGTGCCCTCTAAAACCTCCACATGTCAAATTTAGATTCGTTTGTTATATTAATTCGTGAGTTATGTTGAAATTTGTGTTTCGTTTGCATGTCAGCCCCTCCTTAAGAAGGGGAAGGAGTGTCTATCCAACATAGAAACATTTATTGCACCCTAAAAACTCCACATGCCAAATTCGTTTGCTTGATTATTTCTCGAGTTATGCTGAAATTTGTATTTCATTTGTTTGGTAGCCCCCTTCTAAAGAGGGGGGGGGGGGGTGAGGAGTGTCTATCCAACATAGAAACATTCATTGCACCCTAAAACCTTCACATGCCAAATTTGGGTTCGTTTGCTTGATTAATTCTCGAGTTATACTGAAATTTGTGTTTCATTTGTATGAACATTCATTTTAAAAAATATTTCACTTGCAAAAACATTTTGTGGAAATTTCTAATTTTTCAATAAATGTTGAAATTTCCACGTGGTCAACGGGGGAAGGGGTATAGTAAAATTCCATGGAACTGGAAGAAATAGTTAAATCCGGAATAATTAAAGAGTGATCCGTTCAAGTTCGAAATAAAATGAGCGCCATGGCGATTTAATACCGCTGTAAATTTCCCCTACACAAACTACTCGTTTTGGTTCCTCATAAGTTTGCAGTGAAGGGATGATGACGAACGTGTTCGATAGGAACACTTTAGCTTGCTACATCATGACTGGGTAATGGGGGAAAATTATGAGAAGGACGCGCTGATAATCTTGTTGCATTCATTTCCATCCCCCTTGCAACGTTTTCTAGTGATAGGATATTGCACCTATGTATGACACAGGACATCATGAGATATGTGCTGGACATAGCATTATGCATATGGACGCTCGAGTGATAAATTATTGGTTTATCTCAATTTTTATTTGCTTTCCGCTGGTTCTTTGCTTAGCGATTGGAACTTCCTCGTGGAAGGGTGAGATACCACAGCCTGCACTTAAATAGAACAATGCAATGTAAGGTGCACGGGCATCTGCTGGCCATTGACGCTGCTGCTGATAGTGCTGCTGATGAGAGCATGGCAAGTTTATACGTAATTGAACAGAATCATATGGAGTTTATAAATGGAAAATACTTTCAATAGACGCTTTACTATTTTTAGCATCACTTGTGATAATGATAGCGTAGAATAGCTGTTGATTGATTATCGATGGCTAAGTTATCCGTTACAATGAGGGCTTTTGAAGTAGAGTGATTTGCGGCGCCTGTGATAACCGGTTCGAGGCAGAATTTGTTTTGATGAAGAGATTCTCCTAATTCGTACTGGTATATGGATATTTTTTACATGCATATGGATTTTATCACCAGCATTACATTGTGAAAATATATAGGGTAAATTATGTTGGTTTGTCCGATTTAAGGTGTTTTCACGCAACTTGTAAATGCAAATTGATTTTTCTTCATGAAAATCACATGCAACCCAAAGACGAGTTTGGGTTTGTTAAGAAGCCCCATCGAGAAGCATCAATTACATGATTTAGATATATAAATCTGATACGAATGGTGTGTAAGCATGATGTTTACAATATGTGTTATAATCCAGAAAAGTTCTGAATTCGTACCAAATAATCATCTTTTGGTTAGCTCAAATGAGGGGCGCATTGACACCAATAGAAGGTGGATTTTATAAACCTTTAAGACATGTGAATCCGTAAAAATACATATCTTCTAAAGCTACTGTAAATCATGAAAAAACATTTTATTGTTTTTCATTGGAACATTGGAATACCTGATTTGACACAGTTCAGCGCACTGGAGCATTAAAAAAAAGGTCAAACCAAGATTAAATTTTCGACTGGACAAACCTACATAATTTACCCTATATTTGTATCATTATCATCCACATGAACTTGTCGTAATTCGCATAAATCCATAATGCCACAAAAAAAGCAAATCAACGCAAAATGAACCAACTTCGAGCCTTTTTCGGTTTTTTAAACCGTAAAAATTGGGGCGGGAGTAAACAGTCGCCAACGAAATTTCAAGTTTCTTCCACTTCTGTGGAGGTATTCGGACATAAGCGTATCATCCAAAAAGCACCATGTGGCTCGAGTCCTTCATATTAAAACAGATTTACTACAGTGTAGTTCAATATCCCTGGACAAAAGTCTGTTCTGCATTTACCCGCCAGTGTTCATCACTTCAGTCCAGAAGCGTCGTGGTAGTCCTGAATCCAATAGCATACAAAGCACCGTCTCGTTGACTCAACGACTGATAATGAAGTGGCATTGTCAAGGCAGTTCGAGAAGGAGTTTGGATTGAAGCTGTCCACATTGGCCCTTTTCAGGGCTAGAGACGAATGAACTGAAAAAGTTCAAAGTCTCTATAATTCAATATCAGTCATTCACTTTGCTAGTCCTAGCAAGTCGGGATCGTTTTTGTTCCTACGAAATATGTTTCCCTGACACGTTCTTCTAAACTGAGGAGCCTGGGAAAATTATCATTTCAGATACTAGAGGCGAATGAACTTTCAAGTTTCAAGTTTATGCAAGCTGGGGTTACTTTTGTTCCCGCATGTCCTTTTTTGCACTCCGGAATGTGTTTTCCTATGACGAACTACAAAAGCGGGCACAAACACAATGTTTTGGCTTGATTATTCAAGACTGCATTGAAAGATATGCCTTCATATTTTCTGCTCACTGAATTTCTACGCAGACCGTTTGATGATCAAGATAAATCCATTTTCTACGATGACGGGAAATATAAAATACAATGATCTTTTGACAATTCTTCAGTTCACATATTTTTTTAGTCAACGATGAATGAATGAAATGACCGAGGCATCATGCCATACGTAAAAGGGTAGCGGACGGCCAAACTTACAAAATTAAATTTACTTGTAACGAAAAACGTAACCTATCACAATGCATGAATTGACCTAACATGGGATTTAAAACTTTTCACTTACAAAGTAATTATGAAGAATTTTATTGAATTCGTAAACTGTTTCATTCAATCAATACAAACAAATGATTACTAAGCCAACGGTAGTCCCACGTCAACCTTGCGGTTATATCATAGATACAACTACACCCACACCTCGCTATACGGCCGCTCTTTATACGGCATTTCGCTATAACGGCCCTCTCCAATTAAGGTACGTTTCCGATTTACGGCCTAAAATGATTCGTTATAACGGCAAAAAATCTTTTTTAAATGCCATTCCAGGTAGTTTTGTTCCTTGTCGCAAAATATTGGACCCGTATTTTTTATTTTTTTAATAGAGGTGCCCATTCCTATTTTAGGGTGGCCCGAAAAATCTACTTTTTCCTCTTCTCCAAAAATGACTTTTTTTTCAGAAATACAGCCATTTCAATTGATTCCTTATACGGCTTTTCACTTTGCGGCCAAGTTTCGTGGAACGAATCGGGGCCGTAAAGCGAGGTATGGGTGTAACCTAGTTTTTTTGTGTGTTTATGGATTTATGTGGAACAAGCTGACTCAACAAACTTAGTTCCGCCCATAATGGATTTTTTTTAACAATACCTTCAAAAATTCACGTTTTCTTGCTAAGCGAACGTTCATGGGTCCAATCGCAGAACTGTTCATTGATTGAACTTTTCATTGACCCTTTACAGTCTCCTTTTTGCTATAAATTTCCTAGTACTTCTACCAACACTCGTCACTGTCATATACATTTTTTTTAGATACAATTCTTGTTCAAGATTTTTCAATAACTTGTAAATTACAAGTTTCTCCCTCACATGGAATACATATTTGGTACAGAAAATATAATAAAATAATTCTTCCTCGAGTTTTGCCCTTACCCCTTTGCTTGATTAGTTCTCTGGATATGCAGGAATTTGTATTTCATTTGTATGGCAAACCTCCCCCAAACCTCAGAAAGGGGGAGGGGTGTCTAACCACCATAGAAACGTTTATTGCCCCCTAAAACCATCACATGCGAAATTTGGTTCCATTTGCTTGATAAGTGCTCGAATCATGTTATCTTATTATGTGAGATAGGGAAGGAGTGCCCAAACATCATAGAAACGTAGCGTGCTTTTTAAAACCTCCACATGGCAAATTAGACTCCGTTTGCTTGATTAGATCTCGAGTTATGCAAATGCCAAATTCGATTTCGTTGTTCTTGAGTTATGCAGAAAATTTAAGTACTAAAAAAAATTTGAAATTTTGAAAAAAATTTGGGATTTTGAGATTCAGTACTTCTCTAATTTTTTTTTGGCAGTAGTACCATATATTTGAGTCCTTATATCTATGGTGAAATATGCACCTTTTGGTTTTTTTCACACCATTCGAGACAAAAATATGAAAAAAATACTGAAAGTACATCTTACTAAGGTGTATCAATCAATATTTTCAAACAATTTTTTCATCAAAAAAATCAAATACTAAAAAAAATTAAAATTAATTTTTATTTTTATTTTAGTTTTTTTTTTCTTATATATTCAGTATATTCAGTTCAGTTTTTTAGATATTCAGTACTACTCTAGTTTGTATTCAAATTTCTTCCTACGTCTGTTTTAGGTATACGTGATTTTTTTCAGAATTTTTACAGAGTTTTCAGCGGTACAAAAAATATATATTTCCAGGCATTTCGACCCACTTTTGTTCTAATTTTCATTTCGTATGTGTTGTTTTTTTTCACATGTAGCGGAATTTACAATTACAAATGAAGCATACATTTCTGCACAATTCAAGAACTAATCAAGCAAACGGAACCAAATTTGGTATGTGGAGATTTTAGGGGACAGAGAAGCATGTCTAAGGTGGTTCAACACTCCTCCCACCTTTCTAAGGGGGACTGCCATAGAAATGAAACACAAATTTCTGCATAACTCGAGAACTGATCAAGCAAATGGAGCCAAATTTAAGATATGAGGGTTTTCGGGTACGAGAAATGTTTCTATGGTGGAATCACATTCCTTCCTCCTCTGGAGAGGGGCCCCTTAAAAATAATGCACATATTTCAACCAAACATGACAATTGAAAACTTTCGGGAAACTAAAGGAAAATAGGAAAATTCGAAAAATTCAATTCGCATGTGTTCTACAATTACATATTGACAAGCGTTGACAAGCTTTATAAATAAAAATGGATCGCTGAATGTGTTAATAAGAGCAAAACTCGAGAAATGAATTGTTCGATTTAAGGCTGTCTTCATTTTATCATATTTTCTGTATCAAACATTGATTTCATGCAACGGAAGAACATGTTATTTGCAAGTGGATGACAATTGTGAATTGTGTCTGAAAATAATCTATTATATGTCGTATAATGTCGAGTTTTGGTAGAAGTACTGAAATTTTGTAGTAAAAAATAATTTTGAAGTGTAGATTAGAAGATCAGTCAATGAACAGTTCTGCGATTGGACCCATGAACGTGCGCTCAGTAAGAAAACGGGGATGTGATAACGAAAAATAAATTTCGGGCGGGACGAAGTTTGCCGGGTCAGCTAGTACCTAATAAAACTGTGATATCAGATTAATCATAGTAATTTATTTTCTATTAGAAAAAAATCGCAAAAATCACATACTTTTTATGACGTTTATAGTGTACTAACCCCTTAAGTTTGAGAGAGCTAGCCCGTGAATTAAATATCCCTCACGAAGACCGTTCGTCATATTTTGGTTGATGTTTTGGCCATGAGAAAAGCCGCAGCACGACTAGTGTCATAAGAGCTCAATTTTCTTCGATCAAATACTGATCCCATGTTCATCCAACGCATAATTACTGGCGACGAAACATGGTTGTGACTTTTTCCTATTTTCCAAACTCAAATTACCGTGCGGCGGATCCGTTTCGACAGCATTCATAAAAACGAATTCGCTGCGTGAACTGAAGGTAATTCTTGAATGCAGCTTTAAAAAGTGTTTCGATGACTTGGAGAAAGGGTATTGCTTCAGAAGGGGCATATTTTGAAGGTAATATTTTAGGTGTTTAATACTCGTTGCAATTTTAGGGGTCGGCTCAGGACGACCTTCCCCTACGATCTTCAACAACATTGTTTCAGTTACAATTTCTACTATTCTCTTGCTCAGAGGTGAAGACATTTTTTTAATCTTCCAAAAACACATTTGAAATCAGACGAGCTACCTCATCTTCCAACCAAATGGACCGAAATTTTTAGAAAAATATTTCCTCACCTACCGGGGATTGTCTCGTTGTCTCGTTGTCATCTCAGTAACACAAATTAATAGAACAAAAATTTGTAACTATGATGCGAATAAAACATTTAAATATGTTGCATTAAAAAAAAGTAGAAGTAGAATAATTCTTATGGCGGGTTTACATTAGGGAGATCTATAGCTATAGATGGATTTATTTACGTGAATATAGGTGTAAACGGGTGAGAAATAATATGATACACTTATTCGAGGTATATATAACTTGAATAAATTCAGCATATGTAAACGCTTGTGAATTTCTCACTGGTGAGAAATCACTAAAGTTGGATGCAGTTCTACTTCAGGTGAATAAATTCACCGAAAATATGAATATATTCTTTATAGAAGTTCATGCTAGTGTAAACAGTTGATGCGATTTCTATAAATCTCATCATATTTCTTCACATGAATATATCATTAGTCTAAACCCACCCTTAGATTGTTTGTATTGACACAAGAGACTGGCGGGATGACAAATAAATCCTAATATTTGGCCCTCATAAACATCCAGTGTTATCGTCAATTTTGGATGCCTTCCACGCCGGTTGTGCTCATCGAGAGTAAGCTTCCAATTCGCAACATTCTCTCACGTTCTCTGGAGAGTCGTTCAACTCGCTGATAAGAAAGCATGATGGGCTGGGGTTAACTTATCCTATACTCGCGACAACGTACACGGTCAACATAAAATATGTTTGCCTATGAATAGTAAATAAAACTTTCACTCTCTCCCACACACTTTCTCAGCTCATTCGCTCAGGATTTTCAGCATTTGTTTTCCAATCAATTCGCTCTCCACGGGTTTCTCTTCCTTTTTAAATGCGATGCTCAAATCAGTTGCGCTGTGGTGAGGTTTTTTTTTGCTTAAGCTGTTCCACGCTGCTGTAATACACATTCTGTATGATACAGCTTATCTGCATGACGCGAATGTGATATTTTTATCGTTTGCCATAAAATATAATTCTGATTATCAAATACAAATGCGATTAACTACACGACAATGCTTCTCACGACTACATTCGGAAGTTGTCCTATCATGGTACCACTTTCAGAAGTGCCAGATATTCTTTTATCGAATATCTTCAATAAAAAGTCGAATTGTTTGTAAAATCATGAAAGAATTGGTCCGGTAACGTTCGATTGGTCGCAACTGGGGACAATTTGGTAGGTTGGTGCCTTTTTCGACGTACATGTAGTTGGTACACTCTCCCCAACTGGCTCCCAAATCATTCTAAATGAAGACCGGCTTTTGATTAATTGATGATTGATTGTTCATTTCTCTCTTCCCAACCTTTTTTCGCTTAACATTGTACTAAATCATTCATTTTCATCATCCGTAACGACAATCTTCAAAATGTTTTCGGTCTAACTGTGCAGCGTAGGAATTCACTACACCTAGCTCCACAATATGGCCATAAATGGTGGTTTTCGATATCTGTAATGAATCTGTTTTTTTTTTTTGCTAGAGCTATGAACCCTTCTAGACTAGGCGAACCTAGCCAGAACATTTAACCAGCTCCCGGATTTCTTGGTGCCAAATGGAGACTAGGCTCTGCGGAATATAGGTATCTGAATGCTCGTGTTGTTTAGTTCTGACCAAGAAATTGTTGGACAATAAAGCAGGCGCTAAGGATGACCTAAAGATTTTTTCCAATTCCTTCTTCATGCTCAACACCTTAAGCACTTGCAGAAGCGTCTTCGGGGCAATTCCAGCTCCTACGAGCCCCCACAGTTTCTTGAGTTCCACGGTCGATGGTCAGTATATGCAAATCTTGCGATCGAGGGTCTGCTCCAGGTTTTGGTTCAGTGGAATAGCGACATCGATGATGGTGACTTGTCGATCGCTCTTGTCGTAAATCATCATTTCTGGACGGTTGTGGTGGATCGAGAGGTCGGGCAGAACAGTGCGATCCCAGTACAACTTGAAAAGGCCTTCCAGGACAGGTGTAGGTAGCTGCCGGTAGTTGGTACGTTGTCTTCCAGTAGACCATATTGGAGCGCCAGCTGTCGATTGACAATGCGGGTCACGTTGTTGTGGCGCTCGGTGTAGACTGCGTTGGCCAAAGTGGGGCAGTCTATCATAATGTGCTCTATGTTTTCTCCGAGTTAATTGGCACGTTCTACAAAGCACTCGCGCAGTTGTCGGATTTGGGCAACACATTGTGCAAAAATGTCGGCGATTCCAAGTCCCTCTTCTCTGCGTGGTAATGTTACTCTCTCAAGTGCCGATTGAGGATGGGTAAGTTTTTCCTTCATTTGAATACTCCAAAACTGAAGGTCAGCAGTGGAATCGCGAAACTGTTGGTCGCGCGAAGTCTTCAAGTCAAGACACAGTTAATTTGACTCAAGAATATGTCTCTCTGCGCCGTCTTGATGTCAAAGTAAATCTCGGTGAGCTGTCAGAATCTGGTAAGCTGTCGGAATCTGTAGGAACCTCCCGAAAGCGCGATCAATTTTTTGAGCTCCAACACCCAGACGAGAAACAAGTGAGGTATGGAGTCATAAGTCATCCTATAGTCGATACATGCCATGCTGAGGTTCCGTTGGTTGTAACCACCGTTACAAAGGATCTGTGTACCGAAACTGTGTGTAGCTTCATCGAAATGGAAGATCAGATCGCGTATTAGCAGTTGATCTGGGTTGTGGATATTCTGACTAATGTGGTTCGTGTACTGTAGCCTCAACTGGAGCCAATGATGAATCATTTTTTTATAAATCTAATAAAACAAGTGAACAATTTAACGAATGAGAGAAGTGTGTGTTAACCAGGGAACTTATTTTCCTGGATTTTTGTTACTTTTCGGAGTCTTGTCTTAAGGGTTCTCTTTTGGGCTAAGCCCCTAGACTTCAGCAAATCCCGACTAGGGCAATCACTAACCCTTCAGAATCTGACGGCTCCAGAATGGTCCGTCCTGTGGAGGCGATCTGGCGTAGTGGTAACACCCATACCTCTCACGCTAAAGGTCACGAGTTCAATTCTCATTCCCGACATTCTTCCAAAATGGAAGGTAAAAGTGTCGAACCAGCCAAAAGTGTTGAAAGTCACTAGAATATAGAAAAAAAGGTCCATCTGAGTGAAGCAAGTGGTCTGCTTTTCGGTTTAGGATTTGCTCTGTTATTCTTACCAGTGTTTTCGAACTTCTTCTCAGTTAGGAGTTCTGGCGATGCGGATGTTGGACTCGGCTGGTTGGGTTCGACTGGTTGGACTCGGCTGACTTGATCCTATTGGTTAATTTGATTTTGAGGAATAAATACGTCCTGGTTTGTTCCGAAATTGAACTGTTCTTTCCTTGTTATCATGAACCTTCTGGTATGTCTAACTAAATTGAACTGAGGATTTGAACTAACTTATTGAGTAAAAATCTGGACTATATATACACGAACTCTTACTCTAGATTAAAATTAAAAGAATCTGTCTGCCTATTTGCTACATAAAATTCATCCCATGGTTTCCATCCTTCGCTATCGCTGAAGGGGCTCAATTTGGGAAGATTTCATTACCTAACTATTTGCAGATTGTCAACAAAGGAATCCTTATCTATATTTCTCGTTCTTATTCTCAACTAGGCCACCCGCGTGGGATCCTAAATAAACATTTTTGGTTTTTTGCCCTATTCATTCTCTGTCCTTCGCGCTCATTCCATAGACGATAAAAGGCGAGACCTAAACAAAACAATTTTAATCTCCTCTCGAGTAGCCCATACAGCGCTCACGCCTTGTGTCTTATCAAAACATGCTTTTCACGAAAAAGGTTAAAGTGGGAAACAACTAGCTAATTGCCGACAATAAATATTTAACAGTTCGGCTGAAAAGTTCATAAGGTTGACGTCTAAATGGCGCCTTTTGCAAAAATTTACCTGACTATCACAAAGCACCACCTTTCAATGGATATGTGTCAAAATTTGACAGCAATCGATCGGTTGGTTCGTGAGTTACAGCATTGAGAGTGAAGCAACTTTTGTTATTGTGAAAAAATTGAAAAAATCACAAATCAATGGAAGCGATGGCAAAATTGCATGAATTGGGCTTCGAATTGCTTCCGCATCCACCGTATTCTCCAGATCTGGCCCCCAGCGGCTCGGATAATCATCCTCGAAGGCAATTATGTTGAATAATAAAATTGAATTTAAAAAAAAATAGTTTTACTGTGTTACCTTATAAACTGTTCAGCCGAACTGTTACTTCTATTCTTTCATCTAAGGGTCCACATACCACGTGGACAGAAAAAACATGATTTTCGACATCCCCCTCCCCCACCGTGGACAGGCGTGGACATTTTTTATACCCCTCCCCCTATTGTCCACGTGGACATTCCCCCAGTTTATGGAAAAAAAAGTCAAGAAAATTGTATATTTTCCGCTTAAATTTCATTTCATGTTTTTTCTATTTTCTATTACATGTTTTTATTGATAAAAATAATAGTCTTATTAATTATAACGATTTTTTTTAAATTCTCGTAATTTTTTCAACATTGTCCGGGAAGCTCATTATTGTCTTCCAAATTCCATTATCCATTATCTCCATATTCATATAAAAATATCGCTTGTGAATCTACTCTCGAATATTTTCATTAAAGCTGGTTGGTTATTTGAGTATCAACAAATAAAACAATGAAATCAAGCACTTTGTTTGAGAACAGTTATTGGTACATATAAAAAAAATCGTCGAAACAATACAGAAGTGATATAAATAAAAAACGATGTTGATCTAATCGCACTGTTCCAATTGTAAAAAATGTTGCAATGTTGGATTTGAAATGAGCACAATTTTGCATTCGTGAATTTGATCGAGTCAAATCCTATCGGGTTTCGCGAATGTTGCAACCTTGGATGGCAGAATGTGAAATATGATTTCGTTCGGATTGGGGTATGTCAAATTCGATCGGGTTCTGGAATATGGGTTAATATGTAGTCCATATGTTGTAGCGTTTTTCGTACCCATGTTTACCAGGTGGTTTACCCATGCTGAAGAACGGTGATTTTAGACAGCTATAGCGAATAATGTGGCGCGTATCGAGGATTAATCTTGGTAAGTGTCTCGATTTGAATGTCATCAGTTGCAGTATGGACATTCCAGACGTGGGGGTTCCTTCTCGAAAAATAAAAACAAAGCAGTTTTGTCATCAAGAGTGAAAGCTGAATTGAAATTCGAACTTAAGTCGTGATTTTTAATACTACAAAAAATCCAACATTCTTTGTATCTTTGGGTGTCTTCATCCTGATGGAATTCATGGTCCTCTATTAAGAATTGGAATGAGTTCATCTGCGTTTCAGCCATATGAAAAATAAGGATGTTTGAGTACTAAGGGTGGGTGTAAAGTTTAAAAAATCTTTACAAAACAAAGCAGAACTCATTCAATTTTGGGTATAAACATGAATGTTTTACTTCAAAAAAAGGTTAACTTGTCCAAGTGGATATTATCCATCCCCCCTTTCCCCCCCCCCCGTCCCACCGTGGACAAGCGTGGACATTTTCGTAACCCCTTCCCCCCTAAAGTTGTCTACGTGGTATATGTACAGCCCCTAATGCGCTATCTCTGGCCCGCTTATCTTGGATGCTATATAGAACAATTGAAGAAAAGGAAACGAAACACGTGGTTTTCTCCTGCTGGCATTATTTTGTTTTCCAAGTGCGCGTTGCGCTATAAATTTGATATTTGATTGTTTTAATTTATTTTTAGCCCTGTTATCTAAGCTGGGTCTGTAACAGCATGTTTTGCGAACGAAAGCGAAGGTAAATAGGTAAATAGTTCCCATGAATGTTGAATGCAACACGAATTATGACACGTTATATCAAATTTATTGGACATCAGTTCAGGGTGACAAAAATAAGGAGGATGTAGATGGTGGAGTGGTTCAGTGAGATCGCTGGTATTCCATAACTACTTTTTATCTTACCACAATTGTATTTACATATGTATATTGTACTTAGCATTCAATTTTTTTCTACCTGTTCAATTCTCACAACTCATTTGAAGGATATTCGGTCCATATAACAAACGGCTCCATTAGACAATCATCACAATCGTACGTCAAGCTTTCATCTGTGTCATGGCATTGTCTTCATGAACTTCGGTCGATAAAGATTTTGGAATAAAAAATATTTTCTAGAAGTCTTGGCTTGGTCAAAATATAAAGTAAAATACTTCATCTGAAAAATCACCAAACGTTGACGGGAAAAGCTTTGTCTATGGCTAAGGGTTTGAAGAGAAACGGACCGTGTGGAAAACGTTTAACGATCTACGGTAGAACCTTGATTACCCACGAAATTGAGTGGCAAGGTCACCGCAGTTTACGAAAATGGCGGATAACGCAATAAAAGGGTTAAGGTGTGATGCAAACACGGAAAAAAGTTACTTCAACATGAAAACTAAGATATTGCCCAATGTACCCATACGTAAAATCGTGCACACTAGCGGTCAAATAATGTAAAATCATTACTAAAACAAAAGAGTCTACCATCCACTGACAAATTTCGGAAATGCCTTTAAAATTACTATGGAACTTGCTTTCGGGTACAACCCGAACCGCGAATCATCCGCTCATGGATAATCGAGGTTCTACTGTATTTTGTGTGTGTTTTTTTTTTTAAATATCAGTCTTGATGCAAAAATATGTTTGTAGCCTATGAGGTGCACTACAAAAACTAGTGATAAACAAAAATGAAATGTAAATCTGTAAATTTGGCACCTCTGATCACAGATTAGAAAGAGCATATTTAAAATCGGAATCTTCTTTTTTTGGGGTGAATGATAAATCATCAAAAGAAAGCATTAACCGTCATTTCTGTGAACCTCCGGTTCATTTTTGTATTTCCAAAAAAATCTTTCATTATTTCAACATGCATTCTAGAACCAGAGATAAGATATTAGATTTCGGAAGATGAAAGAGATCGTGTGAACTAGAGCTTCTCTCTGCCGCGTTTGGATGGGAAGGACGAGCGAAATTTGTTTGGCACGAGCGTTTGGGAGACCAGATAAAAACATTTGCGTTCTTCAAAGCTTCGCCCATACACCCACACACGCGTGCAGCAGGCCTCTTCGGACTCTCATTGAGCGGCTCCTTCGCGTCGCTCACGGCAGAGAATTTCCGCTTTTTCTCTGACTGCGAACCACAGATGACCTATGCGAATAATATTAGTTCGCAGCATTTGGTTTTTTCGCAGTTTCGCGACACGAAGGCTCATAAATCAGTATTGCCACAGAAAGTTATCCGATCGGTCACAGCCGCCAAAATGATATCCAATAACAGATGAATGATTGATCGATCGATTGGAGTGTGATTCGGTTCTCCTATTATAGTCAGCAGTGCCCTTTTGCAATTGTGAAATAAAATGTGTATTTTTTCCGGGCTTTCTTCTGATTTTACACCGTGCATGTTAGAAGACCTTTGTGCAGGCGAGTTTTGGTTGATAGGAAAAATGAAAATGAAAATCTTTGTGCAGGCGAGTTTTGGTTGATAGGAAAAATGAAAATCTTTGTCCACTGTGTATGTTGATATATCTGTACCAAAAGGCAAGGTGAAGAAGTTTTCGCGTTCCATGTTCAAGTTTTATTCGCTACGAATCAGCGACATTTTCTTCCTTGAGGATAACTGATTTCACTTTGTTTGTATCTCTGAAGAAAACACGGGAAAGCGGCCGTGAAAATTTTTGTGCGTCGTGTGTGTGTTTGTGATAAATGGTATAAGAGCACAAATTTGTCATATGTCAAGTGGCAAGATAACAAGAGGGAAATATCTTGTTTGGGTGTGGAGCGTGGAACGAAATTTCATTTCTGTTATTGCTGTAACACTTTGTCGTCATTTATAATAAATGTAAAATAAACAAGAGAGGATTGTTTTCACTGGGAGATGTTCTTTAGTGTAGAATAGTGATATTTTCAATGCTTTGAGTGATTTGCTCTTTCGCCGGGATATCCCAGGATTTTTTTTTCCATGCGTGTGATAAATGTTGGGGAATGTGTGAAAAAGAAACTGACCGAATACAATCATCGATCCAGACCAAGCCAAAACCAAACATATCGAACATTGGACCGCGTTATTGGAGGAAGTGCTTCGTATAACATTCTGTCACAACAACCTGTGCCGGGAATCCTATGGTCTTTGTTTCACTGAAATACCAACAGCCGTTGTGATAGATAAGTGACGTGATGAGAAAATATACAACGAACCATCACAGGTCGAGGTGTATTTTGATTGACTGTGCGCTAGAGAGCTTTAGTTTGTCCTTTGATGTTTGAATACTTTATGTATCGATTATGTATTGATTATAGATATTTTTAAACGATTACTGTAACTCGTCCATAACCTCGATACACACTGGATTGTAACTGGATGATAACCATATTTTTATGAACAAATTTTAAATCAATATTATTTCTATGTTATCCTTGTCATGCCTGTTTAAATCTGATCTGAATAATCACAAACTTCCATCTATCAATTAGACAATGGAGTCATTCATTACATAACATGTAACTGAATGTTTGAATCGAATCATTTTATTTCGTTTGGATCTGATTTTTCAAATAATTCAATGTTTCACCACAATTCACGGGGAATAACCTACCGAAGTGGCGTTGCTTATCGCGTTGCAATGAGTAACGATAATATCAGCACAAACATCGCTGTTGTTTGGACAAATAGACGCACGGAGTGATTATTTTTTGGCCGAAGGTGAATTAGCTACCAAAGGAGAGCATGGTTGTTATTTTCTGAAATCCGTATCGAAAATAATTTTCTACCATGATATATGATACATTGTGATCGATCCTACTGGCGCTGCTACTTTAGTGTATTTTATGTTTAAACTCCGTAGTTGAGAATGTATTAGGAGCTGCTTTTATCATGTGAAAAGAAAAACACACGCCGGAAATGAATATGCCTCCCCGTAGTAGTGAATTGAATCGAATGTGTTGATTCAACAGAGGAGTAAGGGGAAAACACAAAGTGAAAATTGTTCCCAGTGCCCCAGTGAATAAAGCGTTGTTGATCCACGAATATAAATGATTGCCGAAACCGCAGTAACAGCATGTTGAAGTCCGTCAATTTAGATGAGAATGGTGATGATGTATTGAATGCAAGTGAAGGGCATGTCGGCAGTGGCGGTAGCGGAGCTAGCAGTGGAGGCCCCTTATCTTTCCTTACAAACTTTACCGGTGGGAACAGTAATAACAGCAATAGCATTGGCAGTGGTTCCGGATCGTCCAAAAAAGGAGGGAGAAAGATCTCGCTGCCTTGGTTTCGACAAAGTAGTGTTACCCATGCTACACTTGCTCGGCAGCACACGATTGACTCGCCAGGGTCGTTCCGGTTTTTCAGAAAAGTAATTATTTTTTTTTTTTATTTAAATCGTTTATTTTTACAGGCTCAGTTACATAGGTTTAAAGGAGCCGAACTCCTTACTGTATTGTTACTAGTATATATACATTTTTCCTTAATTCTAATGTTAATAATATAGGAAACCGATTACTCGCGGTCAACTCGAGTTTAGAAGGGGGACATATTTTCTTCAGGAAAAGGAGGGGATATGAGGATATGTTGACAATGATCACACTCTCAATCACACTCATCACACTCATCACACTCAATTCTTAAACCTATCTTATATCTAATATGTATTTACATTTCATCTTATTCTTAAAAAGGGATCCGATCTTTCACAAAGGAAAAGGAAAAGGAAAAACTATGGGTATAAGGACAATCACACACGAAGATCGATAGCTTTAAGGAATACATATATTTGGGACATGTAATCAAGGTCTAACCGAGCCAACACGTCTCTCACCGGCATCATGGGCTGCTTTCCTCGGGCCCGAAGGGTGACTACTAAATTCGATCTGGCGACAAGATACAGCTCGCACGACCAAACAACGTGCTCGATGTCGTGGTAACCTTGGCCACAAACACAAAGATTGTTGTCGGCAAGATTAATACGAAAGAGTAGTGCATCTAACGAACAGTGATTGGACATGAGTCGGGAGAAGGTGCGAATAAAGTCCCGACTCAAGTCCAGACTTTTGAACCATGGTTTGAGGCTAACCTTAGGGATAATAGAGTGGAGCCACCGGCCCAATTCATCTTCGTTCCATTTGCGTTGCCAGTTAACTATGGTATTTTTGCGGACTAAAGAATAAAATTCATTGAAGGCGATTTGACGCTGATAAATATCGCCTTCAATTGCACCTACCTTTGCTAATGAGTCAGCCCTCTCATTACCCAGAATTGAGCAATGTGAAGGGACCCAGACAAAGGTAATGACATAACAGCGTCTGGATAAAGCACTCAAAATTTCTCGTATTCTCTCAAGGAAGTACGGCGAGTTTCCGGCCTCACTGAACGGATAGCTTCGACAGAGCTAAGACTATCCGTTACAATGTAATAGTGTTCAACAGGTTGTGAGGCGACGCTGTCCAGCGCCCAGTGTATCGCTGCCAATTCAGCAATATACACTGAGCAAGGATTCTGAAGACTGTGTGAGGTGCTAAAAAATTCGTTGAACACTCCAAATCCTGTGGACTCATTCATAGAGGACCCATCAGTAAAGTACATATTATCACAATTGATATCCCCATACTTTGCATCGAAGATCGTTGGAACGATCCTCGATCGAAGATAATCTGATGTTCCATGGATATCCTGCTTCATGGACAGATCAAAATGCACAGAGGAATTGATGTAGTCAGGAAAACAAACACGGTTGGGAATATACGAAGAAGGATTAACCTGCATGGAGACGAATTCATGATATGAGCTCATTCATCCAGAATGAAAGTTTAGCTCGATCAGCTGCTCAAAATTTCCGATCACCAATGGGTTCATAACCTTACACCGGATGAGGAACCGAAGAGATAATAAATTGAAGCGATCTTTTAGTGGGAGTAGGCCTGCCAAAAACTCGAGACTCATGGTATGCGTTGAGGGCATACATCCCAGAGCAATACGGAGACAAAGATACTGAATTCACTCGAGTTTAATGAGGTGTGTTTTGGCAGCTGATTGAAAACAGAAACTGCCATACTCCATCACTGAGAGAATAGTTGTTCGATACAACATTATAAGATCTTCGGGATGGGCTCCCCACCAGGTGCCGGTAATTGTACGGAGAAAGTTTATTCTTTGTTGACATTTTTTACTCAGATACCTAATATAGGCCCCCCAAGTACATTTAGAGTCGAACCAGACCCCAAGATACTTGAATGACATAGCATGAGTGATCGGTTTACCCAAAAGTTGAAGCTTTAGTTTTGCTGGTTTATGCTTCCTAGAAAAAACCACCATCTCTGTTTTCTCCGTGGAGAATTCGATCCCTAGCCCAATGGCCCAGGTTGAAAAATTGTTCAAAGTATCTTGTAAGGATTCTTGCAGGTCGGATTCGTTTGATCCTACGACAGACACCACTCCATCATCTGCAAGTTGTCTTAGGCTGCAATTTTGTGTAAGGCAATTGTCAATGTCGCTTACGTAGAAGTTGTACAAAAGGGGGCTTAAACATGAGCCCTGGGGGAGTCCCATGTAAGAGACCCGACTTACTGCCGAATCTCCGTGAGAAAAGTTCAAATGTTTCTCACAAAGCAAGTTATATAACATATTATTCAATAGAGGCGGCAGACCCCGAGAGTGTAATTTGTCTGACAAAACCTCTATTGAAACAGAATCAAAGGCCCCCTTTATGTTCACGAATACTGAAGCCATTTGTTTTTTTTTTCGGCGTAAGCCATTTGAATTTCTGAAGAAAGCAACGCAAGACAATCATTCGTTCCCTTGCCCCTGCGGAACCCATATTGTGTATGTGAGAGTAGGCCATTCGTTTCAACCCATCGATCAAGGCGAAACAAGATAATTTTCTCCAACAATTTCCGTATACAAGACAGCATTACTATTGGGCGGTACGAATTGAAGTCGGACGCGGGTTTCCTCAAAAGTAATTATTGATCGTTATATATATACGAGGGCAGTCCGATAAGTACTTAGGCTACAAAATAAAAACAAAAATTTTGGAAAAGTGGCGATTTATTTCTCAACATAGTCTCCTTTTAGCTCGATACACTTGACCCAGCGATGCTCCAACTTCTTTATTCCATCTGATAAATACGTTTTCTCGAGGTCTGCAAAGTAGACCTCCGTGGCGGCGATGACCGCCTCATTCGACTCAAATTTCTGCTCGGCGAGTGACTTTTTCAAGTTTGGAAACAAAAAAATTGCACAGGGCCAAATCTGGAGAATACGGTGGATGGGGCAGCAGTTCGTAGTGCGGACATGCCTGCTTCCACACACGGTCAAAACAAAACTACGAGTCCGCTTCGGCTAAAATTTTGACAGTAGCCGTTTACGAGAATGTACTACACGATAAGTAATCTCTCTTGCGATACTGATACCATCGGGCGATGAGGCCAAGTACTTATCGGACCGCTTATTTTTTTCCTATGCATTAGTTCAATCATTTTAATTAGAGATAGGGTTCCAGTTTAGCACATTCGGTATTGCCGACAGTCAGCACGAGTATACACGTTATATTTTCAACAGAAATTGTAGCACTAATGCAATCACAAAATTTTGTGCGGTTTCATGAAACATATCATTTAACTCGTTGATCGCTCCTGGAATATTACAGGAATACCCCAGGGAAATTGGAGCAGGGGATAATTATGTTTTTACACTCAATAAATTTCAGGGTTTTTGATGCAGGACTACGTCCAACAGGACTATATGGGGGTAAAATGAAAATCTAAGCACTGAACATGTATGCAATGTTTGCATCAATTAATAGAAAATATTTCTACGCATCTATTACAATAAATAACATTTTATTTTTCTAGATATAAACAAAATTATATAATTGTGAAATGTCAAGCATTATCCAAACGCACTATGTGCCACGTTTTCATTGCTCCAATTTGTGCTCATCAAATGGTTCCGACCAAAAGGAGCAACCAAAGTAACAGGGGAATATAACTTGAATACAAGTGAAACATTGAAAAGTAAGTCCCTCCCCTTGTGATCCTGTCGCCATTTAAATCAAATAAATTTAGCAGTTGCTTCCCGAAAACATAATTCATTTTCTAAGCAGAGCTCATACGCTAAGGCCATCGTTCCAGCATAACCACGAATATCCTTATCAACGGCAATACATTGAAAACAATGAAAAAATACATTGATCAATTTCACCCCTAAGCTATGTTTTAAAATCTGTTAAAATATTTCCAAACTAACATTTGTAGTATTTTTTCAACAAAACATTTCATAACACCTTTGCACCTTTGCACCAATACTGGTTTTTAGAATAATTGGATATAAATTAAACAGAAAATTTCGAAAGCATTTACATGTTTTTAAAAATCGTGATCAATTCGCCCCCGGGATTACGGTACTTAGTTGGAGATTTTTCTATGCCGAATAACATGCCTTGAATCTAGAATATACGTGACCTCAGTGCAGGTCGGAAGAAATTTCTTTGACAAAAAACGCCCCGGCCAGATCGGGAATCGAACCCGAACTCCCGGTTCTGATCGACCGACATTACTGCGCAACCGTAAAGTGCAGCAGAAGCTGAAGAGGAAGACCGAGAGTAAGGTAGCCTCATCGTTCCGCCAAACCGCCAACCGGCCAAACTGTGATCAAGTACATGGCTAAAACGGACATTTTTATGCAGAAGCGTCAGTCTAGACCGGCCGAGTCTGAGTAGTAGGCAATCTCCCAGAAAGAGCGGCTGAAGATAGACGTTGAACAAAAGTCCACCAACCCCCTCAAATTCCCCCAGCTGCGACCGATAGAAAATTTCTGGTCGAACCTCAAATGGAGGATCTACAAGGCCATGAAAGATCTCGTGGTCTTATCGCGAAGGCTTAATAAATGTAGCATTCAAGGAAAATTTGGGCCATTGAATTATCTTTTGTAGTTTTTTTTTCATCTCCATCCGGAATGAGTCCATTTTTAAAATACGTTATTCGATTTTTATATCACATTGAACATTACTTTAGAATGCACGCGAACATTTTTCTTTTTCTAAACACACTGCGGCAACAGACAATTGATTCGTTTGTTTGAGAGACCCTGATTCAATTCATTTTTTTTAAAGGATGGAGGTGAAGTGGAAGGTGGCACTTCCACTTTTTTATTTAGGGCTAACTATACCTTTTCAGTATCCAATCATGCATTGTGTGGTAAGCACAACCATATGCTCATTGCTCAAGGATTGTCGAACAAACTTCCAACACAAAAAATACTTTAGACAGTGGCGGGATTCGAACCCCTCAACCTTCGGCTCGGAAAACCGACGAGCCTACCACCTGCGCTTACGTTTGTATTATAAAAATTGACTTTTTTGGATGGTGATAAAAAAAAACTAAGACAGATAATTGAGTTTAATAAATTTCCCATGAAAGTTAATTATACAACAGGCTTCCGAAAGTATACATCCCTGCGCTGACAACTGTTTGACATAGCTGTCAACCAAAGCGTCATATCGTTAGTTGAATGTCTGCCATTTTACAATATGGATCGTTTTAGCATCGCACAACGTGTTAATTCTGTTAAATTATACTATAAAAATGATGAAAAACCGGCAAATGTTTTTTGAGCATTACGGACGGATTTTGGTCGTCATGGACGGCCTACAGAGCACACAATCGCTAATGTAGTGCGTAAATTCGAACAAACTGGATCCGTAGCGGATATTGTGCAACCTGTGCATCATCGTAATGTGCGTTCGGCCGAAAATATTACTGCTGTTGCTGCCAGTGTGGAGGATGACCCGAATGTTTCGATTCCACGGCGTGCTCAGCAATTGGGCTTGTCAAACACATCATTGTGGCGAATTTTGCATTTGGACTTGCACCTACATCCATATAAAGTCCAACTGGTACAAAAATTAGAGCGTGGTGACCATGGAATGCGTCGTGCATACATCGATTGGGTGAACGAATAACAGCAGCAAAATGCTGAATTTTCGCATCAAATTTTCTTCAGCGATGAGGCACATTTCAAGCTCGGTGGCTATGTGAACACCCAAAATTTCCGTATATGGTGCTCAGAAAATCCACACGTGATTGTTGAGAGGCCATTGCATCCGCCAAAAGTCACTGTTTGGTGCGCATTATGGTCTGGTGGAGTCATCGGGCCGTATTTCTTTGAAAATGAGGACGGCGAGACGGTAACTGTGAATTGTGAGCGCTATGGCCGCATGTTAACCGATTTTTTTCTACCATAATTTGAAGATATGGATACGGATGACATGTGGTTTCAGCAGGACGGCGCCACGTGCCACACAATACGACCGAACATGGCCATATTGCGAACGAAATTTGAGGGACGCATAATTTCGCGTTTTGGTGATGCCAATTGACCGTCCAGATTATGCGGTTTGAACCCGCTAGACTTTTTTTTGTGGGGTTATGCGATAGACCTGGTCTATGTCAACTCTCCGCAAACTCTTGAACATTTGAAAGACAACATTCGTGATGTTATGACCGAGATACCGCCCTATATGTGCCGAAAAGTCATCGAAAATTACCTGTTCCGGATCAAGGTGTGCGAGGAAGCCCTAGGTGGACATTTGAATGATGTTGTATTTCACACATAATGGCATAAACCAAACATTAATTTGAAATAAAAGTTTCATCGAAATTCGAATTCTAAGTGTGTTTTATTTCAATTTACATTCGGAATTTAAAGTTGGAAAACCCTATATAAGCTTACTTGCAAAAAAATCTACGCTTTTGCCAGCGGCCTTCCGGTAGTTAACCGGAACATTTGCCATGGCGGACGAAAACATGCGTGTAGGCATGTTTTTGAGTTCTTTTTTTGTTTTATTGATCAATTCTTTCGCAGTTTTCGCGACAAAATTGTTGGAGTAGATCTTACGCTTCAGGTTTGCCCAGAAATTATCGATGGGACGCAGCTGGGTGACATTGAGCGGGTTCGCCGACTTGAGTACAAGATCGATATTCACGCGCTCCATCTCCTCTAACGATCGCTTCGAGTAGTGGGTCAACGCCAGATCCGGCCAGAACAACGCGTCTTCGCCCTTATGGTATTTCTTGTTGAACGACGCAACTTCCTGCAGGCACTTCGTACTATAAATTTCCCCGTTCACGGCCAGTCTGTTAGCTACAGCAGCACTTGGGGAACTTGGTGTGTGAAATAAACTTCACTTCGGAGCTCACTTCCTCGTGGGGGAAGTGAAATACGAGGTGCCCTGCCGTTGTCATCCAGGGTGAGATAGGTCTCGTCGTCCATCACCACCGCCACGTCGCGATTCGCCGATAAAATCGACTTGCTATCTTATTCAGCCGCTGCCGCTGCGTCATTGCTTGCAGCTCCGAGACCAGTGGACGGGACATCCGCTTTCTGACATGTATGTTCCTGTTCGCAAGGTACTTTTCCACTGTTTGGCCGGTTGCACCGACCTCCCGGCCAAGCGCACGTAGCGATGTAGCCAATTTTCCCTCGATCTTCCTTTTCAGCATCCTTTGGAGCTTCTTGTTGCTCAGGGTCGCTGGCCGTCCGGAACCGGATTTGCATTCGATGATCTGATTGTTGTCCAATAGTGCCAAGATGTTGTAGATGCCGGTCCGTTTCCGACGCGGCGGGGTATCGTTCTTTGAACACGCACATTTCTGAACGGAGTAGCTTCACTGTTTTTGCCATCACTGATACAACTGTCAATTTTTTTCTGTTGATTCATGGGTTACTATGAATGATGCTGCATGGGTAGTTTCGTCAGTGCGTGTGAAGTTGAACCCATGAAAAATCAGCAATTTGTCTATTTTTTTTAATGCAAACCTTATTGCCAGATTTTACAGTCAATCAATACTTGATTTTTTTTGCTGCTGAAAAAAACGAAGGGATGTGACACATGTGAATATTGTATATTAATGAAATGAAATAAATTTTAGCTTCAAATGGATTTACAGGTTGGACTTTATAATAAACAGACTCAATTATATATGATTCGATTATATATAATTTTGGACTCGATTATATACAGATAGAAAAAAATATTTTTTGTACATTTCAAATATGGCTTATTTCAAGCAAAAATATAACCTTTCAACGTTAGATTGAATTTTTAGCGTCTATTTTATGTACAATGTGTTTTTTTCATCCCTTTTGTTTATTTTAGGCTCATTAGCATTTTAGCTGTAACAGAGCCGAATTTCAATCGTGTACATGTCACATGTTTATCATATCTATAATTAGCACATTACACAGTTGCCATGTTTTCGGCATTAGAGTATTCCCTTCTATACCATTGCATATGGTACACATTTACACAGTTGCCATATAGGTGTAAGAGTTTTCGTTCTGTTCTTCCATTATCCACTTAGACCGGACAGCTTAGACAGTTGATTGATCATTGTTGAGTTATTTATAGAACAGCAGCCCGATGTGTCTTGCAGAGCAGAGCAGTTGTATGGATGAATCGATCCTATTTCGACCGTGGATCGATCTCCATCGCTGATGATTGTTGCGTGGACGTAGTTATTCTGTAACAACACAAAGATGGTCAATGAGGGCCCTGAGTTTTGAACTCACGATCGATCGCTTACTAAGCGAACGCGCAACCAATGTGGCTACGGAGACCCCCCCTGTACAATGTGTTAAAAATCGTGATTTTTGAAGATCTTGCTTTAATTTTCACCAGGAATTGTTTATATCGATATTGCAGCGAAATTAAGATAGATAAAAGTTGGGTGTCAGAGAACAAATTGTAGAACGGTAAGAGAGCTATAATTTAATTGATAGAAATAATCAAGTTTAATGTGAATTTTTAAGATAAAATCAATAATAACAAATTAAAAATTACTAACTTTTAAGTTTTCACTTCCTATATGCTATTTAAATATACCAATTTAAATGTTCCACTACTATATCGTGTACAAAATGTTCTCGGGCCTGATTCTCAAATACACTACGAATACACTTCACGGTGGAAACGGAATGAAACGTATCCGCGATGACAACGGTACGGTGTCGACATCTGGATACGAGTTTAGTTTCCCACTAAACTAATCATTATAATATCAAATTATCTTCAGATAAAATTTTTGTATGAGATTATTCTATCACATGAAGAAAAAATTTTCCACTCACATTGAATATAGAGATGGGCAAAACGGTTCATTTCAGTGAGCCGTGCCCTCAATGGAAAGAGCCGGCTCATTTGAGCGGCTCGACGGCTCTTTTCAAGAAATGGTTTATTCGGATATGTAAGGAATGGAAGACGTAAAAAATAAGGTTTAAAACAATAATCAGTGCAGAGAAAAGTGAAAATATTACTTTACTGAAGGTTTTCTCAGATATATTTCCATCACATCTTCTTTATTTTTTTATTTATAAACATTATCTTTTCAATGTTATCTGATGAAAGTCTACTAGATCTTTCACTGCAAACTTGTCTTGCTTTCGGAAAAACTCTCTCACATGGTACTGAAGTCGCCGGAATACACAATATTTTCAAAAAGGAAAGATAGAGCCGGGGAGAGATAGATTTCCTTTCATTCCACCAAAACGAAGGGCCGCTTAGTCTCAGCAAATGTGGTTCTGCTAAATGTTTATCTACAATAGATGTTGCAGCAGCTTTTGGGTCATGTGAGGATCGAAGATTGTCAACCAATGCATCAAACTGCTCCCGTACAGATGACAGCGCTTCATCACCAACGATTTGTGGTAGTTCCGTAGGTGTGTATTCTATGGATGTCATTTTTAGCATCCTTATCAACGACTGGTGTGCATAGTTGTACTTTCTGTTATCCCCAAAACCTTGCTGCTAGAAGCGAGGATCTAGCAGTATTTGTTAGGCTTCTAATTCGTCTGACTCAAGACTTGTAGATCGCCTCACCAGCTCCGAAATCAATTCATACAGAGCTTTTTTATAATCACTAGAACTGATTTCACTTGATCCATATAATGTTGATCATGTCGAATTATCAGTCGGAAGAATATAGCAGTTTTCGATAACGACACAGTTTTCTCCCCGCAACGCAAACGTTTTTAAAATATTTCGAATGAAATGTTTTCATGATTAACTATATTATATTGGTCAAATCATTTCATTCGATACCCATATGCGAGTTGGATTTATCATAAATAACTGTGATTTACTAGTCAAGCCCGTTCATCAGATACCCATATGATGGGGTTTTCAGTAGAAATGTAGT
This sequence comes from Toxorhynchites rutilus septentrionalis, assembly GCF_029784135.1. Classification (NCBI taxonomy): domain Eukaryota; kingdom Metazoa; phylum Arthropoda; class Insecta; order Diptera; family Culicidae; genus Toxorhynchites; species Toxorhynchites rutilus. Next base: position 192,512,436 of record NC_073745.1, on the reverse strand, counting down.
CTGCCATTTCGTAACGAACGCCTTTTTGGATTTACATTTTTCATGAATAACTGTGTTCTACTAGTCAAGTCCTTTCATTTGATACCCGTATTGATGGGGTTTTAACAAAATTAGTAGTCTGTCATTTTATAACGGCCGCCATCTTGGATTTACATTTTACATAAATAAATGTGTTCTAGTAGTCAAGTCCTTTCGTTAGATACCCATATTGAGGGAGTTTCGAAAAAAAATACATATTTCCCCATTTTGGGGTGGCGGCCATTTTGGATTTACATTTTTCATAGATAACTATGATCTATTAGTCAAGCCCTTTCATTTGATATCCATATTGATGGGGTTTTGACGAAATTAGTTGTCTGCCATTTTGTAACGACCGCCATCTTGGATTTCCATGTTGCATAAATAACTCTGTCCTATTAGTCAAGTCCTTTCATTAGATACCCATATTGAAGGGGGTTTTGAGAAAAAATACTTCTTTGAAAAGAATATTTCTTCCGCACTGCCGCAAGCCTCTGTTCGTCAGAACTAGCGTACGATTCACGGTTCTTTATCAATAAGCCGGCTCTTAAAAGAAACACGGTTCTTTTATGAACCGCAGTTCTTTTTTGAACCGTGGTTCTCAAATGAACCGCGGTTAAAAAAGAGCCACGGCTTATAAAAGAACCGTGGGTCTTTTTTGAACCGTGGTTCATTCAAGAGCCGTATATATAAGAGCCGTTCATTTGAGAGCCGCGGCTCATTTTTAAAGAACCGTGGATCGTACGCTCTTTCTGACGTACCGGCTCAAATGAGCGGCTCGTGAGCGCTCGCCCATCTCTAATTGAATACCAGTTTGATACGAAGAAGTTAATTTTCATTAATGATTTTTTATTTGAAAAGTGCTCATTCTGCCTAAAAACCCATTATTATCTTCGACACTTCACTAACTCGTACAACGTAGTTCAATGGCATGCCTTTTTTTCGTTTCCACCGTGAAGTGTATTCGAGAATTAGGCCCCTAATCTTTCAAATGAAACCAACAGAATCATCTTCCGTAGCGTACTTTTTAATGTGGAGCCAGTTTGAGGCAACAGAGTCCGAAACAGAAAAAATGTTCTATAACTGTTGAAATTCAAAAATATGCGTAGAAGGATTTTTTTTCATCAAATATAATTGATTATCACCTCCTGAGAAATTTTCATGTGGGAAAGGTGTTTTCTGACTTTAAGGGGAAGAATAAAAAAAAATTTTCACTCGATTATATACAGGATTCGATTATATACAGTGAAAATAAATCCGAGACTGTATATAATCGAGTCCGCCCTATATTGGATAATTGATATCAATAATGACCTTGATACTTGAATTGGATTATTGGCCAAGTTCATCCCGAGTTTCTGTGTTATATAATCTACTTTCGGAATACATGCTTTTAACTTCCTGATGTCCTCGATTTTCTTTATGTTGATCGGAACATTTTCATCTGGTTATGCAGGATTGGCAGGGAGACTCAATTGACCTGGTTTCGATTTCAGAAGCCTAAAAGCACTGCTGTTGGCGTCACGTATGTGATTTTTTCCACCACCATGTCCTTGACGTCTTCCGAGTGAAAAACTGATTGAACTGCGAAAACTTGAAGTGAATTTTTCATCCTTTGGAGTTTTCCGGCCACTGCTATCCAACGAAATAGTTGTTTTCTCGTAGTTTTCTCGTAGTTTTCTCGATGGTGGTATAGTGGGATACTTTTACGGGAAACGACGGCATGTGTTGTCCAACAAGGTCAATTACAGTTCCCAGTTTGGGGTTTCCGGGAGATGATTTGTCTCTCAAATCGTTTGAGTAATGTCGGAACATTTTACCCATAACGATGGGTGAATGGTTTACCTAATCCATCCGAGATGGATTTGATGACGTTTGATATCGTTCAAGTTTTGCAAGTATCAGTCTTGTTCGCTTGTATTTTCAACCAAGCAAACCTATCTGCAGGTGCAATCCGCTACTACTTCTGGAACATCCTTTCCCTTTCTATTTTTGTATACCGTCCCATTGACTCTTGCCCTTTTTAGGACTTCCGCTTTGTATTCTGCTGTACGCCGAACACCACGCTTACATTCCGTGGTCATGCCTGGTACCCAATCCGAATCAGAAGACATTCCGATTGATTTGAGTAGTGCATGCTTCTTACGGCTCGGATGTAAACAATGAAAGAAATTGAATATCTATCGCAGCATTGCCCGTGGTGATAATTAGAAACATAGACTTATCTGCCCATGATTGCATAGGAGACGTAATCGACAACACCATTAGTGTTGGGAAAACGCATTCTTGTTGTTTTTTGGCCTACAAGCATAACCATGCAAATTTCCGATGCAGTGATCTGTCCAGTTGAACAATATTATCGGAAAAAAAGAGGGCCTAGGTGATTTTGCGGATATTTTTCCCTTTTGGAAAACGCTTGCGTCTATTTATGCGGACAATCAATCGTTTCAACGAACATTTGTCCGCATAGCTAGACGTAATCACCAGGTTGCTCTGTTTGTAAAGTTAGTATTTACAAGTCCGATTATATTCGAAACGTCTCCGTCGGTAGTTTCAGTTGTTATCGGATAAAATCAAAAGGGTTTGGAAGAAATTTAGTGAAATGGCTGGAAAAGGTGCTCTGGATTTGTTGCGAATCTATGATAGTACTTTTTCCCTGAATACTCTGGAATATGATAAGAACAGTAGATTCGTGTTTTTTCAATTAATTGGATTTGTAAAGGCAATCTGCAATGTTGGTGATTTATGCTACATGATTTACCGATATCACGATGAATCGCATAAAGATGGTGGAGTGACTTAAACCAACGGTATGAGTAAATGCTGAGTATGTGGAACAATTCGATGTCGAATCCAAGGAGTTATAATACTAAGAACCAATACTATTTTAATTTTACTACTGATCTAATTGTTTCATTATCTACTTGAAGATTCAAATGCAGAAATTTAGGTAATTTTAACATTAAAAAACACAATTGCTTCTCTGTGTTCATCGCAGTACAGTGTACAGAAAATAGTAATTATATGGGCAGCGTTTCAATGGTTTCTTATATTCAACTATTAAGAAACACTAAGTGATAAGACACTGTCGTGACAGACATATTTGGACTCTACAAAGAATGTGATTCAAATGTAGATTTAGCTTATAGCACATAATACTGACAATTGTTGATTTTCGAACGATGTATGAAAGCTGTATGGAACTACGTCTGTTATGCGAACAAACAGTGATTTTTCAGAAATGTTTTTTCAAAATTACTCAAATGTTTTCGAACAAAAAATGTGTGTTTGCATGTAGAGCAAACGTATTACGATGTATAGAATGCGAAACAGCGAAAAAGTCGATTTTGTTCATTTTGTCGTTTACGTCTCCTATACAAACATGGGCTGGGACGTTATGGGGTTTCTCAAACACAAGATTCGTGTTTTTAGGAAGTAGAACTAACTTTTTCTGAAATTTTGATAGTTGATTTAGGTACCCTCGAGGATTCGGAAACAAAAAAAAAGGAAATTTCGATAAAAGTGGCGTTTATGAGGTTTCTCAAACAATCGATTCAATTTTACACTCGTTTCTCCCACACCATTATCGATCTTTGACAACGCATAAAAACTACAATGAGTCCATGCGATTTAACCATTCACAAACCGTTTCTACTTGGCGGTATGAAAACCGAGACTTCCACCGAGATTTCATCGAGACTCCTACACCCGTTAAAAGCTTACTCAAAAATTGAATTTAATGATAAACATTTTTATATCTCAAACGATCCTCCCTTCGATATTTCTAAATATATTTTTATTAGGAAACCCTTTTAATTCAACGTATTTTGACGTATAGTGGAATTGTGTCGGACTCTTTGAAATGAAGATTTGATTTTTTCAAAATTTAGCGGTGTCGGACCCGTATCACTATATGTCAAAATTGTGTGTCAGAAATGAATTACAAGAGTTTCCTAATAAAAAATAGACTTTGAAAATAGAAAAAAAATTCAATTTCTGAGTAAGATTTTTTACGGTGTATTCAAATGTTATCTTCCTTGAATATTTCAATAATGATCTAACAACTTTTTTTAACCTATTTATTTATTTATTAGGCTCATTAGCATTTTAGCTGTAACAGAACCGGGCTTTAATCGTGTACATGTACATATGTTTATGTTTCTATAAATTGTAAATTACACTGTAGTAGTAGCCATTTAGGCGTTAGGTTTTCTGTTCCATTAGATTATGGTAAATTACACAGTAATAGCCATTAAGACGTAAGGGTATTCTTTCTGTTCTTTCATTGTTCAGCAGACCGGACAGTGGAGACAGTTAATATTGATCATTGTTGGGTTATTTATAGAACAGCAGCCCGATGTTTTTTGCAGAGCAGAGCAGTTGTATGGATGAATCGATCTTTGTTCCACCGTGGTTTGATCTCCATCGCTGATGATGGTTGCAACAACTTTGATCCAACAACTTTGCCGTACATCATATTTTAATCGGTCGTCTGGATTTTGAAACATGATTTAAAAAAAAGAATAATAATTATGTATTCGTCTTTCCTAAAAATCAGTTGTAATCCAAATTGGTCATATGATAGTGAAAATTGTGATATTACCCAAAATTGTGTTTCAAAAAAATTAAAGAGGGTCGCATCAAGATTTTGCTCTATTATTTTCATCATGCAATCCAGGAGCTGCGCTACGCGTAGTACATTTTAGTTTGTTTTACATTCTAATCTGATCATCGGCAAAGCATCTTATGCAACTCTCTCAATTAATTTCTTCCCCTTTAGGGCGGCTTAACGGAAGTGACATGGGTGATAGCGGACTACGTCGCGACGCAAGGCACCTTGGAGCTGACAGTCTCCAAAGGTGCCCAGGTGGAGATCGTGGATATGAACTGCGCTGGAGCGCCCGATTTCTGTCTGGTGCGTTTGCCAATCAACTCGACAGATAGTCAAGAGGGTCTGGTTCCGATATCAGTGCTCAAACCGTTGCCGTCTTCTCACAGTAAATTGAACAACAAACAGCGTGACGCTGATGCGCTTGGAGGTAAGTGAAATCTTATCAGTTTTTGAGTATACACAATTGGAACCAAATTCATAGTGTTATATAATCAAGACTGTTTGGGCTAGTCGTTCGATTCGTACTGACGATGAAAGATCTGCTAACTCAAATGCCGGAAAGAAAATGCATATGAGAACAAAAAGTATTGAAATCAATGTATGAAATATTTTTTAGTGTTTCACTAATTACAGTGTTACTAGCTGACCCGGCAAACTTCGTCCGGCCAAAATTTTTTTTTTGTTATCAATACCTTCATTCATGTTTTCATGTCCAAGACCTGTTCGATGATTGATCTTCTAACTGACCTTTTACAATTTACTCCTCCTTAAAAGAGAGGAAGGGGAAACCACCATAAAAACGTTCGTGCCCCCTAAAACCTCCACATGTCAAATGGTTCACATGGTTCCTTTTGTTTTATTAGTTCTCGAGTTATGCAGAAATTTGTGTTTCATTTGTATGGAAGCTCCCCTTAGAGTGGGGGGAGAGTCTCGAATCATCATAAGAGCCTTCCCCGGCCTCAAAAACATACAAATTTGCACGCCGGTCGGTTATTTTGAAATCCATAAGAATCGGAACAGAAATCCATTTAGAAATCCAATTTTATACAGCCATTCCATGCCAAACCGATATAGTGGTTCTCAGATTTCCATGAAAAGTGGTAGTTTTGTTCTTTATTGCAAAATATTAGACCCGTTTTTTTATTCTTTCGTTGGGGTGACCATTTAAATTTTTGGGTGGTCCGACAAATGAATTAATTTTATCACTTTTTCCCAAAAATGACTTTTTTCAAAAATTCATAACTTTTGAACCATTTAACCGATTTAGATGATCAATATATCGAATTGAAACCAATCAGCTAGTCTTTTATGAAAAAAAATTTGAACTTGCAATTGAGCTTGCAAAATGGGTTTTATTTCGTAATTATTGATTGTAGTCGATTTTAATTTTTTTTTTTATTTATTATTATAGCTTTGGGCAGGAGGGCGCTATATTTTTTTATATTTTTTCTTGAATATTTTTTACATAACAAACATACATAACATTTTGACATATAGTGATTATATCTTGATATCAGAGATGCTATTATTTTCGGTTTTGAGATATGATTTTTCAAATTTAACCGGTGGTCTGAAAAATTATATTTCCCCTTTTATCCCAAAATGAACTTTTTCAAAAATTCATAACATTTGAACCACTTAACCGATTTAGATGATCGACATATTAAATTGAAGACAATGCGTTAACTTTCTTTGAAAAAATAACACATATGCGTATTGTACGTGTGTCTAGTCTAGTCACATAGGAATATTGAACGAAGGCTTAACACATGTTAAATTTGCAAAATAATAACTTAAGAACGAAAAATAATACCTCTCTGATTTTCTAAAATATTATGTTAAAAAAACCTCAGCTTTCTAGAAAAAATACAAAAAAATAAAGCGCCCTCTACCTTTAACCAAGAAAATATAAAAAAAAACTAACTCAATCAATAGGTACAAAAACTAAAATCCAATTTTTTCGCAAACTTAATATTTTTTCAAAGAAAACTAACTCATAAGCTTCAATTTGATTCGTCGATCATCTGAATCGGTGCATTAGTTTAAAAGCTATGAATTTTTGTGGTGGAAAAAAGGGAAAAAAATTGAAAAATTTAACTTTGAAAAATCGAGATATGTTATGTAAAAAATCCTAAGCTTTCAAGAAAAAATGTAAAAAAATATAGCGCCCTCTAGTTCAAAGCCATGAAAACAACAAAATACTAATATAATCGTGCCCGTGGTGTCCATGCAAAAAAAAATCGAGTTACATACAGAATGGCATCAAATGCTTTTACATGAATAAAGAATTTTATTGATATCCAAAACCGTTTTTGGTTTTATTTAAAAAAATCTTTTGTAGCGCTCTTATTGAAAACCCAAGTCATTCCATGTGATATATATCGGTATATAGTGGTTCTCAGATTTTTGCGAAAAGTGCTAGATTTGCTTTTATTGCAAAATATTCAACCCGTATTTATTTCATTAGGGTGCCATGTTCCATTTTAAGGTATTCCAAAAAATCAATTTTTCGCCTTTTTCCAAATTTTTTTTTTTTAGATTATGAACTTTTGAATTACAGACCCCGTTCGATTTTGGCAACACGCCCTAATATTTTGAGTTGCCAAAATTAACCGTGCCAAAAACGAACGTTTTTTTTGAAACCTTTTAGTGGTTAAAAATATTTAGCGATCAATAAAAGATTACATGACGCGAATATTTTAGTTTTTGCTCTCCTCGGGTATAGTGTGGTATACACTGAAGAGTCTACTGCTCCGGGGCTAAAGGTGACAAAATATAGAGTAACCTTTCTGTCATGTGCAAATGATACTCATGGTACTCACAAATTGCCGATGTTTATAATTGAAAAAACTAAGAACCCAATGGCATTTAAAAACGTTCAAATTTCTGTTGAATATAACGTTTCGAAAATTGTATAGACGACTCGTGACATACTTCAGAAGTGGTTTCACGAATCTTTTGTACCAAATATTCGAAAACTTCCAGTAGAGTGGGAATCGAACCAAAAACCGTTCTCCTACTCGACAATTGTACGGCCCATCATTTTCAACATGAGCTGATTTCGGATGACGGTTTGATAGAAGTAAAGTTTCTACCGCCAAACGTGACCCCTTCACTACAGCCCATGGGCCAACAGGTCATTCAAATTACCGACACCGAGACATCGCCATAACGAATCAAGAAAATCAAACTGAAAGACGGTTCTTTTTGGCTGCATGAAGCATGGATGGATGTTTCCGAAAAAGTGATTCAATGATCTTGGAAAAATATAGGCTGGATAGTTGGAACTGCTGCACGAAGACGTATATTGCGTATATTGTTCTATTCCCAGAAGGACATCGACACAGTTGAAACAACGGAATACCCCGAGAAGAATTTTGCGTTGATGAATACTCAGACGCGAAAATTATCGTTCTGGTACTGAATATGGACGACAAAGGCTGCGACGGCATATAGGAAGAAGGAGATGACGAACATCTCTTGGATAAACAAGGGGACGAAGATTCGATTTCGATGGACATCGTACTTCCAGGTCCAGCATTGACCCGAACACACTAAGTCGTCAAGAACTGGCCCGGGTAATCGAATGGACTGAGGACAAACACTTCGAGATAGCTGATATGTTGCACCTCAGAAAGATTCGTAATGCTGTGCTGTAGATGTGCTTGGATGGACAAACTTGTGACGAAACATTTCCGAATAAATATTGTTTATCATGAATTGAGATATAGTTTGCATTATTTGAAAATGCAAACAATTACTTGAATAAAGATGAAATAAGAAAGAGAAAATTAATTTGCCATTAATTATTTCTTAAGGAAAAGGTCGCTGGATACTACGAATGGCTGCCTCTAAGGTTTTTACCATGCCATCTAGCACTTTTTGAGGCACACATCAAATTCCAACGTCTCATTCCTGTTTTTTTTACTCATGGCTTGCTGCAGTGCAGCATACATAGATTAACAATTTCAGATACGAGACGTATTTGTATTCGTTGAGATGTGTACCTCGATAAATGCGGGGTTGCAGGATGAAAAACCGCAGAGGCAGCCTTTTGTGGTTTCCATCGACATTGACCTTAAGAAAGTCATATTCCAATGATATCAAGGGGGAAACCAAATGACTTCCAAGGGGTTGGGGGCACATGCATATGAGGCTAGAAATGTTGTATGAACCTATTATGACTTTTTGGATTACTAGCTGTTAGATGTTCAATAATAGAACAGTCACCCGGGAGTATTCGGAATGCAACCAAAACAAGTCCACATCTGGCCTATGACGACCTAGACACTCGACATGACCACCAATGGGCCAGTTTTTAAGTTCCGAGTAATTAGAGGTGTCAGATGATGGGCATAGTATGGTTCTAAGTACTGCTTTGATCACGTCCATTATCAGGGATGGTAAAAAATCACATTCAACGATCAATGAATAAGTATATCCCTCTAGTCGGATGTTTTTAAATCACCCCCAGCAGGCGATGCCCTTTTATTCTTCATATGTACACAGAGAGAGAATACTTGGAACGGTGAGCTACCAAGATCTCAAAAAAGCAATATGAAAGCGGAATCCCCACTGCTTGCACTCTCGAAGCATTACTTCTACTACTCAAGTTCTATCGTGAGTGCAAGCCACAAACGATTAATCCCATCCCATAGAGCGGATGATGAGTTCTTGATCGGAAAGTGTAACAAGAGACGATCAACTGAAATCTTATGTCACTCATCGAGGGATTTTTAATTCTCTATTGCACTGTCCGCAGTGAGTGGCTGACTCAGTCTCGTGTCGATTTTATTTTGCTGTCGTCTCCCGCCCGATAAACAGCAGACGGGTAATGGATGCAATTGATTAAAGGGTGTGTCACATCAAATTGCATCACGGAAAAAACGCTGTAGAAATTCGCCCAGTAGACCGATCCTATTGAAAATTTTAGACAGTAAAATATAAACTATTAAACAACTTTTGGCATTTTCTTTTTATTCATACTTCGAGCCCAAGCCCGTATGCTCGCACCTTCCTCTTTACCCCGTCCATAAGGTTCTGTACAACGTCAGGTTGTAGTTTTTTTTTAACAGAAATCCATTTTCTCTTGAAGTCCGCCTCCGATTTGACAACTTTTGGGTTCTTCCGGAGGGCCTGCTTCATAATCGCCCAATATTTCTCTATTGGGCGAAGCTCCGGCGCGTTGGGCGGGTTCATTTCCTTTGGCACAAAGGTGACCCCGTTGGCTTCGTACCACTCCAACACGTCCTTTGAATAGTGGCACGAAGCGAGATCCGGCCAGAAGATGGTCGGGCCCTCGTGCTGCTTCAATAGTGGTAGTAAGCGCTTCTGTAGGCACTCCTTAAGGTAAACCTGCCCGTTTACCGTGCCGGTCATCACGAAGGGGGCGCTCCGCTTTCCGCAAGAGCAGATCGCTTGCCACACCATGTACTTTTTGGCAAACCCTTAATAGTTTCTGCTTGCGAATCTCCTCCGGAACGCTGAATTTGTCCTCTGCGGAGAAGAACAACAGCCCTGGCAGCTGACGAAAGTCCGCTTTGACGTAGGTTTCGTCGTCCATTACCAGGCAATGCGGCTTCGTCAGCATTTCGGTGTACAGCTTCCGGGCTCGCGTCTTCCCCACCATGTTTTGCCTTTCGTCGCGGTTAGGAGCCTTCTGAACCTTGTATGTACGCAGGCCCTCCCGCTGCTTGGTCCGCTGGACGAATGAACTTGACAAATTCAGCTTATTGGCGACATCCCGGACCGAACTTCTCGGATCACGTCTAAACTGCTTAACTACGCGCTTGTGATCTTTTTCACTGACGGAGCATCCATTTTTGCCGTTCTTCACCTTCCGGTCGATGGTTAGGTTCTCGAAGCATCGTTTTAGTACTCTGCTGACCGTGGATTGGACGATTCCCAGCATCTTACCGATGTCCCGATGTGACAACTCCGGATTCTCGAAATGAGTGCACAGGATAAATTCACGACGCTCTTTTTCGTTCGACGACATTTTTCCAAATTTACGAAAAATTGACAGTGAAGCATGGCCAACGTGATCTATACACTCTTATCTGATTATAAGCGAAAGCTGAAGATATAATTCCTAAAAATTAAATTTCTACAGCGTTATTTCCGTGATGCAATTTGATGTGACACACCCTTTAATTTTATTACCAGCAGATTTGGGCGAATATCAACCCGCTCAAAATCGTTTTTTAGATTCCAATAATTCTGAACATTCACATTTCTCTCCAAATAATTTTTCCAATAGTAATTCAATTAGTGACTTCACGAAACACCTTTCGAATTCGATTGAATTTCAGACCCTTTTTTATTTTGTAGATAAAACGGATCACATATTTGATTAATTCAATTCTGTGTGGTTACGTTCTTCGCTGCGAATAAATGTAATGAATTAGTATGGACGTATGTTAGTCATATATCGTGGACTTCCGACAAATGTGGCAGTAGATTTATCGAATGATTTATGTTTTTTATTTATATTTTTTTATTTATATTTTTATATCCAAACTTGTTGCATCTCTCAAGTGTATATACTGCTTTGACCGCAGATTTGCATGGTTGAATCTGGTTAATTTCAGGTATTCAGTCTTCATATTGTCGAATGAATACTGTTGGAACAATAGGTATCGCAACAAATGATTATCAACATCCTACCTTATCATCAAACGGTATACGAAGAATTTCAGTGAACTGACGGCATTGGAATATATGCTTTGTGAGGACCACACAATTATTATCAGAGCGAATAAACGTTCGACTGGAAGTCATGAACATCAATTCAATGTGCCCAAGATAAATTTATCCTTTGAAGTTCATTAACCTTTCTAAAGATGATCAGATGGAATATATTCCAATGTCGTCTGGAATAACCTGTCCAACATCTTATGATCGTAATATTGTTTTTGCTACTATTCTGATGTTTCATAACACTTTATTGATTATTCGCACTCTATTGATTATTCGCCGAAAATGAATAAAAAATATCCTTGAATTTAGCCTACGGTTTTAGTAGCAGTGCAATATGGTGAGCCAGTCTCAGGATAAGAAAACATTTAAAAATAAAGCTTTTTTTTTTAATGAATCAATAGTAAAACAAAACGTCAAAAAATTTCTCACCTTTGTGATAGCAGATAATCATTATCCATTTGAGTTGTATGAGTATTCCCCCCACAAACTGTGGATAGTCTATCTGCATACAAATTATGTAGAGTTCCACAATCCAAAAAAATTACGAGCAAATATTTTCGTGCTTACACAAAAAAAAAAACACATGTTCACATATTTGCGCTAATTTATGTTTTTTGATTAATTCAAGGTAATCAAGGTCTTGCATAGCCACCAGTTTACTCGGGCCCGAAAAAAGAGGTCTGTAGTTGGGCTGGCGGAAAAATATATCTCGCAAGACCACGTGTTCGATGTCGTAATAGCCTTGGCCAATAACGCATTTACATTAACTCATAAAATTAGTGATTTGAGGGGGATTATTGTTTGTAGTCTCTAGTAGATTAATTTAAACACCATCTGAGAAATCCTCTGTGAAACATGAAACATTAGAGTCGTCCTATCTGCTGTAGTGCATTTTTTTTTATTTTACCCAGTTTCATCGAAGTAAACGCGCTCGGAAAGGAAAATTGAACGCCCGGACGAGAGAGCGAGAATCGTAAAGCGTACGTCATAGTGACACTCATTCCCATGGAGCAAATTCTTGTTAGGAGTTGAAAACAAAACGAGGAAGGAGAGTAACTCAAATATTCGAACTAGTTTCAGTCTAGCAATGCTTTGGTCAACTCAGAGTTACCAAGAGAAAATCATTTGGTTATGATGGGTGAGGATTAATAGTTAGTCGCAGTTTGCACAGATTACGATCTGTGCAGTTTGCGATTAATCGTAAATCACATCATGCTCCCTTGTTTTCCATCCTTGTCCATTATATTACTGGAACGTGTTCCGGCCATATTCCAGAACCAGTTGACCGATTCCAGCCATTTATATTCAAAAATCGAACGGGATCTGTACTGGGCCGATTTGGATGATTGACATATCAAATTAAAGACAATTAGTTAATATTTTTTCGAAAAAAATTACACTTGCAAAAAAGTTGGATGTTGTTTTGGTAATTATTGATTGCATTTAATTTTTGATATTTTCATGGCTTTGGACTAGAGGGCGCTCTATTTTTTATTATTTTTTCTTGAAAGCTGAGGTTTTTTTACATAACATGTCCAAAAATCAGAGATGTGATTTTTGTCGTTTTTAAGTTTTGATTTTTCAAATTCAACCGATGGTCCAAAAATATTATTTGCCTTTTTTCCAAAATTACTTTTTCAAAAATTCATAACTTTTGAACTATTGAACCGGTTTAGATAATCGAAATATAAAATTGAAGCCTAGTGAAGAGCTAGTCTTTTTTGAAAAAAATATTGCACTTGCGAAGAAGTTGGATTCTAGTCGCATAGGTCTAGTCTAGTTGCATAGAAATATCAAACGAATACTGAAAACATATGAAATTTTGAAAAATCATAACTTAAAAACTAAAAAAGACACATCTTTGGTTTCGAGATATATTATGGAAAGAAAACTCAGCTTGCAAGAAAAAATATAAAACATATAGCGCCCTCTATCTTTGACCGAGAGAACTATGAAAAACTTACACAATCAATAATTACTAAAACAAAAATCCAAATTTATCGCAAATGTAGTATTTTTTCAACGAATACTAGATGATTAGCTTCAACTTCATATGTCGATCACCTGAATCGGTGCAGTTGCTCAAAAGCTATGATTGAAAGTCTTTTTTGGAAAAATGGGGGAGAATTTTGATTTTTTAACCATGAATTTGAAAATTCATAACATAAAAGCGAAAAAATTCACATCTCTGATTTCTGAATATGTTATGTAAAAAATCCTCAGCTTTCAAGAAAAAAACATAAAAAATATAGAGCCCTCTAGTCCAAAGCCATGAAAACAACAAAAATCAAATACAATAAATAATTACAAAAATAAAATTCAAATTTTTAAACTCGAATGATCTTCAAACAAGAAATTAGTTGAACGTCGACAGTATCTGTGGTTGTGCCCTAAGACTTCGGCTGCCCTGGATTTAAACCGAGCCGACGTCGTTGAGATTTTCTGAGGCAAGAAATTTCTGGTCGAGTCTTTGTTCAGAATGAAAGTGGAATTGTGTCCCCCGATGTAGATGAGTGTGAGAGGAAGGGTCCAGGTGAGGTTGCATTCCTGGTGTTGCAATGTGTCAGAAATAGACCATCGAAAACCGAGCCAGGTGAGAATGGATTGCCACCCACTGATCATTTAGCGGCTTTATGTTATCGTCAAAACTAATCAAGCTCAATATTGCCATAATTGTGTATGGCCGCATGGCCGAGTGGTTGACGTCGCATTTTTCGTCGTGGGAGCTACGGTTTCGTTTTTGAAGAATATATGTTCAAATATATTATTTCATAATACACGTTAGTTTAGCTATCTGCATACTTCGTAAATATGAACGTAACAGCCTGAGGAGCCAGGCGTAGGATAACCCGGCTCGAATGTCTATCTCATTAGACACGAATGGCGACAGCCATATTTGGAGTTGTGCGCGTTACCGCGTTAGTATGCAGGGTCTACTTTTGGACTGAAGACACTTTGGTTTGGCACAAATAAAGGTGTTTGAGCAGCTGTTTTGAATGTAATAATGCAAGTGCTGATGAGGTCGGACACTGTCGATCGATCGTTTTATTCATCTAAAGCCAAGTAGTATGACATTTTCCCCCAATGATCAGTCTCTAGAAACGATGTTTGAACATTAATTAAAGCACATGTAGATGACAAGTGATAAATCATCTAACACGCATTTCTTCATCACGATGCAAGTAATTTGCGCCGAGTGAACCAGGCCATTGCTGCTGCTGGGTGGAAACTCGCTGGTGGAAATAAATACGCTAAATAGTGCTCTTAATATTTGCAAAGTGACAGCAAAATAGACTATATGACGGGCCGGTGGGAAAAAGTAATAAATTCCAAAAATAAATGCGATTTAATGTGAAATGTTCGATGGTGTTAAAGCGCTAAATCGGAATGATGGGATGGATGATGGCAAACAAAAGTGTTTCAAGGTCCGGATGTTGGCATCACAGTGTCGAGCATTCTAGTGTGGACAACGTTTTCCAAGTTTTTGCTCATCCAGAGTTTGTCGTTTAGGGTGAGAATATCGGAACCATTATTTGTTTTTCAATCCAGTAAATGTTGTCTATTAAATATTTGATAACATTACTCAAATAAGGTTTCACTGTATTATTTCGATCATACAGACGGGCTTTCACGAAACTCGCAAGAATATTTTTGGACAAAATAACACAACTTGATTTGAATCAAAAAGCCATTGAATATAATCTATTGTTATGAATTAAATCCAAAATACAGCTTCGAAATTTACATTTTTACATACATTTTTGATAAAATATAGTTATTTCGTAGTCTATAAAGAATTGACCATCTAATCAACATTTTTCAAGGTGATCAATTTCACTCAATTCGATAATGGTTTGTTACCTAATATATGTTTGATAAGAAAGAATGTTTCTAATCGTGTATGACTTTTATTTATTGCTCAGGCTTGAATGAAGAATGAATAATATTTAAAATAGAAAAAATCATTTTTAATCAATTGGAACTCTTCACTCCAGTTGTGGCCAGGTATAGACATGGTGCGGGCCCCATTAAAATTTTCATTATAGACAATTATTTTTTTTCTCACTACTTTTCATAATGAAATGTAAAATATACGTATTTAACTGGTACTTTCTTTGACTCACTTTTTATTTTAAATTAGAAAGCATTCAGTTCTATACCTGTGTAAAATTCATAACTCGAGAACAAAATAAGATAAAAACCCGAAACTTTAATTAAAAGTATAAAAGTATCCAGAATTAACATTTTTGGTAAAATTATTTGACCATCTCTTCTTCACGCAGAGTCGAAAACGCTAAGGCCAATCGCCAATCTCTGCAGCTTCTCGATAGAATTCATTAAGGTTTTTCTCGTTTTTTAACCGTCCTAGGAGCTTTTTTCTTGCATCGCTCCAAACATAATTGCTTCAATCTGGGCGTGAGTGATGACTCACACATCGATGCACGCACCAATTAATTTATCCAATTCATTTCGACTGATGAACCCTTTCGTTTCCGAAGAGGTTGGATTGAACGCGTTCTTGAACAACAAAGATAACATTGTGTAGCCGTACGGACCTCGAACGTGCCTTTTTGGGTCTATCGCCCACATCAACTGCTTCTTTGTACTGTTGTAATGTATGGAACACGAATCGTTCGTTGATGGAGAATGGTTTGAGCAGCTCGTAGATCTGTTTTGCCGTTATCCCGCATATATAGAGCATGACAGTTGCCACACGCTTCTTGTACAGACCGAACTTTATCAAACTTCATCTTCACTCCAAATTTCTCTGCTGAGAGCAGCCACGATTTCACTGACAGAATTATGGCTATACTTGATAATGTGAATACGGTATCACGATTAAATTGAACGTTCTTTCAATCATCAAAAAGTTTCTACAATATTTTTTGTTTGTTTCAATATAGAAAATCCTTTAATACAAACATACTCCAACATCGTTTCGATTTCACTCGAACTACTTTTCTTGAGCCATTTTATCAAAATCAGCTTGAATGTGAGAGATAGCGATACGAAGCGTGTTCTCGTGATGACTGTCAGTGATTTTGTTCCTTGACTTTGATTTCACTTCTTCCATAACTGAAACAATTGCTCACAAATATTTGTGGATCAAACAAAGAAGTAATAAAATGAGCCTGTTTTATTGGTTGTGGGAATCGCGCTTCTGTATCGAATCTGGAGTAGAAATCCAAGACATCATGGTTTTTAAGTTTGTCACGCAGTTCTAAATCGCACTGCGGTTTCAATGAGTCCCATCTGCATGTTTTCAGCGGCATGTACATCATCGAAACTGAATGTGGAAATTGGAGAATTATGTCATATGCTTCGAAATACCAAAATGTACGAGAAAAACCAGCATCAATCGACTGGAGTGCATCAACATTCTTCCTAGTTACCATCACTTGAGAAATTGTCAATGTCAGAAAATGAAGTAAAATAAAAATATCCCATTTGTTGTTTGAACTTGAGTTTGTTTTGGAGTGAAAAAAAGAAAGGAATACATACAAATCGAATGTTGAATTTCATGGTATGGGCATGTTCGTAATTCTTCAGATCGTTTGACGTTCACTCGCAACCGAGTAACTGACAACGTATGAACCCGATTTTACTGACGTTCTACTTCTTCTTCTTCTTGAATGGCGTTAACGTTCCCTGTGGAACTTTTGCCGTCTCAACGTATGTATTTACTAGCGTCATTTTTTAATACTTAGTTGAGATTTCTTAAGCCAATTAACACGCCTTGAATGTATTCCGAGGGGTAAGCTCTAGAATACGCGTTACCACAATGCAAGTCGAAGGAAATTTCTTTGACGAAAAATCCCCCGTCCAGAACGGGAATCGAACCCGAACACCCGGCATGATAATGTGAGACGCTAACAACTCGGCCACGGGTGCACTTACTGACGTTACTTGCTCAAATTTATGCGAGTGTGAGCAGAACAGAACCACAAATGTGAAAAAGTCCCTGAGAATTAACGAGAACATCTTACATATGCTTACAAAGGTTAAATTAGCATGGAAAGAACGTAAGAGAAAACATAAAATTATCAGCTTGGAGACACAAGATTAACAAGAAATACTCACAAAATTATTTTTTATTTAATTGTATGGAAGATTTTTCAACTATATTCTTAATTTCGCTCGTACGATTTTTTTTTTAATTCAGGCTGCGGGCCGCATGAACAAAGTTGGAGGGCCGCAGGATGGCCACCATTGTGTTAATCAAATTTTATCTGTCGAAAAGTCTGAAAGGCTTCGGTCAAACATTGTCAAAATATAGTCGAGGACATTTTTTGACAAACAGCGAGAACTAAGTTGAGCGCGTCTAGCTGTATGGTATACAAAAACGTTTGAACAGTACTGTCGCTATGGTCTCTAATCGAACAGGTTGAAACGGCGCCGTGCCAGTACCGCAGCTAGTCTAGCGTATCAATTCTTCGGGCCAGGAAGGTGCGGTCGGTTTACTCTTCCATCACGTAAATAAAAGTACGACAGCCAGAGAAGAAGCGCAACACTGTCGTGTTCAGGTGATGATTTTTTGTTTGCTAGTTATTGCGAAAACAGTATTAATAAAATGTTCTCTTAAATATGTCCTTCGGTGCGACGACTCTCATTTGACCAAAAGTCGCAGTACGGGGTAATGTCATGCTTGTTGCGCTGGTGTTTCAAAAATAAGACCGTTGTGAATCAGCTTATTGATGTGTAGAGTTCCATCGTAGTCGCTCTTTTTGGTGTCTTAATTATGCTAAGTATGAGAGGTGCGCAAATGACGCCGCTGCAAAGTAACGAATGATGTTGGAAGAAGTATGGTGTAAGTGCTGTTGGTGATATATTTTGTCAAATATTTCTAGATGTTGATTTTTGGTGAGAGAAGAGAAGATGAAACAATACTATGGACAATCATTTTCCAATGATGGGAAGGTTCTAACAAAAAATCACCCACTCAATACCTGGCTTGTTGCCAGGTATTGAGTGGGTGAAACTGCATTTCAGATTTGTTCTGTGCATGCGATGCTATTCGAAAATTGTGCAATTGGATGAACGAATATAAAAAATATGGAGTGAGAACCTTGTGTAATGAAAATTGAAGCGGGAGGTAGATTGAAACTTGGAACCAGGAATCGCCTATTCCCACTTTTCCTGCTTTCATTTTCTTTCCATCATTAATTTCATATGCAAATCGTTGTGAAAATAAATGCAATGTTCCTTGAATAGAGGTGGATCTTAATCCGGCACTTCGGATGTCAATAAAATTTGTTGCGTAAATCACATCTCAAATCACGAACCTAATTTGAAAACTGTTTTTCTTCAATGTCATACTTTTTTTAGGAATTTTGCATCCCTTGATTGTAACTCATGTCTGGGGTTTATCTGGAGTAGTGCGCAAGTGAAAATTTGACATGAATCCGCAGAACATCCCGTGGCTTAGTTTGCTAATTAGAAGAAACACTTTCAAATTTAACGAATTTCACAATTGTGATACTAACGCACAAGATTGCTTCGGGTAATTCTCCCAAAGGAATTATTAGTTTTTGACATGTGCTGTCATCTCATCTCCGTGATGTCGGGCTTCGCACTCCACGAAAGGCATTCGAGTTGTTATCTACTATCCGAAAATCATCAGAAGACACCTATGTACTGGTTCACTTAATTCATTTCGTTAGGCGCAAAGATACATAAACAGGTTTACCTGATTGGGCGCAACAGTTCGTGATGATTGTTTTGTTTTGTTTATTAATCACTATCAACAGGCCTGAACATGTGTGCCCTAATGATACCTAATAAATTAATAACTTAAAATACTTAATCTACTTAAAACTATCCCTAACTGGAAAGAGCGCTCAAGAATGCCTTTCTTAAACTTGCGCGAGATAAGTGAAAGTCATAAGACAAGTAGCAACGGTTAAATACACGAAACATACTCGATACGGGTTCGTTGTAACCGTAGTTTGTGTGAGAGTGAGGAAGGCTGAGAAATGTATGAGAATGCAGGTTACGAAAGCGTATATTAAAATCGATCGACTGAAGAAGATCAGCACAATCGATTTTCGAGGAAATTAGATACTGCGTATTTTATAGAAAAATGTTACAGGCGATCGTTTCCGCCTTATATGATATGACTGAACACTTTGCTGGATTTAAAACCATTCTATTGGTTTCGCACCAATCAGAGAAAATATCGAGTTGTTGCTGTGGAACAATTTAAAATCGTCCGCATATGCAACTTTGGGACACTTTAGACAAAGATTAATTTCATTGAGGTAAAGCAGGAATATGTAAGGACCAAGATGACTTCCTTGCGGTACGCCCGATGTCACCCGAAAAGGAGATGAAACGGATCGCCGATTTTCACTGACATCACACGATCGGTCAGATATGAGTGTAACCAGTTCAAAAGGGAACAATGGAAACCTAAATGCAGGAGTTTAGCGACAGCGATCGTGATTGATTTTGCCGAGCGCGGCTAAAAAATGTGTATAAACAGCATTGATTTGGTTACGAGACTGTAGAGAGCGGGCGATGAACGATATGTACAGCACCAGATTTGTAGAAGCTCTTGGGCTGCAGGCGTGTGAGATGAAATCCAAAACTATTATTTCAAATAGTTTGTAGATAGAACAAAGGCAAGCAATACCTCTATATTTTTTGATTTCCTTTTTGTTGCCTTTTTTAAAAACGGGGTAAACGAATGAATTTTTCCATGCCTTTGGGAAAACTCCACAGCGTAGTGAGCGACTGAACAATAGACTTCGCATTGAAGATAGTATGCTTGAACACTTTTTCAATACGATAGAAGGGATGCCATCTGGTCCAGAATTCGAAGATTTCTTATGATCCAAACAAGCAAGTTGTACTTTGCTGGAACTTATAGTAGGATTAATACAGATAGCAGGTAGGCAAGGTACACTACTGGCAGCTTCATAAATTTGCTCCTTGTGGAGTCTTTTGCCAACGAGAACACCACTGAATTGTTCTTGAAATAGCTCACATATGCTTATTTTGTTTGATGCATCCACATTGTTGCGTGTCATTATGGTTGGTAGACCTGACTCCTTCCTCTGCACATCAACAAATCTCCAAAATTATTGTGGGTTTTTTTTCAGATTACTCTGAACACGGTCCAGATGAGCTCCAAATAGCGCTCTGTTCAATCCTTTATAGTCTTAGTTGATTTCTGAGTAACGGACTTTACAAAAAGCACAACGGAGGCTGGAAAATTTCCTCAAAGTAGAACGTTTTTCCCTCTTCAAACGTTTCAAAAGATGATTAGACCATGGCGGATAACGAGAGTTGTAGGCTGTTTTCTTGGGGACAAATCGATCAATCGCATAGAAGATATCATTAGATAAAGACTGCGTGACTACCTCTGTATCGCAGTCAATCAGAATGTCGTCCCAGTTGATACTTGTGAAGAAACGATTCGTTAATAAAAAAATCGCTTTACGATAATTGTAGTTAGTAGCTCGATGGTTTCAATAAAAACGAGTGGTGACGTTTCGGGCAATGAAACAAGAAACGGAGGATGATGACGACATATTTTAACTAAAGCGGATGGAGCTTTGATCACCGTTGTGTTGTGAACCATTTCTGAATTGGAGAAACATAGGTCGAGCATACAATTGTTATCGTTGAGGATTCCGTTCATTTAACACAAACCGGCAACACTAAAAAAGTCTAGTAAACGTTCGATTAAATAGTTCATAGATGAGCGTAAAGAATATGGATATGGTACTCTGAGTTCAACTAATACCGGACAAATAGAAATCATCAAGTAAAAGAATGTTGTCAGTCAGTGATATTGGATTTGTTATCCAACTGAGCGAGTAGATGTGCGGATCTATTACTGTTGAGTCGTTTATGCGATCTGGAGGTATGTAGACAATGCCAATATAAGCAGTGTGGTTATAGAACGGCACGGTAAACCAAATTTGCTCAACAGTACAGCCATCAGGAGGAAGCAATTCTCGTGATATGAATTTCGAATTTATTGCCAGTAAAACTCCACCACCAGTGGTCTTCGTACGATTTTCTACGGATCGATCTGAACGGTATACTGTGTACGGAGAACCGAACAATTGTTGCGACAACGTATTACTATTGAGCCACGTTTCGGTGAAAGCATAGACATCATATGACGCATCAGAACATGTGAGATAATATTCGTTGATCGAAGTGTTCATTCCGCCAACATTTTGGTAGTATATAATTATGTCGTGGCTCGAGTCAAAGTGGGTGGGGGAGCTTTGTATAAAAAAGCGGCTTGTGTTGTTTGGGAACTGCTTTGATGATCAACTGACTCTAGTTGTAGGTCATCAGGTGGCAGCAGCTGAACTGCGTCTGCTGATGGTTTTCGATTAGATAAAGGAGATATAAACACACCTTCAAGCCAAAAATCATTGGATAAAATCAGTCTAACGATTGTCTCGGGAACACTTATTTTGAATGAAATAAATGAGAAGGACGGTTCCCCTTCTCGATTTTGACGTAACAACTTGTGACATCGAATATTTGACGAGTCACAGCTGCATCTCTTCCAAATATAATGAGTTATATTCTCTGTTGTTTCTGTTGGCATGAACCGCGTTAAGTAAAACCAACCAGAACGGCGTAATCGTAATTTGATGAAATATTTTGTCGAAGGCAGCGGAAAAATCGAATTCGAGGACAATTATTAAGTTTGGAGATGGCCCATAAACAAGCGATTCCTCGATCATTTTTCACATGCTTCCCTTTCTTGAATACAGGGAAAACATAAGACTGTTACTATGCATTGGGGAAGATTACGCATTGAATAAAGCGATTGAACAATGCACAATGGTCCAGGAGGTGCATTTAAGTGAAAATTAACATTTAGACAGTTATTCTCTAGACAAAAACTTTCTTCGACAAAGTTGTTGCATATGATAGAACGCTTATTTTGATATACTCAAAAATAGGGTGACCAAAATTTACGATGAAATAAATAATTTAACTTTCTTATCTTTATAGATTTAGGTAAACATAGTTCAACAATGTTATAGCCCCAGTTATTTAAGAAAACTTTTTATAACAAAGTTTGTTTTTATCTTTTGAAATAATCGATATATAAATGAAAACCAAAAAAGCAAAAACCCCGTTTTTTTCATGGTGACTTCAACGCAACTTAGATAGAAAGCGCTAAAATCAACTTTATGGAAGATCTTCATTCTCTAGCCAAAAACTGTCTTGAACAAAGTTGTTACATCGCTTGGACGCTCATTTTCATGTCGTCCAAAATAGGGTGACCAACATTTTCGACGAAATAAAAAATCTAACTTTTTTATCTTTATAGATAGATGCAAACATAGTTCGACAATGTTGTAGCCTCCGTTATTTTGAATAACTTTGTAGAACAATTCTATATTTCAATATATCGCTTTTAATTTTATGTTTCATTAGGGCATGACTATGAAAGAACGGTTTTTTATTGTCTAACTTTTATATTTCAAATCAATATATTAGGCTGTCAAAAAAGTCCTGCGGTATTTCCGCGAGGTGTCGTTATAAGCACGTAGTTCTAGTTGTATTCATTGTATCGAGTCATACTATA
The DNA here is from genome assembly GCF_029784135.1 of Toxorhynchites rutilus septentrionalis. Classification (NCBI taxonomy): domain Eukaryota; kingdom Metazoa; phylum Arthropoda; class Insecta; order Diptera; family Culicidae; genus Toxorhynchites; species Toxorhynchites rutilus. Next base: position 192,489,541 of record NC_073745.1, on the reverse strand, counting down.
GCTTGTTGGAAAGGTATTTTTGCGCGCTATAATACAGTCCTTGACAGTGTTTTGTTTGGTTAAGTCGTTCGTGAGTTATAGTGTCGCAAATATGGAGCAAAATAAAGAGAAAATCCGACATATTTTACAGTACTACTATGACAATGGCAAAAATGCATCTCAAGCTGCCAATAAGATTTGTGCAGTTTATGGACCCGATACAGTTTCCATTTCCACCGCACAACGATGGCTTCAACGTTTTCGGTCTGGTGTAGAGGTCGTCGAAGATGCGCCACGTTCCAGAAGGCCTGTCGTCGAAAATTGCGACAAAATCGTTGAATTAGCCGAGAAATACCGGCATAGTAGCAGCCGTAGCATCGGCCAAGAGCTGGGAATAAGTCATCAAACCGTTATTAACCATTTGAAGAAGCTTGGATTCACAAAGAAGCTCGATGTATGGGTGCCACACACGTTGACGCAAAAAAACATCTTTGACCGTATCGACGCATGTGAATCGCTGCTGAATCGCAACAAAATCGACCCGTTTCTGAAGCGGATGGTGACTGGCGATGAAAAGTGGGTCACTTACGACAACGTGAAGCGCAAACGGTCGTGGTCGAAGCCCGCTGAAGCGGCTCAGACGGTGGCCAAGCCCTCATTAACGGCCAGGAAAGTTCTGCTGTGTGTTTGGTGGGATTGTCAAGGAATAATCTATTATGAGCTGCTTCCCTATAGCCAAACGCTCAATTCGGACCTGTACTGCCAACAACTGGACCGCTTGAAGGTAGCACTCATGAAGAAGAGGCCATCTTTGATAAACAGAGGCCGCATTGTCTTCCATCAGGACAACGCCAGGCCACACACTTCTTTGGTGACGCGCCAGAAGCTCCGGGAGCTCGGATGGGAGGTTCTTTTGCATCCGCCGTATAGTCCGGACCTTGCACCAAGTGACTACCACCTGTTTTTGTCCATGGCGAACGAGCTAGGTAGTCAGAAGTTAGCCACAAAAGAGGCCTGTGAAAATTGGCTATCCGAGTTTTTTGCCAATATGGAAGCGAGCTTCTATAACAGGGGTATTATGAAGTTGGCATATGAACAAATGAAAATTCAAAAAAAATACCGCAGGACTTTTTTGACAGCCTAATATATAAAAAGAGTGTAGAGTGAAGTATGTTCTTTCAGATGCCGTCAACAAGCATTGAAGAATTAGAAAGATCGAACCGGTTATATAATCGATTTGTATTATAGTAGGAGTGTTTTCCCATAGATCCCTCCGTCGTCGGGTGTTGATATAAGTGAAGAAGTAGAGAGCCCCTTCCACTAACAAATATCCATCCCATGATAACCGCAGGAGAACCACGATGTAGAGACGATCCATTCTAGCTGCGAATATCATTCTAACATTGCTTCCCTACTAGTGCGTTCTTTGTGCAATCGGTATGTACCAAATAAGGTATGATGACGATAGACGTCTTACCGCACTCGAAGAACTACTTCGCTAGATTTTACTACTAACCGAAAACACGCACTCCAAAAACTTGTGCAAAACGCACAATAGAACCACGCAGAAAGGACAATCATCGACCGATCAAAGTAAAAAGGAGATAAAAATTCGTCCGTACTGTTTAATCTGTATTTTGGTAAAGAGGATCAAGCTGTACAGAGATGCTGCCTTCTTTCTTTCTTTCTTTGTTTTTAAGAGGCTTTAAACTTTGAAGTTCATTCGCCTCTAAGACATGCTGCCTATATAGTGACCGTCAGTTCTCGATTTTATAATTCTCTCTCACACTAGCTTAGAATATTGCAATCGTAGTTCATTTCATTTGGAACGGTATCTTATGGTTAGAAGGTGAGATAAAATTCCAATTGAGGGGCTCAAAATGAAAGGGGTGTAAGTGACATCATCGATTTCTCTACATCGACTCTCTCTTTTGGTCATAACATAGCTGCAAACTCCTTCCCAGCTGTATTTGACAATCTGGTCTATCGGATTCTATAGCAAACTCGAATTGGAACGTTTTTGCAGTTGAGTTATTAACTGGAGAGAAAGTTGATGAAGAGAAATCGATCAAATCACTTACACCCCTTTCATTCTAAGCTCCTCATTTTTTATAGATAATTCCAACAAGGTATATACCAAATAATTCTGCTGTTTAGAATTGGGTAAAACCCCGTGCTGGGTTGTTTGCCATCCAGTTTCTACACGCCTCTGAAAAGTGAGTTTCAATGCTCAAAAAAACAGTGATCCAGACGTTGAGTTTTGTGGTTACATTACTGCGTCCAAAGTCAGGTGTGAAGCATTTCTGGAGCGCGTTTCTTCCAGCTCTCGTAGGTTCTGTATGGAAATATTTTGATTGAAAGCACTTTATAGATATTCTACAGCAAAACACTAGAGCGAACTTTTACATCACAGCCACTGCAAACTTTTGCCCCACAACAATTGTTCAATTGATTTGATTTTAGAAAAGCTCTTGAATTTTTCTACAAAAACGGCAATGGTCTTTGAAGAATGGAAATTGTTGCCAATCTAATGTTCTATACTATTATATAATGTTATAGAAAAACCCATTACAAGAAAAATATTCTGAAAGATGTGAATATATTGTTTAAACTCATCTCCAGCTGGTATCAAGTGCTTCCAGCTTCCATGAGTTTCTCTGATATTTTGTAGTTTATCGCACTCTTCGACAACCATTATTTGGCGCTACTATACGGAATGTATGGAATAGCACAACAAATGTTGTAATAAGCCTACCGGATGCACCGTCAACAACAATTTACAATGATATGTTTGAACCATAATATTTTTTTTCAGTTCGAACCTTACGAGACTTTACAAGAGTGTAGAAATATAAGTAAAATTATATCAATATATTTGAGCAATGTTTCAACATACTTTGAAATTATATGTTAAACAAATTGTAAAAATATGAATTGGATGAACAAAATGTGCCTCCACATGCATGATGTAGCAACAAGTGTTACATCGCATGTAGGTCACACATTTCAATCAGACAGGTGGTGGGTTAATTCTAAACCGGCCGACGAAAATATAAACAACTTTGATAAACAGTTGTGATTTTAATTGCGGCAATAACCATGAACACAAACGCAAACGACGAAAATAATTGAAGCCAACTAAAGACTAAAGCGGCGAGAGATAGTACCAGAGGGGGCGCTCCTTCGAAAAATGCACAATCTTGTAATTTTTTATTTGCGCTAGTGAACCAACCGCCGGTGCATACACAATTCAATGGAAGTTAAATAGAATAGATAAATTGCATTTGATTCCAGCCAAGCGGCAGCGATGGATTACGAAAGCCAAACTAGAGCCAGATTTGTAAGAGAGAAGCTGGTTGGTTGGCCTTCGCGTTTATATATGGATATGATCATTCGAAAATGTCATTGTGTGAAGGCCGTTTAGTAGATTTATAGGCACGCTAAATTGCGCAATTCAATTGAGGGCTGGACATTTGGTTGCCGCCGCTATTGGCAAAACTGATGGAAGATCGCCATAATTTTTTGCATGTAAATTCGACCGATTGATTGAAAATTACTTTTTTGCTCTCTTTGCAGAAGTACCACAGGAAAATGACTGTATTCTATCAAATCAGCACACGTCGCCGGTCAACAAACGGAAGGGCTTCAGTGGGTGAGTATCGAACGCAATTGTGCATCGACATTTATAGATCAAAATAGTGTGTTTCCATGAATTTGATGAACAATATCAACTAAATATCGGAACAGTCTCAAAGCATATAACGTTTAAATATTCAGAATGCAAAGCACATGTACTTCCCCAAAGAACGTAGAAACAAACTGATTATACAAGGTGGGCCAGAGATACCGTCGAGTAGCTATTCACTGTGCGTTTTAGTGCCATGGTGTTTTGACCAAAAAGTTCGTAAAAACCTGGAGGGTCCAATGGTTGATTCTTATACTAAAGGGTGTGTCACATCAAATTGCATCACGGAAAAAACTCTGTAGAAATTTGCCCAGTAGACCGATCCTTTTGAAAATTTTAGACAGTAAAATAAAAACTATTAAACAACTTTTGGCATTTTCTTTTTATTCATACTTCGAGCCCAAGCCCGTATGCTCGCACCTTCCTCTTTACCCCGTCCATAAGGTTCTGTACAACGTCAGATTGTAGTTTTTTTTGAACAGAAATCCATTTTCTCTTGAAGTCCGCCTCCGATTTGACAACTTTTGGGTTCTTCCGGAGGGCCTGCTTCATAATTTCTCTGTTGGGCGAAGCTCCGGCGCGTTGGGCGGGTTCATTTCCTTTGGCACGAAGGTGACCCCGTTGACTTCGTACCACTCCAACACGTCCTTTGAATAGTGGCACGAAGCGAGATCCGGCCGGAAGATGGTCGGGCCCTCGTGCTGCTTCAATAGTGGTAATAAGCGCTTCTGTAGGAACTCCTTAAGGTAAACCTGCCCGTTTACCGTGCCGATCATCACGAAGGGGGCGCTCCGCTTTCCGCAAGAGCAGATCGCTTGCCACACCATGTACTTTTTGGCAAACTTGGATAGTTTCTGCTTGCAAATCTCCTCCGGAACGCTGAATTTGTCCTCTGCGGAGAAGAACAACAGGCCCGGCAGCTGACGAAAGTCCGCTTTGACGTAGGTTTCATCGTCCATTACCAGGCAATGCGGCTTCGTCAGCCATGTTTTGCCTTTCGTCGCGGTTAGGAGCCTTCTGAACCTTGTATGTACGCAGGCCCTCCCGCTGCTTGGTCCGCTGGACAAATGAACTTGACAAATTCAGCTTATTGGCGACATCCCGGACCGAACTTCTCGGATCCCGTCTAAACTGCTTAACTACGCGCTTGTGATCTTTTTCACTGACGGAGCATCCATTTTTGCCGTTCTTCACCTTCCGGTCGATGGTTAGGTTCTCGAAGTATCGTTTTAGTACTCTGCTGACCGTGGATTGGACAATTCCCAGCATCTTACCGATGTCCCGATGTGACAACTCCGGATTCTCGAAATGAGTGCACACGTGGCCAACGTGATCTATACACTCTTATCTGATTATAAGCGAAAGCTGAAGATATAATTCCTGAAAATTAAATTTCTACAGCGTTTTTTCCGTGATGAAATTTGATGTGACACACCCTTTATGAGGGGTTTTCGTTGACCAATTATAACAATTACAATCCGTTATTCCTGCTGTATGCGTAATTTTCCAAATCTGGTAAATGTGGTATGAAACTTACATAATGCCCAAATGTAATCAATAACTCGAAATTTTCAATTTTGCGACTTGGTTCCCTCTGACTTGACATCGCCCATATGAGATTAGCGTTGTCGCAAGCGCAATCTCGTATCACAAAATTGGCATCTCAAACGCAGTCGCACTGAATGAGTTTTCGATTTACATAACTGTTAAGAAACTGTTAAGTGTTAAGAAAAGAGGCCAAATTCGAAATTACTTCGCAAATGACTAACGAAAACGAAAACGAAAACGAAAACGAAAACGAAAACGAAAACGAAAACGAAAACGAAAACGAAAACGAAAACGAAAACGAAAACGAAAACGAAAACGAAAACGAAAACGAAAACGAAAACGAAAACGAAAACGAAAACGAAAACGAAAACGAAAACGAAAACGAAAACGAAAACGAAAACGAAAACGAAAACGAAAACGAAAACGAAAACGAAAACGAAAACGAAAACGAAAACGAAAACGAAAACGAAAACGAAAACGAAAACGAAAACGAAAACGAAAACGAAAACGAAAACGAAAACGAAAACGAAAACGAAAACGAAAACGAAAACGAAAACGAAAACGAAAACGAAAACGAAAACGAAAACGAAAACGAAAACGAAAACGAAAACATCAACGGTCATCGCTTAAAAGCGCCCGACTGAACGTGTTGAATAACTACGAAGCAAAAACAGAGGACGGTTTAGGACCACCTTTTTGAGGTCGGTTCAAGGCCACCCCGACTTTTATCAAATAACGGGTATGCCGTGTACTACAGGTAGCATGTGAATTCTGTTTATACAGCTTGTTTTGAAAGGCAGACATAAGCAAGGATGGAAAACAAGGGAGCATGATGTGATTTACGATTAATCGCAAACTGCACAGATCGAAATCTGTGCATACTGCGACTAACTAATAATCCTCACCCATCATAACCAAATGATTTTCACTTGGTAACTCTGAGTTGACCAAAGCATTGCTAGACTGAAACTAGTTCGAATAATTGAGTTACTCTCCGTCCTCGTTTTGTTTACAACTCCTAACAAGAATTTGCTCCATGGGAATGAGTGTCTCTATGACGTACTCTTTACTATTCTCGCTCTCTCGTCCGGGCGTTCAATTTTCCTTTCCGAGTGCGTTTACTTCGATGAAACTGGGTAAAATAAAAAAAAGACACAGGAGAGTTGTGTCCGAGACACGACCGCATAGTTGACGTAGGATTCCGTTAGGCTATCTAGTAATTTTGGATATGTTTGAAGAATTACATCCTTAAACTCTTTGATAATGTTTTGGAGGCCCTGAAAGGGAGCGTTTTGTTTGATTGTTGAGTATTGTTTGTTCACTCTACCAGTGTTTACCGAGTGATGATGACAGAAGGATGGTAAACAGTCGTTGAATGGTGCGTATCAGATAAAAGATACTGAAGTGGAACGAGATATGATGAAAACCTCTGATCCTAGACGAGATGCCTTCTGTGTTATGTATGGATGAAATAAAGAAAAAACTCACCAATGTAATATGAGATAATTAACAATGACGAACACAATTATAATTTTTTCTCATCAGTAAAAACATGTTACTTTAATATAGAAAAAACATATTTGAAACGGAAAAGGAAATTTTCATTTATAATTTTTGATTTATGATAGTTTATTCAACCCAATGCGAATTTCAATCGGACTAACAACACCTAATGCTATATGTAGAGCATAGAGGAAATCACTTTTTCCAATATTTCTTCACTTTTCCAATTATTATCGCCGTATAAACTTTCCTTGGGTGAAAATGAACACAAAAAACTGACAGCTTAAACCAAATGACCTGTTCTCGAGCTGGAACACACCTTGGTTTTATTTTATGAAAATTGAAATAAATCCTTTCATACATCAAATCATTTTTAACACAACTGCTACCATATACAATTTTACACTTTACACAACACAATCGATCGGTCATTGATATGAAATTTCACGAAGCAACCAACATTGAAGTTTCAAATTTTATTTGCTAGAATAAATCGTATCACTCACCTTACTTGCAATATTAAAGTGCCCCAGACTTGCATATATTTGCAAAAATCCCCCGGGATTTTTGATGTCCCTGTTAGGAAACACATTTCGGTGGGAGTATTCCAATCTTTGTTTTTGAGAGGCTTTAAACTTTGCAGTTCATTCGCCTTCATAGGTAGGAGTAAAAGCTCCCCCTACTTTTATGTGTTTGCAATACCGATTTCCCCTAGGCAGCTTGGTTTTGATGTCTCTGTTAGGGACCCGCCGCATGTGTCGTCAATTTCGACCAATCAGAAGTGGGTATTTCCGTTAGGGTTGAGATTTTTCAATTATTCGATAGTTAGTTTCATGACATATATTACTTTCTTCAATATATAAAATTGTTATGGAGTGCCGAAATCGATTGACGCAAAAATTTCATCAATCCATCATGAAATGACTGTGCAATAAACGTTTGAAATTGGACAATTTTCACGATGCGCTCGATTTTCGATTTTCAGTTTGTACCCCAATATGTTCCCGAAAGACGTAATCCTACGTCAAAAATGCGCTACAGCAGATAGGACGACTTTCATGTTTAATGTTTCACAGAGGATTTCTCAGATGGTGTTTAAATTAATCTACAAGAGACTACAAACAATAATCCCCCTCAAATCACTAATTTTATGAGTTAATGTAAATGCGTTATTGGCCAAGGCTATTACGATATCGAACACGTGGTCTTGCGAGATATATTTTTCCGCCAGCCTAAATACAGACCTCTTTTTTCGGGCCCGAGTAAACTGGTGGCTAGAAAAGACCTTGATTACCTTGAATTAATCAAAAAACATAAATTAGCGCAAATATGTCAACATGTGTTTTTTTGTGTAAGCACGTAAATATTTGCTCATAAAATTTTTGGATTGTGGAACTCTACATAATTTGTATGCAGATAGACTATCCACAGTTTGTGGGGGGGGGGGGAATACTCATACAACTCAAATGGATAATGATTCTCTGCTATCACAAAGCTGAGAAATTTTTTGACGTTTTGTTTTACTATTGATTCATTCAAAAAAAAAGCTTTATTTTTAAATGTTTTCTTATCCTGAGACTGGCTCACCATATTGCACTGCTACTAAAACCGTAGGCTAACTTCAAGGATATTTTTTATTCATTTTCGGCGAATAATCAATAGAGTTCCGTGTTATGAAACATCAGAATAATAGCAAAAACAATATTACGATCATAAGGTGTTGGACAGGTTATTCCAGACGACATATTCCATCTGATCATCTTTAGAAAGGTTAATGAACTTCAAAGGATAAATTTATCTTGGGCACATTGAATTGATGTTCATGACTTCCAGTTTATCAGCTCTGATAATAATTGTGTGGTCCTCAAAGAGCATATATTCCAATGCCGTCAGTTCACTGAAATTCTTCGCATACCGTTTGATGATAAGGTAGGATGTTGATAATCATTTGCTGCGATACCTATTATTCCAACAGTATTCATTCGACAAAATGAAGACTGAATACCTGAAATTAAACAGATTTAACCATGCCAAATCTGCGGTCAAAGCAATATGTACACTTGAGAGATGCAACAAGTTTGAAGGGATATAAAAAAACATTAGTCGTTCGATAAATCTACTGCCAGATATGTCGGAAGTCCACGATATATGAATAAAATACGTCCATACTAATTCATTACATTTATTCGCAACGAAGAACGTAACCACACAGAATTGAATTAATCAAATATGTGATACGTTTATCTACAAAATAAAAAAGAATCCGAAAGGTGTTTCGTGAAGTCACTAATTGAATTACTATTGGAAAAATTATTTGGAGAGAACTGTGAATGTTCAGAATTATTGGTATTTAAAAAACGATTTTGGGCGGGATGAGATTCGCCCAAATCTGCTGGTAATAAAATTAATCAATTGCATCCATTACCCGTCTGCTGTTCATCGGGCGGAAGACGACAGCAAAATAAAATCGACACGAGACTGAGTCAGCCACTCACTGCGGACAATGCAATAGAGAATTAAAAATCCCTCGACGAGTGTCGTAAGATTTCAGTTGATCGTCTCTTGTTACACTTTCCGATCAAGAACTCATCATCTGCTCTATGGAATGGGATTAACCATTTGTGGCTTGCACTCACGATAAAACATGAGTAGTAGAAGTAATGCTTCGAGAGTGCAAGCAGTGGGGATTCCGCTTTCATATTGCTTTTTTCCAACCGTTCCAAGTTTTCTCTCTGTGTACATATGAAGAATAAAAGAGCATCGCCTGCTGGGGGTGATTTAAAAATATCCGACTAGAGGGATATACTTATTCATTGATCGTTGAATGTGATTTTTTACCATCCCTGGACATAAGGAATATAAATTGCCTAGTTGTGTAATTTTTCGACATCTAAAAAAACATTTAACTCATTTTCCGTATAGGTCAAAAATCTACCGTTTCAATTTTTTAAGCATTGAAAACTGGAGCAGGAAAATGTCACCCAAATTGTCAAGCAAATTGTCATCGTTTTTCTCTTTTCATTTGACACTCAAATATTCGGTAGGTAACGCCATTCCCGAGATCAAAGAGGAGGTCGGGTCAGGACGACTTGTCGGATTAGGTCTCGGTGCTCCTATGTGTTTTAAGAGCTTCAAGTCTGTCATGTATCGCCTCTCTAAATTCGGAAGGTCCATCCATCTATCCGGGAGCCCGCTAGTGCGGAAATTGTACTTATGAATATAAGCTTCGCAAGCCAAACTACTCTTGATCAAGATTGTGGGGGATCTAGCACTGAGCGATGTTTTTGGTCCCGATAACCAGTTCACTCCGTCAAACTTCCTTTGTCTAATGATAGGTAAATGATCACTGCTGAAAGTATCATCGAAACTAGTTCACTTAAGTTCGCTAGTAGGGAGTGGGGATTCCATAGTTAGGACAGTACTGCTAATTGTGGACTTTTATATCTACACAGCTGGATGATGCATGTTGGTTGTTCAATGAGCGACACGTGCTAATTCCTTGCACAATTTTGTTGTTTCTGTAATATTCCGCAAGTGTTCGGAACCTAACAATGACTACGTCCCGATAAGTAAGAAAGAGGGAAATGAACAAGCGTTGAATAAAGAACTAAATAAGGAGGAAAGGTAGATGGCAAGACGGCAAGACAAAAGGGTCTGAAAACAAATTTTGTGGAAGAAGAATGTAGGGAAAATACATAAAAGTTGTTGAAAATGCTTGAAACATCAACGTCTTGATCTATGAATATTCCCCAATATAGGTTTATTAACAATATAATACACACACAATCTGAATCATTTATTCAAAAATCAGTTTGAAATCGGATGTTTATTATTCCAAGTATGTAATATTGAAAAACGCATATATTACCATTTGTCACATTCGACACAGATAGCAAAAATACTATGCAACATACACAGTTTGATCTTGGGAGAACCCCACTGCTTCCTTTGAGGTATGCTGTATTTATTTCAAATAAGCTCTGAGATAATTTTCGCACGCCAACGTTAAACTACTGACAGTGTTGTATCACAACGATACCTGTCTTAGCAACTATCCAATGTTAATCGGCTACTAATGTAAACAAGTGTGCAAACGCCGTGTGTTGTATTTAATTGCAGCAGGGGTTCAGAAGCCACCAGTCATTCTTGTTATCTCATTCCATTGATAGAAGTCGGTCTCCACATTGATCGTTTGGAAATCTAGCTAAATATTAGCACTACAATAACATTAATTATTATTATTAGTTCGAAAAATATCATTGTTCATTTTCAAGATAGCAAATTTGCTCGTGTCAAATTCTATTGGAATACTTATTGCCTGCGGGCAAAGCGAAGCAGAACAGAATTTCAATGTTGACCTTTTAGAAGGGTGGTAGTGTTGATAACTGAACGAGAATGCTTGGAACGCTTGGAACTTGTTCGACAGCTGCAAAAATGACGTTATTTTGTCAATACAACGAAAACGTTTGTTTCAGGCATTTTAAATTCAGGTAAACCAATATAATCTAATTGCTACACTTTTTCAAGTGGCAAAAAATATTCAAATGTCTAATGTCTATCCGTTTCTGGGTCTTAAATGACATGCATTCCATATTAAGCGTAATATCTATAGTGGTCACCTTATTTCTAACTGATAAGACACGTGGTCAATTGTTTATTCATTGATACAATATTCGAAGTGAAGTGATTCCATTTTGCAATGTATTCTACTTTATATTCAGTTTATTAATTGCGAAATGGTACAAACAAATACAACATCGCAAGCATCGATAGATAGATAGATAAATGGGTAGATAGGAACATAGATATAAAAATAGGGTGCTGATATCTCTCAAACAATGTCGAAACTGTTGTCCTGCATTGAAGTGTCATAATCGTGAATTCAATTGATAGAATTTTTTTTTCTTATTTTCAAACACCAACATACACCAATATAAAGTTTTTAAAATTACCTCGTTGCAGGAAAAAATGGTTACCAACACAATTCCGCAAGTTGTCCCATGGCAAATCAGACAAGTTGCCACCGGTAGAGAAATCATTCATCAGTAAGAAGAATTCCGACAAAAAGAACAAGGTAACTTGTAAATCTTGTAAATCGATAAGTACTCAAAGTAATTTTGAACTTTTATTCGCTGTTACAGGACAAACCCCTGGAAGAGGTGGAACCATCGATAACTACCTCGCAGATCGAATTGGAAGCCGAGGAGGATCCCACGATCGAGCTGCCACCACCTATGAAACCGATCCAAGATGCAACCGCGACACTGAGCGGAACACCTGCGAACACCGAAGACCAGACAAGTACTAGTGCTAAGATAACGAAAGCTTTATCACTCAAATCACTCGATGAGCCACCTGCCGCCGTAAACCAAACGGCCGATGTTGCGGAAATTGAACGGATAGTTAAGGAGAAAGTACAAAGTTTCAAGTATCTGGAAAACGACGCTATCACTTCAACCAATAGTATGGATGAAGGAAGCAGTAGTGTGGTGAGTTGTTCATTGGACAGTTCCGCCGTTGGAGTATCGTCATCAAGCAATGGAGGAGATAGCTTCAATGCTAGCACAATCGGAGGTTGTGGTTCGACAATTTCGGTAAAGCCAGCCATCTCGCCACAGTTTTCCGAAAACGAAAATAACGAGGAGAATCTGACCGATGAGCAAGGCATCGAGGATATTCTTCGAAAGCGGATGTTTGCGTTGCGGGAGCTCGTTGCTACCGAAGAGGCTTATGTGAACGATCTTTCACAGATCATAAATGGGTAATGTTTGTATATTAAGAAAAGTTATACTACCATCATCAGAAAACAACTGGATTTTTATGTTCGAATTTACCGGGCTCATCGTATTAGCTTTTCTATGCGTCATGCTGGCAGCGCAGTTGGTGTACATTCATGTCATGTCAATCACGGGGCGTTTTGTTCAATAATTCAATCAAGATTTGTTCTAGAATAGAAAAAATGGTGTGTTCTAAGTTGACGTCCAGGCACATAGAAAATCAAATTTTAAAATTATTCCGCTGAGTGGTCTTGTTCCGAAATAAGATCATTAATGTTTTAGAATTTGTTTCAGTGCTTGGATGTTCATGAACATGCAGTATGGCCCAGTTGAAAGGATGTTGAAATGAGATTCAGTATAAGAAGAGGTTAAAAGATTGTTTTTTGGACAGATTCTATACCTCTTTTGTTAACGACAATATAAGGGCTCCACACGACGTTACAGTATTCCAGAATAGGCCTTACACATGATCGGAAACCAAAACGAAGCAAGTGCCAAAAACATTGTTTTGGGATATTTCAATCTGGCTGATCAAATCTATTATTTTATCGCTCATGTATTACAAACAGGCAAAGCTCTGAGATTCTGGATTGCTGTAAATTACACACAAATATAGAAAGAAATTATTTTTAGTTTGGTTTAGTTTAGTTTAGTTTTGGTATGCATGCACTCAGTTCACTTCGGCAGAGTGAAAATTAAAGAATATAGTTTTCAGTTCAGTGTTGTATGTAATGGATGTAAAAGTTCCATTTTGGTTTGACCAAAAAAGGTGAAGGGCCTCCTGATGTTTTCCTCAAGTGTAATTAAAAATAAAGGATCATCTAGGTCGTGATGTTTCCCACGAGGCTTTTTCGTAAAATTACCAGACGTTTGCTCAAAAGGCATTTTTTTGGCAACCACAGACATAATCGGCTTGAATCGGTGTTGATGTATATTTGCCTGCATGTCTTTTACCATTACGAAGGTATTTCTTCCAAAATTGAGGCTCGACATGTTTACGTTTTTTGAAACACGCCGACGAATTCACGTTCTACTTGTGAGAATACGAGACGTCTTTAATAGATTCAAAAGTAACATTTCTTTCCAATTTCAAAATGATATGATCGAAGAAAATAAAAAGATCAGCCAAAGTGAACCAAGTTAAAAAATGTCACCTAGATTTGCCATAACCAAGACTTTCTCAAATAAACATCTTCGACAATTTTGGATTCAAATCTTCAAGAAAGTGAAAAGCAACATTATATGGCTACTAAACATGCAAAACTCTACTCTCTTTGCAGTCAGAGCAAAAGTTGCAAATCCAAGTACAGGTCGGACTCGATTATATATAATCGCAATTTCACTTTCAACGTTAATTTTCGAATCCAATACATAATCTAATCACAAAAAAGCTATTTTTCTATTAATGGTTGACATTCATACATTAATGAAAAAATTGTTTTCTTGAGATTTGATTATGTATAGAATTTAATTTAAATTCTAAATTCTATTATAGAATTTAAATAATTGTTGAAAAAAAATGGTCGACTATATATAATCGAGTCCGACCTGTACCGTGAAGTACCCATATACCGCTCAGCTATAGCAATATTCAACGTTTGTGTACTATAAAAATTACTGCTTACGCGTATATAATGTTCTTAATTGTGCTACTTGCTTGGTATTTGTTCCACTACTGATAAACATACCGATGAGCTGTTTTCAAACACCTTTTGGTCCTAATTCCAACCGGCAAAAACGTCATTTTCCTAATTCCGTTAATTGGTGTTCCTAATTCCAATAATCAAATTAATATAATAATGAATTGTTTTAAATAGTAGATTCGATAATGATTTATGTTGTAAACAAGTTAAATGAGTCGAAATCAATAATCGAATGAATTATGGTAGTAATATGTCGTTTATGTATTGGCAACACAGCTTGTGATGAAGATGCTTTACTGGATTTTCCAATAAGACCTGAATAATTAACAGCACCAGGAGCTAACGTATACAATCCACATCGCCGGAAACCGTTGATCAATGTCGATTGTAGGTTCGTCATTCTATCCACAGCTTTTGAGTGTTTTGAAAAAGATGACGTCCAGCATCTAAATGATTTGAGTGGAATTTTGTGGCAGATGAACCAGGATTATGTTTTTTCTTCGTGCATAGCAGCATCGTCTCATTGACTTATGTCAATTTTGAAAGAGAGTAATAGGGAACTTTATTTTCTGCTGGACAAGCCAAGGGTACAAAACATCCTTGAGAAACAGGAACAATCCGGGACATCCAACCCGATCCCGTTTTTGCTGCGGCCTAGCTTTCGGTCAAGCTCTGTCAGAATTCTTTTGGAATCCTGGATTTGTACGGGTGTAGAATCAACGTTGCCGCTAACTGCACGGCTGTGTTACCACAAATCAGGGCAGTGTAAGATTCTCGATCGGTGTAACTATCTTGACGTTTTTTTGGCCGGAACCAGCTATAACCAGTTTCTTTGTAGGTATTGTACATACTGCTGTTTCATCCAAATTGAACATCTTTTCCGAAAATTTCAACACATTGGCCAGCGCTTCTTCTTCGAAATACTCATGGAATTCGTGAAACAGGCTCCTGATTTGTTGCATGGAAATAGCTGCACGATACGATACGCTTGGCACCCGCTTCAATATTCCTCGATGCCGTTTAATAAACCCATTGATCCAAATACGAATGGATTGGAACGAGTTGATTTTCTCACTTAATGTGCTACACTTAACAGTAATGTCTTTGTGTTCACGGGGAATCCAGCTTTTGTTTCGGCTAACAGCCATTCAACTATTCGTCCTTCTGTGACATCGAGAACGGTTGCTTTTCCAGGACGTGGTCTGGAATACTTTCCCAAGACCTTCTCGCGCAGTGTTGAATACGGAATTCCGTGCTTTCGAAAATCCGGTTCTCGCCATTTTCACAGCGTCTGCTATTTTCGACCTAACCTATTGCATGTGTTTGTGGCCGGCATTTGTTTTACTCATCGCAATATAATAACTGAAATCTGTTGGGTGGAATGAAAAACAATTAGAAATATGGGTGTCCTTGTTTCAGCCATGTTTATTTTGGTCGATATTGCAATGAAAAGATATGAAAAAACTATTAAATCAATGCAGCGTACCTGTATCGTTCATTTTTTATTACTTTGTGGGGTTATCAATCGTTTACACTTTGTAAATTGATGACAACTGTGGACAATGCTCCTAGCCACTTTGCTAATAGCGAATTCGTTTTTGTTCAGTTTCAACCCCAGTGCCGCACTAACTGCTGTCAAAACGTTTTTTTATTCACTCAGTTTCGCACTCAGTGTCGCACTAGTTCGCCCCGAAAACTGTTAGTTTCGCACTGAGATGTTTCACGGGTTGGCACTCGGTTTCACCAATACAACTATACTGAACTGTCAAGTTCCGAATATTATTTTGGAAAATCTAAAAATAAAGACTATGAAAATGGAAAACCTGCTGCTTTTGCTTTTGTATTATTGGAAGCGTAATCCAATTCGGATTCTGAATTTGAAGAGTATATTCGAGTAGACGGCATTAAGCTACGTGTGCTTTCATTGGGAGGTGAAAATAATGATGGATATTCAGGTGGAATAAATTTCAAAATCAAAATTATGAATGAAAATTTACTTTAACGTATCGAATATTTATTTTATGTGATTAAATAAGAGGATTTTTCCGATATCGCAGAAACATATTGAACGAAAACTGTGTCTAATGATGATTTTATATTATAATAGTAATTATTTGTGGAACAAACAGGAAATGCATCGACAAATGGTTAAGTGAGTGTCAGAACTACATGTGTTAGATAATCGAACAATATGAAGTACAAATTTTCATTCAAACTTTTATATGTTTACACTGCACTTGGCCCTACACCAACAAACCAACGCATTCGTGAAACTGAAAACGTTTTTTTATTACAGAGTCAGTTTGGCACTGACTCAGTTTTAAAAACGAATTCGCTATAAGAAAAACAACAAAAATGGCGGATGACAGGTCGACGAACGGAAAAAACGCTGTAGAAATTTAATTTTTAGGAATTATATCTTCAGCTTTCGCTTATAATCAGATAAGAGTGTATAGATCACGTTGGCCATGCTTCACTGTAAATTTTTCGTAAATTTGGAAAAATGTCGTCGAACGAAAAAGAGCGTCGTGAATTAATCCTGTGCACTCATTTCGAGAATCCGGAGTTGTCACATCGGGACATCGGTAAGATGCTGGGAATCGTCCAATCCACGGTCAGCAGAGTACTAAAACGATACTTCGAGAACCTAACCATCGACCGGAAGGTGAAGAACGGCAAAAATGGATGCTCCGTCAGTGAAAAAGATCACAAGCGCGTAGTTAAGCAGTTTAGACGGGATCCGAGAAGTTCGGTCCGGGATGTCGCCAATAAGCTGAATTTGTCAAGTTCATTCGTCCAGCGGACCAAGCAGCGGGAGGGCCTGCGTACATACAAGGTTCAGAAGGCTCCTAACCGCGACGAAAGGCAAAACATGGTGGGGAAGACGCGAGCCCGGAAGCTGTACACCGAAATGCTGACGAAGCCGCATTGCCTGGTAAGGGACGACGAAACCTACGTCAAAGCGGACTTTCGTCAGCTGCCGGGCCTGTTGTTCTTCTCCGCAGAGGACAAATTCAGCGTTCCGGAGGAGATTCGCAAGCAGAAACTATCCAAGTTTGCCAAAAAGTACATGGTGTGGCAAGCGATCTGCTCTTGCGGAAAGCGGAGCGCCCCCTTCGTGATGACCGGCACGGTAAACGGGCAGGTTTACCTTAAGGAGTGCCTACAGAAGCGCTTACTACCACTATTGAAGCAGCACGAGGGCCCGACCATCTTCTGGCCGGATCTCGCTTCGTGCCACTATTCAAAGGACGTGTTGGAGTGGTACGAAGCCAACGGGGTCACCTTCGTGCCAAAGGAAATGAACCCGTCCAACGCGCCGGAGCTTCGCCCAATAGAGAGATATTGGACGATTATGAAGCAGGCCCTCCGGAAGAACCCAAAAGTTGTCAAATCGGAGGCGGACTTCAAGAGAAAATGGATTTCTGTTCAAAAAAAACTACAACCTGACGTTGTACAGAACCTTATGGACGGGGTAAAGAGGAAGGTGCGAGCATACGGGCTTGGGCTCGAAGTATAAATAAAAAGAAAATGCCAAAAGCTGTTTAATAGTTTTTATTTTACTGTCTAAAATTTTCAAAAGGATCGGTCTACTGGGCGAATTTCTACAGCGTTTTTTCCGTGATGCAATTTGATGTGACACACCCTTTAATAGCTGAACTTTATATCGTTGAGCTTAACTAATAGTACTTTGTTGCCAATTTTCCAAATAATTATAGTTTTACAAGTATGCACAAACATAATTTATCAGAAGAAATAGCTAGTGTGAAAAACAGTATTTTCTGTCAAGTGGGTGAAATTATGCACTGGCTGATATAAGGGAACTTCATGCTACATGCTAACTATTAACATGTTAACTTATTAATATTAACTAACTATTAATTATGTCATTATAAAACACATTAGTAATTTTGTAACGAGTCTTGACTAATTCCATGAATAGTATGTATATTGACTCATTTTTGCTGTTTTTGACAATATAATATCCCAATAAATGAAAATAAATTGACTTGAAAATGCACCTAGTGAGTTCATTATGGCTGAATCCAATTTTGAAAAATGCATTCCACTTGGTTCGTTATGGCTGAACGCAATTATGAAAAATGCAGGTCAGCCTTCTTAACACGGTTTTACATTTCAGGGCAGCCCTTTGGCCGTTTAATTTACCAGATCCCGACGATAACTGTTTCTAAGAGCTGTCCAAAACAGAAAAATCTGATAAATATTCGAATAAGAAAAACTATGTTTTTGGAGAAAACGATCACTATCCTTCGATGCCATTTGTTAGTTCATGGTTTGTTCTGATTGAATGCAATTTCGTTTTTTTTCAACAACCTGCTACAGAGAATTTTTATTCTGGAGCCGTTATAAACTGTCCGATTGACACGGTGAATTTATTAAATACTAGCTAACCCGGCAAACTTCGTCCCGCCCATTTACTTGATTAATTCTCGAGTAATGCAGAAATTTGTGTTTTATTTGTATGGCAGCCACCCCTAAGAGAGGGGGGAGGGGTATCTAACCACCATAGAAACATTCATTGCACCCTAAAGTTTCCATATGCCTAATTTGGTTTAATTTGCTTGATTAATTCTCGGGTAATGCAAAAATTTGTGTTTCATTTGTACGGCAGCCCCCTCTAAGAGAGGGGGAAGGAGTATCTTAACACCATAGAAACATTTATTGCATCCTAAAACCTCCACATGCCAAATTTGGTTTCATTTGCTTGATTAATTCTCGAGTAATGCAGAAATTTGTGTTTCATTTGTATGGCAGCCCCCCCTTTGAGTGGGGGAAGGACTGTCTAACCATCATAGAAACATTTATTGCACCCTAAAACTTTCACATGCCAACTTTGGTTTCGTTTGATTGATTAATTTCCGAGTAATGCAAAAAATTGTGTTTCATTTGTATGACAGCCCCCTCTAAGAGAGGGGGAAGGAGTATCTTATCACCATAGAAACATTTATTGCATCCTAAAACCTCCTCATGCCAAATTTGGTTTCATTTGCTTGATTAATTCTCGAGTAATGCAGAAATTTGTGTTTCATTTGTATGGCAGCCCCCCCTTTGAGTGGGGGAAGGACTGTCTAACCATCATAGAGACATTTATTGCACCCTAAAACTTTCACATGCCAACTTTGGTTTCGTTTGCTTGGTTAATTTCCGAGTAATGCAGAAATTTGTGTTTCATTTGTATGGCAGCCCCCCCTTAGAGAGGGGGGAGGGGTCTCAAAATATCACGAAAACCTTTCCCGGCCCCAAAAACCCCTACATACCAATTTTCATGTCGATCGGTTCAGTAGTTTCCGAGTCTATAAGAATCAGACAGACAGACAGACATCACTCCATTTTCATATATATATAGATTTTAGAAGCACTCTGTTCCAGGCCGTAAATATTGTGCTTGAGACGACAAACTAGATTTTGCTTCCGCGCCTCTACAAACCCAGAGGATTGTCGCATGTAAAGCTTTCCCTGAAACTCACCTGAAGTAGATATGCTTTAATATCAAGATATGTTTTAACATCAAGATGGCTGTGTTATTAACGTATAATTTTTTTCTTCAGCTTCGAAATTAGCTGAAGAAGTCCCAGATTCATCCCTCCTGCCTCGCGATGAATACGAGACAGTCGTGTTTTGCTGTTTTATCTGAAAAGCAGCAGAAGCTGTTCTCCTGTCACCTTCTCTTTTCCATTCACTCCTTCTTCTCCTTCTCTAGCTTTTTGTTTTTTATGACCATGCTTCTCTGGTCGTCTCAGTCGCCACTCGCCCAGGTCTTCACTATCGCCCTATTCGTTGTTGTCTTTCTGGTCATTCTTCCGTTCTTTGGGCAGCTCTTCTTCTGCTAACGAATCCTTATTCCATTTTTCCGAACTAATTCAAGGGATCTTTGGCGTTGCTTGCCCCCGGGTGGGATTTTCTGGACTTGGTCTCTTTGTTAGACGTTGGGATTGTTCTGCAGGAAGGTATCGAGTTCTTTGATTTACGTCATGATCTTATTCAGGATGGAATATCTCTGTTCAGCCATCCTTCCTAAGTCAAACACCACTGCTGGACTTTGGCGCGAACGAAGAGTTGACTTTGCAAAGTCTCAATTATTCCTTCAGGTGTATTACTGACGCTGGATCCTGATGTTTCCACTCGGTTGAGTAGTAGGCGATCGCAGCAGCTACTACTACATTTACTACAACTACTACAATTACTACAACTAGTAGGTAGTTGTGGTATTTGTAGTAATACGATTGAAATATAGGGAACGGAGGTAGGAGGGTGAAAATTTCGCAAAATGACAATCACTCAATCACTCACATCAATTCTGATAAAGCAACAACAGGAGAACACGTGTGCAGATCCAATGCGCATATTTAATATTTAATATTGCATAAATATTAAACAACGAGATCCGGCCACAGGTACTTCATTCATTATAAACCGTAAGTTTTCATTTTGAATTAATATTTATGAATATGCGGTTAGAAGAGATGAAACAACTTTCTTGTTTGTGAGAGTTCGATAGATTTTTGTGAATGTCGTGTGACGATTCGACGAGACCAGGACAATGTGTTTCTACGATGTCGTAGGCTGCACCAACAATTCTTGGCCGACGTTCTCCTACGCGATTCCTACGACACAATAAACATGAGCGGCATGAGGAAGAATACATTTACCTACGATACGCTATGGTGAGCAACGCCGACACAGCCTTTGCTGTTGCCAGTCCAAAAGGCAATGTATTTTCAGACATTACAGCACGTCTATTCAAACAAAAAAAAAAGTTTTTAATGCGCTTCATTACGACATTACACGTATTTAATCCCACACGTTGCTCTGAATGTATTCTATTGAATGGCGAAAACAAAGATCACCTCATACATACATTTTAGTGGAAAAAATATGCCCTGATAAAATCAATAGTGTAAATTCCTCTGAAATTTCAGATTCGCTCACTGATCAATTATTCATCCGTATTTAGAAATTTTAATCTTGTCACCCGCTTCACTTCCCCAAAACCACTTGACAATTCTTCTTTGTCTAATGGTTCCGGAATCTGTATACCACTTCAACTCTTACAACTCGTTTGGAAGATACTAATCCATGTACCAAACGGCTCTTTTCAGGTCCACTATTTTGAATGTCAAGTTTGTTAAATCTATGAATTTCTCTACGATTGAAAGAACAAAATTCAAAATATTTTTTTAGAACAATCACAGTCATACGCCAAACTTCTATATCATATGCTTGATAATTGCATCGAAATGGAAATGGATAGAGACCTGTCGGTCTTTGAAAAATCAAGATCTAGAGATAGTAATTGGTATACAGAAAATCATTCATATAAGCCTTCGAGAAGTGGATCCAATGGCACTTCTCGTTTGGTCGTCTTCGGAGCAACATCGTTGCCGGCGACCGTCGAGCGGAAATGGATTGTCTTTATTAAGACAGGGGACAGAGCAGTTATGGAGTAGAGTTTTTCTTTCTACAAGGTCCCTTCTCAGGCCTAGAAGCGAATGAACTGCAAAAGTTTGAAGTCTCTATAGACCAAACAAGGAAGGGAGTATCAAACGCTATTATGAGTTTATCGACGGATACAATTGAAGCCATTTGAAGTTTTCATATTTACATTGCTTTTCATGACTAAATTCCTTTTTTTTTCGATGATGGTAGTGTTCCGAAATTAAAAACATGACAATTTGTTAAATCTATGAATTTCTCAACGATTACAAAAGCAAAATTCTAAATATTTTTTTAGAACAATCACATTCCTACGTCAACTTTCTATTACATTTATATTCTTGATAATTGCATCGAAATGGAAATGATGAGTTAAATTCAACCGTTTTGTAGTATTTTGTCAAAACATATGTAAGCACGGGAACGCAAACGTTAACGTTTAATTCACTTGCAATAAATTAGTTAACCGTGCAAAAAGCATTTTCTCAATTCCATTTAGTTTATTGTTTATTGAGAATAACTTGAAATAGAAACACATGAATAAAATAGATAAGCACCAGAACTACAGAGCCCGTTCAAATAGTTGTTGATTGGATATAACTGTAACTTTTCAATTTCTTTTAGAATCACATCTGGATTTCATGGAATACATGTTCTGATAGTTCTAGTGTTATACTGACATTTATTGATTTCTTGTGTTCCATAATCTCAATATCAAAAAGCTGCCATGGAATCTTCTGTTTTCATTAATAGTAATTATATTCTCCTCATTTTAGCTATATTGCCGAGATTCGAAATCCAAACAGCATTGTGCCGATCCCTGAGGATCTGAAAGGAGGCAAAGAAAGGATGGTATTCGGGAATATAGAAGCAATTCATGAGTGGCATCGAGAGTAAGCAATAAAATGAAAACATTTGTGTTCTAACAACAATATATTTTGGTCTCATTTTGTTTTCGTAGTTATTTTTTGAAATCGTTGCAAAAATGTTTGCTGAGTCCACACGAACTCGGGCCACTGATAAAGCGAAGCGAACGGAAACTACACATGTACGTTGTTTATTGCCAGAACAAACCGGTTTCTGAGCACATTGTGCAGGAACATCTAGCTTATTTTGATGAGTTACGCTTAATGTTGAAATATAAATTATGTGTAAGTAATTTGGTGTGATTTCAACATTTATTTTGATCGTAACATGATTCTGTTTTCTTTCTAGTTAGGAGATATGCTCATAAAACCTGTCCAAAGAATAATGAAGTACGAATTATTGTTGAAAGATATCCTGAAGCATACTCAGAGGGCCGGTTTGGCCGAAGAGATACCAGGATTAAAAGACGCAATGCATATAATGCGAGTAGTTCCTAAGGCAGCCAACGATATGATGGATGTAGGTCGGTTGCAAAAATTCGAGGTAAGTTCATGAGTACGCTACGGATAATTTGTATGTGCAATACATATTCGTTTTTTCACTAATAGGGTAAAATAACGGCACAGGGTAAGCTGTTACTGCACGGCCCACTTTACTGTGTCGAAGGTGCCAGTAATAGTGATAAAAACTCATACAACAGCCAGAAGTCAAAAGAGTTGCACGTGTTCTTATTCGAGCAGAATATTATCTTCGCTGAAATCGTTGGCAAGAAGACGCAATTTACTAGCCCGAACTACATTTACAAAGCACAAATACAGGTAAATGTGGAACATATCTATATTTTTTTCTTCATAGTGATTTAATGTAGCTCCTTTTTGTCACGGGTTTTCGAAACGTGTGGGGTCCACCACCTAGGTGACATGAAGTGCAGATAAGCGAGTTCAGCATCCAAATGCTCTAGTAACATTCAACGACGACTGCCACAGCTAGGATAGGTTGTCTTATCACTTTATCATAGTCAAAGTCATATTGCTAACTATACCCTTGAACCGCCAATCTCGCTTTGTATTTTACAATCTCATCTGATATGTGCAACTTAATTCGTTCATCTTTTGAAGCCAAGAATGAATCCAGCCAATTGTTGATACTTTGTTCTAACGTAGTCCACTCAAAGCGTTCTGCAACGATCAAAACAAATAGTAGTCGGAAGGGGCATGGTCTGAACTATATGGCGGGTGAACCAGATTTGATGGTAGAAAGTCACTATGAACTTCTACAAGCATTTTTCCAATGGAAACAGAAATTCATAACTTCCCCTAATGGTGCTAATTTACAACAAAGCTTGACATTCTAAACGCAGTTAAAATTGAACTTGTTGCGCAAAATTCAAAGTCTTGTAAACAATATTTGGTTGACAGATGTCGACACTTCACACTTCACTGGCACCTTGAGTTATTATGTGGAAACGGAACGAAATAAGTTGCACGCCCAAAACTTTCTGCATTATTTTACAAAGCCATCTACAACCGACGATACGCCTGTTCGAAGGTAACAACCAACTCATTCGAGTCATCCGATGAACTTCAATTTCATCTTTCATAGCATAGGAAGCGTTTTTGGAACTAAAACTCTTTTATATCGAATAGATGTGCTCCAGTATGAGATTTGCCTTTAAAATCTTGATGAGAGATAGAATTAGATTTGATTCTCTATTCTGAATAAAGGCTGGAGAAACCCATCCGCACCTACAGATTTTTGAGGTACAAAGGATTTCACGGCGTTTTTTCTCTGGTCCTCGTGAAAACCAATCCAACCATTATGTTTGCGACCTCTTTTGCAGGTTTCAGGTCCTGCGAAACACCTTCGAGAGCGTCCTATGCCTCTCTTATAGCTAGAACTAGGATCATAATTAGAAGATGTAGATGCAGGGTAGTGAGTCTTCAGCAGTGAGCAGTCTTCAGAAAACATACGCTGCGCTGCGCTTTTGTTCAATTTTCATCAGCGCGCGTTTATAACAAACGCGTATTCTCTCTTGGTACGGAGTGTACCAAATTCAGAAACAAGAGAGCACCGAATCATATTCCTGTATTGAAAGTTTTTGGTTTGAATTCAAGGGAATATCATTCCCAATTGTGTTTTTTAGGATATAGTGTCAAGCCACCATACTATTCAAAAATAACCTGTCTATGATCAGACAAAGACGCCTCTTCCGACACATACTTGTTATGAATTTTCTCTGAAATTACCGGACTGCACAGTGTTTAGTTACAAAACTTCTTGTCTGATAGCGTTTGTAAGCGTTGATTCATTGCCTATATTAACAATATCTTTGTTATTTGAGAAAAATTCAAAAAGACACTCACTTCGGTTGTTAATATCGGTACTCCCTCACACAGTGTGACGAGCGTTGGCACCGCAGCCGATGATGAAGTTTTTGTTAATTTCTCTGCAATAGTTTACGGAACGTTGCCAGGAAACTAAACTGATGCAATAATGATGTTGTATCTTCCATCGACGGTTGCATTAACTAAGACAGCAGCTCTTGGGAAGTCATGCTCATCATCGTAGAACATGAACCTGTTCGAAAAAAAACCCTAGTCCGCTTGATAAAGTCGTGTTTCCTGATGTATCTCGCCGTCGAAGTCATTCCGGTCCTGTTGTTGATGATCAAAAAGGGGATTCCTAATCACCTGTTCAAGGCAAGTACCGCAAAAATACGGATCTCAATCTAGCTGATGAACCTTCGCCTTCAAGCACACGTCAGTGTCGGAACATACATGCATATTATCAGAACGTAGGCGGTATAAACACCTGTATCAGCGATTATCTGTCAGCAATAGCTGCACGTGAGTAAATCTGACGGAGCTTCAATACTATTGGCAGCACCAACACCTCTGGTGGGATTGACTCCTCATCATACTCCACTATGCTTGACACCGGTAGCCTCTACGAATAGTTCCAGCGTCACTCCTATCGCCGTTTACTACGATTTTAGAAATGCTGACATTGGTAGCATAAATAGTGTGCTTCTGAATATTACTGGAATGAAATTTTGGACAAAGACAACGTGGACGCCGCTGTTGAAACTTTTACGAACATCATAAGCTACCTCATTGACAGGCACGTTCCTGAGAAAAACAGACGTTCATCTACCCACCAACCGTGGCAGACCATCGAAATTCAACGACTTAATACTGCCAAGAGGGCTGCATTAAGGCGATAAGAACCGTCTCCCATCCTCCAAGCAATATTATTTGTGATTGAGTTATTAGTACCAGGGCTCGGCATAGTCATAGTCAACTGAGGATAGTCAGCTGACTATGGGAAAATTCCCCTCCGTATTCAGTTGGAAATGACTTTTGGCTTATTCACGCAGTTTCTCCGCCAAAACGACTAAACAGTCAGTCGGACGTTTAGTCGCTTTCCCCCTTTACGACTCGACTATCCCATTTCGTTCTTCCTCGTCTAATTGTCTTCATTGCATTTTGAAGTGACTTCCCCCAAAACGAATTCGTTCCTCTCTCTCATGTACCACGTATGCATGTATCGATATTTAAGTTGAACGTGGTTTGACATACGCTACAGGTGAGCTAGATTTTTTTTGTATCGTACACGGAAATTACTCACACGTAGAAAATAGCGTGCAGTGTGTGTGCGTTATTTTGTACGCTATTTACTAATACTAACGCGAGGACCTTTATAGCATATCTGACAACTGTCTAAGTTCGTTGGTTTGAGTTCACGATGGGTAGACAATAAACCGTCTTTTTGCATCAGAAATCAAGTTTTCGTTCCTCTTTATATGGACATAAAAATAAGATTGCGTACGCGGGTAATAATTTCGTTCCTAGGGGGGTAGAAATGTGGATTGAAGTCAGTTGAATGAAGAGGCAGATTTGTATTCAATAGTCCCGCCAGTTAGAATAACAACTGACTGGACTAGTTCATCTGAAGCGCCCTTATTTAATTTATAAGTTTCGCTTTGGTCGAACCGGCCCCACTTTAGTTTTTGTTTTATTCGCCAATTTTCCGGTGAGCAAGTTCAACATAGCGTATTGATTATAAAACAAGGGTTCACGCAGAATCAGCACCACGGAAACGGGTGCGTACGATTCTAGCGCGACCTAAAATCCAGTTAGTAAATAAAAAGAAAAGAGCAAAAGAGCAAGTAAATGATGTCATGCAATATACCTACGTGGGACGCAACGAAAATTTAGAAGAGATCCTAAGTCATTTTGGAAATACATCAATGAGCAACATAAAAATTTGGACTTCCGTCATCTATGTTCTACAACAGACAACAGACAAGACGTCTGATGTTCAAGCAATTTGCAACCTTTCCTCAGCTAAGTTTTCGATTGTTTTCTCACATAAGAGTCTTTCTTGAGATCAACTCTCATCAACCACAAGAAGTGTTCCGATTCACAAAAAGGGGACCAAAGGAACGTTGAAAATTATGGAGGAATCTCTGATCTGAGCGCGGTGTCAAAATATTTTTTGAACTTTTGGTTATGGGAGCGGTATTCTCCTACTGTAAGCATTACTTCTCCATCGATCAACATTCATGCCGCAACGAATCTTCTTTCTTTTACGACGTAAGGTAAATGATTTGGGTTTGTCCAGTCGAAAATATGATCATGGTTTGTCCACGTTTTTGAATGCTCTAGTTAAGCGCACGTTTGTCAAATTAGGTATTCGAAAGTTTCAAAACATATAAATAATATTGTCTCCTTCATGAATTACAGTAGTTTTATAGTATATGTTTACGGACTCACATGTTTTGAAGGATTATTAAAACCACGTTCTATTGGTGTCAATGCGCCCCTCACTTGAGCTAACTTTCAATGAATCACCAGATGATTATTTGGCACCTATTCAGACCATTACTGGAATATAACTCTTACAAATATTGTAAACATCATGGTTGCACACCATTTGTATTAGATTTACTTGGCTAAACCAAGTAATTAATGCATTTCGATGACCTCAATTCTGATCATGAGTTGTCCAATTCTCTAATGTTGTTTCGTCCACATGATTTCTATGGCAACCACTTGGCGCGCTGCAGTTTGTTTTTGTTTGTTTATGATGTGCTTCGCGCATAGCAGAAGTAAGGTTTTTCTGTGTTGATCGTGTTGAGGCGAACACTTCTAAAATGCCCAAGAAAAGGCAATATTCTGAAGAAAGCCTAAATTATGAATGGATCAATATGACTAGCAATATTAACGGAAAGGGCTTCTGTTGAGAAGAGCGCAAAACAGAGATATGTGTGTATATTTAGTTGCTTCAAGCCACCCTATATGGATATTTTTATGCGTACGTGCGTGCTTCATAACCCGTACGTAAAAATAGTGCATCTTCGGTACGCTAAAACCCCATTTGTATCTGCTCCCGTGTGCATTGGTCCTGTAACGGTGTAACAATCGCCTATTTTTTATGCTATGATTGATGATTGTTTGGTGTTGCAAATTATGCAGTCGTTATGATAAATATAAACAAGAAGGGGAGATAGCGGTAGGGAAATATTTACGCTAGGGTATTGGTAATGAATCTCTGCTGAGGCAAATATTCAGCCTTTTTCCAAGCAGTTAACATTGTTTGTTTTCTGTCATCAATGCATTGAACTGACGCTATAGTGAAGCGAGTGTTGAGGTTGTGCACCCAAAAAATATTTGAGGAATAACAAGTTATTCAATAGGTTATATTAAGTTATTAATTTATTTGGGCTCGCGTGCTAGTCGCAAAACTGCTTTCAACTAGGATTGCATTTGCGCTAATCTTGATCATAATGAAGTAGTGCTACTCTTTTCGAGGTTGTTGAGATTAACAGATAGAGTTTATTTCGTTTATTTAGTCACCAAGAAAGTAAATGTTCTGAAATGTTGTATGTGATTTGGTTTCGCTTGTAGCAAAACTTTCTCCACTAAGGATGACAGCTGCGCTTATCTCGAGCATGTATTGTTCTGCGAGCAAAAGAATAAATCATCAAACAATTATCGTCAAATGATTCGATAATGAGAAAGGAATGAAACGAATTCTATAATAAAAAAAAGAATGGTTTTTTCAAAATTTTCGTAGCATTATAAAAAAAAACAAACGACTTGAATTAAACTACAGCGTAGTTCTACGTCAACGTATCTTGAACACAACCTCCTATAATTTTTCATTCAAAAATGGTGTTTTCCAAAACTGGACAAACCATGATCATTTTCTGGACAATCCCTGATTAAAGGTGGTCAAACCATGATCATAATTTCTCCTTGAGGAAAACCGTTAAACAACATAAATATTTGGAAAATTTCAACGCCTTATGGTAGAATTAAAAACTAGAGACTTAGGGCTTTTCAATAAACCCAAACTCGTCTTGATTATATGTGATTTTCAGGAAGAAAAATCGATTTGATTTCACTAGTTGCGTGAAAACACCATAAATTGGACAAACCAAGATTATTTACCCTACGTTTTCGATGGAAAATCCCAAACGGATGTAGTTCACACAGACCTGTTAGCCGCTTTCGACAAAATCAATCACGATATTGCAGTGCAAAAGTTAGACAAGCTTGGTTTCTAGCCTTCCTCACGGTGAAAATTGGCGATTGGCTTCCTGATGTATTCTCAGCAAAATTAGGAACACCTTAGAGGCGAATGAACTGCAAAGTTTAAAGCCTCTTAAAAACAAAGAAAGAAGAAGAAGGAACACCTCAAGGAAGTCATCTTGATCCTTTGATGATCTTGATCTACTTCAATGATGTAAATCTTGTACTGGAATTACCTCAGCTTTCCTTCGCTGACGATTTGAAGCTATTTTCCTTGTGAGGTCTGGAGTTGACGTACGATTTCTCCAGCTGCAATTGAACATTTTCCAGAAATGGTGCGTGGACAGTCGTATGACACTGAATTCAAATAAGTGCTCCACGATCACTTTCTCAAGAAGGAAACGCCCTATTAATTTTGGCTATCATCTTGATGGTGTTCAGCAAGCCAAAATCGACTGTATAAGAGATCTAGGCGTTTATTATGACTGCAAGATTAATTTCAATGCTCATGTCAACTACATCGTTGAGAATGCATTCCGTAGCCTCAGTTCCATTATGCGAATCGCGAGAGATTTCACTGATGTTCATTGCTTGAAATCTTTGTTCTGTGCTTTAGTTCGCGCTACACTGGAATACTATTCAGCGATTTGGAATCCGTATTATCTGAATGGAGTCAAAAGAATCGAAGCCGTTCAGAAGCGGTTTACTCGATTCGCTTTACGGCGTTTACCATGGAACAACCCTCATCAGCTACCAAGTTATGAGAACCGATGCCAACTAATCAGTATCGAAAGTTTACACGTACGGAGAGATCTCATCCGAGCCTTACTGATATATGACGTCTTGACGGCTAGAACAGAATGCCCAGTGATACTAGAAAACATCAATCTTCAAGTCCAATCTTGAAATCTACGAAACCACGCCTTCCTTGAAGTACCATTCCGTCGTACTAAATATGGATGCAACTCAGTCGTTCAAGGATGATAGGGTTTGTTCAACAAAGAAGCTTTTGGCTTCAACTAGCATAATTAACAAAGTGTAGTTTGGTAAAACTGTACTGATCAAGAATTTTCATTAATATCATTAGGGCAGTGCTCGAGGTCGGTTCTGTATTAAATTTCACTTGATTTGATCGGATAAAAATCACTGTTTAAATACTTAACAATATTTTTTATTAGTTCTAAGTTTATACCACGATGTCGGTTCGATATAAAAAAGCGTAGCTTTTAACACTTTGTCGGTTCGGTACGAAAAACTAATTTTGAGTCAAAAACACGTCGTTTCGGTAGACAAAAAACTAACTGAATGAACTTTCATCGTTACGCACGCGTTGCTTTCAGCGCTCGGATTTGTCGTTGTATATGTGATTCGCGATTGTGGGTGTGGCTTATATTCTGTTTTCATTTGCTCGGCGTTAGACCGAACAGGCAGTAATGTGCCTATTGATATATCAAACAAATTAATACCTAGAAGTATTTCTTTGTGGACCCTTAGACCCAAAACGTCTTTTATGAACCTCCTGGACTTCGCTGCTTTAATGTGAATCCCATCTGTTTGTTGTTTGGAAAATTTATTTAATTTTTCGCTTTTCTAAAAACCTGACGTCTACTTGAGCTATTTGTGAAACCACAATTTTGGCGTCATTAATTCCGGAAGAAGTTTTGAGATTACGTGTTCTAGGCCTCAGATTCTTCTTGAACACATTGGAGTTTTCAAATCACCCTGAGCTGTGCGTTGGCGTTGCTTTGGATTTGTTTACCTCAGCCTCGTTTCGCCAAATCTGAAGTTAATGGTGAAGTTTCTGTTCGTGAGTTAAAGCATGCTTCGTCGACTGTCAGCGTCCAGTCAACGTGAATTTCATTTAGATTAGATTGCTTAAGTGTTCGCCATTTGTCAGTGGAAGAATTCTCTATGAGTCTTTTGAGCCTCTCGTCGTTCAATTTTGCGCTTTGTGTAAAACGTCTAAAAAACAATTTCAAGACACGGCATATTTTTTTTGCGTCTAGTGCAACTTGTTTCGTGTTGTTTCCCAGGGTTATGCTGTGAACCACATTCTTCAATCATTCCTAGCTTGCTGGTCTTCATACGAAAAGACTGCGTAACCTGACTTGTACGAGCAATTGAAAAATTTAGGTTGCTCCATTTTTTGTTGATCTATAACAATTTGTAGAGGATTCTGAATGGAATCTATTATTATGGTTCTAAAGTTCCTAGAGGAACTCCGCCGTCTAAACGTAGTACTACTTGCGCCATTTTTATTTACTTATTTACTTAGTTGAGATTTCTATGCCTTGAATGCATTCTGAGTTGCAAGCTACAGAATTCGCGTGTCCACAGCGCAAGTCGGAAGAAATTTCTTTGAAAAAAAATCCTCTGACCAGAACGGAAATCGAACCCGAACCTCCGACATCTTAGGTGTGATGCTTACCACTTATTCATAATATAGGGTTGGGAAAAAAGGAAAGGTCGTATTTCTGATCGAAATTCGACGCTTTATTTAACATACTTAAAATTTTCCAATTTATGTCGAATATGCGCCGTTTTGTTCGCCATTTAGAAGGCAACTTCATTATCCCCCCCTTATAAAATCCCCCATCCTTATTTGCAAAAAACTCATACAGCCATTTTTCGCAAGCCTCTTTTGAGGCCGACTTAGTATCACCAAGAGCGTTTTGCATGGACCGGAAGAGATGATAATCACTTGGAGCCAGGTCCGGACTATACGGTGGGTGTAATAGGACATCCCTTCCGAGCTCCCGTAGCTTCTGGCGGGTCATCAAAGATGTGTGAGGCCGATTGTTGTCTTGGTGGAAAACAACACCATCCCTATTGATCATTTCTGGCCGCTTCTGGTCAATCGCCTGCTTCAAACGGTCAAGCTGCTCACAGTAAAGAACCGAGTTGAGGGTCTGACCATAGTTGAGCAGTGGATGCATAGTGGATGATTCCCTTCCAATCCCACCAAACACACAGCAAAACCTTCCTGGCCGTCAATCCGGGCTTGGCGATGGTTTGGGCCGGCTCCCCGTGCTTCAATCACGATTTTTTTCGCTTTAGGTTGTTGTAAGTGATCCACTTTTCATCACCAGTCACCATCTTCTTCAAATGGGTCGAGTTCGTTCCGTTTCAGCAGTGCATCGCAGGCGTTAATTCGGTCTAAAATATTTTTTTGCGTTAACTCGTGTGGCACCCATACATCCAGTTTTTTTTTGGAATCCAATCTTCTGCAAATGGTTCCAAACGGTTTTATGGTCTATACCCAATCCCTGGCCAACCGAGCGGGTGCTCACATGCCGGTCTACTTGGATGATTTCAACGATTTTATCGGTTTCCATGACGATTGGCCTACCAGTACGGGGTGTATCTGCGACAGCCACTACACCAGAACGAAATCGATCAAACCAACGCTGTGCTGTGCGAATCGTTACAGTATCGGGTCCATAAACTACACGAATTTTTTCGGCCGCCTTCGTTGCAGTTTTACCTCGCAGGTAGTGAAAACGTAAAATATGGCAAATTTCTTGCTTGGTGAACTCGATCTTTGACGCGCTATAACTTGAGACTGAAAAGGACAACCACAACACTGTCAAAACGACACTTGTTGCACAGATTGTCGTCTTTAAATAGCCGTATAGTATGACCCGATGCGATAAGTACTACACAAGATATGTTTAAGTGTTACCATATATTGACAATATACGTCATTTCTTTTTCCCCAACCCAATATACTGCAACCAAATACATTTTGTTTTGTGATTTTTCAATCAAGTGTAACTAACAAGAAAGCTGAATTATAGAGAATTACAGAGATTATAGACATTTTATCTTTCGAATGAAGTGATAATAATGTCACTTCGTTTAGTCGACAAACAGGTATTCAGGCTCAAAACCTGGTGCTTCCAACAAAACGCTATCGTTTTCGAAAACACCTCCTCCCCCCAAATATTCATTCATCCAATCATTGAGAATTGATTCAGATACACTTCAAACAAATAAGATTCCTGAGCTTTCGCTTTGATCACTAAACCAATTTTCGCTTTGATCACTAAACCAATTTTTGAATATCGGTTTTTCGTCACTACTAGGTAATCTCGATCCTCGAGAGCGTTTAGTTGGTCCAAAAAAATGCTGACACAGTGCTTGCTACCGAGTTCCCCTTGCAGAGACCACAGCCGCAACCAAACTTCTCAGGTTCCTGAGCCTTTGTTAGGGTTTTTTTCGGACATGCTACTGTAGAGATCCATCGTTCGCCGGTTGAGTAGGGACAGCTTTGTGGACTTCCTTAATAGCCAAAAAAAATCGGCGAGTATTTCCTGACCAGGAGTTCGACATCACTATAATTGTTGAAGTAGTCATTCGTGTTCCATTCAATTGCTTCTTTGTTTCTACTGTTGAAGGTGTCATGAACGCAATATCGCAACTTTCGCAACTTCGCGGAGGTCTTACAGAGATGATGTTTACTTAGTTCATATTGTTGGTAATTAAATTAAGCGTGTCCAGTTGACTAGATGTGGCGAACATCTTGGTTTTCTAGTTAAATTATTGGAAAGCAGATTTATTTTTCATTGTGTTATGAATTAGTAAATAACAGCGCTGTTTAAATTCATAAAATTCAATTAATTCATTTTTAGGTGAACAAGATGACCTTACAAGATCTATCCGACCCGACCAATGGTGATCGGTTTTCGCTTTGCTCAATCGATCCGCAGCGCTCAAGTCTAAGCTATATCTGCACCGCCCCAACAGTCGAGCTGCACAGCGAATGGCTCAACACGATCCGCAACATTTTGCAAACGCAGAATGACTTTTTAAAAGCAATACAAAGTCCTATCGCCTATCAGAAAGAGCTAACAAAGGACTCATAAAAAGAACAAAACAAAAAAAAATCCGAACGCAAACATAATAAGTATCGCATAGGGAATGCAAGAAATTCTATAATATAAATTATTAATATAACACCTTTCAGAAGTTCTTGAGTCCCGAGGTAGTAGCGACGAGCGGCGATACGAAGCATAATGCTCCGTATCGACAGCAATTAATTTTAAGAACAAAACCAACATGTTTTAGATAAGTCAATAATTATGAATAATTTGAATTATGAATACCAAAATATTCGTTGAATGGCAGTCAAACGCAGAATGCACAGATTAAAAAAAAATATTCAATTGTGAAAGTGATCAAAATATAAAATAAATCGATAACAAAATATTAACGCTTACCGAATATGGTTTGTGAAGATATTAACACAAAAGTAAATTGAAGATAGAGAAAATCACACTGAAATCATAAATGAAGAAATAACATAGGACAACCGCAGTTCGAATATTTAGAAAAAACAAAATACAACAACACTATCAAAAAAATGGGTAACAAAATATATTTTGTTAACACGATTATATAGTGCATGATAAAAAAACGAACAAAAAGAAAACAGATGAAAAACGAAAATAAAGTTGCAAAAAAGGGGCACGCAAAAATCAACCTGGTTATCACAAACGGGTAATATACCGGTTGAAAATGCATAAATTAAAGTGACCGGTAAATATTCAACAATGCTAATGATTGCGATATGCGATAGAGAACAAATATTTTTCGATGATTTTGAATCAGAAATTTTGGATTTTGTCCATTACTTTTACGACAGTCATATGTCAGTTTTCTGAGCAATTGACACAGCATATTTTTTCACACCATTTCCTTAGCGATATCAACACCTAAATAATAATAAAAAGACTTTTTTTCAATGCATAATGGGTTATTTACTTGAGGTTCTTCACGACTGGTGGAACATTCAATGGTACATCGTAATGCAGAAAAAAGTGAATAATAATTTCCTCTTAACAAATTGTCAGAGCAAAAGGATACGTTTATGACCTGTTTGTTTTGTGCGTTTTATTTACTTGAAAAGTACTTCGCATGTTTGTATATACGATGCGCTCACCATCGTCAGATACTCTCGAGTCCCGCATCGGTATTCGGATTTGTGTTGAACTCTATTCCCCTGTATTTTCCATTTTCCAACTCCACGTCCAGGCAATGTCCCTCTCTTCACCAGATAGATATCTGCTTCAAAAAATCCAATAATTTTACGTTAACATGTTCTTCTCAGCGGCCTAACTGGTAACTAATGATTTACTCCAAACTATGTTGGAAAACTAATTTTCTCATGGAATAATAAACAAACATTTCACCAAGTTCTTACAATTCCAAACCATTTCAGCAAGATATTCAGCAAAACTACGACTCACTCTATGCCTATAAATATGACGTAGATTCTAAAAGTAACGCAATTCAACAGATTACCACCGAGAGTTTTTTTTATTCAAACAGAAAGTGTTTTCCCTCAAAAACTTATGCATGTAACAAAGGTCCACTCAACCTGATTTTGTATATACATACGCCAAACTCTAGAATCCATTTCATTAGAATTGATTCTACAACTTATTATACAGCTTCCAAATTACGCTTCATCTTTCTTTGAACTGTGATTGTCAATGGGAACGATTGCTTTCTTTCTACCTTTCATCGAGAATTTTATTGAGGTTAAAATCGATATCCAGATAGCTCAACTCTCTCTGTGAATATTTCGGTAATACTGGCCAGAACAACAAAGTTGTTCCACCTGTAATTCATTTTTTTATGGATTCATCGTGTATGAAGAGCAAAACCAAAACACTACAGGAAAATTCCATGAAAAATAAAACGGAAATGAGAAAATCAATATTATTCACAGATAACTCTGTAAAAGTTTGTGTGATAGTATTTACTAGTAACATGTTATGTTTAATTTATGAATTTATCTTAATTATAAAATACAATTATCTAATTCTCTATTTGAATACAAATCGAGCCGATTCGAAAACCTGGAAGTCATGGACAGTATCGTGACATTAAAAAAAATAAGTGAAAGAATAAAAAAATTGATGAAAACAATTCCGACTATAGTATGAGGTGTAGTTAAAAAGAAATCCATTATTTTTTGTAGATGACTGCAGTGATCGATGTATCGCGTTGAGTTAGTGATGTGAAACGAAGGCCAGGTGGCTAAACCTGTGAATATTGTTTATTGGTCTGATAATGAAACAGACAAATACGCGCTTTTGTAACAGTTTCAGAAATTGATCCGAGTCAAAATGAAAATGTCTCATTCTGTAGCAGTATTTAAGGCTCCTTCAAGATAATTTGAAACTGCATTAGTAGATCCATTTTTTAAATCTTTCACGACACTTCTCAGTCGTCGTTTAACTCAATCAAAAATCACAAAATCAATTCATTTATTGGAGAATATCGACAGACATTCTTAAATTTCATTGTTTAAGCTGACTAAATGTTTTAGGAACTACAGCTAAAGTACCATCAGAGAATTTGATTACTAGTCTACATCTGGAATTTTTCTGAAAAATTACTGGAAAATCAGGGAATGTCAGGTATTTTTTTTTTATTTTGAGTCGACACCGGAATCATGAAAACTTATGGAATCATCTAGGAAACATGAGATGAGAATTATCAAGTTTGACAAAGTACACATTATTACACATTACGCATTTACACATTAGTTATTTGTCTGGTTAACTGAAATCAGGAGAATAAATACATATTAAATATGTTGAATCCGATCATTAGGGCATATCTTGTTGACGTTAATGAATAGAAATGGGACTATGAATATGGAATCATTACCTATTTTTTTTATATAAGACTGCGTCTTTTATCGTTTTTTTAGTAAACAGTTTTAACGTTAATAATTATTTTAGCTCTGAACGGATTTTGATGGTTTGCATTCCAATCTCGATTCTCTATTTTTTCGTTTATACATTAGGGTTCCCCAACCCAGAAATGATAGAATTGTCGAAAATTGGAAGAATACATATTCTCCTATAATGTTCCCATGGCTGAGTTGCAATATTTAAATGTCACTGCTAATCAGATGAGCGCAAATCGATCGCTCGAAATGCAAATGCAGTTTTCGTTCTACGAACAGTATGGATATTGCAATCTGAGCCCCGATGTATTATATCCATTGAGTATGAACAAGTCATTCTCAATATCAAATTACAGTATTCACAATACATCAGTCATCTAGCTAGAGAACAGACGGCACGAGGTTTTCGAAATGACCATTCTCAATTTAATTCACCACCACCAGCAGAAGAGAAATATTAAAAAGGACCTACGTTGTCGGTTTTCTTCATACCTTGGAGATTGATTGATTTGGTGTAATTATGTTAAATGTAAAGTATTTTTCTGTGTCAAGGGTTGTGTACTTTGATGAAAATTTGTTTCGAAGCACACAACAGATTCTGTTCGGATTTTCTGTTGCCGTTCTGCGTCTTCTGAGATGTTTCGTTCTGCGTTGGAGATGTAACTTTGCTAAGAAATCCTACTTGAATATTCAAAAAGATCAGTATTTCAGTTCCAGTGCTCTAGACAGCGAGCGATCAACAGTACATGTTAATGCTTAGTATGAATCTGAATCTACTTAAATTGCTTCGCGAAAAGTTCGCGCTCATCGCTCAGTGAAAACATTCATTTATCGGCCCTTTTCATTGCTGTCAAATATTTGTATCAAAGAGTTTTGTTATTAAATTTCTTTAATGGTTGTTCTCGACGGCAATAATTTCGATGTTCTTATCTTCTTCACTTCTTCAGCAATCAACAGTACATGTTAATGCTTAGTATGAATCTGAATCTACTTAAATTGCTTCGCGAAAAGTTCGCACTCATCGCTCAGTGAAAACATTCATTTATCAGCCCTTTTCATTGCTGTCAAATATTTGTATCAAAGAGTTTTGTTATTAAATTTCTTTAATGGTCGCCGGCAATAATTTCGATGCTCTTGTCTTCTTCACTTATTTTTTTTTGCTGCACGCGACACCATGACTAAGGGTGGGTGTAGACTAGGGATATATTCATGTGAAGAAATATGATGAGATTTTTAGAAATCGCATCAACCGTTTAAACTAGCGTGAACTTCTATAATGAATATATTCATATTTTCGGTGAATTTATTCACCTAAAGTAGAACTGCATCCAACTTTAGTGATTTCTCACCAGTGAGAAATTCACAAGCGTTTACATATGCTAAATTTATTCAGGTTATATATACCTCGAATAAGTGTATCATATTTATTCTCACCCGTTTACACCTATTTTCACATGAATAAATCCATCTATAGCTATAGATCTCCCTAATGTAAACCCGCCATAACATGTGTTTGTGGCCCCTATGATAAAAAGGTTGAGTACCGCTGCTCTATAGTATAAAAAGTAGAAGTTGAAGCTGTTGATACATACAAGCCGGGGGTACTTCTGCAACCGCTTTTGACGTAGGACTACGTCTTTCATTTCTGTACCGGGGTGCAAATACAAAGTTTAGAAAAAGAGAGAGTGACGCTGGAGTGCAAGGTTTTGAACGTTAATACCTCTTTACCGGTTGAATGGAATGGTATAATAATCACTTCATTCGAAAGATAAAATGTCAAAGAGTTAAATGATTGTCACTTATTGGTCCAAAAAATCGTTTCAAAAGCTTAAAAATTACTTTGAAAACAGGCTATTGAAATCATAACAATCTAGCTCATTGACGATGATTGCTTTTGTGGTGATCGGAATGTGTTCCCGAACACAAACCCAAAATCAAGGCACCTGGAGAAATCTTCATCGCGAATACATGCAGGCTGTGATTTCTTTTACTCGCTTGCAAATGCGCTCGAACGAAGGATTTTGGCGCATTCGGTTCCCGTGATACAATCGTATACAAGAGCATCAGTTACTATTCTGCTTCCGCGTGGAGTGGTCATGAAAACTCTCGTGTATTATTCTCACGAGAGCAAAATAGAATTATGTACCAAACTTCATCAGTTGCTTTTGCAAAACCACGCAAACCCAACGGTTCTTTTCTGGACCACCCACAAGTTTGAAATAGTCGAATCTCATGTTTTGACGTGGGACTACGTCTAACCGGAATATATGGGGGGGGGGGGGTAAAATGAAAACCTAAACACAGAACATGCAGGAAAAAATGAAAGATTCCGAATGCTTATCACTCGAACATTTCTTACTGGATCGGAAAGATGTTTGCATCAATTGATAGGGAATATTTCTACGCTTTGCAATGATTAAAATGTTATTTTTCATTAGATAAACAATTGAATAACTGTAAAATGTTAAGCGTTATTTAAACGCCCTAACTGCCTCGTTTTGATTGGCCCGATTTACGGTTTCCCCAACACAGCCATCAAAACCAAGCAGCCTTGATGAAATCGGCATTGCAAATACATGGAAGTATGGGGACTTTTGTTCTCACCGAAATGTGTTCCCTAACACAGACTTCAATACCAAGCAGCGTTGGAGAAATCGACATTGCAAATACATGAAAGTTGAGGGTATTTTTGTTCTGACTAGATTGTAAACAATAAACTATAAACTAATCGGTAGCTTATGGTAATTTTTAACAGTTACAGTTTCGGGGATATTTTTTTATAATGGACAGTATCGTCAGAAAAACAATAAACAGAAAAGGAAGTTACTAGAAATCTTTTTATGCCCATCTAAAAAAGGCATTATTTCTTAGTTTCCAAGAAAACAGAGACAAAGAATATTAGAAGTATGCAAACTTTATATTCCAGAACCTTTATCGTCTGGTAATTATCTAGAAGGTCATCCTTCTCTTCGATAAAAGACCCGAAAAACACAAAACAACTGCATGAAATGCAAAAAATATGTTTGTTTCGAGCATGCAGTTATGGTATGTTCTGATTCTTACTCCAATGAAACCACAAAAAATTAATACGTTTTTATGTTATTTTATAGTTCTTTATACTTCCATGAATTATATTCGAATTTCGTTATTTGTGTTGGAGTATCAAAAATTATTCTATTTTGAGGAGGCTGAATTAGATGGCTATTAAAACATAATAAAGACGAAGAAAACATATTTTCGGAGTTTTTTCATTCAATCATACCCTCTTCTTCAAATAAATGCCAATAAAGCCTGAAAAATACACATTGGCAACATTACAGAGAACTTCAATGTTCGGTCTGTGACACCGTGCGCGAGTATACGTGTTATGATTTTGCACGCGAGTACAGGAAGGAAGGAAGGTATTGTATTATAGAGACTTTAAACTTTTGCAGTTCATTCGTCTCTAGCCTTGAGAAAGGCCCTTTGAAAACTCTACTCTACTCTATTAATCTACTCCAGCGCAACCACCTCCGCCCTCTTGCCTTGAGAAAGGCACTCGATCCCTCGCCGTCCAGCTCGTCCAGCAACGATGTTGTCCAGTCGGTGTCCACACAAAGAATGGAGTACAGGAGAGTTAAGCTATACAGTCATCCAATTGACCCCCACTATCGGGTCTTCCCATTTCTTCAGCTCACTCTTCAACATACAGTCAGAAATTTCACGGAATGGTTCTGGACCAGTGGACCACTTCTGGTAAGTTCATCTGCTTGTTCATTTCCCTCTATAATGCAATGACCAGAAATCCAGTACAATTGTACTGAACTTATCTAACTTAGTTGCATGACAATTTTTGAAGAGCACATTCTATTATTGCAGTTATTTGCGCCTAAAGAACTGTTGGCCAGTGTCCCATAGTTACAGAGATTTTTATTCTGGGATAGTTCACTACGGCATCTGTTCTTAATCTTTTGCCATCATACTAGAGAAGCATTGGATAACCTATGCCATACAATGAGAGTGTAGACCCACATACCCATTTTAGGTTTAAGGCCCCATGTTCTGCCTATCCCTTTAGTACATGCCCATAGGGCTGTGTTGGCCTTACTAATTATTGAATCAAAGTTTGGATTCCAGTTTAGTTTAGCATCTAGGATTACACCCAGGTATTTCCCTGAAGTGTTGCATTTTATTTCCTCTCACCCAAGATGTAAAGACTGCAGATGCGGGTTTTTTTTGGTGAAAGGAATAATTGTTGTTTTAGAGGGACTTATGTTCAGACTTTCTGTGATACATGATACATGATAAGGTTTACCACTTTCATCGCTCCGTCACCCAGATATGGTTGATACTTTCCTCGTTCAAATTGAATTGGATTTTCAAAAGGAATTTGATATAGTAAGCACATAAGTGCTACTATAGGATATGTAGAAAAATAATAAAATTATAACCATATTATTATAATGTTTATACTATACTTTTTATTAATTTATAGTGCGGATGGTTTGTACTGCAGCTTTCTGCAAAACCCATAAAATATGACATTGGCATGTGTTATTGATGTCAATCCATTTTCAATGTAAATAAAATATTGCTAGATCTTGTAAAAGTTGTCTATAAACTAAGTTTGATCTTTATTTAGTAATTTATCCGCAAGTTGGGCTCCGAATGAAACTCAGAAAAGTCGCTTTGGGTGACGAATATGTTTAGGCCATCTGCATCCTGCTCGATATCACGTCTATCTTGCCATTGATAGATAAGAACCATTATCAAGATTATTTATTTTGACGAGAGTAATTTTAATTTTTTTTCAATTTTTGCAACAAGTGTGTGTGCATTGACTGTGAATTTGCCTGATTGGTAGGAAAACTGGTACATATTTAGATAATGGACATTTAGACATGAATACAGACTTTATGTATTCATATAATCAGTCTTCAGAAAACATACGCTGAACCAGCGGCGTAGTGCGGGTAGACAGCGCCCCTGGCAAACTATGAAAATGGCGCCCCAAACTTTATATTTTGACGTAGGATTACGTCTTTCGGGAACATATGGGGGTACAAATTGAAAAACGATAATCGATCGCATCGTGAAAAATGTCCAATTTCAAACGCTTGTTGCTCAGTCATTTCTTCATGGATTGATGAGATTTTTGCATCAAATTTCAGCACTCTATAACAATTTTTCACCTTGAATAAAATAATATATATCATGTAACTAACTATCGAACAATTGAAAAATCTCAACCCCTATCCTAACGGAAATACCCACTTCTGATTGGTCGAATCGACGACTCATGCGGCGGGTCCCTAACAGAGACATCAAAACCAAGCTGCCTAGTGGAAATTGGCATTGCAAATACATAAAAGTGGGGGGGGAGCTTTTGCTCCCACCGAAATGTGCTCCCTAACAGAGACATCTAAACCAAGCTGCCAGGGGGAAATCGGCATTGCAAATACGTAAAAGTAGGGGGAACTTTTGTTCCTACTGAAATGTGTTCTCTAACAGAGATATTAAAACCAAGTTGCCTGAAGGAAATCGACATTGTAAATACATGAAATAGGGGGATAATTAAAATTAAAATTTGGAACTTTAAAGTTGGTTGCTTCTTGAAATTCCATATCAATGCCCGATCGTGTATTGTGAAAAATTTAGCACAAGTGTAAGTGTAAAATTGTATATGGTAGCAGTTGTGTTAAAAATGACTTGAAATATAAAATGATTTATTTCAATTTTCATAAATAAAAATCAAGGTGTGTTCCAGCTCGAGAACGGGCCGTTTATAGGCGGAAAGGAAAGTTTATAGGCGAAAAAGATTGGTAAAGTGAAGAAATATAAAAAAATGTGATTTCCCATATGCTCTACATATAGTATTAGGTGTTGTTAGTACAATTAAAATTCGCATTGGGTTGAATAAACACTCAGAAAGTAAAAATTATAAAAGAAAATCACCTTCCCATTTCAAATATGTTTTCTCTATATTAAAGTAACATGTTTTTACTGATGAGAAAAATTGATAATTGTGTTCGGTATTGGTAATTATCTGGATAACTATGGTGAGTTTTTTTTCTCTTTATTTCATCCATACATAACACAGGATGCATCTCGTTTAGGACCACAGAGGGCGGTTTTCATCATATCTCGTTCCACTTCGGTATCTTTCACCTGATACGCACCATCCAACGACTGTTTACCATCCTTCTGTCATCATCATTCGGTAAACACTGGTGGAGTGAACAAACAATACCCAACAACCAAAAAAAGGGCCCTTTTCAGGGCCACCGAATCATTATTAAAGAGCTTAACGATGTAATTCTTCAAACATATCCAAAATCAGCAGAGAGCCTAACGAAATCCTACGTCAACTATGCGGTCGTGTCTCGGACACAACCCTCCTGTGACTTTTTTATTTTTCACTAGTTTTGTGATTGTGATATTTTGAGAAAACTACTCACTTATACCAATGTTCACCTTGAGCAGTTTATTCGTATTTAGAAGGCTAGATATATCATTACCAACTTCGCTTATTCTCTAGTCAAATTTTTGCCTTGCGTGCTTTAGCTGAAGCAAAATTATCCACAATTGCATCTAAATCAAGATTTCTTAACGATTCTTCTTCGATCGGAAGAACTGCCCAGCCATTGAGTCGGTTTTAGTTCATTTTAAAACGCAGATATATTTAATCAATTTAAACTTGATGAGACTGTGTCCGCACGATGCCACTGTAACTGGAAGCGTCAGGAAAATTTGTAGCGCCGTCTCGATGTTAGGATAAACTGGTTCGATAGAATATCTGAGAATAATGTTGAAGATGCCTGAAGGCGTCGAAGAGTTCAAGTCAGGGAAAAAAGGGTGTACCGTTTAAAATCCGCACACAAAATTCATTCTCAAAATTCGAGTTTTTATTCGATTATCACTAAATATTCAGGGTAAAAAAAGAAACCATTAAAGCTAGTTTTGGTATCACTCATTTGATTTATTGCGCCTTAATTTCCGAATGCACGAACCTTGGCCTTAGGGGAGGACCCCTGTCTGGAAGGTTAGAAAATAATGAATTTTCGTGAATTTTTTTTGGGATGTTACGAATAAAGTGAAGTGTTCGGGTATTTTGGTTATTGTTTAAGTATATTTGAAGATGTGTTTTCCATCTTTTTAGTGCACGAATAATGATTATTACGCTGATGACAGCTGGATGCATAGATGCTGTATGAAAATCAGTACCTTGCTG
Source organism: Toxorhynchites rutilus septentrionalis (assembly GCF_029784135.1). Taxonomy (NCBI): domain Eukaryota; kingdom Metazoa; phylum Arthropoda; class Insecta; order Diptera; family Culicidae; genus Toxorhynchites; species Toxorhynchites rutilus. The sequence continues at coordinate 192,445,636 of NC_073745.1, read as the reverse complement.
GTGGTTTCGTTTCTTAAACAATGGGGTGTCGTAGAATAAATTCCAATGAATATTTTGAAACAATATTCCTAAAGCGTTACATAGAGGTTTTTGGAAATTCGAAAAATTGGCAAAAGGGCGGCCATTTTTGTAAAAAACGAATAATTTTTCATGAAAAATCGCTATTTAGAAGCTCTTAAAAAATCGAATAAATGAGATATCAAAAAACGACTATGTAACGCTTTAGACAATCAATCCAATTTTCCATGCTGATGAAAAATTTCATCCGAATCGGTCGAGTAGATCCTGATCCACCAGTTCAAAGAACATCGTTTCATGAAAAACGCATTTAAAAATTCGTACAGCAATACTATATCCCTTGAGGTGACTTCATACTTTTGGCTGTATCTTTCCAACGAAATCAAATAGCAAAAAATCCTTTTAGGGCAACTTTTCTGAGGGCATAAGCTTCCCAAAAATGCAAAAAAAACAAAAATTCGATTTGTTCGATTTTCCAGACCGGGGTCCTCCCTTAACCCCAGCCATAAGGTTCTGCACGACTTCAGAAACGACAGTTTTTTGCATATTATCCATGCTTCGTCATTTCTTCTACATTCTTCACCACATTATGTCATTTTAGAAGGATCCCCATAATGATGCCCCAATAATTTCATAACGGCCCAGTATTTTTCTATTGGGCGCAGTTCCGGAGTGTTTGGGAGTTCGGATCTTTCGGCACGAAATCGACATCATTCGCCTAATAACACTCCAGAACGTCCTTTGTGTAGTGGCATGGTGCCAAATCCGGCCAGAAGATCGTCGAGCTTTCAGTAGAGGGAGAAGCCATTTTTGGAAACACTTCCAAAAACATCTGTCCATTCATGGTGCTGGCGGTAATAAAAGTTCCGCAAGTACAAATCGCTAAGAAATTCAACTTTGACAAAGATGTCGAAGACAGAATACTGTATCCGGAGGTACTCGGGAACATCCAACTTATTCTTGGCAGTCACATAGAGGTTTCCTGGAATATGGTTGAGGTTCGCCTTCCCCGTGTCTTGTCATCCTTTACGTAGCAGTGTGGCATCGTTAACTTTTCTGGTGATACAATTTACGGGCGCGGCCTTTTGCAACCGTATGCTGTTTCTCGACACGGTTTGGGGACTTTTAAACCTTAAGCATAAGTAGTAAAGCTCGAATTTTGATATTCTGCCTTAAATTCTTGCTCAAATGCAACTTTTTAGCCTCGTCTCGAACCGTTAAAAGTCCCCAACCATGCGTTTGTGATCGTTCTCGTTGACCTGACGGCTTTTTTTTCGGATCTACGCTTCCGATCAATAGTCAGACGTTCCTCAAACCGTTTTATGACACCCTGGAATTCGCGATTCCCAACTTTTTTACGATGGCACGATGCGACAGATCCTTATTCTCAAAGTACTCGTGTAAAGCTTTTTCGCGCACTCGCTGTTCTTTTCTCACCAATTCAAAATTTTTGCGCACCTGATGAAATGAACTTACAAGAGTGTAAACAATACACATTAACCCTTTGCGGTTGGAATTAATTTGCCTTGAAAGAAGTCCTCTTATCTTTCTACGCTAATAATATTTAGTTTTTCTCGAGTACCGTTATCTTTTATTCACAGAAACTCCGTATTCATTTATAAACAAGGTTTTGACATCAAAACTCTTTTAGAAGAAAGTGTAAACTATTACATAGTTGAGTAATGTATTTAGTATGATTCCTTGCTGTGGTGGCTGAGACCAGACAAACGACCGCAAAGGGTTAAACTATGTCTCCACAAAATTACCCAACGGATCGGAAGTTAGAGCAATTTGAGTGTGTGCGGATTTTAAACGTTACACTCTTTAGGTCTTTCATTTGCGTCTTGAACCCTTCCACCTCTGATACAAGTTCCTCTGTATCAACGTCTGAAGAATACTTCCGTCCGAAATTTGACGCAGCCTGCTTCAATTGATCCATGCTCATAGATGTTCGCATTAAGTAGCTTTAAAATTGTCAGGGATACCAAGTTGAATACACTTTTGTTTTGCATTCATGCCATTCATTAGATGCTCCTATCTTCATCTCCTCGAATGATGTACGCAAGGCTTTAGGTCTAAGGGCATGTCTTTCTATTGTAACAATTCATTAACTTTATCTACTCTATTTAGGATTCTTTCCACTGTTGTGTTTGGTCGAATCTGATAAATCAGTGAGAACAATAAAGACGAAACAAATGGGCCTTTACAATGTTCATACCGCTTGCCATTTTGATGACCATCTTGTATCGGAATGCCCTTTCAACGATACTCCCAAAGACTCAAAAAGTACATTCCAACGTGTAGTTGAACTGCTGAAATATCTGAACTGAAATAACAACGACAGTCAGATATGTTGAATGCACCTTCCTCCAGTTTTTGCAGACTATCATTACCGTTCTAATAATGCAGTTTAGGCAATAACTATAAAATATCACATAGCATTGTGGGGCGCCCAGACGTGCGTAGCGGAAAATTGAAAGGGGTATGTATTGGTGTAATGTGATACTGGATGTTTCAATTTTGCGAATATCAAAGAGAGGTTAGGGGCTGTCCACATACCACGTGGACAGAAAAAGCACGATTTAGGTGTTGGCAGTAGAAACAACAATACTTGAAGTGGATTGTATATTGTGTCATAATATGAGCTTCATCAGTGCCGAACTTTTCGAGTTTTTGAAGCGCATCGTAACGAACAGAAAATTTTATATGCATAGATTTTTTATCAATTAAAAAGAATTTTAATAAAAAAAAGATGAAGTAGAAAGCATGTACTGATATCTATAGATCTTCACTTGACGAAGGATTGAGGTTAGGTTAGGGTAGGTTTTGTATTATAGAGACTTTAAACTTTTTCAGTTCATTCGTCTCTAGCCTTGAGAAAGGCCCTTGGAAAACTTTACTCTACTCCTGCACTACACCTCCACCTCCGCATTACCTTGAGAAAGGCACTCGATCCCTCGCCGTCCAGCTCGTCCAGCAACGATGTTGTCCAGTCGGTGTCCACACAAAGAATGGAAAAGGATTGAGGAGTAAAGGATCAAATTTTTTTCGATTTCGGAACGCCTGTAGTTTCGATATAATTGAATACATGAAGATAAAAAATACAGCATTTTCAAGCTACAAATTTCTAGTTTAAGAATATCGTACGTACATATTTTCAGTTTGATATTTAGATGCGTTCTAGACAAAAGACATTGCATCAAAAACAAATTTTTTGGTTTGCTTCCAAAGTTTTTATAGATTTTAAAAATATATTCCCAATAATAATCCAATCAACCTGATTATTTCGCTTCCATTTGATACATAGAAAGTTTCAGTAGAACTGTTTAATATAGAGGCTATCGAATGAAAAATTATGATTCAATTTTGAATTAGCAATACTTCATGAAATAATGAACGCATAGCAAATCGATGGTCAAAACTGCCCATGGCAAACTTTAAAATATTCTATACAAGGTCCAAATGTTGCTTTGACGAATTATTTTATAACTGAGTTACAGCATTTCAAAAATCACTCAAAATTTTAGATGTCGCATGTTGCTCCTTCATTTTTTTTGTCGAGTGTAGTTCTTTGCCCACTACGGAATACGATTAGTCACAGGAAATATCGGTTCATTTACACACTCGATTCACTTTTAGTAGTCAAAACAATACGAGACCTTTTACGTAATAGTTCTAATAGCGTATAGCGTATTAAAAATATTTGCAATATATATTTTCTCATTTTCCAAACGCTTATTGACCATTCTGCATTTAGTGTCTAGATGGCTTCCAAAGAGCTCGTGGGGATAAATTACACCATTGATTACTAACCTTGCCTGAAAAGTTATTTGTATAGCTTTTTAGTTTCTCCAATCTATGTTGTTTTGATTTTCCTCCGCTTAAATCAATGAAAACCTAAACACAGAACATATAGGAAAAACTGAAAGATTTCGAATGCTTATAAATCGAATATTTCTCAATAGATCGGAGAGATGTTTGTATCAATTGATAGGAAATATTTCTACGCATCTATCACCATGAATAAAGTGTTTTTTTCGTGAGATAGAAAAATTGAACACCTGTGAAATGTGAAATGTTAAAATGAAATGTTAAGCGTTATCTAAACACCCTTCCGGCCACATTTACGGTTTTCCCAACACAGACTTTTAAATCAATGTACAGGTCGGACTCGATTATATATAGTCGACCATTTTTTTTTCAACAATTATTTTCAAATCCTATACATAATCGAATCTCAAGAAAACAATTTTTTCATTAATGTATGAATGTCAAACTTCAATAGCAAAATAGCTTTTTTGTGATTCGATTATGTATTGCATTCGAAAATTAACGTTGAAAGTGAAATTGTGATAATATACAATCGAGTCCGACCTGTATCTGGGGTATCCGCTTTGCAAATACATGCAAATGGAGGGGGATTTTTGTTCCTATCGAAGTGTGTTCTCTAACACAGGCATTAAGACCTAGGTGCCTAGAGAAATTGGCATTGCAAATACATGCAAGTTGGGGGAATTTTCGTTCCCATCGAAATGTGTTCCAGCCATCAAAACCAAGGTGCCTTACATTACGTGGCGTTTGTTCAAATTCTTTACTTACACAGCGAATATGTTGAACTCAATTGAATTCGAAAATTGTCTCAGTCAATCAATAATTTAATCAATTTGTTTAACGAACAAATGATTACTAAGCCAACGGTAGTCCCACGTCAACCTTACGGTTATGTCATAGATATAACCCACTCATTTTTTTAATTTTGATGGCTAGTCATGCATTGACAATCTCACGCAAATGTAAATATCGTTTCCTAGAAATCGACGAAATTAAAATACTTTGGAAAAATGATGTTACACGCAATTCTGTTTGAAAAATTATACAGACATTATTATCCTTAGACTAACTGTTCTCGAAATAAAACAAAATGTATAGAAAATTGTATTTGATGAAAAACCATTTACGCATATCATGACATCTCAACCATTATGGAATCGTTTATTTTGTAGCATACGCCGTAACTATAAAAGTTCGATCAAAGGAAATTCACAGTTTACGTGAGATATTTTGATAATACAGATTTCTCTGAAGAAGTAGATAAAATATGTGAACTTTTGACTGGGCAGCTCAATCCATTTATTGATAAATACGGAGAGTTTTGAAATTCTCGAACATGTATTATTTAATTTAATTTTGAATGTATAGGCGATTGTATTTAAAAAAAGGCGGGTGGGTAATGTCGAGGATATAACCGGAGTGACGTAGGACTATACAAAGTGGACATCTTTTGTTAAATATATATTTTAAATATATTGTTTTATTTTCTTCTCCTACGTGAATACCTACCTATCTACCTGAAAAATGGATTAGTTTACTGTTTACTCTTTATGAATATGTTGATGGTTCTGAAAAGAACCTTTGGTGTTGTGTTTTTGTTATCACTCAATATTTCCATCTTGTTCGGTTAAACCTTCCTGTTTAGCTATTGCGTTTGCCACTCGCCACAGCTTTCACAGTTGGAAAATTTCAATCCAGCTTGTGACATGTTGTTCAATAAATTACATTTAATGCGACGTGCCGGAGAAACACTTTGCCATTCACTGAAACTAATTGTTGCCTTGATGAGCGCCGAACCGAAGCTGCTCTGTTCTTGATGCGGGTTTTCTGATTGTCGTGAGCAGCTTTGCAAGCCAACTCGAGCACTCCGGCGGCCGAAACTCTATAATCGCTGTTAGGTATACTGGTGCTCCGGCACCAATCCGTTCGGCCTAGTTACCCTTGCGGAGCAATCAGTGAATGCGACCAACAGGGAACTGGAGACCTGCACGGCTCGAGTGAGACTTTGCCTTTCCCTTAACTTGTCCTCCTTTGTTACGTCCACGATGCCGATGCCGTACAACTACACGGGTTTACGGTTTGAAAGAAAATAAGATATTTTTTTGGGGTCCGCGTGTTTTATACTCTAGCGGTACACACTCACAGGATAGAGACAAATCGACAGACTTAGACAGAGGGGCGAGTCCAACGAGACGAACGAATGAGCGTTAAAAGGGAGCGATGGCAAAAAAAATATATTCATTACGATTTGTTCGCTCGTTGGATTCACATGCAGGCTAAAAAGGGTCCTTTTCAGGATCACAAAATTATCTTCAATCTAAAGAGTTTATTGTTTTGTTATCACTCGATATCCCCATCTTGTTCGGCTAAACCTTCCTGTTTAGCGATTTTTTGCCACTCGCCACAGCTTTCACAGTTGGAAAATTTCTTCCCATCCAGCTTTGTGACATGTTGTACAGTAAATTACATTCAATGCGACGTGCCGAAGCTCCACTCAGTGTCACATTGGAGGCGATTTTAACCTGCAATTGAACATTTGCGATGACAGTGGTACAGTGTCGACTTTCAATGTGGGGTCATAATTTGGATCTCTATGTTTACAAAAATGTCCAACTAAATATGTCGCATTACATGTCCGTCCAATTAGCTAAATGTCGAACTAATTGTAAATTACTGTACTTTCAATCTGGAAAAAATTTAAGGAAAGTCCCTAACTATCAATAAGCTCAGAACAACTGCCAAATTCACATACTCATCAGATTCTGGCAAACAAATTATGAAAAAATCAATTTGTGTTTTATTCTTATTTTGGATAATGTTTTAGAAAGCATTGAACTGTATTTTTTAAACTCTTTTTTGGAAGGTTTAATGGCCCTGAAAAGCGCCTTGTTTTATGGTATGGTTCCAATTTAGAAAACTTAGTACTCGTGGTTTTGAAAAAAACCATTTCGAACGCCCTCAATGCCGCCTTGTTCTGGATTTGCCACCAAAGCAGTTTGTATAAAGAACAAACTTTTTTCTTCTGCTACCTGATGCCGTTTTGCGATTGCGTTTGCCACTCGCCACTCGCTGCAACTGCCTGTTGTCTTGATGTCCACCGAACCGAATGTGTTCTGTTCCGAATGCGGGTTTTCTTATCGTCGCGAGCAGCTTTGCCAGCTAACTCGATCACTTCGGCGGCCAAAACTATATAACGCCGGCTAGGTGGACTGGTGCACTGGTACTAACGCGCTCGGCCTAGCTACCCTTGCGGGGAACTCCAGATCAACACGGTTCGAGCGGGGTTTTGCCTTTCCCTTCACTTTTCCTCCTTTACCATGTCCAGACATGGTTGCTTGAGTTGGTTTGTTGATGTGTTGTGATGCGAACCGATGTGGTGTACGGTTTGAATGAGAATGATCGTTACGGAAGGAAGGAAGGTATTGTATTATAGAGACTTTAAACTTTTGCAGTTCATTCGTCTCTAGCCTTGAGAAAGGCCCTTTGAAAACTCTACTCTACTTTACTCCAGCGCTACCACCTCTGCCCTCTTGCCTTGAGAAAGGCACTCGATCCCTCGCCGTCCAGCCCGTCCAGCAACGATGTTGTCCAGTCGGTGTCCACACAAAGAATGATCGTTACGGCAGCGGAGCGGGGATTTTTAAGCTGACTGGCTGGCTCGAGAATTACGCATGTGTGAGACTGCGACCAATGTTTCGTTCATTTTTTTTCTTTTTCCCTTCCAACCGTGCTTCATTCTATTTCGCTGCTGCTCTGGTTGCCCGTTTTGGTCGGTACGATTGGAGGAGCATAAAATGGACCAATCAAAAATGGGCACATAGTGCATTCTGACAATGCTTGATATTTCACAATTATTCAATTATTTATCTCAAGAAAAGTGAAATGTTATTCGTTATGATAGATGCGTAGATATATTTCCTATCAATTGATGCAAAAACCTTTGCGATCTATTGAGAAATGCTCGAGTTATAAGCGTTCCAAATCTTGCATTTTTTCCTACTTGTTCTGTGCCTAGATTTCCATTTCACCCCCTATATCTTCCGGTTAGACGTAGTCCTACGTCAAAAAAACTTCCTGTCCACGTGGACTCAGTCTATACTCCCTCCCCCCTCTCAGTGGACAAACTAACATGAAATACAAACTCATTTAATTTTACATTGATTCACGGTAGACGATGATGGTACAGATAACGAATTTATATTCCTCAATCGGAAATCCACAAGTACCTCATGGATTTTAAGGTGTGCCAGTACCCGCTCATGTACTGGCAGCGAACGTAACTGGATAGCAATATGCTTTCCCATTATATCACACTCGTCGTCGGCGTTGCATCCTTCATGGGTAGATGTGCTCAACTTGTTATTCGAGTTACTTGGATCGCGGGCAGCTCCAATGACCTCCAACTTTCTTTTTCTGCCTCGCCCGCTCGCGCGCTTGTGTTGACGTGGAGGACTCTCGCTCTTTGGATGACAATTACTTGGGAATGGCTTAATCGGTTCAGTCAGAATCTCATCACAAGACACAAAATTTATTTCAGGTTCAGGATCAGAGGTCATTTCGGTTGTTTCTTCCTGGAAAAAAATATTTTTTCTTAACAAAAAAACTAGGAAACAATCATTAGAAGACAACCATTGCACCCTCAGACGGTCATTTTTTCAAATAAATTAGTGGGGCCTATTATTTTTAAACCACTACATTTACATTCTACATACTACATTCATATTATTTTTATACCACTACATTGAATCAAATTTCTAATTATGAAATCGTTTAAATCTGATCGAATGAAAGTGCTCGAATTTTATGTATTGCGAATTGCATATTTTTAAACGTTTCTAAACATTTAATATGAGAAATGATGAAATGATTAAAATAAGATACAATATTTACTTACAATAATACCATGATCACCAAAATAATCACTCTCTGTTCCAGTTTCTTCCACCTCAGCAATTCGCATAACGTAAGCCATGTCGTTAAACCATGTCAGGGATGGCTTGTATACAGTTCCTGTACCGCTTTTCTTGCTTTTCTGTATTTTTTTCACTTCCAAACTGTAACAGGATCTCAATGTTTTGATTTTTCTCGACACATCTCTGGTTCCGAAATTCGGAAGATTCATTTGCTCAGCTATAGTTTGCAGCGAAAGAAGCCTGCGTTCGCGATCGCGATATTCCGAAAGGAGTGTGTTCCACAGATTTTCATGCTCGCGATATAGTTTGACGAATTTTTCAGTCTTTTCCCAACTCCAGCGTGAAGACATGGTCCAAAATAATACAATGTTACTCCACTACACAGTATGTTCAAAAACACGTTCTAGTGTCCGTTGGCGCTTTGGTGCAAAACTGGAGTACAATGTGCCAGTAAATAATAAATTTCGTATTTGCTGGAGAAGCCAGCTGTCCGCATTCCACTGGCTTGTAACTAGAATCAAATGTTTACAAGTCGCTAATGGCTGTCATTCAGCTGGTAGATTCCTTCAGGGATGCCAGATGATTTTTTTATAATAAACGATTTGAAAAATATTAAATATGCTTCCCGATTTTATTGAAAACTAGCTGACTCGGCAAACGTTGTTATGCCATATAATTTATTCCTAGAGAATATTTTGATTAGAGATGGGCGAGCGCTCACTAGCCGCTCTTTTGAGCCGGTACGTCAGAAAGAGCGTACGATCCACGGTTCTTTAAAAATGAGCCGCGGCTCTTATATGTACGGCTCTTGAATGAACCACGGTTCAAAAAAGACCCACGGTTTTTTTATGAGCCGTGGCTCTTTTTGAACCGCGGTTCATTTAAGAGCCGTTCCTTTGAGAACCACGGTTAAAAAAAACGGCGGTTCATAGAAGAACCGTGTTTCTTTTAAGAGCCGGCTTATTGATAAAGAATCGTGAATCGTACGCTCGTTCAGACGAACCGCGACTTGCGGCACTGCGGAAGAAATATATGTTTCCCATGCTGCTTTTTAAGCGGTTTCATTTAACTGTTTGTATGTTTGTAAACTTTATCGGATTACATATTTTCTCGAAATCCCATAAATATAGGTATCTAATGAAAGGACTTGACTAGTAAGAAACAGTTATTTATGTAAAATGGAAATCCAAGATGGCGGACGTTACAAAATGGCAGACAACTAATTTCGTCAAAACCCCATTAATATGGGTATCAAATGAAAGGGCTTGACTAGTGGATCACAGTTATTTATGAAAAATGTAAATTCGTTTATCCGTATATCCGTAAAATGTTTGGGATATAAAACGGGGAGAAAACTGTGTCGTTATCGAATACAGGTCGGACGCAATTTCACTTTCATCGTTAATTTTCAAATCCAATACATAATCGAATCACTAAAAAGCTATTTGTCTATTAATGTTTGACATTCATACATCAATGAAAAATTTGTTTTCTTGAGATTCGATTATGTATAGGATTTGAAAATAATTGTTGAAAAAAAAAAAGGTCGACTATATATAATCGAGTCCGACCTGTACTGCTATATTCTCCCAACTGATAATTCGACATGATTAACATTATATGGATCAAGTGAAATCAGTTCTAGTGATCTAGCAATCTACAAACCTTGAGTCAGACGAATTAGTATCCTAACAAATACTGCTAGATCCTCGCTTCAAGCAGCAGGGTTTTGAGGCTAACAGAAAGTACAACTATGCACACCAGTCGTTGATAAGGATGCTAAAAATGACATCCATAGAAAACACACCTACGAAACTACCACAAATCGTTGGTGATGAAGCGCTGTCATCTGTATGGGAGGAGTTTGATGCATTGGTTGGCAATTTTCGATCCTAACATGATCCAAAAGCTGTTGCAACATCCATTGTAGGTAAACATTTAGCGGAACCACATTTGTTGAGACGAAGCGATCCTTCGTTTTGGTGGAATGAAAGGAAATCTATCTCTCCGCGGCTCTATCATATTTTTGACGTAGGATTACGTCTTTCGGGAACATATTGGGGTACAAATCGAAAATTGAAAATCGAGCACATCGTGAAAATTGTCCAACTTCAAACACTTATTGCTCAGTCATTTCATGATGGATTGATGATATTTTTGCGTCAATCGATTTCGGCACTCCATAACAATTTTTTATATTGAAGAAAATAATATATGTCATTAAACTAACTATCAAACAATTCAAAAATCTCAACCCATATCCTAACGGAAATACCCTGATTGGTCGAAATTGACGACACATGCGGCAGGTCCCTAACAGAGACATAAAAACCGAGCTGCCTGGGGGAAATTGGCATTGCAAATACATGAAAGTCGGAGGCATTTTTATATTTCAAGTAAGGTGAGTGATACGATTCATTCTAGCAAATTAAATTAGAATTTGGAACTTTAATGTTGGTTACCTCGTGAAATTTAATATCAATGACCGATCGTATATTGTGAAAAATTTAGCACAAGTGTAAGCGAAAAATTATATATGGTAGCAGTTGTGTTAAAATTGACTTCACATATGTCACGATCTATTTCAATTTTCATAAATAAATACCAAGCGCTCGAGAACGGGTCGTTTGGTTTAAGCTGTCTGTTTTGTTGTGTTCATTTTCACTCAAGAAAAGTTTTTACGGCGAGAAAAATTGGAAAAGTGAAGAAACATTAGAAAAAGTGATTTTCCATATACTCTACATATAGTATTAGTTGTTGTTAGTCCAAATAAAATTCGCATTGGATGAATAAACACTTAGAAAGTAAAAAATTATAAAAGAAAACTACCTTTTCCATTTCAGATATGTTAAAGTAACATGTTTTTACTGATGAGAAAAATTGATAATTGTGTTCGGTATTGGTAATTATCTTATATTACATTTGTGAGTTTTTTTTTCTTTATTTCATCCATACATAACACAGGAGGCATCTCGTCTAGGATCACAGAGGGCGATTTTAATCATATCTCGTTCCACTTCGGTATCTTTTATCTGATACGCACTATTCAACAACTGTTTACCATCCTTCTGTCATCATCACTCGGTAAACACTGGTGGAGTGAACAAACAATACCCAACAACTAGACAAAACGGCCCATTTCAGAGCGACCAAATCATTATCAAAGAGTTGGACGATGTAATTCTTCAAACATATCCAAAATCAACAGATAGCCTAACGGAATCCTACGTCAAATATGCGGTCGTGTCTCGGACACAACCCTCTTGTGACTTTTTTGAAAATATTATGTATTCTGGCAACTTCAGTACCATGTGAGCGAGTTTTCCGAAAGCAAGACAAGTTTGCAGTGAAAGATGTAGTAGACTTTCATCAGATAACGTTGAAAAAACAATGTTTATAAATAAAAAAAAGAAGATCATTGTGATGGAAATATATTAGAGAAAACCTTCAGAAACGTAATATTTTTACTTTTCTCTGCACTGATTATTGTTTTAAAAATTATTTTTGACGTCTTCCATTCTTTACATATCCGAATAAACCAGTTCTTGAAAAGAGCTGTCGAGCCGCTCAAATGAGCCGGCTCTTTTCATTGAGCGCACGATTCTGAGCCGCTCACTGAAATGAACCGTTTTGCCCATCTCTAATTTTGGTTGATAAAAATAACGAATATATTTCAAGATAATTTGTATGTTATCGTTCAGATCTGGCAAATCGATCTAAATGAAGATTTTCATTCCAAAACATACATTGCGTAACGCTTTATTTGGAATTTTCCCCTTTTTATTTTACCCCTTTGCGGTCGTTTGTCTGCTCTCAGCCACCACAGCAAGAAACTAAATACTAAATACTTTATTCTACGATGTAAAAGTTTACATATTTCTATACGAGTTTCAATGCTAAGAGAACTTTTTTACGAATGTATACGAAGTTTCTATGAACAATAGGTAACGGTACTCGGTAAAAACAAAATAATATAAGCGTGGAAAGAGAAGAGGGTCTCTTTCAAGGGAAATAAATTCCGGCCGCAAAGGGTTAAATGGAGGGCTCAAAAGGAAAGTGGGTGTAAATGACTTGATCGATTTCTCTTCATCAACTTTTTCTTTAGTTAATTATTCAACTGCAAAAACGTTCCAATTTAAGGTTTGCTATAGATTCCGACAGATGCGGTTCTGATCTATCTTCCATATTGTCAAATACAGCTGGGAATATGTCAAGTACAGCTGGGATCTAAGTTCTGACCAAAAGAGAGAGAGCCGATGTAGATAAATCGATGATGTCAATTACACCCCTTTCATTTTGAGCCCCTAATATATCCTTACTCTATATATGAAGGGCTCAGAAGGAAAGGGTGTAAGTAACTTGGTCGATTTCTCTTCATCAACTTTTTCTTTGGTTAATAGTTCAAAAACGCTCCAATTTGGTTTTGCTATAGTATCCGATAGATCCGATCCGATGATATCCGATTATCAAATACAGCTGGGAATGTGTTTGCAGCTAAGTTGTGACCAAAAGTGAAGTCGATGGAGAGAAAACGAGGATGTCTCCTACACCCCTTGCATTTTGAGCCCCTCATATAAGATATGCATAGTTATTTTTTAGAATGTTCCTATTTATCTCAAATATCTTCCAAAGCATTCTATCATTCTGATTTGGGTGAAGACAAATTCACAAAATATATGCACGACGCAGATCTGATCAGCCGTTCTCCTGTGATGATGTGTTATACGTACGTGGGAAAACTCTCTTTTATATATAAAGATTGTAGAACACAAAAAAAAATTGAAATTCGTTCAACTACATAACGCGTGAAAGAGGTCAAGGTTTCGTTCAAGTACTTGATTTTCTAACTTTTTGTAGTATGTGCACATTGTCCTAATTGTGTAAATAGAAATGATACTAAAGAATACAAATTACACCGTGTTTATTTCCGAGATTTTCGATTTCTATTTGTTATTTTTTGGAATATTTATGTGTAAAAATCTTCGAATATCTACAAAATGCAGTGCATTCATGTATTAAATGTGAGTAAAATGTTTTCTGAACAAAATTTATCGTTACATCTGGCAACTCTGTACAACCCCACTGACTGGCACAGTGTAAAAGAGGCATAACACTAAGCACTTAACACACTGCCATTGTATCTATACTAAGGTAGTGTAGTACGTAAAATATGAGTGAATTGCAAACGAAAAAAAATGTGTCGTCACTAATTCCGTTGAGTATGAGGATTGAACAGGAAAACCAAATAAAACTTGAAAATATTCCAATTTCATTCCATTTGCATTTCTACATGAAACTGTTTCAAAAGTTAAATAAAAAATATGGATAAGAAGTGTTTTCTGACGTAGAATGTGTATGAGGATGGTTATACACTGTTTGACCGAAGCCAAATATTTGACTTTTTTTGACTCCTCGGTATGTCGAATTAAAGGTAACTTACTGTATCCTAAATTTGGAGAATTTTTCCACCTGTACCATTGCCAAATCTGAACTTTTCGCTCATGTATTTGATACTACCTAGCAAACATTAAACCGTATGAATATTCATAACAATATACGCATATAAAGCCGTATATAACGATTTGACATTTCTTTCCGACAATTCTACCACTTCATCAATCGATGACATGGAAAATCGTGTTTTTGCATTCTATACGATTTTAGATATTTATATCCATATTTTGATTGATATTTTATGCGATTGTGGTTTGATACGGATTTATATGTGACTTATCGTGTGCAAAGCTATACGATTTAATGTTTGCTGGGTAACGAAGGGTTCCCATTACACAAATATCCGTGGTTAGGTGGTTCATGACACACATATCATACCGGGGGTTGTTGGTTCGATTCCTGTTCTAGCCGGGCGATTTTTCGTCAAATAAGTTTCTGCCGACTTGCAGTGGTACACGCAAATTTGTCTCCCTAAATATAATATAATCATTTCTATCCAAAATCGGCATCTCCATCAATATCGACTATCAATATGATTTATGCTCCATATACGCTCTATCCCAGCAAACACTAAATCGCATAACAAGCGTATATATAACATCATATGCCCTAAAATTTCGTTGGCATATAATGCGCCTAACTGGCATATGCATGCAAAAGTGGAGGCCATATACATACATGGTAAATGCTTACCGAATTTGTTTGGATAAATATGCAACTTTGACCGGATATAATAGCGATTATGTTGAAATTGAATTGCGATCAAATATGAATATATTCATGAATTGTCAAAGCACCAAATACGACTTTTGCCATACTCGTATACGTTTTATTACAGACATAGAAAAAAAACAAATGGCGCAAAATATTTTCGTGATATATTTATTATAGCCTCACGAATCGCCATTTTAATATATGAGTATTTATGTTTGTATAAATAATAATTGTTTGATTGACTTGTGTTGGGAGTAGAATATGAATGTTTAAAATGGCACAGATTGATGTTTGGTGAAAACTGCTCCAGACGACTCCGGTCGTCTGGATTATCATCCACCTCTCGCGCGGCTATCTGAAATTTAATTCAACAGCGGTTAAAACTTTCGAGTGCATCAGCATTTCATTGACATTTCAATGTGATGTAATATGTTCTTTATTAGGATTTAATATGATTTACTGTTTCATGATTTTCTTCAGCATGCAACACGATGTACTAGAGTACTGAATCAATTTAAATTATACGCTTATACGACACACAAACTGCATCAGCGTAATATACGCATATGATGCGGATTAAATATATTTTACGACAATGTACATCATAAAATTGATGTTTATTATACCGAATTGCGACTTAATTTGATAATGGTATATAAAATCGAGTTTTTACATTTTATACGATTTCAAATATACACGATACATACTTTGATTGATAATATATGCGATTATGATTTATTCGGATTTCTTGTAAGACTTGGCACGTGCAAAATTATATGATTTGATGTTTGCTGGGTAGGCATTTAAGAATATACAGGGATGGCCAAACGGTAGTCCGCGGTCTACCGGTCGCCGGCGTAGGTATTCCTAGGCGCTCGCCAGCTAGTCTGGGATACTGTCACCTCCAAGCGCAATGTACTAAATATGCACCTTTTGTCGTAATCTTTATATAAGGTGTTTATGCTATCCCCAATAAAACATAATAGTTGTAAGAGTAGATATTTTTCATTCAGATTGTTAGTTATTTCATATTAACGCATCCAGATGCTCGATCCTAACTAATAATAAACTTTACTTACACTAGGAACAATTTAGACTGTTTTCTCCAGGCATATCATTTGTTAAACCAATTGAAAATGCTAAAAACATCCAGCATAAAGTTTCGAAAATCAATAAAAACTAAATTTTTGAAGAAAACTTCGTGATAAATGAGAAATTATAAATTTCTAAAATTAAATATTGGGCCTTATGTAATTCTAGTTGAACAGAATTTTGCTTGTTAGCTCTATTTTGCTGTATATAGATACAGTCGGCATAATTTTTCGAGCTGTTTGGTTTGCTTGTTGCATTCCTGATGTTTTGCTTTAACCCTATACTCACGTATAAGGTCTAACAGACCGAGAATCAATGAGGTGGTTGAATTAAATAACTATTAAAACTGAATGAAGATAAAGAAGAATATTTTCTGGAGTTTTTTCATTCAATTATATCTTTTTCTTTGAATAAATACCAAAAATGCCTAAAAATGCACAATAGCAATATAACAGAGACGCGCACCGTTTGTGAGTACGATTTTTCGCGCGAGTACAGGAGGGTTAAGAAACATTTCGGTAACGTTTCAAAATATGCAATTCGCCGACGCTCGAGAAAGAACTCGATGATGGCCAATATTTCCGATAGATAGTTCTTATACTTCTAGTTAATTGAGGAATATAATAATCATCTTGGGTATATTTTTATGGAAAACAATTGCTTTGGATATTCATAAATGACAATTAAAAAAAACAACAATTTTGATTGATGAACTTTGCCGGAAATAAAGTATTACTTATCAATTATTTAGTAACCGGTAATTATTTCTATTTTATAGAATAATTTATCATTAAATATTTATTTGTATGACCTATGATTTTCCTATTCAATTAGAAAAAAGTGATTCGCCTCTAATTGGACATCTAGCTAATTGAACAGACCGATAATGCTGCATGAATAATTGGATATTTAGATATGATTATTGGACGTTTTTATAAACATCCTTTGTGCAAGTTTCTACAACACGATACATTTTTAGGAGTGTTTTCAACCATTTTCCAACCATTTTACTAGATTATGTATTTTGTACACTTTTCTAGTGGATATTTGTTAGATTTTCGATGATTTTCCTGTTTAGACGTATTTTTTACATTGTATTGTGTTTGTTCATATGTTCAATTACAAGTCACAATCGCCTCTAATGCGACACTGAGGTGTGCCCCGGTATGCCCAAGTAGAGGTAAATCACTGTTTCTTTTTTTTTTAAATTTTAATCAATACAAATAATGCCTAAAAATAGCAATAGCAAAAAAATACCAAAATTACAGAGACATGCACAGTTTGTGACTCTGCGCGCAACTATACGAGTTATGATTTTGCGCGCGAGTACAGGAGGGTTAAAACTTGTCTAGTACTTCATTCATATTCTAATGACTTTTTGTAACAGTCAACGTTGGTAGACCGCAGCCTAACATTAGAATAATTAGTAGTCGAATTTATATGAATACAATCTTTATGTAACTCTCTATCGCATGAACTAATAAAAATTCAAAGTTTTTTAATTTTACTATTTTCAAAAAATCGGGAAACGTAAAATAAAGTTTTAAACACCATTTGACGAATTTCAAGCCAACTCAACTGGTCATTGGCAGCACGCCAACTCAACTGGCGTGCTGCTAATGCAGTGAAACTGCATTGCAGTGAAACGTTTTGGGTGTGAAGATATTGGTCATTTAAGCAACTTTGCATAATTGAAATATTCCAAAAATAATTATACTACTTTTTAAAAAGGGCCAAAATTTTATTTTATTTTTGACGTAGAACTACGTCTTTCATTAAGGGTGTCAAATCAGAAAACAGGTCACGTTTTTATGAAATAAAGTTAACGTTAATAACTATTTTTGCCGTGAACGGATTTTGCTGATTTATATACTAAACGAATCGGAAATTCCGTAAGATTTGTTTAATATGCTATACATTAGAATCCTCTGATTTGTAAATGGTTAAAATTCATGAAAACTTTAAGCGTTTCCATTTTCCCATACATTTGTTCTATCCATTTGTTTGCTTTCCCGAACAGAGCTGTCAATAACGAGCAACTTATCGACGACCAACGGAGGGGAAATCGTAGGTTTTAAAGTCTCCGTGAATAAAGCAAAAGTAGAAGAATGAAGGGGAATACTTACCTAGAGTATAAACAGTGGATCTCGCTGAGGCAAACTTTCATTCGGCATCGGACTGTTGAGCAATCCAGTTCACTTTGCTTTCGCTGCGCTTCGATCTAAGATTGGACCCCACCAGTGGTATTCAACTTGGATATCGTCGTTTGGTTTTTCTGTTCGTTTCTCGCGTTATTCGAATCGTGTGTTTTTCTTTCCGAGTCATAAATTGAAGGCTTCGCGTAGTGTGTGATGAGCAAGAAAAAGAGGAAGGCATTCTCAAGCTCTGCAAAAAACGAACGCATTGACAGGGGCAATAAAATTTCGAGACAAGCGTAATTTAATGATGCACGCGCTGTTGGTGCAGTGAAAAGCGCTCGCACTGAACCGAGCCTTCGCGAGTGTGACACCGCATCGAACAACAGCGTAGTAGGCGATTTCGGCTCGTCGATCGAAAATGTAAACGCCGTTACCCAGGCAGCAACCAAAATCAAGCTCCCCCCGCTGGTGGTGAAGGTGGTCGCTCTTGACAGACTCATCATCGAATTTGCATCGATGGGTGTTATAGCAGAGTACAAGCTGTGTGGCCTAATTCAGTCTTTTCCAAGCAGTTAACATTGTTTGTATTCCGTCATCAGAAGGGCTTCGTTGGTGCCCTTGAGAATACATCAATGCATTAAACTGACGTTATGGCGAAGCAGGCGTGTTAAGGTTGTGCGCCAAAAAAATATTTGGGGAATACCAAGCATCTTGAATGTCTTACTGGAATGTTATAATTGGGTTCGAGTGCCAGTCGCAAAACTGCCTTCAACTAGGATTGCATTTGCGCTAATATTGATCATAATGAAACATTGCTACTGTATTCGAGGTTGTTATTAATAAAATTCATAAATTAATAAAAGTTATTTCGCTTGTTTAGTCACCAAGAAAGTAAATGTCATTCTGGAATTTTGTATGTGATAAGGTTTCGCTTACCAGTAGCAAAACTTCCTCCACTAAGTGTGACAGCTGCGCTTCTCTCGAGCATGAGAAAGTAATGCAACTTTTTTCAAGGCCAGTTTCTTTTGAGAATAGCGCAAAATGATGAGAAGTGTTTATATTCCTAGTAGTTTCAAGCCACCAATGTAATGGTTTTGTATGCATGCTATGGTGAACGCTTGTTTGGCGCATTGTTTACGTTGTACGAACGATGCCTAGAGGTGTGATTCCACTGAGGCAATACTAAATAACATATAGCATGATATTTGATACTTGCAAGTGTTGTCATTGTTGTTGTTTCCATGCGGTGCCAAAGATATATTGATA
Source organism: Toxorhynchites rutilus septentrionalis (assembly GCF_029784135.1). Classification (NCBI taxonomy): domain Eukaryota; kingdom Metazoa; phylum Arthropoda; class Insecta; order Diptera; family Culicidae; genus Toxorhynchites; species Toxorhynchites rutilus. The sequence goes on along the minus strand of NC_073745.1, from coordinate 192,426,210 downwards.
TAGTTATGAGATGTGGAATAATGGTGCTGGTGCAACATGTATATAATCGACTGTAGCCGAGTCTATGTCAATTGCGAAAAAGACCACCGGAATAGCATTCGAAGTAAATTTTCAATGCATTGACATGAAATAAATTGCGACATACGATCAGCTAGTGTATTGTTTTGCGAGGGCAAGAATGAATCATCAATCAATTATCGTCAACTGATTCTGCAATGAAAAAACCATTTCAGAGATTATTCTTCTAATTTCACAGCATTATAGAATAATATCCGAAGGCATAAACAAACGACTTATATAAAATAACAGCGTAGTTCTACGTCAACAACGCGGTCGTATCTTGGACACAACCTCCTATAATTTTTTTTCAAAAATTTATATCTTAAAAACTATAAGACTTACAATATTTTGGTCAAAGAAGAAACTATAGGAGATCGTTCAAATGTTCATAAAAAAATATTTAAAAATTTATTGTTTTTAATTTACACTAAAAATTTATTTTTCCAAAAACTAAAATTCAATTTTCTCAAAAACGTATTTTTTTTAAATTCTCAAAAAAAATTGTGTGAATAGCCCGTACAATTATTAACAAGTCGTCCATACATCAGAAGATGGGCACATTTACAGGAAAAAAGTTTTTCTCACAACAACTTTTCCATATTTTTTTTGAAAAAAAACAACGAATTCTAATTTTGTTTGAACTCACGATATCGATGTAGTGTGTTCGACAAAGTTTAAGATAATATTAAAATATGAACTTTTGTCGAAGACTTTAACTTTCTATCATTAATAATTTCTTGAATATATGGCATTTTTCCCTGAGGACTCCTGAAAAATATTTTTTTTCAAATTTTTTGATAGCTCCGCATATTTTTTATAATTGGGAGTGAATGTAACACCGTGCATGCACACTTCATCCAAGTAGCTGCTGACGACGATAATATTTCATGTGCAAGTATTGTGCACTATTCAACCTAGTGAAGATAGCTAGATACTGGTTCCTCACAGCTCTGTCGAAATGAATAAGTTTAATACGCTCTATTGTCGTGCTGGTATTTAGAATTCAAAGTGTAATAGAAACATGCTACGTTTCTTAACGCCGGAATTGATTAAAAATATATATTCTATGGGATATAATCACCATCTGGATGAAAATATTCGGATTTGTGAATCATGTCGTGCCGTTGTGGTTCACAATAGATGTGCGGCAACATCTGTTCGCACTGGATCCAGTGGACAAAAACAAATCGGATGATTTTGACGAGATGGTTATGCAATTGAAAGAAAAGTTTAAATCATCTGCTAACGACAGAAGCGAACAGATAAAAATATTATCAGTATTACCCAAATCTTGGCCTATAACCAAGATCGTAGGAGAGTTTGATGCACCGGAATACATGGTTAAACAAATGAAAAAAATAGTTTATGAGCAGGGAATTCTTTGTACCACCAAGACCAGAAGTGGCCATTGAATCAGCGAACTCGAAAAAGCCTTTGTAACAAATTTCTACGACAGTGATGATATAAGCAGACCTATGCCTGGAATGAATGACTACGTTTTTGAACTCAAAAATTGCCAAAAAGAAATAGTTCAAAAGCGTCTTTTGATGATGTCTCTTAAAGAGGCGTTTATGATTTTCGAAAAACGGAATCAAAATTTGAACATCGGTTTCACCTCGTTTACCATGCTAAGACCGAAACATTGTAGGCTACTCGATAGTACAGGAATTCATAATGTGTGTGTATGCACAATGCATGAAAATGTGAAATTAATGGCTAAAAGTTTAAGAATCGTATCCCAAGAAGAAATCACTAGTAAATTGCTTTGTAATACATCTGTAAGAACGATAGAATTTTTTTTTCGTGCTTGTAAGGAATGTGCATTAAAGGAAGAAGTAAAAGAGGAACTTGAAATGCTGTTAGAGGAAAACGAGATAGAACACATTGTTTTTCAACAATGGTATACTACTGATCGTTGTAATTTAGAAAACATTATGAAGCCGGTAGATGAGTTTGTTTCATATTTTGTTGATTTGTAAAGAACAGTCATCCTTTCTAAGAAACAAAAAAGAATCTTTAAAGCATGGTGAATTACTTGCAATTTGCGACTTTTCAGAAAACTATTCATATATAATCCAAAACGCTGCTCAGGGTTATCACTGGAATAATTCGCAAGCAACAATTCACCCGTTTGAAGTATACTACAAAAGTAGTACAAAATTAGAAAATATTAGTTTCATTATTATATCAGATGTACTAGCCCACGATTCAATAGCAGTTCAGTTGTTTATTTCAAGATTAATAGGATTTATGAAACAGTTTACTGATTTCACAAAAATTACATTTATGTCAGATGGAACAGCTGGTCATTATAAAATCAAAAAATATTTTTTTATGAAAATTTGAACAATTTCCTACAATTTCTTCTTTGATCCAAATTTTGTAATTCTTATAGTTTTTGAGATAGAAATTTTTGAGAAAAAAAATAAAAAAAAACTTTGACCCTTTTCAAAAAGTGGTCCAATTATTTTTGGAATATTTCAAGTATGCAAAGTTGCTTAAATGACCCATATCTTCACACCCAAAACGTTTCACTGCAATCTGATATGGTGCTGCCAACTCCTAAGACGAGTTGACGTGAAATCCGTCATTTTCTTTATTCAAACGGCCGCAATTTTGTCAGAAAGCTTGTTTTTGATTAGTCCGAGATTCCTGCGATAGCGGCATTTTTACTGATTCAGAATCTGTTTGATTTTTTTTGTTTCAGATAACCAGAAGGACTGGAATCGTGTACGGCGTGGCACAACTTTTTTATAACCCCCTCATTTCATCAGCGTGTAACTATTTTAATTATGAACATTTTTCAACCGTTTAATTTTTGTTTCATTATTAAAAGATAGATAAACAAAAAATGATATAATGGATAGTAAAATTATTCCTAGTTTTAAAAACGAAACTAACATGCGATCCATCATCACTGCTTTTTCAGTGGAAACAGTGTAACGAGTCATTGAAAATTGTCGAACGTACCAAATCGAACTACTTCGTATTACGTTCTTGGTTAACATTTCTATTTTTTAAATATTTTTTCAGAAATATGAGAGTTTTATAAGTGGCATATATTTTTACACTAATTTATTTTATTGTGTGCGTGCGATATGGAATACTGCATGGAAAATAGTGGTGAAAAACTTGATACACGGTGGTGGTTCACAAATATCGGAATTTTCATAAAATAATAGATATATTTCAAAAGCTACGTATGTGTCACAATACAAGATTGGAAAACAAATAGAAAATATGAAGGTTAAATATTAAAATATATAGAAAGTCAAATGGAATTATTTATTATTAAAAACACACAAAAGCACTATACAGAAGAGAAATTAGAAAAATATTTTTTCCTTATACGGAATACTTTTTATCTATGAATAATCAAGCATGTAACAACAAACAATCAAATCTTATTAATCTACCTACCTTCTATATATATTTTGTGTTGCTTGCACGCATGTCATGCAAAAGTTCTAAAGCCGGGTATGCACTGCGACATACGTTGTTATCTTTCATTTGTTCCCGAATGGCAGAATGAAGGATAGAGCGAAATAGCAACAGTGATTGGCACAGGGTAACAAAAAAGTATCTCTGTTCTATCGTGTGTTTCGACATGCGGTACCAGCAGCTGCCTTGGTGAAAAATTAAAAATGTGACTGTGCTTATTAATGAGAACCTAAAAATCCGTTTTTTCACCTATAATACGATCCATAATAGTATGACTATTACGTTAATTTTTACATCATAACGTTCAGAACACAACATCAAATAGTCATTTCGAAGTGCACCTACATCATTTGTGTTTTTCGCGAGTTAAAAAACGTCGAGCCGTCTGCCATAAACCCAACAGGAAGAGCTATACCAATATGGCTGACCAACAGGCAGTAAGTGCGCCAGAACAGCAGCAGCAGCAGCAGCAACCACAACAGGCGCCTCAGCAAACCCAACAACAGCAACAGCCGCAGCAGCAACCGGAACAGCAAATCCCAGCTAGTAACAAGTCAGCGGTTCCACAGCAACAGAAGGAAGTGATAGCCACTAAGGTTACCGGTGTAGTCAAATGGTTTAACGTGAAAAGTGGCTACGGTTTCATAAATCGAGGTGATACTCAAGAGGATGTATTCGTTCATCAATCGGCTATTGCTCGAAACAATCCGAAGAAAGCCGTCCGTTCCGTTGGCGATGGTGAGGTTGTTGAGTTCGATGTTGTCATTGGAGAGAAAGGCAATGAGGCAGCTAATGTGACTGGTCCGCAGGGCGAACCAGTGAAGGGTAGTCCATACGCTGCTGAAAAACGTCGCGGTTATCGTCAGTGGTGGCAGAAACGTGGCCAGCGTCGTCCAGGGCCGCCGAGATCCAAGGATGGTACCGTGGATGGTCAAAATATTGTCGAACAAAATGATGGCCAGCAACAGCAGCAGCAGCAGCACCAACAACCCCAGCATACGCAGCCGCAGCAAACAAAACAACTCCCAGATCAGCGTCGCTTCCGCCCACGTGGAAGAGGTGGATATTCTTACTATCGTGGACCTCCACCGCGAGGACCTCGTCGTGATGGACCCCCAATGAACGACAATGGTATGATGGATCCAAATCAGATTGATGACGGTCAGAATGGTATGCGCCAGGGTGGACGTGGAGGTCCAAGACGTTTCTTCCGTCGTAACTATCGCAGCGGTGGAAGAGGTATGTCCGGACCGGGAGGTCCTCCCAGACGGGGAGGATATCGTGGTGATTACCAGAATGACTATCAGCAAAATGGCCCGGAACAACCACGTCGTATGCCTCCGGGGCGTGGTGGTGGACGACCACGCTATCCACGCCGTGGGGCGCGGAACACTCAGAGACCGAGGAGCGATGTCGGAACCGGCGGTAACAACAACGCCGTCCAAAATACTATCACCGAAAGCTCTGCATAAACTTCGGTAAAAACGCGAAGCCAGATATTCAACGGCAGGATGGTAATTAGCAGCAGCAACATTTGTAACATCATATTAGCACACATTAACAACTAACAACGGTGAGCCAAACAACATTCTTGTGTTCACATTGTGTGAAAATGTCTCTTTGAAATGAGTCTTGAAGCGCGTAGAATATAGAGAGTTATAATATAACCATTCAATTGAAAACCAAATTGAATATTGGATCGTGTTATGAGCGGAAAATGTTTCAATTTTTATTCGAATAGGAAAGGCGAAGGATAATCCAATAACAGGGGAGAAACAGCAGCTCGTTTGAAAGAGTAGTGCAAGAAAGCAGCACTTCCGGGTTAGGTTGGATTTACTATTTTTTCTAGTTGATTCAGCGTTGATCGTCGGTAACAGCCTCTTGAAACCATCAATATCTCTATCCCCAACATAAATGGATGATCTTACATCAACAGAATACATACAAGACAAAATTGCACAGTCCTGTTGCGGAGGCCTTATGACACCGTTAGGCTACTCATATCATTGTAGCAGATATTGTTAGTTCGAGATACGCGGTCGCTAGTGGCGCAGATTCACAAGAATCATAGTGGTTCAACGACTCTTACCCTCAGTACTATATTCGTAATGTATTTTTATATCGTTTTCTAAAATCTGAAATACATGTTATTTGTTGTCTCGGATCGAGTAACTCGACAAATGTTCAAATTTAATGCTAATCCTGTTTCATCAAATAAAAAAAAACAAATCAAAACCACCAATATTCGGTTTGGTAATATTTTTTTGATTTGCTAATAACTACATCGTTGGTAATACCGAAATAATAAAGTTAAATACTAGAAGAGAAAAAAACAACAGCAATTAAATTTCTAATGAACAGCAAATGTAGATGAACAAGTGTTAACGTAAAGTAAGGTACATAATGTAGCAGGAAAAGGAAAAGAAAATACGAAGACAGCAGCATAATTCGTGAATTCAGGATCGTGAGTAAAAAGAATTCTTCGAGCTGTGTCTTCACTTTCTTTTGCTTGTCGCGCTATATCACTCGTGTTACTTTTTTTGTTTTGTGTTTGCTTTACCAGATAGTGACGGACAAGATATTTTTAGTATTTGGAACAGGCGCACCTACCGCTTCGCTTTTTTTTATTTTAAGAATACAAAACGGAAACGATCACATTATTGCGTACACATTTTACACACCTAGTAATACAGAGAAAAATTAAAGCATTTTATATTGATGTTTCTGAAACGTAAAAAAATATCATTTTAACAAATATCTAACCCCTCTTTCAATGAAAAGTAATATTCACACAACATAAAAATGAGATTTTGCTAAGGAGAAAGAAGAAAATCACTATCATGTCAAACAACGCGACAGTAAACTACATCATCGTTCGCAGAAATCTATCGGAGGAGTGATGAAGGATACAAAACAGTAATATGAAACCATGCTATAATCAGTAATAAAATACAATATTTAAATAAGAAACAAAAATCATACTAGTAATAAAAAATAAAGAAGTTTGTTTGCTCCAAGATGAAAAATAAATAAGAAATAAGTAAGCAGTACATTTTGTGGTGAACGCTGAGGACTCATTTGTCGAATTGAAATCAAAAAGAGACCTACCATCTCTGTTGCAATGTTGAAACACCGGATAGATATCAGAGGAAAAGCATAACGTACTGTGAATGATTTATGAACACAGAAAACTGGATTAAATCTGCAAAAAAATTGAAAACTAAATTGTTTTATTCTATCCCTGTTTACATGAGAGAGAAAAATCTCTTCATCTAAAATGTAAACATATCCATACATTTTACTAGATAAGCTTCTCCTAGATCTCTTTTCCAACCACTTATTTGTAACATTTATTTTCCACTAGCTGATCCGACAAATTTCGTCCCGCCCAAAATTTATTTTTCGTTTGAAATTCACGTTTTCTTACTAAGCACAGGTTCATGGGTCCAATCGCAGTACTGTTCATTGATTGATCTTCTAATCTACCCTTTCAAATTATTTTCTCTATATATATAAAAATCTCGTGTCACGATGTTAGTGACCGAACTCCTCCGAAACGGCTCGACTGATTTTGAGGGGGTATTCTAGTGTAGAGAAACGAATTTCGGGCGTTTTTTCGGGCTCCGCAAAAATAAAACGAAGGTTATTTTTAATATCCATTATATCATTATTTGTTCATCTATCTTTTAACAATAAAACAACAATTGAACAGAGAAAAAATGTGTATAGCTAGAATCAGTGCCACAAATTATCGAAATTTATCCACGAATGAAGGAATTTGATTTATCGAATCGAATGAATCCTCTTCCATCCAGTATCGAATGAATTCTATTCTGTTGAAACTCAACACCGTATCGTATCATGTGTATAACACAAGAGTCGAGACGCGTGAACTTTGGTATATCGATTGAAAACAGCATGCACGAATTTCGAAAAGCCTACATTCAGGCACTTTCATTACTGTCAATAATTTCAGGTGATTATCACGAATGTTGAGTTGATCTTCATCTTCTTCTTCTTCTTCTTCAATGGCACTAACGTTCCTAGAGGAACTTCGCCGTCTCAACGTAGTATTACTTGCATCATTTTTATTAGTACTTAGTTGAGATTTCTATGCCAAATAACACGCCTTGAATGCATTCTGAGTGGCAAGCTCTAGAATACGCGTGATCACAGTGCAAGTCGGAGGAAATTTCTTTGACGAAAAATTCCCCCGACCAGAACGGGAATCGAACCCGAACACCCGACATGTTAGTTATGACGCTAACCACTCGGCCAAGGGATCTTCATCGCTTGCAGTGAATTTTTATTGAAAACGTGTCACCCATTGCACATATAAATGGGGTGTATGCCATTCCGGGCAATCGTTAGTAGATTCATAAAACGTAGCAAGAGTTATTCTATACATTCCATTGCCGAAGTAGCCAAAAACAAGAATTTTGTGTGATGAATTGCCATCCTTTACCATTAATCGATTGCACTCTCAATTAGTGACGTTGAATATTAAGCTTTGATTTTTACTAACATGCAATGATCTTCATTTTCAACCTTACGAATACCGTGACAAAAAGGAAGATGCAAGTGAAAAATGAACTTCATGGCAAGCTGATGTTGATGTTCATTCCACTGGGATTCATTGATAGTGTTGTTTTATATTTATCGACTCTCGCTTGAGCAGTAGCTTATCAATACAAGGAAGGCAGAAATTCAGTAAAGTAAAGATCAGTAAATCAGTAAAGATGCTGAATCAGTAAAGATGCCGCTATCGCATGAACCTCGGATAAGCCAAAAATATGTTTTTGGCTAAATGGCGACCGTTTGAAAAACAAATTGCGGTTCAAATTGTGTTTTCTTACGTTACCGATCTTTTAAAAATATTAAAATTAAAAAAAATATTTTTAGAGCTTCATTTAAAAATATTAGAATTTAAAATATATCATTTTTAAGAGCTTCATGCGATAGACGGATGTCTGCAGATTGTATCCATATTAATTCGACATGAATCGGTTCAGTAGAACTTGAGATATCGTGTTTGAAAAAACTAGCTTCAACTTATGGCCGTACTAGGTTAGACATCGCATCACTAAAATGGCTCTAACTCGGTAAGTAATAGGATTTTCGAAAAGTCTTTTCTAGAGTATATTCTTGAGTGCCTAAAGTACAGAAATATGAAGGAAAAAATTGATTTTTTTTTTCCAAATTTCTAGACTAGAATACTCGTAGCGCTGAATGAAAAAAGCGAGTCCGATGAAAATCGTAGCGCTGCGAGATAAAAGCGAGTCCGATAAAAAAATCGTAGCGCTAAATGAAAAAAGCAAAAAAAAAAACGAGTCTGATGAAAATCGTAGCGCTGAGGGAAAAAAGCGATTCCGATGTAAATCGTAGCGCTGAATAGAAAAGCGAGTCCGATGTAAATCGTAGCGCTGAATAAAAAAATGCGAGTCCGATGTTAATCGTAGCGCCGAAAAAAAAGAAAAAGCGAGTCCTATGCAAATCGAAGCGCTGAGGAAAAAAGCGAGTCCGATGAAAATCGTAGCGCTGGAAGAATAAAGGCGAATCATATAAAAATCGTAGCGCTGAAAGAAAAAATAGCGATTCCGATGCAGAAAGTAGAGCTATACAAAATGGCCGTGCTAAGCCCCGTCCTAGGCGGCCATGTTTTTGGTGCCAACATCTCAAGAACAAAACAGCTGAGATGTATACAGTTTTGTACCCGTTTTGAACCCTACTGACAGCAGTGTCAGCTGAGATGCAGACACTTTCAAAGTTCTGAACCTTGAGATGTTGGCCCCATCCGAGCACGTAGGGACAGATAGGTGGTAGCAGGGATCTGCCTGTGCTACGAACTGGCTATATGGTTGCAGAAAATGGAATCTGAGGAAGATTACACGCTGAAAACAGCAACAAAATTTTCAAGGAGAAAGTTTATGTCCAAGACTTGCGTTGAGAATGAGATGAGCCGCTTCGAACACTTGAGCTTTGTTTAGAGATGCGAAATATCGGGCTACATAATGAAAAAAGAGTGACCTTGTTAGTAATTGTAGGAAGGGGATCACAACGTATTTTTGCTGAATCGTCAACTACAATATATTGCGAAATTCTTGCCAAGAAAGGAAGAAGCATTCCAAGATGAACCACTCAAAATTGTTTGTACAAGCCAATCTAGAACCAAAATGTGATCTTGAAACGGATTATGAAATTATCGCTTTGGGAGACAATCTAGTGTCTAACGTTATTTAATAAGAAGACAATCGTTCCAGAATTTAATGTGATAGCTGTGGGTCTTCTAATGCAACATGTAATCGCTGTGGACACGAAGGACATTACGCTTGAAATGTACGATCAAATGTTCTGGACTGTAATGATCACGTTTTCCAAGGCATACAGATAAACCTTATTTGGATAAAGCGAATTCCATGGCATGCTTGATTTCGGTATCAATCTAGATCCATATTTAGGAATATAAACGCAACGCGAAGAATTAACGGTTTTATGGGCGGTCGAGAGAAAAAAAATATAAACCTGTTACGTTTTAGACTGCAATTTACTGATCACAAAACTCTGGAATATATATACGGAAGAGAACACTAAAATGGAAGGTGTACATGCTCAAGAACTGGACACCTCGTTCACAGCCGTAAACCTTCGTGATAATGCATATTTCTGAGTTGGCGATGATCTCTCGTAAAAGAATTTGATACAGAGAAAAATGTTTGATGATTTGTGATTTGCCACCTGGACTATGTCGCTATGCAAGCTTACGACGAGGAACTTGGACAAGTCGACGGTATAGTGATAAGAAACAACAGGATGTTTCTCTCGAAAACCAGCAAAAACCGAAAGAGACAAAAAGATACATCGGGACGAGGATGGCGAGAGATTATAATCTCACCGTTTAATAACGGTTATTGCGAGAGTAAAATATCAGATGTTTTGCATTATTCCGTACTAGCCACAACTGAACGTTGTAGTCGAGTGGCAAAATAGAAGAATCCCTGCATTACGCATAGCAAAGATAACTAATACTAATTGGAGGAAGCGATACATGGTGTACATTGTCAACATTCGATTACTGATTGCAAATGGAACACCTCACCGGCTGCCCGTTAAAGATTTAATATTATCCCTTCAAATAGATCGTGTTGACGTCAAGATGAGCAGAAGCGTGCAAATGGCGCCAAGAGGAATGAGTAAGGAAAACTTTACGGAAAAACGAACGTGTAGAAACATTGAAAATAATACGGTTATGCTGCGCTACCAATGAGACGAGTAAGCTTGAGCAAAAGTCCTGATTGGAGATGTTCAGGGCAAGAAGAAAATGAATAATGAAACTACTCATGAAGAATTATGTTTGGTCGATCAAAAACACATTTGTGGAAGTGTTCATCTTCAGGCGATGCGACCCTATCCAATGCAAACGCTGAAGAACATCAACAGGCAACATCAACAATCAACAACGAGGGAATGCAGCAGATTACCACATTACCACTACTTGAAGAGCTTTAAGAGAAATTCTTTTCGCGATACCTGCAATGACTATTAGATTCTGCGTTTTGATTGTTCCTCCAGAAAATTAATATTGTGAACATTGATGTATCGGGGCGTTGCAAAAGTTTTTGCCCATCTGTGCGTTTGTGATTCCGTACGAACGAAAGCATGATGGGTGCATCTAATGTGGTTACGTATGTTAGAAGCAAGCTGGAGCACAATCTCCTGTGTAAGAGGGGCATACGATAACGCGCATGATACGGTACCTAGGGACATGCGTAAAAGAGGTACACAATAGCACCCCTCAATCCTGGAACGCAAGGCGGAGGACAATCTCGTAAGCCTGCATGAAGGTCTCGTACATCGATTGGCCTGTGTATGATAGCGATAGCGCCTGATGGGCGCAGTTGCTCCGTGTGAGCATATGTACGACACAGTGTATGCCGGGTATAGCAACCCGCGCATGATGTGGCATCTCTTCTGTGTGCAAAGTATTAAGGTGGTGATGAATATGTATTCAGCATGGTGCCAGGTACTTAGAAAGCGATTGGCCTTTGATGGTAAGAACTTTTGAAACAACCTATTTTTTTTTTCAATTACAATAGACTTGATTGGTCCTTTTTTTTGGAGGAGAAGAAGGATGTAGAGTCCTGGAAATAGCACTGGTTATTTGATTCAGTGTTTGTTTACAGAATCTATCTATAGCGGATGACATTCACATACAGAACCCGCTCGGAATGAATACTGTTTCCATCAATGTGTGTGCGTGTGTAGCACAAGCACGAAAACAGTATCAAAAGCAAGCGAATATTCGAGTCGGGGCTCTTGGATCTCGACCAGCGTGGTGAACGGTTGATTGTAGCGAAGCTCCCCATAATCAAACGCTACACTTACCACCTGATCACTATTTTATTTTCTCGGATAGTCTTAGCAGTATACAAGCCATTCAATCCTTGAAACAACAGACGAAAGCATCATATTTTCTTATCGAAATTAGGAATGCATTGAATTTTCTTGTTGATAAAAGTATTCGAATCACTTTCATTTGGATTCCTTCCCATGGCTCTATTCCTGGTAATGAGAAAGTGGATACACTCGCAAAGATGGGTAGTATGCAGGGCACAGTTTTTGAAAGACAAATAGCGTATCGGGAAGTCTTCTCCACTTCCCGACAGCAGTCACTCACCAGTTGGCAAAACCAATGGAACAGAGATGAGCTTGGGAGATGGCTATACTCTATTATCCCCAAAGTTTCAACGAAGGCCTGGTTTTAAGGGTTAGATCTTGACAGAAATTTTATTAGAACTATGTCCAGATTGATGTCCAATCATTCCGCGCTAAATGCGCATCTCTTCCGCATAGGTCTTGCTACTAACAATTTATGCAATTGTGGTCAAGAATATCATGACATCGAGCACGTTGTTTGGTCATGTAATGAATTTTGCAATGAAAGAATTAAACTGGTTGCCGATTTAGAGGCTCAAGGAGTACACTCACGCATGCCAGTTCGCGATATCTTAGCTACTCGTGACCCTAATTTTATGTTCCCCATATATGTCTTCCTAAGAAGCGCTAATGTTATTATTTAGATCGCATCTCCTACTCCCACTGTCCATTCTCCCTTCCTTTCCTTTTACACAAGCAGAACTTAGTACCCGTTGAGATAAGATCATTACAGGAGCTATTAACATAGCAAGAAGGCATTCACTACCAAAGTATACCGTTGCTACATCAACTGGCGATGTAGTTGTTACGACCCACCACAGGCACTGTTCCAGACAAGGATAATACCGACGTGGCATCGAAGGAATAAATTAATTTTTTTTTATATTGTACTGTAGTTGCACTGTAGTTTTAGCTAATTAGACTTAAGTTAATAATTATGTAGTTATAATATATTCAAATAGTTTTAAAATGTATTGCTTGATGGTGGCTCTTTATCCACTTGAGCCTAATTAAATCAATAAAGAAAAAAAAACAAAAAAGTTCTAATGTATAGCATATTAAACAAATCTTAGGGAATTTCCGATTCGTTTAGTATGTATATGCCGTTCGCGGCAAAAATAGTTATTAACGTTAACTTTATTTCATAAAAACGTGACCTGTTTTCTGATTTGGCACCCTTAATGAAAGACGTAGTTTTCTACGTCCAAAAAAATAGTTAGGTTAGAGTCCGGACTATGTCTTCTGGGTATTCAAACAACTCCGAGTGACAATTTTCATTCAAATTAACTAATATATAATAACTATATATAATTACTTGCAGGTCTGTTAAACTGATAGAGTAAATTGTTCCACAAATACGGAAAAATTATTTTGTCATTCATTTTTTGGCAGGGCAAGATTGCCACATTGCCACATAGTTCGTTTGAATTTAAGTCGAACGGATTTCATAAAGCAACAAAATTTCTATTGCGAATTGGTTTGTACATTGTTTTCAATTAAGTTTTTTGGGATATCTTTGGATTCCTATTTCATGTACCCAACAGTTATAAATGTAGCCGTTTGTCTAAAAGACACGATTTTTTATTTAACAACCATCATATTCATTAGAAATAATTTATAGGGCAGAACAACGTATGCCGGGTCAGCTAGTTTTACTGTATAATTTCAGTATTTCTACCAAAACTCGACATTATAATATCAGATTATTTTCAGACACAATTCTCGTTCAAGATTTTTCATCCACTTGAAAATGACATGTTTCTTCGTTACATAGAATAAATGTTTGATACAGAAAATATGATAGAATGAAAACAGTCCTAAATCGGACAATTCCTTTCTCGAATTTTGCTTTTAACAACACATTCAGCGATCCATTTTTATTCATATAGATAGAAGACAATATAGGAGTGCGGTTTATCACATTAAAATCCATTTCCACTTTCGAACGAAGATCAATTTAGTTACCGCAAATATCAAATGGACTAACAACGCTTGTCAATATGTAATTGTAGAACACATGCGAATTGATTTTTTCGAATTTTCCCATTTTCCTTCAGAGCTTTTCGAAAATTTTCAATTGTCAATTTGTCATATGTGCATTATTTTTATGGGACCCCCTCTTTTAGCACAGGAGGAAGGGGTGTCATACTATCATAGAAACATTCCTCGTACCCAAAAACCCTCACATCCCAAATTTGACTCCATTCGCTTGATTAGGTATCGAGTTATGCAGAAGTTTGTGTTTCATTTGTATGGTAGCCCCCATGCCCTTAGAGAGGGGGTAGGTGTGTTGAACCACCATAGAAACGTTTAGTGCCCCGTAAAACCTCCACATGCCAAATATGGCTCAATTAGCTTGATTAGTTCTCGAGTTATGCAGAAATTTGTGTTTCATTTGTATGGGAGCCCCCTTTAGAGAGGGGGAGGAGTGTCGAACTACCATAGAAACGGTTATCGATCCTTAAAATCTCTATATGCTAAGTTTGATTCAATTTGTTTGATTAGTTCTCGAGTTGTTCAGCACCCTCCCCCTCCCTTTTTAGAGAGGGGAAAGGAGTATCAAACCACCATAAAAACATCTATTGCTCCTTAAAACCTTCATATTTCAAATTTGGTTCCATTTGATTGATTAGTTCTCGAGTTATGCAGAAATTTGTGTTTTATTCCTATGGCAGCCCCTCCCCCCTTAGAAAGGTGGGAGGAGTGTTGAACCATGTCAGAAATGTTTCTCATAGAAGGGGGGGTGGAGTGTCTAACCACCGTAAAACCATTTATTGCACCCTAAAACCTCCACATGCCAAATTTGATTTCATTTGCTTGATTAATTCTCGAGTTTCGCAGAAATTTTTGTTTCATTTGTATGGCAAGGAACGCAAACCATAACAAAATAATTCTCTGAAGGTATGCGACAAGCAAACCAAACAACTAGAAAAAATCTGAAAGCTGTATCGATAGCTATCACTCGCACGATGCTATCGAATTGCTCGGTATCTATCTAAGACGTATTTATAATAGTAAAATAGGGCTAACGAGCAAAATCCTTATCGCCTCGGTTTATATAATAGGGCCCTATCTCGATTTACAAAATAAGAAATTTTGCTCGGTGTGACAGATAATTTTCTTCCATAATTTTTAATTTCTGAGTTCGTTTATTCAACCCATTGCCATTTTCGCTACAAAACCAACGGAACATGACGCTATAGTGCGAATTTCAAATGGGTTAACAACATCTAACTTGTAGAACATATGGAAAATCAATTTTTCGAATTTTTCCTCACTTTGCTTACTTCGCGCATAGTCTGAGTATTTTGAGGCGGAAAATTTTGCACTTCGGTTCAACACGAAACCGAGCGCAATATTTATAGTGCTTTCACGACCACCGCCCACATTGTTACCAATGTGCGGCAACAAAAGTATTTACCTTGTATTAAGTCGGCTCATCATTGTATTCTCGTAACGCTTGAAGCAAACGAATGTTTTTCGTTTGAAATAGAATTTCTGTTTTATTCATAGTAAAAGTACAATCGAAACGTTATCCTAAAACACAATTGTAAACTCGAAATATCATTATAGCCACCATGCCATATTCACCACAATCAAGGATCCGGTTCCCGCCATGTCTGGTCAATAGGAATGGGGGAGATAATAAAAGAACGTCGGATGACGTGGAGAGGTTCTATTAAGTGCGCTACACATACAACGTCCCGTCACCGTGAAGTCAACGTAAAAGAATGAAATGTCAAATATTCTCCCATGGAAATCGTATGGTAGCATTCACATACATAATCACCGGTAACTTTGACGTCGGCAAAATAAGTCCAAGAGAATAGTTGACGGGATGGTGACGGTGACGCTGTATTTGTAGTGCACTTTAGGCCCTCGAGAGTCTATGAAGCAACATACTATTAAACCACACGTTTTTGTGGAAGCAATTCGCCGATGATTTTATCACGGAACATCGATGTGGCTCGAGTGAGCAATTAACGTCTGTCGCTGAAGTGGTAATAAGCAAGAAAGTGTTCTCGAAAGTGAATAGTGAATCCGTGTTGTTCCCTCAGTAAAGCCACGGTCCATCACTGAGAAATGTGATGCCGTTTAAGAGGACGTACGCCTTGTGACGATATAAAGCGCAGCATTGCGTGACAGCAGAGATTTCCCCGCCGGAATACCAGCATTTCTTGAAGAGGAGTCATCCAGGACATCGGTGACCAGCAACAGCAGAAGCAGTAGAAGCCGTGGCGTGGTGGCTTGGGTGTATCCGGAGACAAAGAAAATGTGTACAATAAATGTAAAGGGTAGTTTAATCTAAAAACCAGTTGTCGTGATTTATAACGCCTCACATCCGAAACTACCCTGAATCTAAGAGCTAGATCTCATAATAATTAACGAACAAAAAAAGTTCAGTAACAAAGTATATCAACCGCTTAACAAACTTGACCTCAATAGACTTTCAAGCATATTTATTGATTTCTGTGTGTATTATGGAAAATTTTGTGATTTCAATAGTTTGGTTTCAAAGCAATTTTTGAGCTATGGGGAAAAAGTTGTGGGTCAATAAGCAACAAACATCACTCATACACCTTCTGTCTTTCGAAAGTGATTGTTATACCACTTCGTTCAGCCGAAAAGAAGATATTACGTTCAAGTCTTTGCACCCCAAACGTAACGCTCTCGTTTTCGAAATTTTTAACATACACATCAGTGCAGATGCAGAAATTATGTTTTGCAGAAACACAGAAGCACTTTCGATCAGACGGCATGCAAATCGACGGGGAGTCTCCACCGAACGAAATTGCACCACTATGTGTGATATCTATTTTCCATTCTTATTTTGTATCCAGCAAAACGTCTGTGTCTGACATCAGCATTGAGAAATACTGTCAGCTGGAGTGAGACTATGGGCCTTATTCCCGAATACACGTGGAAACAATGTGAAGTGAGTGCAACCTTATTCTGGATTACACGCAATTTTGAACATTTGGTAGAATTCATTATAAACACACCGAGTTCATCCATCGATGTTATTCTGGTTTACACATCACGCTTTTGTTTGTGTAAACAGAACAATTCACCGTGATCATCGTAATCGCCGATCATATTCCTTTTCCTAAACAAATCGTCCACTCCTCGAGTATAACAAAATACAACTGACATTTCTCTCAGAAACGATATTGGAAAACGAACACAAGGTCATTCTGGTTTTCACTCCAATTCCTACATGGAGTTCATTTATACATAAAGTGACCAGATGGTCAGAGGTCTAACGCGGGACACAAAAAAAATGAGTGGGTTATATCTATGATATAACCGCAAGGTTCACGTGGAACTACCTTAGCTTAGCAATCATTCGTTTGTATTGATTAAATTCTTGATTGAATGAAACAGTTTCTAAATTCAATTGAGTTCAATATATTTGCTCTGTGAGTGAAAAAAATGAACAAATGCCGTGTAAAGTCAATTCATTTATTGTGATTGATTGTTCTTCGTTACAAGTAAATTTAATGACGGACCTTTTACGTTTGGTATGATGACTAGAACAAAATATATGTACGGAAGAATTATCAAACGTTTGATGAATCAGCCTAAAGCTGAAAATCTTTCCAATAAAGACAAAAAAAATTATCAAACGATTATTTTATTTTACATTTCCCTCTGAAGTTTACATCCCAAAAGTGTACATACTTCTCGAATCTCGAATTTGCTTGAAACTGGGAAGTTCATTCGCTTCTAGTGGCTGCACGATTTTCCCAGGTTCCTAAGTTTAGAAGATCATGTTAGGACAGACATATTCCACTCTGCACAAAGGCAAGCGAGGACAAAAGTACTCGCAGTTTGCATTTATTTGCAGAGCCGATTTCCCCAGAAACCTCGGTTTTGAAGTCTGTGTTAGGGAAACACATTTCAATCGGAACAAAAATACCCCCGATTTGTATGAATTCGCAATGCCGATTTCCCCACGCTTCATGGATTTGAAGTTTGTGTTAGGGAAACACATTCCAGTCGGAACAAAAATACCCCCGACTTGCATGAATTTGAAATATCGATTTCTTCAGGCACCTTGGTTTAGAAATCTCTATTAGAGAATACATTTCGGTGGGAACAAAAGCTCCCCCTACTTTCGTGTGTTCTTCTTCTTCTTTTTGGCTTTAAGAGGGTTTAAACTTTTCAGTTCACTCGCCTCCAGGCTCTTTCGTGTGTTTGCAATGCCGATTTCGCTGCTTGGTTTTAAAGTCTGTGTTAGGGAACATTTTTCGATGAGAACAAAAGTCCCCCTACTTTCATGTATTTGCAATGCCGATTTCCCCAAGGCTGCTTGGTTTTGATGGCTGTGTTAGGGAAACCGTAAATCGGGCCAATCAAAACGATGCAGTTAGGGCGCTTAGATAACGCCTAATATTTTACAGTTATTCAATTGTTTATCTAATGAAAAACAACATTTTGTTAGTTGCGATAGATGCGTAGAAATATTACCTATCAAGTGATGCAAACATCTCTCCTATCCAGTACGAAATGTTCGAGCTATAAGCATTCGAAATCTTTCATTTTTTCCTGCATGTTTTCATTTTCATTTTACCCTCCATATATTCCGGTTAGACGTAGTCCCACGTCAAAAACAAAACGTTATGTGTATACGTTATGTGAAAATAAACCATGGTTTAGCGAATCTCATTTATTCGTGAGACTCTTAACATGTGTCCTTGCAATTAAACCTGATTTGTATTATTTCTTTTTGAGTATCGTCACTCAGTTGTGATTTTTCCGTGGATTACTGAAAATCACTCGCTCAGTCAGGGCATTTAAGCCTAGCAAGCATGATTCACATTCCACAATTTTCTTCAAATTACCGAATGGTATGCTCAAAAATTCCAATCCATTTTTCATCGATTTTAGTGTTAACGTATGCATTAAAAATGGACAACAAAAATGATTCGAGGCTGTTGATTCGTAGCAGCACTGTCAGGCAACTTGATGATTTTTTCATACTTCCAAATCCACCCCATAGCAAAGGAGTTAGACATCCTGAGGCACTTTGTGTCCGCCAGATATAGCCGATCTGGTATTTACAACATCCTTTCCCTGTCGCTCATTAAGCCGGGAGATCGAAGCAACCGGCCAAACGGTTAATGAGAATCTGGCCAAAATGGACATTTTTATGCGGAGCGTCAGACGAGACCGGCCGTATCTGAGCAGGAGTAGCTTCAGGTGCTGGTGAAAAACTTCTTTCCGGCGAAAGAAGTGAAAAACTTCTTTTCGTGCTCATAATGGAAGACGAGACGTACTTGATGCTAGAATTCAACGAATTGCAGGGGACATCAAGTTCTCGAAGAAGGTCCTTCTCTGACAGACGAAAAGGGAATGTCCGAACCGCTCTTCTTTCGAGTCATATGGTGAACGGGGAATGAGTACGAAGTGCTTGCCGAAAGTTGCGAAGGTTATGTGGTATTCATGCCGAACCTGGGATCAGCCCATTATGCCAAAAGATCACTGGAGAATGGATAATGAATCGGCTGGAGATAAATATTGTCGCGAAGACCGCCAACCTTCCCAATATCCCCCAGTTGCGACCGATAGAAAATTTCCGGGCGAATGGCCAAAATGGGGAGATAGCTGACTGCCAAAGACACGGAAAGTTGAAAGAACACGTCAACATACATCTTTTCATCGGCCATGATTGAGGTTCCGACCCACTTCCGTGAGGCCGCTCGGCGCTTCATTTGCGATACTTCATCAAAGAACCCTGCCTCTTCCCCTCATCTCACCCTCGCCCACCTTCGACAGCTAGTCGAACATCAGATGCTATCGCTGGTCATTATGCACAATGCTACAGTGCGTGCGGCAACCCTCGGTTGAAACAATGATACCTCCTATCCATATTCCTAACCTGACCCGTCCCACAAAAATTCTTGCCCCTCTAACCTCGAGTAAACCGCGAGTAATCGGTCGAAACCTACTAAACATAGATTTGAGTTGAAATTTTGTATAAACAAATCTTGAATTGGCGGCTCCGCAAAGCTTATGTGACTGAGCCTTACAAATAAATGAACTGAAAAAAAACCCTCCCTTTTCCTGTCCAGTATACACTAGTTCTTCAGGCTTATTTGACACGTTAAGCCCTGACCGAGCTAGGGGACCAAAGATGAACTTTTTGTCTGACTCACGTTGGTCCGTGCGGATCAATAGGGAACTTTTATAAAAATCATATTCCAATTTTGTTTGTGTCGTTCCCAGTTGACACTCTCTGAACAAAAAGTCCACTGTCGGTGCGATGAAACCAGCTCAACGTATTAATCGTTGAATGCATTGGAGGCACTCTTGAACAGTCTGCAAAATAAAAGTTTTATTTTTTAAGAAAATCAACATGATCAAATTTTTAATATTGAAATATATTGATATCGCAGGACATTTTCGTTCCTTTTGCCAAATGCGGGACGTAATCTTACGCGGGACATTTTGTTGAAATGCGGGACGTCTGGTCACTTTATTTATACACTTCACGATCGGTGGAAACGGGAGTAGATCAAAAAGTGAAGTGAGATGTAAACGTAGTGGGAACGTAAGTATAAGTGGATACGGGAATAAGTCCCTATGACTTGAACAATGGTGATCATGGTATGAATATTACAGCATTTAAAAGATCACAGTTCATTCGTCTTTAGTCTTGAAGTAGGCCAATTTGGAAAACTAAACTAAACTCACGGTCTTGAGAAAGAGCATTTGCGATAGAATAAAACGATGATGTTTATGCTGCCGAAAGTGATGGTGCGCACCGTCATTCGATAAACAAAGTGAAAAAAATTTAAAAATAACAAACCATTGCTTTTCTTAATTCAATGTATTCTGACATGTTTGATCTCTTAAAAGTTAAATTTAAATTGAAAAAAATAATATATTTTTGTGATGAAATAAAAAAAAAATAAAATCAATATTAATATCTTTCAACTGCTGTCTCGTTGGTGTGAAAAAATCTCTATCAGATTATCAGACCCGAAAGCAATTTTAAATTGTAAAAAATTGAATGAAAATTATTACTCGAAGTTGTTAAACACTAAACCTACCAAGAGGGGTCAAATGACCGATTTTATGCTTTTAATCAAATTTTTCTTACAAATTGCATTGTCGCAACATAATTTGCTTACACTGCTTTTCTTAAAACATACATCGAATATATTTTTCAGTGTTTACTCCTCTCTTGTTATTTTTTTTACTGAGAAATATATGTAATCTGCCCTAACTACCGCAACGAGTCATTTAACCTGTGTAAACATTCATATGATATCAGAAAGATTTGTATTTGTGGTTGTGGTACAAAACCATTGCATTACACATTTTTGCTATTGCTTCATATATTTTGTTGTATTTGTGAATGAATGAATGAATGAAGGATTAGAATTTATTTTATTGCTGACTATCCAAGTGAGCTAACAGTAACCATTCCAAGCTACAGAGCTATTTTGCGTGTAAAATATTTTAATTTCATTATTTTGCTAACAATTGATATTCTAAAAATGTCGAAATATACAGGAAAAATATCGTATGTCACGTTTCTCAACAAAACTATATTAATCGAGCCATTGTTCATTAACTTTTTATGAAGGGTCACTCGACCCGCTGTGGTAGGAATAGGTATACATGAAACATCGATAGGTTTAGTGTCAAATACTTTATTCGTTATATAAAATCATTATCAGAGACAATTTTTGTTCAATATTTTCCTCACTTGCATAGAATGTGTTACTCTTCAACACAAAATACATATTAGGGTCTATTTTCATTTATAATTTTGGTTTCAAAAGCATGTCCACTTCCCCCGAAAATTCATTATCATAATCTCCTTCACAGAAATGAAACATGAAGCTCTATGTAGTCTATGTCGAATTGTGCGGCAAGGTTGCACCATATGCCCAACCCCGAATGAATTAAAGAATGGAATATTGCGGATTTCAGAACATAGGAGAGCAGGTGATCAGTAGACAGATCTAGAATTTCAAATGAAATAACGCTACCGATTTCATCAGTATTTTGTCGACTAACCAAAGTAAAAATGCGTGTATGAACAAATCCTCGCTTTTGCCATTCAATCTCACACATCCAGCAATAGAGGTAATAGAGCTCATTAAAGACTTCAGTTTTTATTTGAATACACGTGCTGTATTGTCATGACAATGCACGCGTTTTGGCCTGGTAATATCAGAGGCTGTGTCGGTTTTGCTCATGATAGCGTCTCGCAAGTGAATGTACTTTTCTTCACGCCGCTTCTGTTGATTCTGCCGAATGAATCGCAGTCGTTCGCTCACAACATTTGCATATATGTCGACCATGAATTGTTGGCATAGCTCACGACATCGTAGACATCGTAAAATGACATTGCCCTGATCACGTCGAATCATGATACATATAAAAATCTACACATTGCTCGTTTTGTATCCTTCAACCATATGTTCATAAATATTAATTAAAAATGAATAATGATGTTCATAATGAATGAAGTGTCTGTGGAGGGATCTCGTTTTTTAAAGTTTTTCAAATTTCGATAATTCATTGCGCATATTCCAAGAGACTGCTGGCGATGCGCCTGACGAATTGAGGTTACTTGTACAAGTTCTATGAACCGAACGTAGCGCCATCTGTCATTTAACAACGTAAATAAATTGGTTCTATTTGACAAACGAACGACAATTTAATTATTCGGATATCTATATAAATAAAAATGGAAGGCCAAATGTGTTGGTAAGCGTAAAACCCGAGGAAGGAATGATCCGATTTGATCGATCAACACATCGTCTTTATCTTGTTGTATTCGTCTTTTCCCGTAGATCAATATAGCGGAATGGATGTTTGTTCTAAATCCGAACGGGACGAAGTTCGCCGGCTCTGCTAGCTATTTATACAAAAGTACTAAAGCCGTGATTAGAAATATATGTATTTTATTTGTTTTTTGTATTTTGGAAGCTGAATTTAAGAAAAACGCAAAAAAAATATTCAGAATTTTTTTTCCATAGGCCATCCTATTCGGTATTAAATATATGGTAATCGGTATCCTAGCGGTATCATATATAGTTTACAACCTATTCTCATACCTACTAAGTATTTTTGGGCATAATTTCATCAAAACCGGTCGAGCTGTTTTTGAGGAGTTCGGTAACAAACACCGTGACACGAGATTTTTATATGTAAAGATAGAACATTAAATTGACAACATCTTTTGATATGCGTGCCATTTTAACGGCTGTCATTTATTTTCTGGGTTTAGATTGATTTTATATGAGTAGACATGATTATCATGAATAGAACGACACCTGAATACATCATCAGTTGCATATAAATCATAAATAGACTGACACCTGAGTAACACCTGTTTTTTTTTAAAGAAAATCATGTTTCAGTTAGCGAAACACATCGTTGTATTTCTCTAGAATAAATTTGTCTGTAGCAATTTATTTATTTAGCTATTTAAAAGTATATCAACAGGTTGGCATAGAACCGTCGACAATGAAGTTCATTTTTTATTAAATGAATACTTAAATCGGCAAAACTGGAAAAATTGCATCCTGGAAGAGTTACCATTTGATTTGTTTTATGGGACAGTTGAATTATTGATTTGTTTGCTTTCAAAAATGTTCATTGACTTTTATGTATAATAATCAAAAAACATACAAAGTTACAAACATGCATACAAACGGGTCATACTAAATAAAACCGTTCAATAAAAATATCAGAGATTAATCAGAATAAAATGTAGGCAAATACAACTATTTATTTGTGTTTTTCAATTTGTTTGACTGTATTGAAAGGACCCTGTACAAGCCTCAAAAAAGTATTACATTAATACAGGGTTTCCAACTTTAAATTCCGAAAGTAAATTGAAATAAAACACACTTAGAATTCGAATTTCGATGAAACTTTTATTTCAAATTACAGTTTGGTTTATGCCATTATGTGTGAAATACAACATCATTCAAATGTCCACCTAGGGCTTCCTCGCACACCTTGATCCGGAACAGGTAATTTTCGATGACTTTTCGGCATATATGGGGCGGTATCTCGGTCATAACTTCACGAATGTTGTCTTTCAAATGTTCAAGAGTTGCGGAGAGTTGGCATAGACACGGTCTTTCGCATAACCCCACCAAAAAAAGTCTAGCGGGTTCAAATCGCATGATCTGGACGGCCAAGTGGCATCACCAAAACGCGAAATTATGCGTCCCTCAAATTTCGTTCGCAATATGGCCATGTTCGGTCGTGTTGTGTGGCACGTGGCGCCGTCCTGTTGAAACCACATGTCATCCGTATCCATATCTTCAATTTGTGGCAAAAAAATCGGTTAACATGCGGCCATAGCGGTCACCATTCACAGTTACCGTCTCGCCGTCCTCAATTTCAAAGAAATACGGCCCGATGACTCCACCAGACCATAATGCGCACCAAACAGTGACTTTTGGCGGATGCAATGGCCTCTCAACAATCACGTGTGGATTTTCTGAGCCCCATATACGGAAATTTTGGGTGTTCACATAGCCACCGAGCTCGAAATGTGTCTCATCGCTGAAGAAAATTTGATGCGAAAATTCAGCATTTTGCTGCTGTTGTTCGTTCACCCAATCGACGTATGCCCGACGCATTCCATGGTCACCACGCTCTAATTTTTCTACCAGTTGGACTTTATATGGATGTAGGTGCAAGTCCAAATGCAAAATTCACCACAATGATGTGTTTGACAAGCTCAATTGCTGAGAACGCCGTGGAATCGAAACATTCGGGTCATCCTCCACACTGGCAGCAACAGCAGCAATATTTTCGGCCGAACGCACATTACGATGATGCACAGGTTTCACAATATCCGCTACGGATCCAGTTTGTTCGAATTTACGCACTACATTAGCGATTGTGTGCTCTGCAGGCCGTCCATGACGACCAAAATCCGTCCGTAATGCTCGAAAAACATTTGCCGGTTTTTCATCATTTTTATAGTATAATTTAACAAAATTAACACGTTCTGCGATGTTAAAACGACCCATATTGTAAAATGGCAGACATTCAACTAACGATATGACGCTTTGGTTGACAGCTATGCTAAACGGTTGTCAGCGCAGGGCTGTATACTTTCGGCAGCCCGAAATGGAAAACCCTGTATATTGTTCCAGTTTTCTTTATGAATTATAGAAAAAATAACAAACATAATGCATCTGTTGGTTTTCTAAGACATCATCACTTTCAAATAAATCGTCAAGTTATTTAGTTTTGATAGCTGAATATGAATCTTGCATTATCCACTGTCTTTGTATTTCCGCCCAAGCCCACTACATGGCGAAACATCTTGAACTTACCATATCAATTTATTACTCATGGATTGATGACCGCATCCGATCGAGGTATCTCCCAAAGAATGCGCGCGTGAGTAGTTTATGACATCACAGACGCACGTGCTTTTGGGGGACGATCCGCAGAATAAGTCACGCGCGGTTCCCCTCTTGATTTTTTTCATCTCGTCTCTTAGTTGTGGACTCGAATACACACCTCCAGCGGTATCAGGTGCCAATATTCAAATGATGACGATTTTAACGAACATCTTCAGTTACTGTTGTTCGACATAGTGGACTTTCAATGTTGATCTGCAGGTTGATGGCGTCTGACCCCTAACACGTTAAAATGCCCTCGGTATAAAACCGCTTCGTTTCCAAGAATTCTCACTCAGTTTCAAAAAGATCTCCAAAAAGTAAACTCAAAACTGAAAAATGTGTTGTTTTTTACGATCCTTCGTACTATTTATCGTAGTGTCACAAATAAACCGTGGCAATGTCGATGCGGCACCAAAGCCAAATATTATAGATGCTCCGAGAGCCATAAGCGATGCTGAGGTCCCGCAGATAATTTCCGGTAAACCAATGCCTTTGTTGGACCAAGAGGTAAAAGAAATCTTAGCTAGGCGTTATCAACAACTGGTGATTATTAACAATTTTTTTTCCTATTTAAAGGGACAACACGAGATTTATGACCTGGCAAAGGCTATCACAGATGAGGACGACATGGTTTCGGCCAGTTCCAAACATGCCTTAGCGCATGTGATAATGGACGAACATGTGCACAAACATAAACTCCATCACCATGAGAAAAAGCCTAAAGTGCGGCGACATAACAAAAAACACAAAAGAGTTCTTCATTCAGTATGAATTGTTGAAAAATGTTAAAACAACGGCAAAATATTCTGTTTTAGGAATGGCAAGGGTACAACAATTTTACTTTTAGATTTGATTATTTGTTACATCATAGAAATACACGCTGGATCGTGGTAATGTTTGATTGTTGAAAAATATACTTTTTATTTGTTGTTACAATTGAAACATAATCATTTTTTTATATCAAGTATTAATTTTGGCTACGATGGGATAGTTGCTCTACTCAGCATACTTTACTATACATTAATATTTTCCACATTTTTCTCACAAAACATGAATAACGTGAAAATCGAAACTTCCATAGATACACTATTTATTGTTTCAAAATATCTCAAACTGCTCGGTCAATCCGTGACTGATTGTCTGGAACAAGTGATAGACCGAAGGAGTACAGGATGGCTGATTTGAAATATCACGAATGTCTTGTCTATGGCTATTTTTATTGTGAAGCCAAGAGTGACCATTCCGATGGAAAAAAAAGAAAGACGCCCCAGCCGTACTTTATACTTTGTCATATCCCAAAAAGTACCTTTCGATCTACGGAACTTTTAAATTTAAAATAGAGTTTTCAAAGATCAAAGAAAAAAGGAGAAGTACTCATTCCTTTTTTGAACTCTGTATAGTGAAGATGAATATACACGATAGTTGAATTTCCACATAGGCGTTGCATTTGGCATTTGATACGATTCGTTGTACGTCTCTCAATAGAAGAGAACGCGTCATTCGACGACGCATTACAGAACGTGATCTGAAGAGCAATCGAATGTCATTTTTATTTTACCATTCTTCATCAAAGAGAGTATTGCATGGTCTATTGAAATTGGTTAACATCGTTAATTGAGATCCGAAAAGGTTTATTACCAATCGAAAGTTATTCCTCCTCATTTGAATGTGATGAATGTATTAACACATTAAGGACCGCACGTTTTGGGCAAACTTGTACGCTTCATTTATTCGGATTCCACGAATGAGACTGTTTCCTTCGGTGTGGATGAGACGAAGGTGAGCCATCGGTAGGCCTTGTTAGATTCTTGGCAAACCAAGGATTTAACCATCAAGTGTAGAAAACACGGGTTATTTCGTGATCCATCGGTAACATATGGTCGATGTTAAGTCAGACCACACTACAGTGATGGGCGAAAAAAAAGTCCACCCCATTTGAAATCAAAGTTTTTCCAAACTTTTCGGTATACCAGTCAATATTACGTAAAAGTAGACCATCAATGACTTTTGTTCCTAAATGGGCTAAAAGTGCCCATTGTACCCATATATCATGAATCATTTTAGGGTATGACAAAAAATCCAGTTAACGGTTTATTTAAAAAAAATAACAAAACAAATAATTGAGGTTTCGGAGGTGTTGAGGGTTCTATAATGCTTTTATCTTCTCTTATCTTATCCATGACGGCGGCGGCTAGTGCGGGACATCCACCGTCACCACCCACCATCATCAGAAACCCACCAAAAGTGCAAAAAAATGTGAATAACCTTATGTAGAAGATAATTAGATAAGCTTAGGCACTTCCTTAGAAGAGCATTTTGTTCACTGGAAAGTGCGTGAACACAAAAATTTACAGCAAATCAATTAACAATTGTTCATTAAAAAGTGCCCATTTAGAAGCAAAAAAAAAAGGAATTTAAGTCAGTTTTGTCTACCTTGTTGACCAAAAGTGCCCGTAAATCCTCAATAGAAAAAGATGTCTCAAATAACTGGAACTACAACAACCCGTAGAAAGAGTATCATCAATCAAATATCTTGGCATTATTCTAGACGAAACGCTGCTTTTTGAAGAGAACGTTAATTATACTATAAAGAAGGCAGCTCAAAAATATGGAGTGCTTTGTAGAATAAATCGTTTCTTGACTTTTGAAAGCAAAATAATGATCTACAAAGCGCTGATCGCTCCACATTTTGATTATTGTGCATCTGTACTATTTCTTGCAAATAAGAGACAGATGCAAAGAATGCAAATGTTGCAAAACAAGGCTATGCGCCTGATATTGAGATGTGATCGACGAACTCCGCGGAGATTCATGCTAGAATGCCTACAATGGATGTCAGTCAGTCAGCGTATTAAATATTGCACGCTCACGTTTATATACAAAATGACTAATAATATGACGCCGAATTACCTACGAAACACTATAATGTATGGAAGAGACATGCATCGATATAATACAAGACAAGCAAGCGACCTCAGAACCATGAACTTCCGAATGTCGTGTACCCAAAATTCAATTTTTTATAAGGGATATCGACTGTATAATATCTTACCCAATGAGGCAAAGACAGCAACAAGCCTTAGAATGTTTCGTAGTATTTGTAAAGAGTTTTTGAAGCATGATTTAAATTTTTGACCTGGGGTGTAATCAATGTTAGTATGTAAGATGACGAAGCTATAACGGATTAATTTTTTTTGTGCTTTTGTCTTTTTTATCATTAGACTATGATGATGGTGGTATTTTATTTGTTTGTACTCGTTTTTAATTAATTTATTTTTTTTATACATTTCGAGTAGTCTACAACAGTTTGAGCGTCGTGCACGTGAAACGGCATAGAGAAGCTTAAAATTGAGCATTGGCTAAAAAAAATGGTTCTGTTTTTAAGAAAATCATATTCTAAGGGATTGAAAGTGGAAATTGCGAACAAGCTAGGGATAGCTCAACCGGAATTCTTGTAAATTTATCTTTTTTACAGATGATTTACGAGATCTTTCTGTGTTGTGGCAGATCTCATTGCAGATTCAGATTGACGCGATTATACCCCAGGTTGAATGAAGGGCCTGAAATATTGGCTGGAATTAGACTTAGGTTTGCTCAGCTGTCTGGTCTCGAAAACGATTAACAGATCGTTGTCGGGTATCCAGTAAAGCGGGATTTCCTTTGTAAATTCAAGGCTGGTACTGACATAGGTATTAGGTTCAATTCCTGATCGGTCAAGGGTCTTCCCGGGTTGGAAATTCTCTTGACATGCCTTGGGAGAGTTACTGGGCCTGAAGTGTCGGCTAGAATTAGGCTCGGAGTTGCTCAGCTGTTTGGACTCGAAAGCGATCGCATTAGTAGATCGTTCTCGGGAATCTAGTAAAGCGGGAAATCCCTTGTAAATTATTCATGGCTAATGCTGATATAGGCATTGGGTTCGATTCCCGATCGGTCAAGTGTCTTCCCGGATTGGAAATTCTCTTGACATGCCATGGAATATTTAGCGTTCAGATAATGCCCTTACTTGTTCTTTTGATAAACAATCTATGCCAGTGGTACAACCGGACCGTTTTTTGTTTTTAACTTGCTTACTGGTTGATTTGATATTACAAAGAAACTCCTCCATATAATTATCCACAAGATAACTCGTCCAGCTCAAACCTATGTAGGGGAAAGATGTGGGACCATCATCATTTATAAAAAAAAACAACACTGTCGAACTATGTTTACTTTTATCTATAAAGATAAGAAAGTTATATTTTTTATATATATTTAGGACACAGTCGAACATTGAGCATTGAACATTGATAAATATTCTCCACATTGAAAAATCCACATGCAAGTGTAATCTCTTCGAAAATCCGAAAAACATCAGCCAGTCTTCCGATCCGTCTTCGGATTCGTTGTTATACTCCAACCAGTTTTGCATCTTGTCTCAGTGAATATTGGGTACATTCCAGATTTTTTTTTCCTGAAGCCTTCAGCTTTGATTCCTCCTCATGACGTCGTCATCGCTCGTTGATTTGCCGCTGATTTTCATTAAACTCAAGACGTTCCAATTCTTCTTTTTGCTGCAAATCCTCTTCTTGCCGAAGCTTAGTAGTTTGTAGTTCGTAGTTGATCCTCAAGCACGGCCGAGCGTACACGCTGCACTTTCGCCCTTTGAACGGGGTATGCAGCCACACCTTTAACTTGACATTAACTTACATCCAAAATAAAACCAGAGGTTGCAGTTTCCACAACACAACTGGTCGACTCCATGAGTGGCAACCATGGCCGGAGGTTATCGCCTCGCTTAAGTTATCGTCGAGTAACTCTGCGGTTGAACCGGGGGGTTTATTTTGGCCCCCCACTTACCACGGAACATTTTCCTGGTAGGATCAGCGCTTCAATCAATTTTGGGCCCAACCTTGCCAAAATTCTCATTATCGCTGTGATGAGCCATGCAACGCAACTTCAAAAGCAAACAACAACTGGTTTCTAATCTACAACCATTGTTATCTTCTAGATTTTGGTTCGATGGAATAGCGACATTGATGATGGTGATTTGTCTGTCGGTCGTTCTTGTCGTAAACCATTAGACCTGGACATGTATCTTCTCCTTCACTCTCTGTAGATCGCAGTTAAACAGAAACTCCGCTTGCGTCAAGTACAGAGCGCTTATCCTCTTTCAGCGGCGCAGGAAGCTCGGTATAGTGCATATTGGTGTTCTCCCAAGTACTCTCGCAGTTGTCGTGCTTGGGTCACACATAGTGGAAAAATGTCGACGATTCCAAGTGCCTCTTCTTTGCGTGGTAATTTCACTCTCTTCAGTGCGAATATCGTCCAAGCGTGGAGTCGGGCGAATTTGACTGATTTTCTCGATAAGACTTTGTGCCCTCCCAGCTCTCCGGACCTTGATCCCCTGGACTTTTGTGTCTTCCCAAAGTTGATATAGGCCATACTGAGGTTCCGCTGGTTGTAAACTGCTTGTCCGACTATGGCTTTGCCGACGATGTCCTAGTCTTTGCACCCATGCGTATTTTTCTTGCATTCTTTCTACTCTTTCTGCTCTTTCTGCTAGAACAAAATTCAATCTACTAGGAAACTTCCCACGAGCAGAAGCTTTGTAGAATTTGAGCTCCGAGATTTAGCAGAAAGATGCTTTCGCATAAGTTTCATCGTCGATCAAGACACATCCATTGCGTTTCGTCTGCACCCTGTCCCAGATTGTTGTTCGATTGGGTTATCTACTTGCTCGGTTACTTTTGTAACTTTTCCGAAGACGAATTCGCGGCACAGTATAGTGCGGTTTAATACAGTTTTTCCGCCAAATACTCCGGCAATTTTTTGTGCATTGCTGTCATGAGGGTATCCTTGATTTTTTTCGTCACTCGTACCACACTACTTTCAAGGATAATTCAGCAATTATGCCAGGTCCCTCTCCAGAAGGCAGTCCACAATATTTTCTGGAGTAATTAAGTATTATGCATTAGGAATCAAAATTATTTATAATAATATAATAATAATATTTTCGCATCCACAAAGATTCAAAGATTTCTGCGAAGGTGCCGCAAGTTCCAGACAAGATGTCACGAAGTCCCTTCACGATTATGAATACGAGGGAATATTTATTTCGAGTTTTGATGTTTCTAGGATATACACATATTTTAAACGAGTAAAGACACAAATGCGTAAACCAAGGAAAATTTAATAAAATCCTATAGCCAATATAATTCCAAAAGGAATATTGTTGAAATCAATTACATGTAATATGAGAAGACGCACCACGCTAGATATGGGGTACAGACTAGGGGGCGTTGCTGATTAATGGTCAGCTGCATCCCAATAGGAAGTATCCCGTGTCGGGCACAGGTACAGATCATTGAAGACAGCAACATCACAATTACGAAAACACTTGTAATACTAACCTCGAGCCAACCGCGAGTAATCGGTTACATATTACTAACATAGTTATAAGGCAAACATTGTCGAAATATTGAACTCCCGGCCCCGTCAGGTTGACGCCATATGAGCCTTAATAAAAATATATATTTTGGATAAAAAAAATTACATGCAATACTCACATACGATCACATTTCGATCTATTCAACTTTTTTAGGTTAATAGCTATGGCCCCAACAACAGAAACAATATATCAACATTAATTTAATTCCAAAATAGATTATCCAACGCTTCCTGATTAGGTGCACCCGTGGCCGAGTGGTTAGCGTCTCACATTATCATGCCGGGTGTTCGGGTTCGATTCCCGTTCTGGCCGGGGGATTTTTTCGTCAAAAGAAATTTCCTTCGACTTGCACTGTGATCACGCGTTTTCTAGAGCTTGCCCCTCGGAATACATTCAAGGCGTGTTATTTGGCTTAGAAAATCTCTACTAAGTATTAATAAATGATGCTAGTTAATGCATACGTTGAGACGGCAAAAGTTCCACAGGGAACGTTAACGCCATTCAAGAAGAAGAACGCTTCCTGACCTAAGCTGACCCAATGACGCGCCGTGCAATGGCTTTATTACCCAGTCCGCTATAGCAAAAAAATCGGCGGGTCCTATTTGATCACCGTCCAACGAATCGTGGATGGAAGCCAATACAAAAAGCACGTGCTTTTTCATCACGCATCTTGTGACTAACCGGCCTTCAGGTCTCGCGACATATTACGATTTGCATAAAACTGAACCGGTAAATGGGCGTGAGAGTCTCTGGGAATTGATCGATCATCTGATGCTTTGCTATCATCATTAATTTGGCGGTCCCACTTTATTGATCAGAATGGTGAAGGAGCTTCCTCCCATGCCCGTTCTTGGTCTTCGTCGAGTCCATTTATTCTGCACAGGATTCTATGTTATATTTATTATCCTTTTTTCAAATATATCAATACATTATCATGGGTCGTCGGAATGATAATTTGGTGAAGAAAATAATATGCTAAGCTGAAATACGATTCATGCAATGTATATAGTTAATGAGACGAATACCAATCTCATTTGTAAACACGTTTTTCTGTTTTCATGCACGAGAAATCGAAAATGGGTTTTCCAATCTGAAACTGGGAATTGAGCTTTGGTTTCAAGTGGTCAATTGTTTCATTGACGTCACGTTTTTGGGAATATCCATAGTAGAGCCTCTGGAAAATAAATCGACCTGTCAATCACTGCTTGGAATTTTCTGGAGGTCACACTCAGAACAAGATTTGATAGGGGGACGCATAAAGTGTTATAGAATTAGTGGTCCAATGACTCTAGACAGTGTCGTATGTAGTTTTAAGGAAATTCACAAAAAACCTCCGAGATATATGAACATGGAACAAAACTTGAATGGCAACACATTTCCTAGAGGAACAACTTCTTCTCGATGTAGTATTGCCAGCGTAATTTATTGCAGTATTTGGTGGAGATTGTACTGCACTTTCAAATGCATTTCCCAGACTGTTAACCCTTTCACTACGGCAGTGTGCTCCGTCGGAGTGCTACTGCTAAACGAAGCACTGCGCCGAAAAGTATGCATGTCGCGCTTGTGTGATCGATGTGCAGTATCACCCTGTACACACAGGTCGTCGCGCCGATGTCGCCTATAGACGACGCTCGAAGCGAAAGGATTAACGTGGCTGACACTGTTTGCCCGGAGGTCAAATATTTGGCACTTTTTGACAGATAACGTTTGGTTTGAAATTTGTACAAATACTACTTTGTTTGCCATTCTTTAATTATCATCATTGGGGTACAATGTAAAACATCGAACATGGGAAAAACTGGACTTTAAAATTTTAAGGTAAAAAAAAAATTTTAATTACATGTACCAACATGTTTGACGAACAGACCGAAAAAATATTTTATGCATCCAATAACTAAATATTTACTTGTCGTGTTTTGTGTTGAATATATTTGTTCAATACAACGTGTATTGATCAAATATCCAAAATATAATCAAAAAAAAAATATCAAAACAAATGCGACAAATTTTATCTGGCAAAAAGAGTCAAACTTTTGGCTTCGGTCAAACAGTGTATGAGCACCCTTACAATGGCTCGAACGACGTTAATAATTTAGAATAGATTTATTTGTTAAAATTTCAATTCTATAATGGTATGGTGATAATTCATTTATTTTATCATCAGACTCAAGTATCAACCGTGTTGGTATTAAATAACATTTTATCTAAATAAAACTTAATCACAATAACAATAAAAATATGCAGAATTATTGAATGATTAATGAAACGATATACAATGGTTATTATGCTCAGTTACCGGAACATAGTAGAAATAATTTATAAAAAAAAACGTAAAAGCAAAAAAAAACAATATCATGAAAAATTGTGGGTCATCTTAATTGAAGGATTTTGATCGAAAACTGTCAGGAAGTATGTTTCATCGTCCAAAATCGTATTTTTTTTAAAAAACATTCATATAGTTCCCTCGAGCGCTTCTTTGCCTCCAAATTCTGGGCCTGATTCCTGAATACACTTCACGGTGGAAACGAAATAAACGGCACGCCATTGAACTACTTTAGTGGGAAACTAATTTCGTATCCAGATGTCGACACCGTACCGTTGTCATCGCGGATACATTTCATTTCGGTTCGGCATTATCTGGGCCTTAAAGCTTCTTAATTCAGCTTAGAGCCCCTGCAGACTGCAGACTGATTTGTCGACCGATAGTTTGATCGGCTTCTTAATCAGTACGGAGAGATATGCATGTGTGAACATTACACCCATTCAGTTGGGTCGGTTTTTGCACCAGAAGGCCGACCCAACCAAACTGTTGGTTAACATAAAGTCTGTAGTATGCGGGGGCTCTAAATCTCTTTTACTTTTTGGAAGTAGGATTGCGAAACACTTAGGCGGCGGTGACACTGGATGCAGAAAAGCGGTCGTACGAGTTGTATGCAATAGTGAAGGTAAACAACCACATTGAGTTGTATTGGTGTGGTTACATTGCTTCCCCCTTGCTTCGTTCGAATTCGTATGCTTCTGTCGAACAAAATTGTTTGTTTCTCTTTGTACAATCAAATTTTCGTGCGTACTCCAATGATAACATCGGATTCCGCTTGAAAAAACCACTACTTTCGCATATGTTTAAGCATCCATTGGCTAAACCGATATACCACGAACGGTATGAAAGAACTAGAGTGAACGAACGGTCGTTCTTCTTCAAAGAACGGTAGTTCTCCCCACGAAATGACTGCGAGCGAACGGTTTGTGAACGAACTGATTCCGAAAGAACGGTTTGCGAGTGAACTGTTTAAGAGCGAACTGATTGAGAGTGAACTGTTTGTGAACGAACTGATTCAGAACGATTTGTTTGCGAGTGAACTGTATGGGAAAAAAACTGTCTGATAACGAAGTGTTTGCGGGCGAACTGTTTGCGAACGAACGAGTGCAGCTGAACTGATTTGTGCTGGATGGAAAGGATAAATATAACGAGAACGTTTGTAGGTAAAATAAAACAAAATTGTCATTTTCAATTTCATGTATTTTTTCAATTCCGCGTAACATTCATATACTTCCTGATTATCAGAACAAAAAATCTGGGGGAAGCTGGGCAATTCATGAATTAGGTAAACATAAAATCTTCTAGTGTGGGCAAGTTGAGAAAAGAGTTTTTTCGTTGCTTTCAATCCATTTTTTGGGCATATTGCGTGTACGTGTTATCGTGATTGTTTGTATGATTGATTGTTAGGGAAAATTGAAAAGAATCACTGCCCGATTTTTTCTCTGAATGAACTACTATGAAACATGATCTTACATGGAATCTGTGTTTTGTCCTAACAGAAAATATGAAAAATTGCATATCAAATTATTACATATACTATTGTCCGCTGATAAACATATTTTCACATACAGTTTGCGGCTTTTAAAGAAGAAGCACCATATCGTTCTCCACCGAATTTCTAAAATATAAATCCCACACGAATCAAAAAATCTCCTATCCAATCCAACGATATCAATGAATAGCTGTCTATTGATGGAACCCAACATCTATGTTGTTTTTAATACCGCTGAACGAAAGAGCGAAAGAACGGTTCAAAAGAACTGATTCACTTAGATGAACGGTTAGTGACTGAACCGTTCATCAGAGTGAACTGTTTCGCCCATCTCTAGCATTTTCGATTGGAGCGTGCAGAATCGATTAGCGAAGCGCTTGTTTTGGTGAATCTACAATGTAAATAAGTGAATTTATCCTAGCAATCAATGCCTGCTGTGATTGTATACACTCTTAGCTTGATTCAGTGTAATCTTGAGTATAAATCTTAAAATGTGCCGTAATGGCAGCGTTTTAAATGCGTCTGTAGTTTTTATGTTCAACTAAAAACATATTTTGGGCTTCGGGGTTGTATCGCACAAAGTACGCGCACATGATGCGACCTAGTCCCGTTATCTGTTATGGGTTGGTGGAAGCATTGTTGTGCTAGCTAGTCGATTTTCTGGGCGATGGTGGAATCTGAAATATCTTTCCAGGGCTCCTTTTGCAGTTGCCATTCTACAGTACGTTGGTAGGTTGTATTAAAAAAAAAAAAGATAAAGAAAAGGCCCACTGGTCGAACTAGTCGACATAAGATACCGTCGCAACACCATCTTATATACCGTCTTCAACTTTTTTGACCAGCTTCAAACGTTTTTCGCCATCGCAGGCGGTACTCATGACTTCCAATGCCATTTCGTTCCGAATGCAGAGGATTGCGGCCTTGAACTTTACCAAAGTAGACACTTTCTGCTGTTTGACAGCATGTATGATCATACGAAGTAATTCAACCATATACCGCTCAGCTTTTGAGACGTGCAGACGTATATTCCCATTTCGCCTATCACAAGTGAAGCATTAACCGTTGATTTTTCTAATACTATACTGTGCCGCGTCGCGTGATCAGTGTTCCGCAATGAGGCGAGAAAACACGTTTAAAATAGACTATTCTCAATTCGCCGTTAAGCCGTCGGTCGAAAAGCTTGTTGGATTTTGTTCTTCAGTTCTCGGATTGAAGATGGAAGACATCAAACGACTTCAGTGCCACAGAGGTGATGCATGTGCGTTCGTAAAAGTCAGTGAATTGGCGATCGCACAAAAAGTCGTCGATGAACATGACGGAAAGCACGAAGTGGAGTGTGAGGGGAAGAAACACACTCTTCAAATTACGCTGGAAGATGGTAGTGTAGAAGTACGTGTTTACGATCTCCCGGAAGATGTATCCGAAAGGAAGGTCGTCGATTTTCTCACTGCGTTCGGTGAAGTAATCTCGATCAAAGAAGTATCGTGGGGCGAAAACAATGAAGCCCAAGGTATACCGCTCGGCATTTGGTCCGCTCGTATGCTGGTAAAGCGAAATATAGATTCGTGGGTAACAATCGACGGAGAGCAAGCGTTTGTCGTGTATAAGGGACAGCTTCATTCCTGCCGCCACTGCAAAGAGCAAGCACACACTGGCATATCATGTGTCCAGAACAAAAAGCTTATTTACCAGAAAAGCTACGCGAACGTGGCGAAGCAATCTGGACATTAGTATGTCAACCTCCAATCAACAACAGAAGAAATCAGCTGGTGAGAGACCGACACAAACGAAGAAATCTACCGCTCCACCACTGACATCATCACAAGTGTTTCCGGAACTGCCAGAGTGAACCCTCGGGTTCAAAAACGCACACAAGTGGGCAGCCCGAAAGAACCTCATGTCCAAAACCGAATGCAAACAGCCAGCCTGTAGCCCAATCTCAACGAACCAAATTGCTAGCGCCACCGCAAGCTGTCGTAGCTGTGGACGATTTTTTCAAAAAACCAGCGTTACGATCGCAGAGCAAGAGTAGCAATGGTAATGAAACAGATGACTCTACCACATCCAACAGCAGCAAATCGAACCGAGGACGACCGGCTGGTAAAAAACCTCGCCGGGAAGATACCGACGGAGAGAGTTTTGAAGTGATGTTAATCTAAATGGCTCCCACATCGTATAACATTTCGTCCATCAACATCGCCACCATCACGAACCCCACGAAACTGAACGCTTTACGAAACTTCGTCAACAGTCAGAGCCTTGACATCGTGTGTCTGCCAGAAGTAGAGAACGAGCAGCTCTCCTTGCCTGGCTACGTCGTTTTCTTCAATGTAGACCATACGAAAAGGGGCACAGCTATTGCTCTCAAACAACATATACAAGTTACAAACGTTGAAAGAAGTCTGGACAGCCGACTGATTGATACTGGACCCGACAACGCAGAAATTACGGCTCTTGGATTGAGTGGTGGCTCTGTTTCGCGAAACCCAAAATAAAGCGCTTCTTTAAGTGGAAAAGTCGATCCGTTTTCGATGAATTCCACTGTGAACATCAACGTCTGTACGGCGAACTACGACGTGCATACGACGGATACTACCAGCATCCAGAAATGTTGACCACCATCAACCGACTGAAAGGCGAAATGCTAGCGCTCCAAAGGAGATTTTCTCACAATTTCATGAGAATCAACGAAACATACGTGGCGGGAGAACCCATATCGATATTCCAGTTGGGAGAAAGACGGAGAAAGAAAACCATAATCACGCAGCTGCAGACAGAGCGGGAGCAAACAATAACAGAGTCGAGAACGATCGAGGACCACATGGTCACATACTTTTCGTCACTATACTCAGAGGAGGCGAGAGAGGCCGATGGGAACAGTTTCATATGTGAACGTGTTATTCCGCCAAACGACGAAGTCTGCATGAGCGATATTACGACAGCAGAAATATGGTCTGCGATAACCGAAAGCGCACCACGAAAATCTCCTGGCTGCGATGGAATACCGAGAGAGTTTTACCATCGCATGTTCGACGTCATCCACCGCGAGCTGAACCTTCTGCTGAACGAGGCGCTCAGCGGAAATATTCCTCCAGCGTTTGTGGAGGGTATCATCGTGCTGGTCAAGAAGAGGGGAGGCGACCATACGGCCCGATCATACCGTCCGATCTCACTGCTCAACAGCGATTATAAGCTGTTCTCCCGTATCCTCAAAACCAGATTGGAGCGGGTGATGAGGGAACACCACGTGCTAAGCGAAGGTCAGGAATGCTCGAATTCAGAGCGGAACATTTTCCAAGCCACTCTTGCTCTGAAAGACCGCATAGCGAGTCTCCGTCATGACCGTCGTGCTGGGAAGCTAATTAGCTTCGATCTCGACCATGCGTTTGATCGGGTCCGGCATTCTTTTCTCTTCCAAATCATGCGTTCTCTCGGCTTCAACGACGATTTCATCGCTCTACTCTCGCGCATCGTCAGTCGATCTGCGTCTCGACTGCTTATCAACGGACATCTCTCACGGTCGTTCGAGATTCAACGATCGGTACGACAGGGGGACCCGTTGTCAATGCACCTCTTCGTACTGTATCTCCATCCACTAGTGTGCAGACTCGAAAGTGTATGCGGGAACGATCTGCTGGTAGCGTATGCGGATGATATCAGCGTGACAGCGCAAATTGAAGCGATGCATGAACTCTTTACTCGCTTCGAAAATGCTGCTGGGGCAAAATTGAATTTGAGAAAAACTGTTGCTATCGATAT
This sequence comes from Toxorhynchites rutilus septentrionalis, assembly GCF_029784135.1. NCBI lineage: Eukaryota > Metazoa > Arthropoda > Insecta > Diptera > Culicidae > Toxorhynchites > Toxorhynchites rutilus. Next base: position 192,386,881 of record NC_073745.1, on the reverse strand, counting down.
TGGGTTTTGCGTTGAAACTGTCGTGGCTGCAAACAGCCGATATAGTCAAAATATTGGGTATAGTTTTCGCAAACTCGATAAAGCACATGACAACACTAAACTGGAATGCATTGGTGGGGAAGTTTTCACAACTAATGTGGCTGCACTCTCTGCGTATGCTGACGCTGCATCAAAAAGTGATCATGCTTAACACGTTCGGTACCTCTAGGATATGGTACCTCGCGTCCATTCTCCCACCGTTGAACGTACATATAGCGAAGATTACATCAACAATGGGAACATTTCTCTGGAGAGGAACTGTTGCCCGCGTCCCGATGATGCAGTTGGCTCGCTGCAAGGAAAAAGGCGGTCTGAAGTTACAATTACCAGCGCTTAAGTGTAAGTCGCTCGCAATTAATCGTCATTTGAAAGAGATCGGATCCCTTCCTTATTACAGTTCCTTTCTTCTCCAAACAAATCCTCGACCACAAATTTCAGTAGATCTTCCTGACCTCAAACAAATCCTACAAAACTTATCCCAAATTCCACACCAAATCCTACAAAACCCCTCCGCCGATCAAATCCACAATCACTTAGTCATTCAAACCGAAACACCAAGGGTGGAACGAAATAATCCAGCAGATGACTGGCCACGCACGTGGCGAAATATTGCATCGAAGCATCTTACTTCAGAACAGCGTTCAAAACTGTACTTATTTGTGAACGAGAAAATTGAACATCGAAAATTATTTTTCGTGATGCGGCGTGTAGATGACGAAAATTGTACACACTGCGACAACCGAGTTGCAGAAACAGTAAATCACAAGTTTTGTACATGTGTTCGCGTCCAACTAGCGGTACTTCAACAGATGATATCAGGCATCTTAGGCGGATGGAGGAGGCTTGATTTCGAGGAGCTGAAAAAACCTACCCTACTAGGAATTAACAGAAGGAAAACAGTGAAAATTCTTAAACTTTTCATTAATTATATTTGCTTTATCAATGATTCCAATGATAGAATTGATATAGATCAATTGAAGTTTCATCTACATATGCAATTTTGACGAATTAAAATGAAACAAGTAACCTTTATAAAATAAACTGACAAATAAAACCATTTAAAAAAAAATGGGGTATATATCTAGTGAATTAAGAGGTCATTCATCTTTGGCCAAAAAGTCGGTCGAATTTTCCGACACCAGTTCTGAACCAGATTCGCAGTAAGAGGAGGCGCTTCGTCCTGCTGAAACTAATAATGTTCATTCCCGTACAATTTTTCTATGCTTGACTTGAGGACATTCTGAATCGTGAATCGGATCATTCTAGCTATGCTAAATAAAGCCTTGAAGTATACATAAAAATAATGCATTATTGTTTATAATTGCATAATTAAACAATCACACATTCTGCTCGCATCATCAATTTTATCGTATACTATTTCATTGAGAAAAACGTCGCCTATCTCGAACGAAGTTCTGACGTCAATGGTGGGCTGCGGTAAATCATATATAAATGTCCAATGGACATCAAGAAGCAACATATTGGCGTTAGTGATTTCAAAGCAAACAAAACGCAGAGGAGAAAAACCCGAATGAACATAATTCTGGCAATGTTGTACATATATCGAGTTTCGATTTTCTGCTTTCTCCTAGCATCAGCGCTAGGTGATCCGAACATACTCGATGCACCTATTCCGGAAACCGGAAAAAGTGTACCGCCGATAATAACCGGAAAGGCTAAACCATTGTTGGATGAAGAAGTAACTGATCTGTTTCGCATATTGTTTTTGTTCCACTAATACCTACATTTTATTACCAGGGTCAGGAAGCAGTGCTTGATTTGGCTAAAAATGTTACAGACCATGATGGTCGTATCACGAGATCTATGGATAACATTTGGATAGACGATAATTATGTCGATGTAGATCGCAAATATAACAATCGATTTTGAACTCACTCAATCAACAACGGATACACCATGAAGAACATTGGCAGTTACAAATTTGATGATTCGAACTAAATATATAAGTATATTTGTACTAATAATATAAGTATATCATGTACTAACAACTAACAATCTAACCATACTGATGATTAAATGAATAAATAATATACGTTGTACCGAACTGAATAACAAGTGATTTCATTCAGCTCTAAACATGTTCGAAAAGGGCGTGCGTACCTTCATCTGGTAAAACTTGAGATTTTTTTGTAAGGACTGTATCGTTAAACTTTTAATTATTTACATTTTTATTACACAAGCCGAGTCAGACGATAATTTTTCCTACGATATTAATTCCTGTGATTTTGGACAAATCAAAGTGGCACTGGAGGCCGTTGATTGGAATTCATTACTGCTATTGGTTCTATGGATGGAATTTCCGGTAAACCATAGTGGACCTCACAGCTACGACAGTCCCGTCGCCGTTTCTTCATTTCAAAATCTGAAATCGATCGTGAATATCTTCGTGAAATTGAAACTGACGATTGGCTTTGCAAAGACTTTTTATTTTTATGTTCAAACAGGTAAAGTTCACTGCCGCAACCCACTTCAGAGCGGTTGTGGTTGTGTAAAATGTGAGAAGAATGGGTTAGAAAAAATCGGTACTTACGTCTTAACGCACCCGCAGCCCAAATAATAAAATTAATAATATAAATAAAATAATAAAAAGTCCCGATCTAACGAGGATAAGGAGCAATCCGAGTCGGCCGCCGACCCGTCGTTGGAGGCGGCGGCCTTTCCCAAGCAAACCTGTGTTCCACCGATTGCCCGGATAGTTTGAAACATAGGAGACGATCCTTTAGTTAGGTACGACCAAGCGCTAGCGAGCGTCGGACGGCATACCTTTGCCTGGCTAATTTTTGTTTTGAAATATATCATTCATATTTCATAGAAAAATTGTATGCTCGCTAACGCTCGGTCGGACCTAACTAGAGTATCGTCTCCTATGTTTCAAACTAACTGAGTAATCGGTGAAACACAGGTTGCTAGCGAGAGACCGCTGCTTCCGACGACCGGTATTTGGGATTATTTACCATTCGGGTAAACATTCTAACCAGATAAATGGTATTTGAATGACTTTGTTTCTCGAAAATGCACTAGAATCTCGCTTTCTTGTACAAAACAATTTTGAATGGGATAGCCACATAGCAGCGCAATCTTCAAAAATCTACATTGGTCTAAGATTGCTAAGAATTTCTTCGAACAAACTACCTACAGCTATCGAAATAAAATTATTTAAATCCCTGTCCCGTCCCAATGGAAGAGAAAAACCTCTACCGTACACCACCAATGAAGAGAAAGCAATAACACGGCAAATCGCTCTGCAATTCTTCAGCTCGTTTCCCTGCTGCATCCTTATCAAAGTTAGCTGAAGAGCTGTTTGTTTTTATTTGCGAGCTGTTCCGTGTCAACTCACTTCAAAGAGTCGGTTCTTCGGAACAGCTCATGAGCGGATGGCACATCTCTATCGACCACCGTGCCGACAACATCGGCGGAAACAAGAAGAAGAAGCAACCGAACCACACACGAGGAAACAAGAGTTGTAGAGATAGAAAGAAATACACGTGTTAGAGTAAAAGTGTTCCTACATCTTTCTTCTCTGCAATTATTCCAAAAGAGTCTTCAGCCTTTCTCAAAACTTCATTTCCAGCGAATCAATCCGCATCCGACTACGATGCCCGACGAGAGCTCCACCCGTTCAGCCAATTGATCCCGAGCTCAGAAGTTCCCGAATATACAGTCCACCGCAACTTGGTCTTTGTTCCCAGACTATTGTTAACACAGTTCATATATGGTGATGTGTTCCTGCAATGCATCTATAATGGCATTGGATCGTCTACGTATTGCCCTCAATTGCTGTTTTCGATATGTTTCAACCTATCCAGATTCTGCAGAGTTACTCATCTCCTACAGTAATCAATTGGTTGCCGATTTAACGATTTTTATATATAACGATCGCGTGGAAAATTCTAAAAAAATCCATCAATTGGCTAGTTCATGGAAAATACAAGGAAGCATTCGAACGTGAGCTCGAGCCTCTGTGTCTTGAATCTAGGTCCGAACATGCTGATAATCCTTTCCTGTAATTTGTTCGATTCAAATCTAGTGGGAAAGTCGTTCGATGAACATCGCGAAATAGGTGCTAGTAAATTAAGCAATATGCGTCACACAAAAGCTCTTGTTCGGTAATTAGCTTGCCTAATTGTTTCACAAAGTTCATGTTAGTTCTATGAAATATTTCGCACTAATAGGAAGATCGCAACTATATTTAAGGTGAAGGTGGAAGCTAGCGACAAATGGCTGCCACAATGGCGCTCATTTCTTTCATCTCCGTCCCTCACCCCTCGCCCGAAAATCAATAATTGCGCGAAACTATGTGAAAAAAAAGATCGTTTTCGCACACTTCCCATGAAGTAATATCAACCAAAATCTAATCGATTACTCACAAGATATTAAATTTTCATCTGCTGTCGCACTGTATAGTGAAAAACGTCGGAAAACTCGAGCAAGTGCTCTGAAAGTTAAATTTTCATTTTTCAATCTTCGGCAATGGTTTTGTTTGTATTGGTGAAAGCATCGTTATTTTTTCGACACTGATGCCAGACAACATCATCGAAACAGCTATCAAAACCACTCAATAAAATGTTATTCCGTCATAGACATTCATGTCATGAAAATCAATAGAATAAAATAGTGTTGATATCAATACAATCATTATTTTTACGTTTAATGGGTCTATAATGTAAGTTTTAGCAACTTTAATATTGGGTAAGAAAATTGTATTGCAGAGCTCGGAACACTGCCACGGCTGTCTATGCTTTCAAAAACAATAAACGGAAAAGTATTACATTCAATCAAAATGTCTCAGCCAACGAAGAGAAGGGTTAAGGTTCTCCAACGTGAATATGTGAAAACAATACGACCAACGAAGGAAAATATTGAGGAATTATCAGCATCGAGTTACTATGCGGTAGAACTTGTTAATATCAAAAGAGCCCCAATTCGCATGTGTTATAAATTTGCACATGTCACGCAAAAATACCCCTTCTATATATTTATGTTTGCAATTGGCATGGTTCATCGGAACATATCGTTCAATCATTTAACTTCAGTATTGAATTGTTATTTTTTTTTTCAAATGTATTCAAAGACTCGTGTCAATGAAGCGCCACACAGTCTGATAAGTGAATTGATCTATTTACATGTGCTTTGCTCTTCTCTCACAAACACTATTACCCCATTTTTACACGTGGTTTTACCTATACTACTACAATGGCTAGCTTCCACCTTCACCTTAAATCATCTACAAGAACGTCGATTGATAAAGAATACGCTTCTGCTGCATAGAAGCTACGAATGTAAACAAATGATGTTTGCCCAACAGATGCTTTGCATGTATGTGTAACAAGAGCCCTATTTTATTTGTGTTTGACAACGGAGAAGAGAACGGTGAAAAAAATCAAAAAGAGATACTGAGAGCATTGGGTGCATTCTATTCTCAGTAATTCGCACGGCACGTATGTCGGATGCCAACATTGAGAGCGAATTGAGAGCAAATTGAGAGCGAATTCGGCTTTAAACAATCGTCGTGTGTGCGTAAATCGATGCGAGAGAGTACTGATTAAACGGACGGCCGATAGTTGACCGAACGAATAGTTTGAATGCAATCGGGAAGCCTATCAAATTTTTTTATCGGCCGGTACTGATCCGGTGTAGTGTGCGCAAATGCATATCGCTCCATACTGATTAAGTCATCCGAACAATCTATCGACCGACAAAAGTCTGTAGTCTGCGAGGCTCTAAATACCACAGAAACGTGGAATTTAAGCTCAGTTAAACTAATTGTAGCAATTGAAAAGGATTGTCCTTACGTTATAGATAATAATGAATAAATGAAATGAATTGTGGCACCACCAACAAGCTTGAAATCAGGATTGTAGTGCTAGGTGTCGTGTGATTGGTTAGCAGACGATTAACATGGGAAGTGCAAGTTGAGGATTAAGAGCCGTACCTACAACTACGGCACCACCAATGTCCCCTGCCCCAAGAAATTAGACCCGACGACGAATGGAAGGAAAAAGAAGTACTGCTGGAACAGATATACGACAGCTGTTCATGATCTCTAAGATGTTCGTTCAGTTTTTTGGCTTCGTCGATGACATTTACATCGTTGCACGACCTTTCTATAGAATGACGGATCTGTTGAAGTTCGACGGACAAGTGTTGTCATGAACGCTTCGAAAACATGAGAGGAAGAGGCTCCAAAGGTCAATCATCTTAAGGACCATGGACTCCGGGGAACGATCGAATAAAGTTCGCCGTCACACGAAGTTAACCATCTACAAAACAATGATGAAATCTCGAACCGAAAGTGCTGTGAATATACCAATGCGTGTACGCGTTTCTTCTACCAACCAGGGGCTCTCGACACGTTCCAGTTCAACACCCAACAAGTCTGTTCCATTTTCGCGGTCAGAGCAACATTCATAACCTGGCTTGTTTGTGCTTTCTGGCCTGTTAGACAACATTTTAGATGCTTTGAATATTAACAACTCTCTTAAAGTACAGTATTATGTTGGCTCCCGGTTGTGAGAATATTTTGTAATCATGTAATGGAAATAACTATTTATATTTGCTTACAATTATGTCTTCCGACAGGAAAATTATATTCTCTCTCTCTTTCTTTATTAATAAAATAAATTACGGATCAAAGTGTTTTTCTTCTTTATTATTCATTTCCGTATTGGAGAATTATAATTTTGGAATCCCGTTGAATTAATTTCAACAAAATATAATTTTCGTTTATAAACGAAATTAATCGATTCGTGAGCATGTCAAACCGTGGTTCTAAGTCCGATGGTAGCAGGGGCGCACATTCGAAGAATGATGGAAGCGATAAGATGGTAGTGACGGATGAAATGGAGAAAACAGCAATGTGATCAGTGCAACGGATGGCATCATTACGATTGTGTGGGAGTAACAGATGAAGTTGCCAACCAGAGCTGGAGATGTACCAACTGCATGACTGCAAAAGGGTTCCAGCGAACTACGTCAACTTCAAACATACAATCAACATCGAAGGATGCCAAGAAGGAGTCAAAATCCAAACGTACGTCCTCTGTTCAGAAAGCCACAACAGCAGTACCTACTTGTTCATCGCATGACAAAGCATCGATTCACTCTGAGCCATCAAAGTCCTCCAAGCCGATGGAAAGTTGTCCACCTACAGAGACATGTCCACCTAAAAAGAAGTCAGAACCAATGTCGTCGTCGAAACAGTCCGATTCAGTGCTGTTGAAGAAGCCGAAAGAAATTCATCAGTCGAGTTTACGCAATGAACAACAGAAAGAAATAGTTTTCGCACCGTCAGTTGAAGGAGTTCCTACAATCGAGCTAGAAAGGGCATTTTCAGAAGTGTCATGTTCATCGTCGAAGAGATCCGTCCGTAATCGTGCTAAATTAGAACTCTTGAAGTTGCAGGAAGAAAGAATTTTCGAGGAGAAGCAACAGCGTGAAGAAGAAGAACGCCAACGAGTGGCTACTCTGGCGAAGGCAGAAAAGCACAAGGAGTTTCTAGATAAAAAATATAAAATTCTGAAAAACTTGGCTAAAGAAAAAGGGTCGAGTCGGTGTTCCGGTTCTATCGTTTCAAGAAGTCGAGTAGAGGAATGGGTTGAGTCTTCCAGTCAGGCACTATTGGAAACCGATAAACGTTCATCTGATCCTGCTACTCAGCAACAAGCTCAACAAGTGGACAATCGAAAAGAACAAACACAGCAGGAACCGAATCAGCAGCAAGAAGTTTTATTAGAACAGCAGCAACGACAGCAACAACTGCAACACCAGCAACTGCAGCAGCAATGGCAAAAACAGTTGCAGAATGAAGAAGAATTCCGACGACATCAACAGCTGCAACGTGAAGAACAACTGTATCAAGAAAAACTTCTGCATGAACGAAAGCAACGGTTACAACAGAACGAAGACCGCATCAACCAACTATGGGAACGACAGTTACTACTAGAAAAACGCTTGCGTGAACAACCATTAACAAACACTATTCAATCTGAAAGTCAAAAGCCTTCCAGACAAATTCTTGCGTTACAATCTAACATCCTTCAGGAGAATCTTGAATCAGATAACCATAACCGAGATTCAGTGCGTAGACAGTCAGGTCAGTTTAGTCCAATACTCTACCTCAGTCGACGCGAGTTCAACCCGAGATGGTTCACCCCAGTGGGCCTGCTATTGGCACTACAAATGCTACAAACGTTCAGATTTTGCCAGAGAACTCTATGATTGTTGAAGAAGACTACAACCAGTTTCAGTTATCACGCTCTCAGATTGCAGCACGGCAGGCAGTTTCGAAGGACTTGCCTACATTTTCCGGCAATCCGGAAGAATGGCCGATCTTTTTATCCATGTTTAATAGCACGACAGCTATGTGTGGATTCACGGAAGAAGAGAATCTAGTTCGGCTGCAAAGAAGTTTGAAGGGGAAAGCCTACGAGGCTGTTAAATGCAGACTAATGCATCCCGGAAACGTTCAAGGAGTTATGGACACACTGAGAACGTTGTACGGTCAACCAGAAGTCATCGTTCACTCGCTGATTGGGAAGATAAGTTCTTTACCGGCGATTCGTGAGGACCGACTGGAAACCCTAGTAGATTTCGCAGTGAGCGTGCAGAACTTTTGTGCGACAGTCGAATCATGTGGTTTGGAGGAATATATGTACAACGTTGCTTTGTTACATCAGTTGGTCGGTAAACTACCACCATCGCTCAAGCTGAACTGGGCTCAACATCGGAAGACGTTTCACACGGTCAACCTGGTGACCTTCAGTGAATGGGTGTTTACCCTTGCAGAAGCAGCAAGTTCTGTAACGTTTCCTACGGTATCGCTGGAAACAAAACCAAACCGCAACGATACTCGGCGGAACAAGAAAGGAGACAGTTATCTCAATACGCACTCCGAGACTCCACACGACACGAATTTTCATACGTCCCCCAAAGCGGCAGTACTTTTCACACCAGCACCAAATAAGGAGACTTGCCGAGTTTGCAAAGGGAATTGCAAATCTGCGGACAAGTGCAAGCGCTTTCTAGAATTCTCCAGGGATTCCAGATGGGCGGTAGTCAGAGAGTTCGGACTTTGCCGCACGTGCCTTCGCCAACACAAAGGAAACTGCAAGGCCAAACCATGCGGTAAAGACGGATGCACATATAGACATCACGAATTACTACACAACGACCAGAAAGAGAAGATCCAACCTCTGAGCAAAGACCACGTACTGTCCCCAGCTAGTACTTTTGGACACGGCTGCAACACACATCAGACGACATCAAGCTCTGTGCTTTTTCGTTATCTCCCAGTAGTGCTGTCAAGTCCTGGAAAGAAGGTACTTACCTACGCGTTTTTGGACGAAGGATCCGCTCTAACACTACTCGATCAAGAACTGGCTGACGAACTGACACTAGGTGGAAAACCGAGTCCACTTTGCTTGCGTTGGACTGGAGGAACTCAACGCTACGAGAAAAATTCCCATATCGTCAAGCTTCACGTTGCTGCGAAACATCACGAAGCCAAGAAGTTTTATTTAGAGGATGTACGAACAGTGAACTAGTTAATGCTGCCACATCAAACTCTAAATCTCAATGAACTTGTACGTCTGTAACCTCACCTCAAGGGATTGCCAATTGAATCATACCAAGACGCTCGTCCGCGTATTCTAATCGGTATGAAGCATGCCCAGCTAGGGCTCACCCTTAAGAGCCGCGAAGGTGAATTGGGTCATCTGATCGCAATGAAGACACGGCTAGGATGGACTGTATGCGGAGGATTGTGTACCGGGGAAACACCGAATATGTTCCATTATACGTTCCATGTACGTTCGTGTAGTGATGAATCTGACGAAGATCTACATCAAGCCATGAAGGAGTATTTTTCCTTGGACAGTCTTGGAGTTTTAAAGCCAGCTAAGGTGCTTTCATCGTCTGAAGACCAACGCGCTCAGTCACTTCTAGAGTCCAATACACGCTTTAACGGTGAACGTTATGAAACCGGTTTACTATTTCGATATGACGACATCCGTCTGCCCAATAGCCAAGAAATGGCACTATCACGTCATCAGTCTTTACAAAAACGTATGGCGAAAGATCAGCGACTTGCGGAGATTCTTCAACAGAAGATTACAGACAACACTGAAAAAGGATATATTCGTAAGCTTTCCGACGACGAAGTCAAGGGCCAGCCAGGCAAAACTTGGTTTCTTCCGGTATTCCCAGTCACGAATCCGAACAAACCCGGAAAAGTGAGACTAGTATGGGACGCAGCGGCCAAAGTTTACGGGAAATCACTGAATTCTGTTTTACTGAAGGACCCGGATCTACTTTCTTCTCTTCTCGAGATCCTACTTCGTTTTCGTATGCACCCTGTTGCAGTAACTGGAGACATCTGTGAAATGTTCCATCAGGTGCTAATTCGCGAGGAAGATCAACGATATCAACGCTTCTTTTGGACGGATGAGCAGGGAAATCTCGTAGTATACGTAATGAGAGTAATGACGTTTGGGGCGTGTTGTTCTCCAAGTAGTACCCAATACGTAAAGAACGTCAATGCGACGCGTTTCAGAAGTGAGTATCCGGCGGCATACGAAGCCATTACAAAGTCACATTATGTTGATGACATGTTGATCAGTGTCGCTTCGGAGGACGAAGCTATACAGACTGCCAGAAATGTTAGGCACATTCACGCGCAAGGTGGATTTGTGATTCGGAACTGGATCAGCAACTCCAAGCAAGTGATATCGGCATTGCAAGAAGTCAACACGGAAGAAAAATGTCTCGATCTATCGTCAGAACTGTCTACGGAGAAGGTCTTAGGAATGTGGTGGAACACAACATCCGACGTATTCACCTACAAGGTCGGTTGGACTCGTTACGATATAGCTCTATTGAAAGGCCTGCGACGTCCCACTAAACGTGAGGTTCTGCGAGTTCTTATGACTATATTTGACCCACTGGGTGCGCGATGAGTGCACTTTTTAGCATATTTAAAATCCTTACTGCAGGATATTTGGCGATCCCGTATAGGCTGGGACGAGGAAATAGAGGATAATGCATTCGCGGATTGGATCACTTGGTTGAAAGTTTTGCCAAAAGTCGAGAACGTTCAGATCGCTCGATGCTTCAGCGTCAGATATCCATTCACCGAAGCCGATGAAGTACAACTACATACTTTTGTAGACGCTGGGAAAAATGGAATGGCAACTGTATGTTTTCATCGCTTTGTCAAAGAGGGAAAAATCTACTGTTCACTCGTTACTTCTAAGACCAGGGTCGCACCATTAAAGCTGACCTCGATCCCTCGAATGGAGTTGCAAGCAGCAATTATAGGGACACGTCTCGCTCGAACGGTTGTTGAAACGCTTCGTATACGCATCACGAATAAGTTCTATTGGTAGGACTCAAGAGATTTTTTATGTTGGATCAACTCCGACCATAGACGATACACGCAATTTGTTGGATTCAGAGTAACGGAGATCTTGGAAGCTACAGAAGCACACGAATGGCGATATGTACCAAGCAAGCTGAACGTTGCTGATGATGGCACGAAGTGGGATGCGAAACCTGATTTGTCCCTGGAGAGTAGGTGGTTTAATGGACCTGACTTCCTATGGACGGCTGAAGACATGTGGCCTAAGTCAAACATCAGAAGCAAATCCACAGATGCTGAACTCGTAGCAAGCCTTGCTGTTCACCTCAAATTCTTGGAACCAGTTGTCTGCGTCGAAGACTTTTCGGACTGGGAGCGATTGAGAAATATAATTGCATGGGTACTGCGGTTCCCAACAAATTGCCGATTCAAAAAACGACAACAGCCAACAATCAGAGGCCCTCTCGTCGAAAGTGAACTACGCGCCGCTGAAGCATACTTGATCCGTCTCGCGCAGCAAGAATGTTTCCCCGAGGAGTTCTCCATCCTACAAAATTCATCACAAAATGGAGGGAGCATAACGACGCTTCTGAGATCAAGTTCGTTGTATAAAATGACTCCATGGCTGGATGAACGCGGTATTATCCGAATGAGAACCCGTATCGCAGCCTGCCAATACGCTACTGAAGACGCGAAGAAACCCATTATTCTACCACGCAAACACCACGTCACTACCCTTATAATATCGCATTACCACAATAAATACCACCATCAAAACCACGAAACGGTGATAAACGAATTACGACAGAAATACCAAATCGGTCGCACTGGTGTACCTCGCAAATCCTGGCTAATCTCTTTTGGAGGCGGTGGCTTACCGATTATTTGCCTGAAGTTACTCGTCGATCCAAATGGTTCCAGTCTGTGAAACCCATCGCCACGGGTAATATCGTGATCATCGTTGACCCCAAGATGCCTCGAAGCTGCTGGCCGAGAGGAAGAATCATCAATACAAATCCTGGAAGGGACGGACAAGTCCGGTCTGCGACCGGACAAACTGCCACTGGTATCTACGAACGGCCGGTCGCCAAGTTAGCGGTGCTAGATGTTCAGTGCGTCGAGTCGTAAGCCAACCGGAAGTTGGCGTACCCTGGAGGGAGTGTTGGCCTACCCTATTAGGCCTACGCGCTCACCTCTGAGGTTTAATAGTATTGCCAATCAACAACAACGCGTCCTTGTGGTCAGCACAGGCACTGTGGAGTGACCGCTTCAGCGTATTGTCAATTTGTGTGAGTAGAACCTAATAGGATAAAAACAAAACCGACCAAAAGAAAACAAAAGTCCAAAGTTAAAGATCTAAGAGTTTATCGATTGCGTTTTATGATAAAATAGGTTAATCCTAAAATCTGCTTAGCGGTAAATTATGCTTAATCTAATGCCCTATGGATAACTAATCTAAAAATTACTTACAACTACAGAATTCGCCTTTGATTAGTCCTGCTATCTACGAGTCCAATATTATTGGTGACCGGTGAGAAATACAATATGGCTTACATAGAAAATTATACATATTAAACATATACTTATTACTAGATCTTACCACTAGAACACTGATATCGTAGAATTGAAAATTGAAATTATTCAAGGGAACTAAACGTGAGTAATCTAATTGTAAACCAGACGATTAGGAAATTATGGCAGATGAGAAATGCACAATAAGCCCAATAGTTCCACAAATTTATATTCTCACACTATATAAATTTATAGAACTATCGGTAGATTGAAATCATACTTATATAAACATAATCATGTAATGGAAATAACTATTTATATTTGCTTACAATTATGTCTTCCGACAGGAAAATTATATTCTCTCTCTCTTTCTTTATTAATAAAATAAATTACGGATCAAAGTGTTTTTCTTCTTTATTATTCATTTCCGTATTGGAGAATTATAATTTTGGAATCCCGTTGAATTAATTTCAACAATCATCTGTAAACTGTAAACAAAACCTCCACCTCTTTTTTAACCCATTTGTTTATTTATTTAGGCTCATTAGTATTTTTAGCTGTAAACAGTTGTTATGACCATTGTTGTGTTATTAATAGCACAATAGCCCGATGTTTGTTGCAGAGCAGAGCAGTTGTATGGGTGAATCGATCTCCATTCGACCGTGGATTGATCTCCATCGATGATGATTGTTACGTGGACGTAGTTATTCTATACCAACACGAAGATGGTCAATTGAAGGTGAAGTTTTGAACTCACGATCGATCGCCTAGTAAGCAAACGCGCAACCAATGTGGCTACGAAGACCCCCTCGAAGACACCCTTGAGACAGGAGAAATTTCCAAACAATCTGGTGTTAACACAGTCCAATTACTGAGAACAATTGATCAAATTAAATCGACCGTCCAAAAACGACCGGAATATCAGAAATGACAACACAAATTGATTTTTCTTAATGATAATGCTCCGCTGATCCGACCATGAAAATATGCGAAAATGACTCATTGATTGGTTCGTTGGCTAAAACAGATAAAACGAGTTTTTTTAGATGAATTCCTAAATTGCCTAAAAGATGGGAACAGCTAACAACGGCCATTTTAATAAAATATTTTAAAACTTTTCAACAACAATAAACGTATATTTTTTAATAAATAAAAAACTGACTTTATATGCATTCGCCTGTTAAAAGTTCCCATCACTTGCTCACATCGAAAGTATCAACATTAGCTTATACCCTCATTGAACTCTGCTCTCCATCTAATATACAATGGAATCCATCCACAGATTGCACTGGTACTTGTTGATTCTTTTATTCGAGCGAGCGGCAAACGGAAATCGGATATTCAGAATGAAGGATTTTTTTCATCGGGGCAAATGCATTTATATTCACATCCAGTAGAACACCTCTCTTATTGTTTCATATATCATTGTTTATCATTCCTTAGAATCTTTAGAATGTTTCTCTCTTTGGGTTCGCATTATTCTTCTGAGTTTTAACAGTTTTCTGCTTCTTATTAATAATCGTTTTCTCAAGGGTAGGGTATCAATCAATTCAGTTAGCAAATATTCCAACACTCATAACCTATAATTTAATTCTAAATATGGTTTTGGTTACTACAAAAATCTGGCAGTGACGCGATGTGTATGTGAATGATTTTTAAAATTATTGTTATTGAAATGTTCATCAAAATTGATAATACAACTAGTTGAAACATGATATTCGAATGTTCCTGTTTTACTAATTTACTTAGACAAATGATATAAGAAATCTTTACAATTATCGCGCCATTGCCTACAATAAAATAGCTATTGATATAGACAGAAAAATACTTATAAATTTTTCTTCAGTTGACCTAGTTACAACTAATATGAGTTAATGCAAAGTATTACTGTTATTGTTCAACCATGGGTTTCACAGAACGGAATGAAACCTGTAACGATCATCCACTGTTTAGGAGATAGATTTGTAAATAATATTTTGAGAAATATCGGCGAATTCTGAGATTGTATCTGACAAGTTTAATAATCAAATGATACAAGTGATTGGTTTAGTTGTAGAGGTTTGCGATGAATTAACAATAACAAGTGTACCAACGGTGTACGATAGTTGCTCATAATCATAACCGCAGACGAAGATACAAGAAAGCATGGTTGTTGAATTTCAATTGGGATTTCAGGATGATAACCGTTTGTGATACAATTAATTCAGCAAAACAAAGAATGTTCTAGAGTAAAATATCAAATATATACAAAAAAAGAATCAACTATTCGATTTTTTCAGTTTACTGAAATTGTTGTGTACGAGTGAGCAGCTTGGTATGGCGATCTTACGTAAATAAAAATAAAATTTACAGAAACTACTATTCAGCAGCGATAGATGCACAGCGATACTTGTAAATCAGACAAACACATTGTATTATCTATGTAATTAACCTCTAATAATAAAATACTGTAGCGCGTTGCAGTGCATAGTGTGATGAATATAAATATTATAAACAAGTCAGTACAGTCTGCAGTCTCTTGAAAAGTAAAACCATCATTTTTTAAAACTATAATAAAATCTAAGGAGTGACAGCAATATAAATTACAAAAAATGACGCATCTATTCCGGCGGATGCGATGATTAGACGGACTACTACATCAACATTTTCCCATCAAAATCGGACCGAATCTGTTGCAACTTTTGATATATGAAGGGAAAGCTGGGACGATCCACGGGTTTCCTACTCCAACACTTCCGCATCAAATCATACACCGTCAAGGGTGTATTTTCGGGGCAGCTTAGCATATTGCCCTCTTTGACAAACTTCACGACCTCTTCGTGCGTCATGCCATAGTAAGGCTGCATGGCAAATGAGAAAATTTCCCACAAACACACACCATAAGCCCAAACATCAGACTCGATAGTATACTTATTGTAAAGAATGCTCTCCAGGGGCATCCAGCGAATAGGGATGGCATCGTTTTCATCGCCTTTATAGTAGTCCTGCAGATAAATTTTATGCGAGAGGCCGAAATCAGCTATCTTCACTACCATATTGTCATCTATCAAGCAATTCCTTGTGGCCAAATCGCGATGAACAAACTTCCTCTCCGATAGATAAACCATTCCAGACGCAATCTGGAAAGATATGTTCAAAAGGTCGCCATGTGATAGTTCGGTACTAATACTATCAGCCCTGTTTTGTTGAGCAAATGGTGAGCATTGGCGTAAAAATTCATTTAAATCCCCACGTGCCATAAATTCGAACAGTAAACACATGGGTCTGCCTATAGCACAAACACCAAGAAGTTTCACGATATTAGGGTGGTCGAATTCCGCTAACAAACAAGCCTCTCTTTCGAAATCAACCTGCAAATCCTGACTTGCCTCATCCTTCAACATTTTAACAGCTACCAGTGTAAAATCTTCCCCCTCTATCAGACCAGGAGCTTTCGCTTGAAAAACTCTTCCGAACGCTCCTTGACCTAAGTCCTTTATGTAAATTATATTATTCCTGGGGAATTCAAGTTTCTCCAGCTTTGGATTCAACTGGGCACCTGTCCTATGATAGTTTACATTACTTGGTAGCTTGTTTATGTCGATACCTTGCGTGTCCTGGGTTGACGTGGCGTTATAACCTGCAGCGCCCTGTCTGCGGTTCCGTTTATGTCGAGCGATACGATAACAGAGGAAAACCATCAAGTGTAGCAGAACGATTGCCACGAATCCAATGCCAGAGAGTAAGAATATTATCGCTGGAGTAAATACCGATTCCATTACGATGCCTACCGGTTTCTTAGTAGCGCTTATATCAGTTGAGTTTGCTGAAATTGGGAGAAAAAAAAATTGTTTCGGTTTATTAAAGTTCATTCGCCTTATATGGTTGCTTCTCAAAGCCATGAAAAATTATCAAAGTTGCTGTTAGATTTTTCAAAAACTCGGTACGATATGAGGTAAATTGGTGAAGTTTCTACGATTTAACATTGCAGCAGCCTTGAGTGTCGGATTATTAAAATCGAATCTTTTTCTCATTTACTTGATCAACTCCACGAAAAACTGCTACAAATATTATCAAAAATTATCTGTCTTCGCCATCCTGATATTTTCTGCTGCTGCTATCCCAACCTAAATATCCTTGCCACTTTTCAAATGATCTTCAAATTCAGTAGCATTGGACATTGAAACAACTTAAGATTTTTCGCAGAAATTACTGAGAATGGTTAGATAAAAATCTTTCAGCTCTTCATGTAGAATCGTGAATTAAGGTTTTTCAGCCTGGAACAAACAATTCAATCTGTTGGATTGTCAGTCAGTATTCTTCAAGCAGTCTGATTTTTGTCACAGTTATACTGAAGTCTCTTCCATCTGTACTATTTCTTTTAAAAAACTGTATAACAATCTGTACCATTTTGCAAGGAAATATCTGTAGCATCATCATCGTCGCATCACCGGTGCGACAAACAATCATCGACCGTGCAAACGAGTCATCATCATCTCACGCACTCGAACGGTGCCAATAATTAAACAAATGATCATTTCTTTTGCCTTCTGCACCCAATCTCTATACTGGATTGTTCTCTTTGGTTTGACCGGTCAAGCAGCATTGACCTTCTACTGTATATATAGCGCGTAGATAGACATTGAAATAAATAGTTTTGTATACACCAGAGAAATGAATACAGTCTTTGCATGGCCCTTGCGCCAAATATCTGTTGAAAAAATAGTATTCAAGCCTAAAATCACTCATTTGCTTGATGATATTTATACCATTTTGACTAAAGCGACCAGATGGTCAGAGGTGTAACGCTCAATCAGAGCACAATTACGCTCAATCAGAACATTTACGCCTGGAAAGCACGATTAGAATTCTACAATTTTCTTCAAATTACCGAATGGAATGCTCGAAAATTCCAATTCATTTTTCATCGATTTTAGTGTTAACGTATGCATTCAAAAAAATGGATGTTGACGAAAGATAATTTATTGGAACAAATTTTCTTTAAATCTTACGTTTATTAAGTCTACAACAAAAATGATTCAAGGCTGTTGCAGCGGCAGCAGCACTGTCTAGCAACTTGGTGATTTTTCCATACTGCAAGCTCCACCCCACAGCGAAGGTGTTGGATATCCTGAGGCACTTAGTGTCCGCCAGATATAGCCGATCTAGTAGTTACAATATCATCTCTTTGCCGCTCCTTAAGCCGGCAGATCGAAGCAACCGGCCAAACGGTGGAGAAGAGTCTGGCCAAAATGGACATTTTTATGCGGAAGCGTCAGACGAGACCAGCCGTATCTGAGCAGCAGGTAATCACCCAGAAGGAGTAGCTTGAGGTAATGGTGAAAAACTTCTTTCCGGTAAAAGAAGTAAAAAACTTCTTTTTCCCTGGTGAAAAACTTCTTTTCATGCCCATAATGAAAGACAAGATATACTTGATGCCAGAATTCAACGAATGGCAGGGGACCGGATACTTTACGTTCCCCAGGTAAGCGATGACGTCGAACATATCATTCACATCAAGTTCTCGAAGAAGGTCCTTCTCTGACAGAGCGTAAGAAAGGCCCGGCGGTTGAGGGCTCTTCGTTCAAACAACTCGTAGAGAAGTCGTTTGGCGAGGAGGCGAAAGTGAGATCTCTCTTTCAGGAGTTGATAATCGAATGCCGGAATCTGGATGAGATCACGACGGTGGAAGAACTGCAAAGTGCGTTACAATTAGATGGGCAAAACGGTTCACTTTAATGAACCGTTCAGTGTCCAACCGTTCACTTAAGTGAACTAGTTCTTTTGAGCAGTTCACTCACTCTTTCGTACATTAGAGGGATATGCCAGAGCAAGTATAGAAAGTGTGAGATGTTATGTAGGATTGTTCTTTTCATTCATAAAATGCTGTTTGTTAGCAATAATTAGATGTCCGAATGTAGTTAAAAATATCTCAGCAGAATAGAAAATCAAACTATAATTTTGAAATTTTGATTTAGTTGAGCCGTGATTCATTCTTTTCAGCACAAACTAGCATTGCGCTGCTTTTTTTTTCAATGTTTTGCAATAACTGCTATAGCAAAACTGTACCAAAACGCGAAAGACTTTCTCGAAATTATCGAGCACAATATGGTGTAACATAAAAACATTTCATATCAGCTACACAAATTTTTATTTACTCCTGAAAAATACAGTTTGAATCGTTTCGTTTTCAACTGTATTTTTTTTTGTGAGGTAGATTTGCATATTTTACTGAAATATTTATCCCCAACTTAAAGATATGAAATTAACACTTCATTTGATAAATAATCGAACAATCCAATTTAAGAACCATCGTATATATTAAATATTGCGTTTTTATTATGAAAACGACAATACCGACATCTTATTCTTGTTATTTCATGGGGCTATCGTTTGTTTCCATTCGTTAATTTGAGGACTACCTTGCAGCAGCATTTGTCTATCACTCGTTCGCTCGCCTTCCTCTAATACACCGATCTCCATACACAGTTCGTTCTGAACCGTATGCACAGTTCCGCCAGCGGTCAATTCATTCTGAACTGTATACACAGTTTCTCCAGCGGTCATCGTAAACAGTTCGTTCTGAACTGCATACACAGTTCATCGTTCACCGTACAGTTCGTTCTTAACTGGGTAAGCAGTTCATTAGAACTGTTGCCCAGTAAAAAAGAACGGCCGTTCGTTCACTCTTTTTGGTGAACTAATTCTTTTGAACAGTTCATGAACGGTTTGCCCATCTCTAGTTACAATCGCAATATGACCTTGATGGTGTGCAGATGTCAATTTGGTTGAGAACGGCGTTCGGAACGGCCTCAACTCGGATCTCGACAAACGCGGCGAAAAAAATGGCGAAGAAGAGCAAAGTGAAAATGGGGTGGTCCGTGTGTCCGTTGAAAGCTATCCCTCGGGTGACCAAGCAAATGGAGAGATGCTTCACATGCATGGGCATCGATCACCGAGCGAGAAATTGTAGGGTGGCGGATAAAGCAGGGATGGCTGCAATACTGGTGATGGGAAGGTACCCCATCCAAGAAGTGGTAGAGAGCTCACAGGAAGGTTTCGTGATCGATAAAACCAACGGAATCTTCATGTGTAGTTGCTATGCATCCCCGAGAGGGACAAATTAACAGTTCCACCAAATGTTAGACGCAATAACCGCGAAATTAATAGGTAGGAAACCGATTGTCATTGGAGTTTACTTCAACGCTTGGGTGGTGGAGTGGGGATGTAGATGTACCAACGTAAGAGAGTACAGTCTACTGGAAGCTCCCGCACAAATGGAAGTGACGTTATTGAACGAAGGTACATCCAACACTTTCCGGAAAAATGGCCGCGAATCCATCATCGACATTATCTTTTGCAGTCCGTCGTTGTTGGCGGACATGGAGTGGAAAGTGTGCGAATCGTATACGCATAGTGATCATAAGGCGATCCGATATAAAATCGGTGAACTAAACCACGTGATAGTACTGAGAACAACAAGCTGTAAGCCGAAGAAGAAGACGAATGAATCCGACAAGGACCTTTTCGTTGAAGCACTTTGTCTAGATAGTGGAACTTCAGACTGGAACACTGAAAAGTTGACAGATCTACTGGTAAGAACATGCGACACTACCATGCCGAAAAAAAAATAACGACGCCCAGTTTACTGGTGGAACGGAACACTCCGCAGCCTTCGCGCTAGTTGTTTCCAAGCCAGATGAAGGGTCCAGTGAGCAAGAAACCGCGCTGGCAGAGAGGAGCGTAGTACGGTGTACTGAGCAGCTAGAACCGTCTTGAAACAGGAAATTAGACTGAGCAAACCGAATTGTGTTAAGAAACTGTATCGAAATACAGACGCCAACCCATGGGGCGATGCTTATTGTGTCGTTATGGCCAAGATCAGAGGTCCAGTGACGCCCGTCGAACCATGTCCCGAGAAGCTGAAGGTCATTGTGGAGGGATTATTCCGAGGTACGATCCAACGACTTGGCCACCCACACCGTACGAAGAGAATGCTGATGAACGTTCACGAGTCTCCAACGAGGAACTGGTTGCAGTGGCGAAAAGACTGCATATGAAGAAAGCGCCCAGCCCCGACTTAATCTCCAATGTGAATAGAATACGGGGTAGGTCAAATTGCAATATTTTCTCTATCCACATTGTCCATAGAACCAATGCTGCAAATGCATTTCGAGTGACCAATTTACGTCTGTCTTATTAGCAGTGATTTTTGAATATTGTACCTTCCTTATACGTACTCGACCACAGGAACATGATAGAAAAAATTTCTTCAATCTAAACCATTTATGGATCAGGAAACTATAATGTATAAATTACCGAACAAAAAACAAAATTAAAGAATTTCCGATTCGATTGGAATGCAAACCATAAAAATTCATTCATAGTTAGATGAATACTAACGGTAAATCTATTTCATGAAAAACCATGACCAGTTTTCTGGTTTCGTATCATTACTGTAAGACGTAGTCTTATGTCAGAAAGAGGTATTCATTTTTATTTGGATTAGTCAGATGATGAGATTAAATGTATTTAATAGATAACCTACAAATATCACTTATCTAGACAAGTAACTAATGTATAAATGTGTAATGTGTTCAACGCCGTTATTCTCATCGCATGTTTCCTAAACGATTTCTGAGGTTCTCGTGATTGTTTCACATACAAAATGTAACGGGTCAGGAGCCAACCAAAAGAGCCTGGTGGGCCGCACGTTGAGTAATGCTGTTTTAGACTGATGTAGCGTAAGAAGCTTGAATTTTAGTTAAGAAATAGACACGCAATTCATTAAAAATAAACGATTACATAATAATTTTTTAATGGTCCTAATTTATAAAGGACTTTTATCCTTTGCGATCATTTGTCTGCTCTCAGCCACCACAACAATGAATCATGCTAAATACTTTATTCGATGTAATAGTTTACATTTTTTCTAAACGAAATTTTATGTTTAGAGAACTTTTTCACGAATGTATACGAAGTTTCCATGAATAATAGGTAACGATACTCGGTATAAACAAAATATTATCAGCGTGTAAAGATAAGACGATCTCTTTCAAGGGAAATCAATTCCGATCATAATATGCATAACTTTTTTTTTTTAAACTACGATCATTTAAACATTGTTATACTTACGACAAAGTGGCACGTCGCACGCCTGCCAGCGTACAGTTTTATCTACCGTATAGCACCAAGGAGTTGGTTCTTCTCCACCAGCATTGCGACAATAGTTCTCTGCATCCTGTAACTCGGCAAACACTAAAGGTGGTTTGTGATGTGAATGAGGTTCTTGAGAGTCCCATTTTTGGCAGGGTATACCCGATACCGTTATATTCATCGTACCTAAATAATAGCGGCCATTTCCCATACGACAGTCATCTACAACAAATATTTCAATACACAAAACATTGAAGCATTTGAACGAATTACTCACAGGTCACTTCATCCTGAACCAATTCCGTCAAACCAACATAGGAGCATGCAGCCGGTCGAGCGCTTTTATTGTGTCGGGGAAGTTCCTCACAATTCGGTAACCGGAAATGACCTCTCGATTTAATGATATCACCGCGCTCTTTCTTTTCCTCTATAAGAGCCCAATCTTTGTAACAAAATTGGAGGTGTGTAGCTACACAATCCTCGTAGCACAAAGGTAAGCGAACAGTTAATCCATCCTTAACCACACATTGCGGAAAGGCGTAGGCACACAGCATTTTCTGAAAGTTTTCAACATTAGTATAACTTCTAAAGTTAATGCTTACTCATAACATTGAATACCTCTGCTGCTAGTCGACAATAATCGGGAAGATCACTAATCAAGTCTCTGAAAAGTGCAGCTGTAATCTTCTCGTTTTCCCATCCACCAGAACCATCTATTCGGTTGTACCACACCTGTCGACTGTTGATAAATGTTTTGCATACCTTCCCATTGTACGGAGCACAATAACCTTCCTCATCATCCGGAGGATCATCCCAATCGCCTACGGAAGTTGCTGAACTAGCAGCTGATGTCAGAATTTTACCGGGCGTGGTTCCAACGAGGGTTAACATAACCAGAAGCAAAATGTGTGATTGTGTCGCCGGCTTCGGGTGAAATTTCATTTTCGGCGAGCAATGTTTCTTATCGTCTTTTGCGTACACCTTTTCTCGTAGGTCGACTAGTGTATATCAGAGTATGATTTTGCGTCCTAGTTGTCTGTGTACGTACAGCAAAAAAAACAACCCCCAATTCATCGGTTGCCCATTCTTGAAAGCGATATTTCGTACATTATCAGCAATTTGCCGAAAGAAATACCACGGTCACTTGTTCACACAATAGCTGCCTCTTGTGAGTACAGTTTTAACACGGATTTAGCTGCAATTTCTCTAGCAAAATGGCAAAATGCTCGGCCCGTTCAGAAATTTGATTTATAATACACATTCATTGATGTTCAGCGTTGTCAGATTATTTTAAGATGTGAACAATATTCAAAATTTGTTTCTAAACTACCAGCCCTGTTCAATACAAATTGCCAATTTTATTCAATAGAACCAGGGGTGCCAGGAATGTTGTGTGCTTCAAATGCTTTCGCATCACACGGAAAAAATATTCTCAAATGTCTTCAAAATCACATTAAACATTACTGAAGAAAATCAAGTCAATTTTTAAACAAAGTTTGATGGATCATACAATATTTACTGTGTTTATAATTTCGGTACTTATATATTAGCGTCACCGGGGCGGAAATATAATACAATACGATTGTGCGCACCAGCATTCACATACCTTTTTTATTGTTGTTGACTTGTTGTATGAAATGTATTGTATTTTTTTAGTGCTACGAGGATTTGTTTGATTTGCTTTTAAATATACAGTGATGGGCACAAACAAATCCATCCCCATTTGAAATCAAAGTGTTCCAATGTCAAGAGTTTTTTTTTCAACTTATCGATATTCCAGTCAATACTACGTAAAAGTAGGTTAGGTTTTGCCATTTCAGTATCGTTGACCGGAAAGAGAACGAAACGTAGGGACACGCTAATCACCCGGGATGTTAAGAAAAACCCACGAACGACCATTCGGGAGATTGAAGAAAGGTTAGAAATGGACCTTTTCAATCGCACCATTCGACGACGCTTGGTGGACGGGACCTGAAGGCCACTTCACCAAAAAGTGACCGATGATCAGCAACAACAAAAAAAAAACATCTTCGGTTTGCGAGGGACTATGTCAATAAGCCGCTGGAGTTCTGGGAGCGCAAAACTATGTTGCTGCGTTGAAGAAGGCTTGGAACGAGCTGGAACCTCCGGTCCCTCGTGAAAATCTAGACTCGTCTACCATAGTAGAGTGGAGCATCTTTGGATTTGTAGAAATCGAGGGTAGCCATCCTTGCGCTCGACGATGACCTTCTCTAAATGAGCAACATTTCTGTGATATTATTTACCATTCTGAGGATTTCCGGTTGTAACACGCCTGAACGTGAAACGACTGTGTATTTTTTTTTTGGGTTTGACGTCGTGGCTAGCGCAATTCATATTGTATCAATACAGAATCACCCTATCAAATCATTTTTCAACGCAACAGTTCGAGGATACTTCAAGCTAGTTAAAATTTTGTCAAGTCTACTTATTGTATTCTTAGCTGTTATTTTAGACATAATTTCCACCTCTTTATAACGACCATGGTAGTCAATTTCCGGTCTCCAAACACCGTCTCGAAGGTAAAAACGTCTCGAGGTAAAAATGTCCAATAAAACGTATCGCATTACACGTCTGTCCAAATGGTTTACGTATTTTGGGGGAACACAAACGATGTGTTCGACCGAATTGCGGACCTCGCACAGCACGCAAAGGGAATGAAAAAATTCCGTATTGAAGATGTGTGATATGTCGCAGTGATCGGTTTATAGTATGAATTCGATTCGCTGCTTCCTCTTAACTTTCACGTCCTCGTCATGGATTCTTTAATTTTCTGAAGGAACAGCTTCGCTTCAGCGGACCATTTTTCGCCCGAAAATTTTTGAAGGTTTTGGTGATCAATAATCGTCCAGCCAGCCGGCTATCAGGCGATGTCAGGGAATCCAAATGAGGACTGTGTTCGGCAGCAGAGATCTTCTGATAGTTTGTATTTATGAATATCGACATCGTTGGCGCTAGCCGAGATTGTAATTTTCATAATTGCTTGACGGGATAATGGCGAATTCGGCGGAGAACAACTAGCAGATGTTGACTAGTTTCTTGCTGAAAATTAGAGAGTATTGTTAGTGGTCTTCACGGAAACGTCGTGACCACGGTATTTTTCTGATTTTTCTGACACTCCTCCACCCTCTCTAAGGGGGAGAAGAGGGGAGAGGTCTGTTTTCATTCTATCATATTTTATGTATCAAAAATTTATTCCATGTAACGGAGAAACATGTTATTTGCAAGTGGTTGAAAAATCTTGAACGAGAATTGTGTCTGAAAATAATCTGATATTATAATGATGAGTTTTGGTAGAATTACTAGGTATTTTTGAGTAAAAGGTAAATTCAACGGTAAATTCAATGAACAGTTCTGCGATTGGCCTCATGAACTTGCACTTACTAAGAAAGCGTGAAAGTTTGAAGGTATTGATAACGAAAAACAAATTTTGGGCGAGACGAAGTTTGGCGGGTCAGCTAGTGTTGCAGATCACTCATTTCTTCATAAAACATCGTTTTATGAAGAAATGAGTGATCTGCAACACCTTCGCCGAATATAAATCTCATTGTTATTAGGCATTAGCTTACAGGATGTACACGTGTTCTGTTAAAATTTCCTTATTTGTGAGAGAATTAGTTCGTTCTTCCAAACCAGAAATGAGTGCATTAGCCCTACTGAAAGTGACATGAAATTCTTGTACTTAAACCGACGTGCCAACTGGAGGGAAGTTTTCCGAAAGATTGAACCACCACAGGGATTTTTGATTGGTTAAAATTTCCTTTAATAAAGTAAATATGTAAATTACAATCCAAAATGTTTCCTTTCAATTAGGCTTACGTTTAGTGCTTCCTCTAATTATTAAAATTTTACTTCTAGCAAAATATCTTTTTATACTAATTCCGCGACTCAATTCAATTGATTACACACTTTTTGTTTTAAGCAATAGGATGATTGATCACGTCTCATAATCTAGCTTACTCCGCCTCGCGCCGTACGTCCAACAACGCTAGCTTCACAGTAGGTCGCTCGTAGATTCCACTGCTCGTTTGTACTACCGCTTTGCGAGTTTGTCCTCCGCTGGGTATCACACCGATGACTCGCCCTTTAGGCCAGCAGTTCCTGGGGTGCTCGTGGTCCACGATGACTACTATGTCACTCACCTTGAGGGGTGTCACCTTTTTGTGCCACTTTGATCGCCGTGTGATGTCGGGAAGATAGTCTCTAACCCACCGCTTCAAAATAAGTTAGCCAACCATTGAGAAGTTGGCCAGCCACGTCGTAATGTCGCCGTGTCCGTCTCAATCATCGTCAACGGTTTGGATCCATCGGATGAACCCAATAAAATGTGGTTGGGTGTTAATGCAGACGGTACACCTTCTATTACCGTCAATGTGTTCCTCAGCTCTTCATCAGTCGGTCGCTTCCGGCTTAGAACTTCTGATAGATTTCGTTTGATCGATCCTATAAGGCGTTCCCAACTGCCTCCCATATGGGGTGACGCCGGTGGGTTAAAGTGAATGCCAAGCTGTAGAAGAGGTTACGAATTCTCGTGCTATCTGATGTTGATCAAATTTCTGATAAAGCTCCTGCATACGTTTAGCACCCACAAAGTTAGTACCACAGTCGCTGTAGAAGCTTACAGGTGTACCTCTCCGAGCGATAAAGTTTTGAAGAGCCATTATACAGGAACTTGTTGTCAGCGAGTTAGCCACTTCAACATGGACGGCTCTCGTTGTGAGACATGTTAGTATAACACCCCACCGCTTTTCGGCTCTTCGTCCTACAAGCACCTCAATTGGGCCAAAATAATCGACTCCCACGTGTGCAAACGGCCTGGTGTACGCAGAGAGCCTAGCCGCAGGGAGATCTGCCATTTCCGGCGGTTGAGGAAGGACGTCCCGATTTTTGCACCATTGGCAGTTTCTGCGGATATAAGCAAGTGACTGTCTTAAGCAGAAAATACTATACTTTTGACGAACTTCATTTACCACGATTTCATGATTGCGATGCATGTATTTCTCATGATGATATACTAGAAGTAATGATGTAACTGGATGATTTGGTGGTAAAATCACTGGATTTTTTGCATCACTATGCAGATACGAACATACAGTGGTTCTGCCTCTCATTCGCATGACGCCGAGTTTGTCTATAAACGGACTCAATTTGTACAGAGAACTCGTCTTCTGAACCTGGTTGACCGCCGCATTTGAAGTCTCCAACAGTGCGATTTCCTTTTGATATACATCTCGTTGCGCTTGCCGATAATGATATTCTTCAGCCTTTCGTAGTTCATCACTCAATAAAGGACCCGTGATCGGCACACCTTCACGAATACGACATTGAAGATTTGAGCAGAACCGATGGACATATCCGGTCACTGCTAGCATCCGTCGCCAACTAGAAAACTTACTGACGTCTATTACTGGTTCGGAAGCCTTACAATGGAAAAATACACGATGCCTCATTTCTTCCTCCGTGGAAATAGGTTCCTGTGCAAGGATGGGGCATGCGCCTTCGTCCTGTATCAGAAACTTGGGACCTTTTTACTACCTACTATCTGACGATAAATTGGGTCGGCTGCGCCATCGTGTTACGTCATCGGCTACATTTAATTGAGTCGGAACCCATCTCCACTCGCGTTGCTCTGTTGTCTCTAAGATTGCGCTTATTCTTGATCCGACGAAAGAACTATATCGTTTGCCGTCAGCCCGTAACCAACATAATACATTCCGTGAGTCAGTCCAGAACGTTCGCTTCAAGAGCTCAAAGGTTAAATTTTTCATAACGGTTGCCGCTAATTTTGTTCCGAGAACTGCGGCCTGAAGTTCCAATCGTGGAATAGAAGTATATTTAAGGGGGGCTACCCGAGTTTTGGCAGCCACCAGAACGCATTCTACTATCCTTCCTTTCATAAATCGTAGGAATACAGCTGCCGACATAGCACTTTCACTCGAGTCAACAAAAACATGCAAATCAGCAACAGTATCGGTGGGCGTTATTTGACGCTAACATCTAGGAATTCGAAGTTGTTCTAGCTTAGGAAGCAGGCATAGCCAATCACGCCATTTTTTGAATAGACTCTCGGAGACAGTCTCATCCCACTGCACATTTGCGCGCCACACCTCCTGCAGCAAAATTTTCAGCATTATCAAAAAGTGATCAATGAGGCCAAGTGGATCATAAATTGTTATTAATGTCCTAAGAATCTCTCTTTTCGTGGGACAACGTCTTCCTTCGAGTAGTGCTTTGTCGAATCTTGTCCAACAGATTTTATATTTAAAAACATCATCGCGTGTATCCCACCACATGCCCAGGATTTTCTGGCTCGAAAGTTCAGCTGTAATATTTAAGTCCTTCTCCACAGGATTTTCTCCGTTCATTATCGATAGCACCAACGATGAGTTCGACACAAAGTTGCGGATTTCGAATCCGCCCTGCATATGAATTAATCGTACCACTTCAGCCAGCTCAACTGCTTTCTGCTCTGTCTCTACGCTCATGACCAAAACGTCTACGTAATGCTTTTGCTTGATGATATTCACTGCCTCTGGATATTCTTCCTTAAATCTATCCGCGTTTATGTTCTTTGCAAATTGGGCTGTTGCTGGAGAACAGCACGCCCCAAACGTCATGACTTGCATAACGTAAGTATTCGGCTCATTCTGCTCGGCGTGATCCCGCCACAGGAATTGTTCACACTGCTGGTCCACAGGTATGATTCCTACGTGATGGAACATCTCGCAAATATCGGCACAGAGGCCAATCTGGTGTTCTCGAAATTGATACAGAATACCCACCAGCGAAGCCAACTGGTCCGGTCCGGTAAGAAGTGCCGAGTTTAGAGACGTTCCATACACTTGGGCTGCAGCATCCCATACTATCCTTATTTTTCCCGGTTTGTTCACGTTGTATACTGGAAAAATGGGTAAGTACCACACGCGTTCATGCTTCTCCGCGAGCTCAACCTGAGATAATTTTCGTATGTAGTTCTTAGATTCGTACTCTTTGATTTTTTCGTTCATTATGTTTGCCAATTCTTCATCCTTTTCCATGCGCTTCTCCAAGCACCTCCAACGCCGAACAGCAATTTCTTTGTTATCTGGAAGACGAACTTTATCAGAGCGCCACAGCAGTCCCGTTTCATAGCGAAGTCCATTGAAGCGTATGCGGGATTCAAGCAGAAGCATTGCCCGTTCATCATTCTTTGACAATTGTGGCTGATTTTGATTGACCACCAAACTGTCGATGGAAAAATAATCCTTAACCATCTGATTGAGATTTATCGCGTTCTATTCACTGCAGGTACATATATGATACGTATGGCTGATAGTATTCACGGAATTCTCATTCGCCCTGCCTCCGTATACGGTCCAACCGAGGTTAGTCTTTACTGCGATCGGCTCACCAACTTTTCCCTCTCGACTCTTTCGCACTAGCATAAGGTTAGGAAGGAAGGTATTGAATTAGAGAGACTTTAAACTCTGAGAGTTCATTCGTCTCTATATAAGGTTAGCGTGGCGTAAGCCAATTAGTATGCGTGGACGAACATTTGAGTACGAGTCAATCGGAAGTCCGTATAGATAACCGTACTTTGATCTTAGATGTTGTATATCTAAAGTTTGAAAAGGTAACTGCAGTTGCTTTACCGTTCTGGCGTCATGGAGCGAAGACCGTTTACCTCCACTTCCGCATATCTCGACATTTACGCTCCTAGAGTCAGACTCATTACTGTGTGTTATGCCCGTCCATTTGAGACAGAGAGGGCGAATATCTCCAGATAGCTTGAGCTCATCGGCTAGCTCCTCATCGATGAGGGTCAGCTCTGATCCGTCGTCTAAAAATGCATAACACTGCACTTGAACTCCTTCACCAAACAACGTCACTGGTAAGTATCGAAACGATCCCGGAACAAGACCAGATTGATGAGTACAAATATTGCGTTCCTATTTCTGATTTGTGGTCTCATGCCTACTGCCATCACTTGATCCTGCTGGAGGAGTGAAATCTTTATGGAGTAATACATGGTGTTTAAACGTGCAGCCGTTCTTTCCACGAATTCCAGAGTAACAGCCACCTTTATGCTGACGTAGGCACTTCCGACAGAAATTAAAACCACGAACGGTCGTCCATCTCGCCTCGTAAGACAACTCCTGGAAACGTTTACACTTTCCAAGATTTTTGCAATCGCCCTTACAGGCTGGGCATAGTTTACCTTCGCCACTTGCGAGGTTTGCCGAAGAACTACTAATTGTTGTCTGCGTTGTGTCTCGCTCATGAGATTTAAACTCCGCGTGAGTATTCACGTATTTTTCTCTTCGAGCTCCACGGAACTCCGGTTGCTTATTTCCTCGACTCTGAGATTCGAAAACCACGCTAACGTCTTCCGCTAAACTATATATCCACCGACCAAAGGTTGAGAGTTTCACTGTCGACAACTTCCTTATATACCGTGCCCAGTCCAGTCTTATTTGCGGCGGAAGCTTGATGACAAACTCCTTGAGCAGGGTAGTATCGCACATATAGAGACTTTCATCATAAACTTCTATTGTGGCATAAAGGTTTTGTACCTCCAGAGCGAAGTCGACCAGTTTGTCCATTGCATCTGGTCTTATGTTTGGCATCGATATGATTTTCTCCATCAGACGTTCGATTATCAATTCCGGCCTACCGAATCTCAATTTCAATGCGTTGATCGCCTTCCCCACCGTTTCAGGTCGCAGTAAGAAGCTTCGAACAGCATTATAAGCATCTCTTTTTAAACAATTCCTCAAACGAATCATATTATCCGCTTCTGTGTAACCGCAAATTTCCGTGGTATCTTCGTATGTGGACAGGAACATGGGCCATTCTTCCGGGTTACCGCTAAACTTGGGCAGCTCGCGAGGGACAACCTGACGGGCTGCTAATTCATCCTTCGTTAGTCGCTTTTGATTGCGGAGAGAGTGATGCTGTTCTGTTACGGACAGTTTACTATTTCCGCTCATCGACGTGGTAACATGTTTCTCTAACGGTCTCTCATGTTCACAATATGCCGAATCACCATGGTCATCTGCTTGAACCTCATCTTCGCTGTTCTCACATTCCGTTTCATTGACAGCTTCCTCTTCTTGGGGGTTCTTATTCTTGGAACAGTTCAATAATATACTTTTCCTCAGATTTTCAGTTTCCACTTCTTTTGTCGGATCGACTAAGGTGGCCTTCTGGATCGTGACACACTTTTCATCATTACGGGTTTCGTCACGTTTTAACCAGTCTTCAACCTTATGACGAACACTCTGATGATCAACAACAGATCCACCGCAACATTCTAAGTCGGCAATCTCCTTCATCACCTTAAATTTCTTCTTCATCAATTCTCGCTTACGCTGCATCTCTTCTTGCATCAATGTCTCTTCAGCCTTAATTTGTTTCAGTTCGACATCCAAACGCGCTTTAGTTGACCGAAACGACGCTGCTGACACAACGGAACCTGCTTTACCCACTGGATTAATTGCGGCTGGTTTTGTATGGCTTCCACCAGCTTCCATCGGATTATCGTCGCGTTTCGCCTTCGTATCATCCACATGCATTTCGATTGATCGTAGTGGTTAGTTTTAGAATTATAGGATTCTGCATCTTGGGGGTTGAGCTAGCGACGACATCGCTTTGAGGTGGTGTATTTGCTTTTTTCTCTGACCGAGTACCGAGAGATTTCAGTTGTTTGTCTGATGGTTGTTTTGATCCACTCGCAGAATGAACTCCAGGATCCGACATCTCTTCTGGTAAACGAAATTTCAAATTGTTGGACGTGCCAACTGGAGGGAAGTTTTCCGAAAGATTGAACCACCACAGGGATTTTTGATTGGTTAAAATTTCCTTTAATAAAGTAAATATGTAGATTACAATCCAAAATGTTTCCTTTCAATTAGGCTTACGTTTAGTGCTTCCTCTAATTATTTAAATTTTACTTTTAGCAAAATATCTTTTTATACTAATTCCGCGACTCAATTCAATTGATTACACACTTTTTGTTTTAAGCAATAGGATGATTGTTTCCATTCGATCGCCAGCTCCAATTGTTCCATCTACCAATGTGTTGTGGATGATAGGTGCGCACCGTCCGAGGGACGTAACACCGATTTATTCGATATGGATCTACAAAAAATACATGGTGGGACAGTTATGAATAGAATATCAACATGGGACAATTGAGCTTGATGTTGTTTTTTTAAAAGCTGGGAACAAACTATAAGTTTTTTTGTGTTTTCCCGTAAGATTATGCATAAAAACATCGTTTTATGAAGAAAAGTGAAAATCGTCAAAAAGTAACATGGGATAACTATGCGTAGAACGGCAGTATAGTGACTTTCAGCAATTTTGGCTAGTTTGTCACTTTCACCTTCCATTTCGGAGGAATGTCGGAAGTGAGAATTGAATCGTTACCTTTAGGTTTAGGTTTAGACTGTTCTTGGTGTTTTTTTTCTACTCGGAGCGCCGGCATCCTCCAGTCATTGGTCCCAAACCAAATCCGTGTGAAAATTATGAAGCGGCATACTACCAACACGAGGTGAGCCACATCGGGGTCAGATAAGAATTATTTTTTTAACTCTTAATGCATAAATATGTTGAGGAAGAAGATAGAAGATCTGTTGGCGTCACGTATGTAATTCTATTCCACCGCCAAGACCTTGGAGTTTTTCGAGTGAGGAAACTGCGAAAACTTTAAGTGGATTTTTGGTCATTGGGGTTTTCTGACCACTGCTTTCCAACGACATAGTTGCTTTCTCGCGTAGTTTCTTGTACTTTGCTCGGCGATGATTTGGGATACTTTTACGGGAGAAGACGAAATGTGCTGTATTACAAGGTAAAATACAGTTCTCAGCTTGGGATTTCCGAAAAATGATTTGCCTCTCAAATCGTTCGAGTAATGTTATAACTGAAACATTCTTTTCCTTCCTGTTTTCGTGTACCTTTCCATTGACTCTTGCCCTTCATAAGACTTTTGCTGTGTTTTGTTATCCGCCGAACACCACGCTTACATTTCGCGGCCATGCCTGGACCACACTCCGAATCAGAAGGCATTCCGATTATGTTGAGTTGCGCATGCTTCTTGCGACATCGGATATGAACAATGAACGAAATTGTATATCTATCGCGGGTTTGCCCATGGTGATAATTGAAAACATAGACTTATGGGGTTTCTTAAACAAACGAATCAATTATCTTATCTATTTATCCAAATCATCTGAGGTTCAGAAAATAACAAACAAAAAATAAGCGATTTCGCTAGAATGTTATATTTGTGGTAAATAAAAAAAATGTTTCAATACAAATCACAGCGACAATCTTCTATTTCTACTCTCCTTTTGACGAACTTTACTCAATTGTTCTTCATACGCTTTGATTTTTTTCTCATATTCATCTTCCTCAAATTCCATATCAGTGATCACGTTCCTTAGATGCTCTATTTTGGCATTCAAGTTACTAATCTGGAAAATTAACACAAACATATACAATCGTTCAGTAAAAAAGGTCAA
Organism: Toxorhynchites rutilus septentrionalis; assembly: GCF_029784135.1. Lineage (NCBI taxonomy): Eukaryota > Metazoa > Arthropoda > Insecta > Diptera > Culicidae > Toxorhynchites > Toxorhynchites rutilus. The sequence continues at coordinate 192,353,302 of NC_073745.1, read as the reverse complement.
ATTGACTACCTGAAATTTGTAGGGTAAAATAGAGGCCTCCTGGGCTTGCTTCAAACGCGTTTTGAAGGTTTCTTCGCGCTCAGCGATATAAGATTCAAAGTCATCCGTTAGCTCATTGCGCAATTGAAGCTCCTGTTCGAGTAATTCTCGCTTCAAAAGCTGAACCTCCATACCCTTCTCTGCAATCTGCTCTTTGTATACTGAAATCTCTTGTTTGAGTCTGAAACATTTAAAAAAACATTAAGAATTCTGTTTTGGATTGCACAACAACCGTCACCTTTCGTTCTCGAGCATAAAAGGATTGCCAATCTTGGAGGATGGGCTGCTAACTGCTTGTGCCAAAAAGAATGAGTAACGCGTGGTACGATCGTTTTTCCTCGTTGGTTTTCTCTGCAAAACAATTTGCTTGGCTATCGACGAAAAGTTCAGAACATTTAGATTCTCGTCATAAAATTCCTCCGTTGGATAGAGATTCACTAACATAGTTAGCTTCTCTTTGCCAAATAGTGCAGATTGAATGAACATTGTGAGCTTTGAGTCTCGAACTGGAACCAGTTCGGCAAGTTTTTTCGATTTTTGGTTTTTGTGCACCGTCTCCAAACACCGACCAAGTACCATTAGCGAAGTGTTTATCTTCTGGGCTTCTTTAAATCGTTCTCCAACAGTTCCAGTCTTTTTAAACCGCTCTGACCCGGCGAGATCACAGAATTTATAGACGGAATATTTGATGTGTTGAGTGGCAACCGAGTATGAAACTATAGTTAATGAGAAAATGCTGTGCGAGCGACTGGAATGCCTATTTACATCAGTTGATCCATATGTAGCACTTTGAAGGCCGAATTGAAGAATGCTGTATGCATCTTCACTATTACCAGCGTAAACCCATGATAAATCCTTAACATAGGCGTTCCCTTCATTGGACAAAATCTTCAAAGGTTTACGTTTTCCGTGTATCGATTCCAGAGCCAACAAATCGTAAACATTCTCGTTGTAAATTTCAACAAAAGACACCCATATGAAAACCCGTACATTCGGATCACATTCAGTTCCGAACGAGTGTTCCTTCTGGATAATAGACTTCATTTCGGAGTGATTAGTGTTTCCATTCTGAACGATTTGTTTCAAAGTTTCCACTTTTTGCAATTCATCGCAAATGGTGTCGTCATCCAGAAAGCTAATCATAGTTTTATCTATTTTCAAACTGGGTTGTGGCGAAATTATGCTCGCATGCTCCTGAAAAATTTGCTCAATAGCTCTGGGAACAATGCCGGGATTTTTGTTGTTTCCAAGAAGGGTGTACGTCTTACCAGATCCTGAGGTACCGTAAGTCAGGAATGTAGCGCCACGATCTCCCATAATATTTCTGATTGCCGGTTTGATGCAACGATCATAAACTTCTGCTTGTGAAACATTGTCATTGAAAATTTCACTGAAGGTATACTTTCGTTCCGTAGATGTTTCGTCAACGGTTCTTGCCAGTAACGTATTTTCATGTATCCTGAACGCCACATTGTAAGGTTTGTTCTTCAAATGTGGTCTTAGTCGAAGACAAACTTTAACTGTTTCATCATCCTTAGGTGTTTCGGGCAACTCCGGTATATTTTCGTAAAAATCTGTATGATTTGGAGAGCTACTTCTTCGAGAGGATGAGGAAGACCCAGAAGAATTCCGGTTTTCATCACACATTAATGTTTCCAGATTGATGCGTGTGTTCGGCCGTGGACGCATCCTACGGTCCACGCTATTTGCCCCGGAATCTAGAAAAGAACCTCGATGCATCGCCATTGTCTGGAATATGAACTGACCAGCAGCCACAACTTGTTACCCTGGAATGCAAGTAATATTCTAGTTATGATCAACCTACATATTCTGCAATTCAATTACATAGAACCAACAGTTCTTCCAGTTTGAAATTTTTTGTTATAACTAAACTTTTTTCAACACGTAAGTTTAAATGCAATGAAGTTGAGGGTACCAGTAGGCTTTTGTTTGTATGGAAGCGAGCTAAACTGCAATGAAACTTGGAGAAATTAATACTGATACAATATTTTCTAACAAACAGTTGCTTACAATTCGAATATTCACAATATTCTCACTTCACATCGAATAAAAAATAGTTTTTAAAATTGAAATACAAACATAAAACGTTGCCTCGAGCGGGTAATAACTGAAAACGGCCAAATGATGTTGCCAGCTTTCATTTACTCAAACTGTCTTGACGCAATTTGTTTTTCTTTCTTCGTCATGCCACAGATATTAGAAGTCGGAACAGATATGTTGCTTCAAGATGGTTGAAGAAAATAAATCAACAAATTTTATTACAGCAGTTATATCTAATTCGACATGCCAAGGTACCACTCAGTGTCGAATTGAAGGCGATTTTGACCTGTAATTGGACATTCATGATGACAGTGGTACAGTTCCGACGTCTGGTGGTGACTTTTAATGTGGGGCCATAATTTGTGCCTCATTTTGCAGACTGCAGACTTTTTATCGGTTGATAGTTTGGACCAAGGCGCCTCTACCCAGCAAACATTAAATCGCATAACAAGCGTATATATAACATCATATGCCCTAAAATTTGGTTGGCATGTAATGCGCCTAACTGGCATATGCATGCAAAAGTGGAGGCCATATACATACATGGCAAATGCTTACCGAATTTGTTTGGATGAATATGCAACTTTGACCGGCTATAATAGCGATTATGTTGAATTGAATTGCGATCTAATATGAATATATTCATGAATTTCGAAGCACCAAATACGACTTTTTTCATACTCAAATACGATTGATTACAGACATAGAAAAAAACAAATGGCGCAAAATATTTTCGTGAAATGTTTATTATAGCCTCACGAATCGCCATTTTTATATATGAGTATTTATGTTTGTAGAAATAATAATTGTTTGATTGACCTGTGTTGGAAGTGGAATATGAATGTTTAAAATGGCATAGATTGATGTTTGGTGAAAACTGCTGCGATGTGGGTTCGAACTCTGGTCGGCTGGATTATCATCCACCAGCTTTTCAACAGCAGTTAAAATTTTCGAGTGCATCAGCATTTCATTGACATTTCAATATGATCTTCATTAGGATCTAATATGATTTACAGTTTCATGATTTTCTTCAGCATGCAACACGATTTACTACAGTACTGAATCGATTTAAATTATACGCTTATGCGACACACAAACTGCATCAGCGTAATATACGCATTTGATGCGGATTAAATATATTTTATGACAATGTGCGTCATAAATTTGATTTTTATTATACCGAATTGCGACTTAATTTGATAATGGTATATAAAATCGATTTTTTTACATTTTGTGCGATTTCAAATATACACGATACATACTTTGATTGATATCATATGCGATTATGATTTATTTGGGTTTCTTGTAAGACTTGGCACGTGCAAAATTATACGATTTAATGTTTGCTCATTATATATATCAGGCGAAACAATCATATGAAATGCGCTTTCAGCCATATTCGAATTGCTGTCGGTATTGTTTACAAACAGGTTGTCGGCGGCTCTCTACAAACTGCTACGACGCTTATTCGAACGATGCCTACTATGTTCGGCTTTCGCGAATTTATGTGAAAAAGAAGGGATGATTTTGTGGAATTTCATTCTCATCCAGTTCATCCACTACTCTCGCATGTGAAAATGCAAAAATGGCGCATCCTAGCAATAACAAAACAAACAACCCCCGCTCCACAAACCGTAATCACCTTCTTAATGAAGTGATGATGTTGCTTCACCTGTTCTACATTTATATAAGCGCCTTGGTTTGGACCTGTTTGGACAGGTTTGGACGAGTTGGCCTACTAGTGCAAACATCAACCCAACTGAATCGGTTTATATATAATTTGGTCGACTTCTTAAGGGGAACCCCGGTCTGGAATGTCGAAAAACCGAGTTTGACGTAGGACTGCGTCTTACACTAAGGGTGCCAAATCAAAAAACAGCTCACGTTTTTATGAAAGTTTTTTTTTCCAAAATATATATTTTATTAAGGCACATCTGGCGTTAGCCTGACGGGACCGGGAGTCCAATATTTTGACAATTTTTGTCTTACAACTGTGTTAGTAATATGTAACCGATTACTCGCGGTTGGCTCGAAGTTAGTATTACAAAGACTCTCATAATTGGGATGTTGCAGTCTCCGGTACTATGTATGTGTGGCCGACACGGGATACTTCCTATTGGGGTGCAACTGACCATTGATCAGCGACGCCCCCCTAGTCGTGGCGACGCCCATATCAATCGTGGTGCATCTCTCTTGACTCGAGGAATCCAGGATAGAATGGTCACTGGGCGGTACAATCTTCAGCTCGTGTAGAGTTGTCATGAGCGGTATAACCTTTGGCTCTTGTTGAATGATCAGTGGCCTGAACAACCTTCGACCTGTGTATCTGTAAAGAGTAGGTGTATGTATTGCCGCGACTAAGTAAAAGTTTATCGATTGGATAGGAGGGATATGATACAGGGATACAACGGAGGAAACACATTAAACGTTGACATCGGCATTTCTGAGGAACAGGTATAGATGAAGTAGAAGATCAGGATCACGACTACCTAAGATATCCCGGACGGGGATATCCGATTGTCTGCCTAGTGCCCTCAATGCTCTGGAAAACTGAGAGCGGGCAGCATGGAACCGGATACAAGACCAGACAACATGCTCGATGTCGTGGTAGCCATCGCCACAATCACAAAGATTGTTTGCTGCTAGCCCAATGAGATAAACCCAGCAAACATTAAATCGTATAATTTTGCACGTGCCAAGTCTTACAAGAAATCCGAATAAATCATAATCGCATATAATATCAATCAAAGTATGCGTCGTGTATATTTGAAATCGCAAAAAATGCAAAAACTCGATTTTATATACCTTTATCAAATTAAGTCGCAATTCGGTATAACAAACAACAATTTTATGATGTACATTGTCATAAAATATATTTAATCCGCATCATATGCGTATATTACGCTGATGCAGTTTGTGTGTCGTATAAGCGTATAATTTAAATCGATTCAGTACTGTAGTAAATCGTGTTGCATGCTGAAGAAAATCATGAAACAGTAAATCATATTAGATCCTAATAAAGAACATATTACATCATATTGAAATATCAATGAAATTCTGATACACTCGAAAGTTTCAACCGCTGTTGAATTAAATTTCAGATAGCCGCGCGAGATAGCTGGTGGATGATAATCCAGACGACCGGAGTTCGAACCCACATTGGAGCAGTTTTCACCAAACATTAATCTGTGCCATTTTAAACATTCATATTCCACGCCCAACACAAGTCAATCAAACAATTATTATTTCAACAAACATAAATACTCATATATAAAAATGGCGATTCGTGAGGCTATAAAGGGTGTGTCACATCAAATTGCATCACGGAAAAAACGCTGTAGAAATTAATTTTTTAGGAATTATATCTTCAGCTTTCGCTTATAATCAGATAAGAGTGTATAGATCACGTTGGCCATGCTTCACTGTCAATTTTTCGTAAATTTGGAAAAATGTCGTCGAACGAAAAAGAGCGTCGTGAATTAATCCTGTGCACTCATTTCGAGAATCCGGAGTTGTCACATCGGGACATCGGTAAGATTCTGGGAATCGTCCAATCCACGGTCAGCAGAGTACTAAAACGATACTTCGAGAACCCAACCATCGACCGGAAGGTGAAGAACGGCAAAAATGGATGCTCCGTCAGTGAAAAAGATCACAAGCGCGTAGTTAAGCAGTTTAGACGTGATCCGAGAAGTTCGGTCCGAGATGTCGCCAATAAGCTGAATTTGTCAAGTTCATTCGTCCAGCGGACCAAGCAGCGGGAGGGCCTGCGTACATACAAGGTTCAGAAGGCTCCTAACCGCGACGAAAGGCAAAACATGGTGGGGAAGACGCGAGCCCGGAAGCTGTACACCGAAATGCTGACGAAGCCGCATTGCCTGGTAATGGACGACGAAACCTACGTCAAAGCGGACTTTCGTCAGCTGCCGGGCCTGTTGTTCTTCTCCGCAGAGGACAAATTCAGCGTTCCGGAGGAGATTCGCAAGCAGAAACTATCCAAGTTTGTCAAAAAGTACATGGTGTGGCAAGCGATCTGCTCTTGCGGAAAGCGGAGCGCCCCCTTCGTGATGACCGGCACGGTAAACGGGCAGGTTTACCTTAAGGAGTGCCTACAGAAGCGCTTACTACCACTATTGAAGCAGCACGAGGGCCCGACCATCTTCTGGCCGGATCTCGCTTCGTGCCACTATTCAAAGGACGTGTTGGAGTGGTACGAAGCCAACGGGGTCACCTTCGTGCCAAAAGAAATGAACCCGCCCAACGCGCCGGAGCTTCGCCCAATAGAGAAATATTGGGCGATTATGAAGCAGGCCCTCCGGAAGAACCCAAAAGTTGTCAAATCGGAAGCGGACTTCAAGAGAAAATGGATTTCTGTTAAAAAAAAACTACAACCTGACGTTGTACAGAACCTCATGGACGGGATAAAGAGGAAGGTGCGAGTATACGGGCTTGGGCTCGAAGTATGAATAAAAAGAAAATGCCAAAAGTTGTTTAATAGTTTTTATTTTACTGTCTAAAATTTTCAAAAGGATCGGTCTACTGGGCGAATTTCTACAGCGTTTTTCCGTGATGCAATTTGATGTGACACACCTTTTAATAAACATTTCACGAAAATATTTTGCGCCATTTGTTTTTTTTTTCTATGTCTGTAATAATTCGTATATGAGTATTGCAAAAGTCACTATTATAGCCGGTCAAAGTTGCATATTCATCCAAACAAATTCGGTAAGCATTTGCCATGTATGTATATGGCCTCCACTTTTGCATGCATATGCCAGTTAGGCGCATCATATGCCAACCAAATTTTAGGGCATATGATGTTGTATATACGCAAACATTAAATCGCATAACAAGCGTATATACATTTAAGTCATTTATTTTTACAGGCTCAGTTACATAGGTTTAAAGGAGCCGAACAATATATACAACATCATATGCCCTAAAATTTGGTTGGCATATAATGCGCCTAACTGGCATATGCATGCAAAAGTGGAGGCCATATACATACATGGCAAATGCTCGAGACCTTAGGGATAATCAAATGTCGAGACCTTAGGGATAATCGCGTGTAACCAACGACCGAACTCATGTTCGCTCCACATGCGCTGCCAACTTACGAGCGTGTTCTGACGAGGAATGTGGAAAAAATCATTATAAGCAATTGGCCTTTCAAAAAATGTGCCTTCTGAAGCGCCAACCTTAGCTAGCGAGTCCGCTTTCTCATTCCCCGGAATCGAGCAATGAGAGGGAACCCATACTAAGGTAATCTTGAATAATTTTTCGACCAATACACTCAAGAGATGTCTTATTCTTGTTAGGAAATAAGATGAGCGTTTATCAACTTTCATTGAGCGGATTGCCTCTATTGAACTGAGGCTGTCTGAAAAAATAAAATAATGGTCGATGGGCAATGCTTCATTTATTTTTTATTTATTTATGAAAGTTAACGTTAATAACTATTTTTGCTGCGAACGGATTTTAAAATTTGCATACCAATTGAATCGGAAATTTTCTAGGATTTGTATTATATGCTAAACGTTATAATCCTATAGTCTGTTTATGGTTTAAATTGATGAAAATTGAGGGGCTCAGAATGCAAGAGGTGTAAGTGGCTTGATCGTTTTCTCTTCATCAACTTTTTATTTAGTTAATAACTCAACTGCAAAAGCTTTCCAATTTAAGTTTGCTATAGAATCCGATAGATGAGGTTCTGACCTATTTTCCACGTTGGTAAATACAGCTGGGAATGTATTTGCAGCTAAGTTATGACCCAAAGAGAGAGTCGATGTAGAGAAATCGATCAAATCACTTACACCCCTTTCATTCTAAGCCCTAATTCTTGGAAGCAACCCCATTCCCCATTTGTTCTATCAATTTGTGCGCTTTCCCGAACAGAGCTGTCAATAATACCAGGGACAGACATACAGCTGTACTAGCGTTGTACGTGTACAGCGCTGTACAGGTACCCCCGTAGCATGACAGACATACTTTGGTTGTGCATTGTATCGCATGTCAAACTGAAAATCAGAAAATTGACCAATTTTCACCTCATATTTCAATTAAAAAGGTTTTTATTTAGCGTCTAAACTATCAAACACAACAAACAAGTTTCCAATCTGAGTTATTGACTCAAGAGAAAGTCAATGAAAAGAACCAAGTGTTTTGATTCGATTTGTTTATGCTACCCACCACTAACCGTCTATGGCGCTGCGCACAGTACAACTGTAGCCATGTACAGCGGTAAAATAGGTCGGTACAGGTACAGCGATTGTACCGAGTTGCTTGCATGGTTCTAGCGCTGTACATGGTGATAGACATACAATTTTCGAAGTACAACGGTAGTACAGCTGTATGTCTGTCATAAGTACAATTGTAACCATGTACAACGGTGAAACAGGTCGGTACAGATACAGCGATTGTACCGAGTTGCTTGCATGATTCTAGCGCTGTACATGGTGACAGACATACAATTTTCGAAGTACAACGCTAGTACAGTTGTATGTCTGTCATCAAGGCGTTGTACTATAGGTGGACCGCAATGTCAAAATTGCTGTTCGGCCATTGCTCGTGAAAAAACAAATTTGTTTACAAAACAAGTCGTATCTTTTGGTGACAAATGCATTCGTTGGCAAAATAGCTGCTCGCGCTTTATTGCCGAATCATAACAGTGCAGAAGGATGTTTTAGTATATCTTTTCGCCTTTCTTTCCAAGCAAAATGTACTTCTGTTTGGCTCCCATCGGCGGGGAAAAGAATACCTTCAGCTTAGGGCGATGGTGACAAAAAATAACGCTGATTGTGGCTCCACTGATTTCGCTCAGGGAGGAGGAGAATGCTGTGCATATACCGGGAAGGAGATCCGGAATAGGCCGTTACAAGTAATTGGCTAGAGCAAAAGGAGGTTGTGCACTATATTCCACGAATGTATATTTGTTTATTTTTTCCTTCAATTATTTTCCTTAGCGAGTTGACATTGAAATCATAACCACACACCTAAACAAAAAGTAAATAATTCTGAAAGTTACGTCTCACTACTCGTCTCACGTCATGTCCTGAAAGTGTCAAGAACGAAACACCTATAGTTCAGCATCTTGGTCTCTCATAAGTATAACGGGCAACTTCTGCAGCCGCTAGAATAGAAACAACGAAGCAGATTGGCGAAAAAAGAATATTGGAGAAATCAACTCCACCCTTACATAATAAGTAAACTGTCGCTAGCATATGAATATTGCATCTCATCTGAGGAAAATTCTCAGAATCTTTCTGTGTCCGAAACAACAAACGTCGCTTACTATACTCGTTTTGTGTTTCCCCTCGAGCTGTGAACGCTAGCGAATATTTCACTTGAAGTGCATCTGGCATTAAATTTAAAACCAAAAATTAAAACAAACATTTGAGCCATGGCAAAGCAGGCGAAAAAAGAGAAGAGTGCAAATTATTATAAGTCGCTTCTAGCCAGTGTTGGCTTTGTGTGTGTTGCTTGTTTTCGTTGCGCTAAACATAGAACTTGTTCATTTCCTGTACATGTGAATAGCACACCTTCGATACTTTTAGTTGCCATTCGTATTTGCTCTCGTGTGCATCGGCTCTGTTCTGAAGCAACAAGATCCTAGCTTTGTTGACGGTTTTGACCGTCGAAACGATTTTCCTAAACGGTCATTCTCGCGATGTTTCATTTTTATCGCTGCAACTGTGTGCATCTGTTAGATGCTTGTTGAATGACGATGCACGAAAGATGCCTCTCGTTAAATACTCAGTGCAATGCGTGCATTAATATAGAGAAACAAATTGCGACATACAACCAATTAGTGTATTGTTCTCGCAAAGGCAAGTGAGAATCGTTGCTTCTCGAGATGACTCTACAAAACCACGCAAGCCATTAAACCTTTCCAGGGTCACTGGAACTTTCGACTAAAGAGTTATTTATGAAATTTCGACGTATTCTAAAATAATATCCGAAATGATAAACCGACAAATAAAAAAAAACATTGTGTAGTCCTACGTCCTAAGCGGTCGTGTCTCGGGTACAACCCCTCGAATTTTTTGGAAAGCTTAGGCCCTCAGAAATGTTGTACTAAAAGGATTTTTCGATATTTGATTTCAGTGGAAAGCTACAGCAAAAAGTGTGGAGTCACCCCATGGAATATAGTATTGCTGTACGAACTTTTAAACCTGCTTCAGTGAGAAGCCACCGCCAGTTTTAATTACACCAACAGTAGCAAATATTCAACTTTAATTGCACCAACAGCTGCAAATATTCAACACTTTTCAAATATTCAACTAATAATTAATTTAAATGAAACTTATTTCTACAGACAAAACGCACACATGCAAATACAAGAGAAGGAAATAGAAATAGAAAATATTGAGAATCAAGAAGAGAATCAGGATTTGTTCGATATTATCCCATTAATATCGTACAGTCCAGAGACCATTATCTCGAGCATAGAGGATAACAACTCACACATCGTGCCGAATTCCACAAGTGGTGGAAAATGATGTACACAAAAACCGGCTAAAAGCCGGCCGGATAAAAGAGCTCAAAAAGAAGTGTTACGGATCCCACTGTGCACCGTGACGTATAAGTGAATCCACTTTCCATTCCCTCGTAGCAGCGATGAAATTGCGATGACTGTGGACGGCACACGAAAAAAAGTGACGTTTGGTTTTCATGTTAGGACATGTGAATTGGAATATTTTGAGAAAGCGAAAGTTCAAGTTAAAGCGTTGTTTAAATCTCTATTTTATTTGGTGGTAATATTTCGGAATAGTATTATTACTATTATCAGTAGTATTCCATCCGTGCAGTAAACGGAAAAGGAACAAATATCGAAGTGTTGACCGCATATCTGCTGAGGTCGTAGATCAGATACCGCGAGCCTGTAACGAAAAGAAGAAACACTATATATGTAAGCATTTATCACTATTACTTACCTGCAGGAATAACTCATACACAATAAAATTACAGCTTTGTAGCTGCTAAGTAGGCAACTAAAAGAGTGTGTTATTCTCGCCCGGGTCGCGGTAACATTCTACAAAGATACTGCATCTTCAGTTCTGGGTTTCGAAGAAATCGGTTCTCTAGCATGAAAAATCGCTTTAATGCCAAAGCTCGGCAACTGTCCAGTTCGGCTGCATTTTCCTTGAGCGGAAGTCTCACTACAAACCTTCCGCTAGCGTCACGGGAATGTGTTGATACGAAATGTTCTTCGCAGCGTTGTTCTTCGGATGAAAATGTAGTAGCATCTGCTAATTCTTCGACCTGCCAAAATTTCTGCATCGATTCGACTGATGCCACTTGCGAATATAGGGTATTTACGTTGCTGTTCACAGTTCCTGTGACCAGCCATCCCAGATGAGAGTCTCGTAAATCGGGGATGTTTTCTTCATTAGTGATGTGATCAGGCTTCAACAGAATGAAAAAAAGCTTGAAGAAGTTCGGATCTGCAAGCATGATGTTAGTCGGAATGTTCCATTCTTCGACGTTTATCAATACAGGTGGGATTTTTCCGGTTATTTCCGGCGTCACTAAGCATTCCAGTCTGGCGCGGTATTCGCTGCATCTCGATTGGAAGTCTACTTCCACTTTATCTCGTGCGATGGTTCTGAGGTTATTAATTCCAGTGATTTGTACACTGGCTCGTTATTTCGGAATGCCAAGTATGTTGGCCATTCGTTCGGTCAGGAAATTGACCTGAGACCCACTATCAAGCAAGACGCGGCATTGATGCGGTTGTTTATCTTTGTCCATAACCAGAACGACAGCGGTGAGAAGCAATACTGTTTTCGTAGTTCTGGCGTGGTTGCAGGAACAAGTGCTGAGCACGTGTGTTTCATTTGACTGCTTCGTTGTTAAATCTTCGTCGACAAGAGTTATCTTCGATGTGCAAGTTTCACTTTTAGAGTTGTAATTCACGTTCGACGTTACTTCGTCTTCGTGCAGCTGTGTATGATGACGTCTCTGGCATTTGCGACAGCTCCTTGGTGATGGACACTCCTTGGATCTGTGACCTTTCCGCAGGCAGCTGAAACACACGCCCGTAGAACGAGCCTTATCGATCTTCTCCGATGCGGACATGGCGTTAAGTTTGTTGCACAGGAAGTTGCGATGCTGTTCACTACAAAAATCACACTTGTCGGTAGGTGGCTCTTGAATTGACGTAGCTGCATAGGATCGATGACTCACTCCCTTAGTGGTAGTTTTTAGCTTCTTCGGATACGAAGGATAATGAGCATATTCGCACCTTTCTAACACTTGGCACTGGGATTTCAGGAAACTAATTGTTAAGTTGTAGTTCGGCAACTCCCCCGGCTTCATCGTCTGTTCCCACTGCTTGCGGGTGGCTTTGTTCAATGCTGACGTCAGGAGATAAATAACCTTTAATTCCGATACACCGATCAATTCTTGCTTCAAATATTCGAGACTCTCGACATGATTATTGCATTTGTCTAGTAGGTGTCGAAGTTCTATATGGGATTCGGTTTCCATTTTCGGCAATGTTAATAGACCGCGAATGTGCGTCTCCACTATAATACGTTTGTTTTCATAACGCTCGGTCAATATTCTCCAAGCGTGCTCGTAATTGGCCTCGTTGATGGTTTTTGCGTCCAACACTCCTGCAGCTTTATCGGTGAGGGCCTTATCCAAATGGTATAGCTTGATCGCGTCCGAATCTCGCGATTGAGCCATGACGTCCTGGAACATGGCCTTGAGCTTTGGCCACTTCGCGTAATCACCATCGAAAGTCGGGATAGGTGCTGTTGATGGACAATCACTTGCGGGCTTGCTGGCAATGGAACTTGTGGCTTCTCCATTCGTATGAGGAGTGACTCGACTATGGCAGACGTCTCATCGAACAGTTCCTCGAATAAAATATACTCCTCTTCCTGCCCATTCATTTCGTTTTCGGGAACGGCTGCAATAATCTGACTGTGAAACCCCAAAAATTCATCGTATGCAGACTGCAGTTTCCTTGAAAACACTTTTAACTGCGCCAGCGTCACAGGTGCCTCTTCATTTTCAACGGCATCGTGCATACGGGACACCTTCTGCATCACTTGATTCCGCTGCCGGAATAGAGGAACCAATTTTTCCATGGCTTTGCTATCACTCACTGTTGAATCGTCTTCAAACCCTTTAAATCCTTTCGATTCTTCACTACTTTTGTCCATTTGTTGACCGCTATTTGTGGGTGTATGACTCATCGGCATTTTTAATTTTCACTAAATTCTTCCGAGAAGCTTTGTTTTTCACCCAGCATCTTTCGCGCACTGTTCGGTTTTGACGTAGGACTACGTCTTTCATTTCTATACCGGGGTGTAAAATCAAAGTTTCGAAAACGAAAGCGTTACGCCGAAGACCGAGATTTTGAGTGTTAATAGCTCCTAAACAACTGAACGAAATGGTATGATAAACACTTCATTCGAAAGATAAAATGTCTACGCGTTCTATACTTGTTACTTTATGATCCAAAAACTTGTTTCAATAGTCTTAAATTTGCTTTCAAAATAGGCTATTGAAATCACCAATCGGTATATAAGCGAGCGCCGCTCGGAAATCCACTCAGTTCTAATTGAACAGCGATTGGAGCATGTTGTCGCTGTTGTGGTGAAGCTCTTCATTTATCATGAAAGCGCGGATGAACGGTGTCACCAAGAGCCTGTTTGTGCACCTTAGGCCAGAAGGGAATCCATCAGGAGGAGAGTGATGCTACAAACGGTTCCCCGGGATGATCTCGAAGCAGCCGCTACACACAAACACATACACGCACGGAATTCTTTCCGTTTGGATCGAGAAAGATCCGGAAAATAATCTGCCAGTTCCTCTAGGAATTTAGAAATACATTCATGTGAAAGTGTTTATTTGAATGTTTTCTATCCATGTAACACTGTGACCAAATATGTTTCAATCAAGTGCTATTAACAGATGGTTATCGAGTTAGCATTAACCACTGGTGGGCTTCCAGTATCGAGGAAAATGTGGAAATATCTAATCGTTACTGAAAATAATCTGCCAGTTCCTCTGGGAATTTAAACTTACATTCATATGAAAGAGTTTATTTTAATGTTTTCTATCCATGTAACACTGTGACCAAATACATTAGGTTTTGTGATTTTTCAATCAATCGCAATCAACAGGATAGCTTCTGAAGATTATTCTTCCCCATCAGTAGGATATTTCCGTATCCAATATTGGATGCATAAAACCTTGTGCCTCCAACGTAACGCTCTCGTTTTCGAAGTTCTCCAAATATTCATTCATTCAGAATGAATTCAGATTCAACTTCATACAAATGATCTCTAAATCAACGATAGTCCTACGTCACCCTTGCGGTTATACCATAGATATAACCCGCTTCCTGTTTTTTTTCGGTAATTTCTCCACACGTCCTCGGGAAATGTACTCGGAGGATCCAAATCCGGTTCGTTAGGACCAATGTTCAGTCCGGGAACAAAGACCGCAAGGTGGACTGTACTTTTCGGGATCCTCCAAGCTCGGAACCTGTCGGTTGAACGGTTGGAGCTCTCGTCGGCTGTTGGTGTTCGGATCCGGGTTCGTGTTCGTGTTCGGATGTGATCGGAAAGCCTTAAAAAAGGCTGATCTATAAACTCTTTCGTAATTTGAAATGTAGAGGAAAAGATGGCGAAAACTTTATAACTCTTTAATATATTTCTTTCTCCTTCTACACTTCTTCTATATGTGGTTCTGCTGCTGCTTTTTGTTCTTCTGCTTCTGCTGGTTTTTTCTGCTGCTGCTTGGGCTTTCCTCCTGATGTTGTCGTCGCGGTGGTCGGTAAAACACTGATGATTCTCGGGCAGCGCTCCTCGCTTTTATAGCGAGCGCGAATTGCGTTGTTGTTTTTTCTATGCTGCGTTGGTAGTTTCTGGGAAGCGTGGCAAATGATATTGATTTTTCTTCCGTGGGAACGGAACAGATATGGAACATTTACATAGGTAGAACTAACC
Organism: Toxorhynchites rutilus septentrionalis; assembly: GCF_029784135.1. Classification (NCBI taxonomy): domain Eukaryota; kingdom Metazoa; phylum Arthropoda; class Insecta; order Diptera; family Culicidae; genus Toxorhynchites; species Toxorhynchites rutilus. Next base: position 192,338,237 of record NC_073745.1, on the reverse strand, counting down.
TCAACGTGATACATAGCCTTTCGCCAGGGGATATTGATTCACGCAGTAAAAATTTTTCAAGTTCACCTTGCATCAAAGCCAATATATCAAACTGGGCAGGGCACATTCGGAGAAAATTAAAAAAATTATTTAGGATCTGTATCACGCAAAGTTGGAACGAGATTTAACCATGCTCCTTGTTCCCGTTACTCCCAAACAAGAAGCCTAACACACCAATTCTGGGTACTCTTGCGTTTCTACTTCGCCTTTTTTGTATTTCTGAAAATACGCGAATCAAAGTTTGTCGTCGATTCGTTTTTCCTTTCTGATTTCCTTTATCTGATTTTTAAAAACTTATTTGTGCAAAACAATAATAAATAATGAGCTGTCACTGGAGGACTTTGACAGAGTCGCCGACAGATTTGAGTTTGACAATTTCGCAAGTTTTCGTAATTCTTTGTCAATACTTTAAGCAAAAACATTTCGCAAATGAAAATTTCGCTCATTCTGAAGGGAGAACATTTCGCAAGAACCAATTTCGTGCCTGAAAAATCTCCTCATTTAAAACAAGCATTAGTTTCATCAACGTCGATCTGAAATCCCAACACAATGCATTTTTTCCCGATTTAAATCTAGGAAACTTTTCACAAGATATAAATAAATTCCTCGCAACGTTTCGTGTTCATTTCGGTGTGGAAACTACGCCAATACGAATAATCAATCTTGCCAACATATTTTATTGTGTCAAGCAAACTTTTCAGTAATTTTCGAAGAAATTCATAATAATCGGGTGGCATTTGTGTGACCAGACCAATTGCACCGCACACAACCCGTTGTCGGCGTCGTTCGCTCACCAATGTTCTGCATCACGAGTGAACCGGGGTGAAATACATTCACCATATCACCGAGATGGAATTGAGCAACCTCTGGCATTTGCTGTCGTTCTTCGTCCATTGTTGTGGTCCTTCAATTAAATATGTACAAATTTTTTTAGTATGATGAACAGAGCTACGGAAACCCTACTTATCCATCTTTTAAGTAAACAAATAGATTGTTGCTGTTATCCGCCCAGAGTGATGCCTTCCTAATATTTCTACTGGTGTCATCCAATTTGGTTGATAGTCACAAATCCTTATCATCAGTCCACTTATACAAACGTATGGTTGAACTGATGCTAGTTAATACTCGGCCGTTGAACTCAACGAGGGAATAGCACGTGCTCTTGATTTCCTTCTCGCTAGCTTAAGTGAAGTCATCATTCGCGTAGTGATAGATGATAATCCGTCCTACTTTGGGTTCCGGTTCCTCTGGATCCACCGAATCCAGACTTGAAAACTGTGCACAATATTTTTGATCAAATCTCAAATCAAAATAGAACAGAAGTGTAAAAATGTAAACATCTGTCATCGATGTCGAGAGTAAAGTTTATCCAAATACGGTCGTATTACAGAAAAGCTTTTTCTATAACGACGTATCGTGAACGATGAATGGATATACGGATACGGCCGTAAATGAAAATAAGAATATATCTCTAAATTTGAGTTTCTTCGATCGGTAAATTTGTTTTTTCATAAGAGAACGACAACAAAGACTTGATAACAAGATTTGGTTAGAGGGTGACACCCTAGCCACTCGTCCGGGTGTCACATAGTCACGGTACGCCTCTGGTGTTTTCACTGGTTTGGGCGAACTCAACTTTAGCTGCTCTATTACATTCATCAGCATATCCTGGTTGGGAATTTGGTCACTGTGCGAACTGGCCATTTACCAGGAGTCACCCAATGCGCGGCAACTGCCACCACGACTTACCTCAAGAACGCTGGCTTCGCAAAATGATGATTTCATTCGGTTATTGTCACCCACCACACGAACGATGTCAGCAACGAAATGGACTGGTTGGGAACCGAACGGAAAGCCGACGGTTGAGGGGTGCGTGGATGGTGTGTCGTTACTCACATATCAGTATGATGCATGTTGAGTAATTATATGATTGGCAGTTTAATGCCACACAGTCACCTACAAATAACCGGATAATATATTACCGCACAGTAAATTTCTTACCCGTACTACTAGCTGGTACAATTGAAATTACAGCCGATTCATCGATTCCAGCGGATGTATTGTTGCTATCAGCACGGTGAAATTTGAAATGATGACTGATTTTCTTTGCTGTTGCTAGAAATCACAATCATCAAAGCTACTAATACCGTGTAGTAAAATGTATCAATCGTTTGTAGCGATGCGTATTGCATCAGACATTCATTTTACATAGGTTGGTAATATGTACAGAAAATATTTACATTCTACTAATATTGGCATTGCTAAAGATGTGGTAGCTTCTTTTAGTAACAATTTTTATGGATGTATGGGCTGAGCCAAATCTCAAGACAACGCGAGTTGGTTTTTTTCGCAGCAAAAGTTTGGGAAGTTCTCCCCAAGGGCGTGACTTTAGTTTGTCAATAGGTGAGATTTGAAGTCGTGCCCTCAAATGTTATCGATTCGGATATCAAAAAGGAGCTGAAAGTAAGGTGGCTTCCAGAATGAAGCAAAAAACTTAGTTTTCTCACGTCACTTGCCTCGCGGAATAGAGGGGTCTATCTTCCTTCGCTTTTTTGCAAGTGATCTCACGTTTCATTCTGAAGCTTGTTTTTCATTCCTTCACATTGAAGACAAATTTACGCGGATTTTTGCGAACTTTTTGCGCTAACTAATCGGAACCAAGACGGGTCTATGGTACTAGGTGAGGCCGTTTCGTCACTAAGTAGGTTAGGGGAGCGGTATATGAAAACAGTACGGAAAATGCAGAAGGGGAATTATTTCCTTAAAGCGAGAAAGAGACAGACTGATCTCGAGCGAGCTTGGGCATAAGCTTATTGTGTTTTGTTTACAAACAAAACACAGTAGACTTCCAAGATGGCTGAAGAGTGGTTTTAGCAAGTTGGCCCACCTTAGGATATACTTCTACGCGTCTTGATCGGAACGAAGCGCGGGATCTCTTGCGAAAGAGCGAAAAAAGATAGAACTTTCCAAGCTTTTGCTACGAAAAAATATGAATTCGCATTGCTTTGGCAGTTGTCTCTGCCCACATCAGATTAGACTTTTCGCAAAAATTTTAGTTCAAATTGGTTCTCAAGAACCAATTTCGTACCTGAAAAATGCGAAAAAAAGTGCGAGATCAACAAAAATGTAATGGAAAAACCAGCCGGGTGACGTCTTTAGAGAATCCCCATAGAACTGACAGGAGCCAACATATTGGGTATCCCACTGACATTTTCCCTTTATTTTCATATGAATTGGGTATCCCACTGACAGTTCTGCTTGAGATTTTGCTAACGATCCTAGCATCAATCATAGCACCCGGCTGGGAAAAACCCAATGGCGATAATATTGCTTATTGCATATTACTAGTTGCTAGTTGTTTATTGCTCCGGCGTGCGAGCCGCCTGAAAATTGAATTCACTCCATTGCTGCCTATCTCTGAAATCAAGGCCACTAGTTTTGTTTGATATTTGCGAACTGGCACCACTACTCGGGTGTCAATCAACAGCTAGAAGACAGCAATGCGAATGAACGCCGCTTTGTATAAAAAGCAATTTTATTCATCAAATTACAGCAAAAGTTTTTGTAAAATTGTGGAACAACAGTATACGGCTTGTGCACTAGAAAGTGCTAGTAAGAATGACGACCGATGGTGAGAATAAAGTCAAAATAGAGCGACGCAATCAGGACGAAGAGGATGCTCTGTTGAGTCAAAACAGCTGTGGCGGAACCCCTGCGAAGGAAACCGGCGGCAAAGCACGAAGCCGCACAAAACTTATTTTTGAAAAAGACAAAACTAGTTTCATGCAGGATCTACAGGCATTCCATGAAAAATACGGGTAAATATAGCTGCGGAGGTAGAACGCTTATTTTTGTTTGATATGACCATTACGAATACATTTACCACAATGTATAAATTGCTGTGTTATGAATATATCTTTAGGAAGAAAATATGCTTATTTCGCACCAAGTAGTAAAATTGCAAAAACAAAATGTGATTAAGCAATGATTTCGACATATAATTTCTTAATGCAATTAAGATCGACGCCTCTCGAGAAAATAATAATAATAATAGTGTTTTAAGTAAATGGTAGAAGGTAATATTCTACATTCGTCAGACATCCATATTTCACCCCTTTACACATACAAAAATCCTATATGATTGTAGAAAAATAATAGAATGAGCATTTCGATTTTTTTCAATTCTATAAATTATATTAAAAATGTGATATGCACATTTAGGTCCATCTATTCCCTGTAATAACGATAAACCACTTAAACATTGTTCGTTATTCCTCGTTTGATTTGTAGCATGTGTATTGGAAAACTTCATGCACTCTAATGATGTTTTGTTGTTTTCCAGCACGCCCTTTCTTCATCCTCCAAGAATCAGCGGCCACGATGTCGACTTACATCGTTTGTATTCGGTGGTCATTGCTCGTGGAGGATGGCTAAAGGTCAATTCGCGTGAGGACTGGGATGAAGTGATTGATGATTTGAAGTTGCCCAAGCGCTGCGTCAATAACGAAATTGTTGTTAAGCAGATCTACATCCGATATCTTGATAAATACGAGAGAGTCAACTTCCACGGCGAGGAAAAGGATCCCATTGAAGAAGAGGATGACGAGAAACGACACAACAGAAGATGGTCGGTCAGAATGTTACATTCCGTGCCTGCAGTATACAATCATTCACAGCACAATGTTCCCGAATCGATGAGAGCATCGTCGAACTTATCTTGTGATTTGTACAAACCTAGCGAGTATGACAAATTGATACTCTCCTTATTGTCACCGTTGCCAAATGAGCAGGATTTTGCGATTAATGTTTGTACTTTGATGTCAAATGAGAGCAAACATACTTTGAAAGTGGATAAGTGTGCAAAATTAATATACGTCCTCTTGGCACACGCTGGCGTGTTCAATCACTACACATTGCGCGAGATGTTTGATGAGTATTACACGCACATTAGGAAGCATTCCTTGCAGCGATTTTGGAAAAATTGTTTATTGGAAAAGCCACATATATTGGAGCTGTCCTATGAGGACTGTTTTCTAAAGATGGAGCTGGACCCAACCGAACTTATCAAGAATATTTACAGCGAAGAAGCGGAAATGGATGATGATGATTGCGGTAAACTTAGTGTGGCATCTCTGAGAAGTTTTCTCAGTTTAGGAACAGGACTAGGCACAAATGATTACATTGGTCAAAGAATTCAGCAAATCGCCTCTATATTCAGAAATCTTAGCTTCAACGATGAGAACATGACGGTTTTAGCCAGGAACAATTATTTTCTGAAATTTCTGATAATGTGTGCTAATTCTCGTTGGGGAAATTTACATCACATGGGTTTAGATATGTTGGGAAACGTTGCAACAGAAATTGAAATCAATGATCCTCAAACGGATGAGGTCAGCAGATGTTTGATATCAACAATCTCAGATGGATTAGAAGGAGCCGATCGAGGTATCATTTTGAGCTGCTTGGAAATTTTGAGCAAAATAGCTCAGAAAGAAAGCAATGAAGACAATCTAAATCGCTTCCTGAATCAGAAGAATTACGATCAAATTTGTCTGTTTCTAACGTTGAGCGATATTATGCTATTGTTATATACATTAGAGTGTATTTACTCTTTGACATCGATCGGTGAAAAGCCTTGTAATGCGATAATGCACGTTACCGGTATCATAGACACGCTCGTTTCACTTGTAACTGTTGAGGCTCAAAGCTATGGACCAGACGCCTGTATTTTGATGAGGGTAGTGGAAACAATTCCTGGAAATCTGGCAGGCTATTACCCAACGAATCCAAGTTCAACCACAGCCAGTCATCCTCCGAGTCCTAACCCGACTCTGTTGACATTGCATTCTAAAGAGCAACCTTCCTTACCAACTCCCAATGTTCCAATGTTGCCAGAAATCCCAAAGATTCCTGTACCTACGAAACCGTTCGTTTCTCAATCGCAGCAATTGATAAACACCCAAAGCAGTATTCAAGTTACTAACGTGGCTCATCCAGCGGCATCTCAATCGCCACAAATACCAATTAACATAATCAGTCGCAATGATCCAAATCATACTCCTGCAACGCCACCGAGAATATCCAGCTCAGCAACACCGGTTCAATTGACCAGCGCTTCGTCGCCTGTCCCGACGGGAGGACCGATCACGGTTGCGGCGAAGCACGCACAGCAACAGCAGTCACAAGAGAACGAACAGTTTGCCTATGCCTGGCTGAAGGCAACCTTCGAAACAACTGCTTCGCTTGCAAGCAAAATAGAACAGAACGAGGTGTATAAACTGTATTTGGCTGCGAACACTAAAATTGGTCGTAAAGCTGTGGTGCCTCCGTCTCATTTTCCACGCTGTGTTAGAACGGTGTTCGGAGGAACGGTCGGGCCAACGCAAATCCGTATCGAACAGAATGGCACAGAAACGAACAACTTCTACTACGAGGGCATTAATCTGCGTGCGAAGTCAGTGGCAATGGTAAGTGTTGTTTACTTGGTTTGGAAGCGATCGTAGTTACATTTAATCGATATGCGCTTTATTCCCTCCAAATACCTGTTAAGAAGTAGGGGACGTGCGGGTAATACGGACAGTTATATGAACATGTGGTTGATTTGTATAGTTACATTTTGAATTTCCGATTTCTGTTAATGAGAACGCCTTCTACTTGTTATTCTATAATATTTAAACCGCCCTATAGCAACGAATATTGATCAAAAGTGGAAAAGGGAAACAAAAACCGAAAATCATATATGATTCCGCGTCTGGATGTAGTTTTAGCGGCTTCGGTATTAACCATTTCGAGTGGTTTAATATCAAAAATCAATTCGCTGATGGTTATATTTCGGATTGTGAGATAATAGAGGAGCGATATTAGGTATGTACGGAAAAGTAAATTCATTTGTGAGTGGAAATTCAAATTCTTAGAGTAATTGTACTGGTGGGATGGGATGAGTGAGATGGACTGTGAAAAGTCTGTTTTATCTATTACTAATGGCGGGTTTACATTAGGGAGATCTATAGCTATAGATGGATTTATTCACGTGAAAATAAGTGTAAACGGGTGAGAATAAATATGATACACTTATTCGAGGTATATATAATTTGAATAAATTCAGCATATGTAAACGCTTGTGAATTTCTCACTGGTGAGAAATCACTAAAGTTGGATGCAGTTCTACTTTAGGTGAATAAATTCACCGAAAATATGAATATATTCATTATAGAAGTTCACGCTAGTGTAAACGGTTGATGCGATTTCTATAAATCTCATCATATTTCTTCACATGAATATATCACTGGTCTAAACCCACCCTAAGGAGTGCCTCGCGTCTATAAACGGAAATCAAATCGCCAAAGGTGGACTATTTAGAAGCTGACTGGAACCAAAAGCAAAATAGTTGAGAGCGCTGTCCTGGTGGAAAACAACACCATTCCTATTATAGATTTAGCGATTTCTGCTGGCCCCGGTAGAAACTATCCAGTATCGGTTCGCTAGTGTTGTCGTCTCCCTTGACCCCCTATCCAAGCTCGAGCAAAAATTTCAAAAAAATTTCTATTATAGATTTCTTGCCGCTTCTGGTCAATCGCCTGTTTCAAACGGTCAAGCTGCTCACAGTAGAAATCCGAGTTGAGGGTCTGGCCATAGTTGAGCAGTTCATAGTGGATGATTCCCTTCCAATCCCACCAAACACACAGCAAAACCTTCCTGGCCGTCAATCCGGGCTTGGCGATGGTTTGGGCCGGCTCACCGCGCTTCGACCACGACTTTTTTCGCTTTAGGTTGTCGTACGTGATCCACTTTTCATCACCAGCCACCATCTTCAAAAATGGATCGAGTTCATTCCGTTTCAGCAGTGCATCGCAGGTGTTGATTCGGTCTAAAAGATTTTTTTGCGTCAACTCGTGTGGCACCCATACATCCAGCTTTTTTTGGAATCCAATCTTCTGCTAATGGTTCCAAACGGTTTTATGGTCTATACCCAGTTACTGGCCAATCGAGCGAGTGCTCACATGCCGGTCTGCTTGGATGATTTCAACGATTTTATCGGTTTCCACGACGATTGGCCTACCAGTACGGGGTGTATCTTCGACAGCCACCACACCAGTACGAAATCGATCAAACCAACGTTGTGCTGTGCGAATCGTTACAGTATCGGGTCTATAAACTACACGATTTTTTTCGGCCGACTTCGTTGCAGTTTTACCTCGTTTTACCTCGAAATTCGTAAAATATGGCGAATTTCTTGCTTGGGGACTCCATCTTTGACGCGCTATAACTTGAGACTGAAAAGGACAATCACAACACTGTTGAAACGACACTTGTTGCACAGATTGTCGTCTTTAAATAGCCGTATAGTATGACCCGATGCGATAAGTACAACACAAGATATGTTTAAGTGTTGCCATATACAGTAATCGTTCGCTAACTGGTCCTGGTTTAACTGGTCTGCTGTTTAACTGGGCGAACGTTAACTGGTCCTTGGACCAGTTAAAAAGCAGAATTTCGTAAACAATCGACGCCATATTCAAATGGAAGATTTGCTGTGAGGGGCATTCGAATGTAATTTTAAATGTCATGAAAATTGACATTATTTTCGCACGACAAAAACATTGATTAAACTACAGAAAAATAATTTACTCAAATCATATGTCATACCTGTTGTCGCACTCAATGCGAAACTTCCATTGGAATCCTTTTGTTTATCCAATTACAGGAACAATGCGAAACAAACAATTCATTGAAGTTTCCCTCGATTTTATTTGACGTTTAACATGCCGGACCAGTTAAAACGCGAATGTCGATAAGTGGTCTTCCCTTTTCGCCCAGTTAGTGAATGTTTACTGTATTGACAATATACGACATTTCTTCTTCCCCAACCCAATATTATAAAATTCCGGATTTTTTAATTTCTGTTTTAATGCATCGTAACATTCGGTTGGAGCGAATTTCATGATTTTGCATTAGACAATCTGAAAAATGTGTTTTAAAAGCGTAAAATAAGTCTTTTAAACTCGTCCAAGATTGTGTGGAGAGTCTTTTATCGTTGATTCGTGCAAAATAACGGCGCTCAATTCCATTGCAATTCAGAAACAACTTGAAAATTGTGACTCTTTCGCAATACATGCCCGTAGTACCAAATGCTTCGTATACAGCCGATACACAAGAACATCTTGTTGGATTGATGGACTTGCTATCAAAGCGGTGAGAAGAATATTCAGCCCAGAATTTGATGGACAGTGAAACAGCATCGACATCATATCGAATATCATCTTCATCTAATTTTAGTAAGAATTTGGATGACATGAATATTGAATTCGACTATGGGTACTCCGTCGATGAAGCAAAAACTTTCCTCGACAGAACAGAACAAAATTCGTTGTTCTATATAGCTGGTTACATCAGCGGGAAAGAACAGTGTAAGCAGTGTAACAAGCAAGGATGGAAAACAAGGGAGCATGATGTGATTTACGATTAATCGCAAACTGCACACATCGCAATCTGTGCAAACTGCGACTAACTATTAATCCTCACCCATCATAACCAAATGATTTTCTCTCGGTAACTCTGAGTTGACCAAAGCATTGCTAGACTGAAACTAGTTCGAATAATTGAGTTACTCTCCTTCCTCGTTTTGTTTTCAACTCCTAACAAGAATTTGCTCCATGGGAATGAGTGTCTCTATGACGTACGATTCTCGCTCTCTCGTCCGGGCGTTCAATTTTCCTTTCCGAGCGCGTTTACTTCGATGAAACTGGGTAAAATAAAAAATGCGCTACAGCAGATAGGACGACTTTAATGTTTCATGTTTCACAGAGGATTTCTCAGATGGTGTTCAAATTAATCTACAAGAGACTACAAACAATAATCCCCCTCAAATCACTAATTTTATGAGTTAATGTAAACGCGTTATTGGCCAAGGCTATTACGATATCGAACACGTGGTCTTGCGAGATATATTTTTCCGTCTGCCCAAATACAGACCACTTTTTTCGGGGCCGAGTAAACTGGTGTCTAGAAAAGACCTTGATTACCTTGAATTAATGAAAAAAACATAAATTAGCGCAAATATGTCAACATGTGTTTTTTTGTGTAAGCACGTAAATATTTGCTCATATTTTTTTCGGATTGTGGCACTCTACATAATTTGTATGCAGATAGACTATCCACAGTTTGTGGGGGGATGCAATACTCATACAACTCAAATGGATAATGATTATCTGCTATCACAAAGCTGAGAAATTTTTTGACGTTTTGTTTTACTATTGATTCATTCAAAAAAAAAAGCTTTATTTTTAAATGTTTTCTTATCCTGAGACTGGCTCACCATATTGCACTGCTTCTAAAACCGTAGGCTAACTTCAAGGATATTTTTTATTCATTTTCGGAGAATAATCAATAGAGTGCCGTGTTATTAAACATCAGAATAATAGCAAAAACAATATTACGATCATAAGGTGTTGGACAGGTTATTCCAGACGACATTGGAATATATTCCATCTGATCATCTTTAGAAAGGTTAATGACCTTCAAAGGATAAATTTATCTTGAGCACATTGAATTGATGTTCATGACTTCCTGTCGGACGTTTATTCGCTCTGATAGTAATTGTGTGGTCCTCACAAAGCATATATTCCAATGCCGTCAGTTCACTGAAATTATTCGCATACCGTTTGATGATAAGGTAGGATGTTGATAATCATTTGCTGCGATACCTATTGTTCCAACAGTATTCATTCGACAATATGAAGACTGAATACCTGAAATTAACCAGATTCAACCATGCAAATCTGCGGTCAAAGCAGTATGTACACTTGAGAGATGCAACAAGTTTGAAGGGATATAAAAAACATTAATCGTTCGATAAATCTACTGCCACATATGTCGGAAGTCCACGATACATGAATATCATACGTCCATACTAGTTCATTACATTAATTCGCAACGAAGAACATAACCACACAGAATTGAATTAATCAAATATGTGATCCGTTTTATCTACAAAATAAAAAAGGGTCTGAAATTCAATCGAATTCGAAAGGTATTTCATGAAGTTACTAATTGAATTACTATTGGAAAAAATATTTGGAGAGAAATGTGAATGTTCAGAATTATTGGAACGATTTTGGGCGGGATGAGATTCGCCCAAATCTGCTGGTAATAAAATTAATCAATTGCATCCATTACCCGTCTGCTGTTTATCGGGCGGGAGACGACAGCAAAATAAAATCGACACGAGACTGAGTCAGCCACTCACTGCGGTCTGTGCAATAGAGAATTAAAAATCCCTCGATGAGTGTCGTAAGATTTCAGTTGATCGTCTCTTGTTACACTTTCCGATCAAGAACTCATCATCCGCTCTATGGAATGGGATTAATCGTTTGTGGCTTGCACTCACGATAAAACTTGAGTAGTAGAAGTAATGCTTCGAGAGTGCAAGCAGTGGGGATTCCGCTCTTATATTGCTTTTTTGAGATCTTGGTAGCTCACAGTTCCAAGTATTCTCTCTGTGTACATATGAAGAATAAAAGAGCCTCGCCTGCTGGGGGTGATTTAAAAACATCCGACTAGAGGGATATACTTATTCATTGATCGTTGAATGTGATTTTTTACCATCCCTGGTAACAAGAGATTGCTAGTCAGCAAAACACAACCTGTATTGTATCAACCTTCTCTATTTTCATATTTACGAACTAGAGCTAACAACTCTCCCATCTGCATAGTGAATGATGAGACTTTCGATTTCTTCTTAGGGTGGGTTTAGACTAGTGATATATTCATGTGAAGAAATATGATGAGATTTATAGAAATCGCATCAACCGTTTACACTAGCGTGAACTTCTATAATGAATATATGCATATTTTCGGTGAATTTATTCACCTGAAGTAGAACTGCATCCAACTTAAGTGATTTCTCACCAGTGAGAAATTCACAAGCGTTTACATATGCTCAATTTATTCAAGTTATATATACCTCGAATAAGTGTATCATATTTATTCTCACCCGTTTACACCTATTTTCACGTGAATAAATCCATCTATAGCTATAGATCTCCCTAATGTAAACCCGCCATTAGCAATGAAAATTATATTCCGAAATATGAAATCGCATTAGGGACCTAACGAAGCTAAATTGACAAATGAGTGTTTTACCGTTCACTTTATTCCATTGTGAAAAAACATATACATAAACTTGTATATAATTTCTTCACATTTCCTTTAAACTAAATATCGTAATATTCATTAAATTCGCTATTTCTAAATTAAATTCAAATCCAACGCTATTTATTTTTATTGGTAAAATATTGTGTGGTATTTGGAAGAAAATGAAGTAATCGGTCTTTTTTTGTATCTTTGATATGTATTTTATCGCTCTACATAGGGACTGTGTCAGTTAATTCCCATTCTCATGTTTTGTTTTGTTTGTTTTAAGGTGCCAGTAGGGGCTTATTGACAGGAGCAAAGAGTTGATTTTATGATCTGCGCAAGTTATGAAAGTGAAAGTGAAAAAAGGAAATCGAATGTTGATCACGAATGGAATCATTAGGGTTTGGGTTATTTTCTTAAGGAATATAACATAACAAAAAGTTTTTTTTGACATACAACTACGTCTTTCATTGAGGGTGAAAAATCACGAAACAGGTCACGTTTTTATGAAATAAAGTTAACGTTAATAACTATTTTTGTCGTGAACGGATTCTGGCGGTTTACATTCCTATTTCCTCATACATTTGTTATGTCCATTTGAGTGCTTTCCCGAACAGAGCTGTCAATAACGAGCAACTTTTCGACGAACAACGAAGCGGAAATCATAAGATGTAAGGTCTCCATGAACAAAGGAAAAGAAGAAGAACGAAGGAGAATATTTGCCTAGAGTATAAACAGTGGATCTCACAGAGGAAAAATTTCATTCTTCGTGAGAAAATGACTGAACAACATCGTTGCTGGGCGAGCTGTACGGCGAGGGGTCGAATGCGTTTCTCAAGGCAATGGGGGTGGAAGAGTAATATGATGGATAAAGTAAAGTTTTCCAAGGGCATTTTTGAAGGTTAGAGACGAATGAACTGAAGAAGTTTGAAGTCTCAAGCAAGGAAGGAAGGTATCGTTCTGTATTCAAAGCAATGAATATCGCTTGTTCTTCCTTGTTTCGTGTCATCACATGTCTTCGTTTACTTCGTTACTTACAAATTACTCACTCGCTGATGTCTCTAGCATTGCAATCGTTGCATTGAACTGACGCAATTGCATTAATGTATTGAGCTACACAATTGTGTGGGGAATCTTCAAGCTCACCAAGAAAATAAATGTTCTGGAATTTTGTCAGTGATTTGGTGATTTGAGAAGAGCGCACAACGGAGATAAGTGTTTGTATATTTAGATGCTTCAAGCCATCGATATATAGATAGTTGTGTGCGTATGTGCGTGCTTCATTACCCGTACGTAAAAATAGTGCATCTTCGATTCGAAACCACATTTGTAATAATAAATATAAACGAGGAGGGGAGATAGCGGGAGAGAATTATTTACGCTAGGGTATTAGTAATGAATCTCTGCTGAGGCAAATATTCAGCTTTTGTCCAAGCAGTTAACATTGTTTGTTTTCTGTCATCATAAAGGCTTCGTTGGTGCCTTTGACATTGCATCAATGCATTGAACTGACGCTATGGTGAAACAGGCGTTGAGGTTGTGCACCAAAAAAATATTTGGGGAGTACCAAGTTATTCAAAAAGTTATAAGTGATTAATTTACTTGGGTTCGCGTGCAGATAGAGTTTATTTCGGTTATTTAGTCATCAAGACCGTAAATGTCGTTCTGGATTTTTGTATGTGATTTGGTTTCGCTTGCCAGTAGCAAAACTTTCTCCACTGAGGATGAAAGCTGCGCTTATTTCGAGCATGTATTGTTCTGCGAGCACAAGAATGAATCAACAAACAATTATCGTCAAATGATTCCACAATATAAAAAAAAAATTCAGGGCGACCAAACTGGTAGAACGATTATTTCATATTTTCATAATATATTTCCATTATTTCATAATTATAAAATAATATCCGCAGTTATAAACAAGCGACTTGAATTAAACTACAGCGTAGTTCTACGTCAACAATACGGTCGTGTCTTGAACACAACCTCCTATAATTTTTCTAAGTTGTGTTAGGGTCACAATTAAAAAATGTTTTTCTACTCTAACTTCTATATTTCAAATTCTACGTGCAAACTGTTTTCAGAAAACTTTTAGAGATTACAACGACAAACATTTTTCGATGCAGAACATGTCAGTATTTCAACTTTACTCAAAGTTATTGATTTCTCAAAATCTCATCATTTGTTTGTCTTTCTTTCTGGGGCAAACATAAAAAATGTTTATTGGCGGCATTAGAAAGAGCATATTTGACTCTACATAATGTGGTATTTTCAAAACTATGTTATTTTTTGTATTTGAGTAATTTAATGTTGAAAACATGAATTAATTATTAATTAATAATTATTAATTATTATTAATTAATAATAATGAAGGTCCCGCCTCATTCCCCTACATAGGTTTGAGTTGGTCGATTATCTAGTTGATAATTAATTAATTCATAACAAGTTTTACAAATAAAAACGAACTGATTTAATTTGCAGATATGAAATCACCTCTTTGTGATATCGGTATTTCACTTAGCTTCGTCTATTCATAAGTTTCTTCGGACATGTTTGTAAGAAGTCACAGCAAATCTTTCAGTTCAGTCAAATCTCAAGAAGAAACGCTTGCTGTCCCGTCAAGCTATCCCATAGCATCTTCTGAGTTCACTGTAACCTGACTGCCAAAATTGTCAGACTATTAACTCTTCAGATTAATCGAACATTTGACCCGTTGGATGAATTTCAGGTTGTAGCCTATCCCTTCATTCTGACGGTTGTCTGCTTGATCCTTCAGAAATAGCTATTGAGCCTTCTTTACTTGACAACAGTCTCGTTCCCTCGATCTTAAACGAACCCCAATCATAGTTGTACTTTTTTTTTAACGAAACTAACATATCCAATTCCACAATAAGAACAAACTCTACCATGTTCCAATCGTTATCACAATTCAGATTTCTCATGGCTGCATTATCGCGCGCGTGCTCAAACTTATGTAGACTACTTTCTATTTTTTTTCTCTTTTCATTTCTATAAACATACAAAAAATCCTTCATTATCATTGGGACGAAGATGGCAGTTCATTCTTTCATACACATACACAAACACAATTCGTTGAAAACAACTTCGTTCATTACAATTTAACCATTTATATTACATTTTTTATATGTGAAATACACTGTCGTTTAAAATCCACTAATGTGGTTGCTCTTTTAATGTGCCTAGGCATCGAATTGAAATAAGTTACACCTTTAAAAAATAGGGAGTTCTGTGTGATGGAGCGCTCATTTCAATGTTGTCAAAAATAGGGCGACCAAAATTTTTGGTGAAATCAAAAATCTAACTTTCTTATCTCTATAGTTAGGGTTACTCATAGTTCGACAATGTTGTAGCCACATTTATTTTAATAAATTTTATAGAACAAGAAAGTGTTTCTTTTAATATAACTGATTTAGCACTTTTTCTCTAAGTTGCATTCGGGCAACCATGGAAAACGGTTTTTTTGGTTTAACTTTCATATTTCAAATGCTACATCAAAAATGTCTTCGAACGACTTTAGAGCTTACCAAGCCAAACATTTTGCGATGCATATCAACAATATCTGAATCCTACTCAATGACAAAATGTCAATGTCAATGTCATTTCAAAAAGTCATGATTTCAATTTGAGATTACTCAAATACAAAAAATAACATAGTTTTGAAAATCTCACATTATGTAGAGTCAAATATGCTCTTTCAAATGCGGCCAATAAATATGTTTTATGTTGGCCCCAGGAAGAACGATAAACGAATGAAGAGGGAGTATTTTTGGAGAACAAATATCAATAACTTTTAGTAGAGTTGAGATATTGACAAGTTCTGCATCGAAAAATGTTTGTTTTAATAAGTTCTAGAAGTCTCCTGAAGACAGTTTGCATTTAGAATTTAGAATATAAAAGTTAGAACAAAAAATCAGTTATTTCATAGTGACCCTAACGCAACTTAGAAAAAAGCGCTATATTGGTTATTTTAATAGATAGAAAAGTGTTGTTCCACAAAGTTGCTTAAAACAACATTGCCGAACTATATTTAGTATATCTATAAAGAAAAGAAAGTATTTTTTTTATTTCATCGAAAATTTTGGTCATCCTATTTTTGACAACAAAAAAATTAGCGCTCTATCCTATGCAACAACTTTGTCGAATACCGTTTTTGTCTAGAAAACAACTGTCAAGATGAAAATTTCCATCAAAATGCGCGCAACCATTGTGCATTGAAGACAATTAATATGGAATAATAGCTGACGAGGCGCGACCAGCCTATTCTAATGTGGGTATTGCAACAATGTCTCCACGCGTGTGCCAGATTGGGAAGGTTTTCGCTCGCTTATACTCTGTCTGCAATCGATAACGACCAAATAGGAGAAGGGGGGGGGGCATAGTGGTCACCCTAAGTAATAAGCTCATTTTCGGCGTCCACATACCGCTTCAATTCGCGTTCTTCGAAGAATATTATAGTTCAACTCATTGTTGTTCAAGATAGCAAACGGCTTTTACTATAAAAAATTAAAATAGTACATTTTTCTTCATTAGGAAAAAGATGAGAAATCGAACATTTATTTTGCTTGGAGGTAAAATGGTCACCTAGTGGGGGCAAAGTGGTCACTCTAACATATCAAGCTAAATGGGTTAGATTTATGCGTTTTGTCGTTCAAATTTGTTCAAATCATACTTGATATATGAAATAAGCTTGGTCTATTGACCATTCTCATGCGTACGAAAATGTAGTAAGAAACACATAACGTTCCGCATAATGAGGCTTGATTTAGTTGTAGTGGCATATTTTCCTAGGGCCAAAGCCACAAAAGAAACCTCTTCAAGAGCAAAATGTGATGAGGTTTATCAGCTTTAGTAAACAGAACATTGTAAGTAGTTATTCACCTACGATCACTTTGACCCCAAAGTG
Source organism: Toxorhynchites rutilus septentrionalis (assembly GCF_029784135.1). Classification (NCBI taxonomy): domain Eukaryota; kingdom Metazoa; phylum Arthropoda; class Insecta; order Diptera; family Culicidae; genus Toxorhynchites; species Toxorhynchites rutilus. Next base: position 192,321,142 of record NC_073745.1, on the reverse strand, counting down.
ATTTCTATGCTGATTAATCGCTGAGATCAAACAAAATATCTGGTCACCTATCCTATCATATGTGAACAGTGATCCAAACTGATGATTTTGTGAATATACCGGATTGAAAAAACTAAATTTCACGAGAAATTCCTTAGATACCATGAGGTTAGAACTACGACCGAATTGCTACCGAGAAAGTAATTTCTGTTTTTATTTATATTTTGACATGCGACAGCTCTACTGAAGTACAGGGTGACTCAAAAGTCATTAAATTATTCAAACATAATGTGATTGTCAATACGGCATCTATAGTCAATAGTTATACTACCAAACAAGCAGGTGACCACTTTGCCCCCCATAACCAATTTGTCCCCACTACCCCTAGCTGACGTTGGAAACTTCTTGGAAAGGGCAGTAACAAGGGAGCTTGTGCTACTCACAAACACATTTGTCTCCTTACTTCTGCGAAACGCAAGGTGCGTTTAAGTATTTAATTTTTCCAAATTTTTCGTTTTTTCTTCCTGTCATTAGGTTTTATATAAAGATTTCCGGGAATATTCCAAAATATTTCACATAAATTCAAACAAGATTCACAAATAATTAATCGTTCTAAATCTCATCTATTTCCTCGTTCTTACACAAACTTCTGCATTACGCAATTGTTTTCACCAGAATGCATCAGTAGAAAACACCACTGGTAATCTTACTATCAGCAAACAACCAAGGTCAACGCAACAAGGCGAAAGCAAAACAAATTTGATATCGAAAACTGATCCATCAAAACTTAACCAGCAAACATCCCTAGATAATAAACCGCCTCCGAAAACATCCCTTAGTAATAGTAATTCAAATCTAACAACTGCGAGCACAAAGCCTATGGTAAGAAAAGTTCTCACGCTTCACGTATTGTTATATCATCTAACCAAATAAATAATTCCAAAAATATCTGATTCGTCGATTCTTGCATCTAATTATCAACAGCAACAATCTAAGGTACAGCCAACCAAACCGTTGCTCCATAAAAATCCCCTTCAATTAGTCGGTGGTGGAATTGGCGCAACCTCTCTCACGAGCGGATCTTGCAAACAGATTATAACGAGCCAAGTCGGAGGCAAAACTGTGGTAATTAACCATTATAGATTGGTGTTACGAAAGAATTATTTGTCACTTTTGTTGAAATCTATCTTCTGTTACCAATAGAGGAGTTCACCGTTTTCTGTTTGCATCTCTATGACCATGTAGTGAAATTATGATTTATGAGATTAATGCATATGTGTACTGTCAAATTTCAAGTCTATGGTTGAGCCAGCTACATTATTACATTTTATGTTTATATATTATTCCTAGATGCGATTTTGTAAGTTTTGATTTGAACATTATCGAATTTTTCTATTTTCCAGCAAAATCAACAAGCCCAAATACTGCAGCAGGTTTTGACGTCTAGCTCGGGTGAACAAAAAGGCAACATCATTGTTGTCAATCAAACAACTATCTCACCCCAACCCTTGGGGTCTGTAGCTGCATCACCAGTACCTTCGCAGCAAACAACGGGCACTACGACGATTATGAACCAATCGGGTACAATCTCTTCAACTACGACGAATCCGTCAGCGTTGATCAAGAGCCTGCTCGCCAACAAGGTAACAACGGTGACGAGTAGTAGCGAATCGGCTGCTATCAGCACCACCGGCAGCATCGTCGTTCCGTCAACCAGTAGTTTTTCGTCTACTACCACTAGCAACACTAGCATCAACCCTTCTACCTCTTCTACTAGCAATTGTTTGATTGCATCGAATGTTAATGTGCATCAGGTAACTCTTACTTAGAGATAAACAAAAAATAACATTTTTACTTAGAGAATCCTTGTGTGCATGAGTGTGTGTGTCGTTTTCGAGTGTTCAAATTCAAACTGTAGAAGTAAATAACGAATGGATTTTTTTACTAACTACTTAAATTGATTGAAATTTGAATTGTTACTAAAACATGGCATGGTTTTGTGAAGCTTTCTCAAATAAGTTTTTACAACCTACGCAGCAATTTGCACAAATTGACATTGTCAATTGTTGGTTTTGCAGTATTTCAGCGATTAACAATTAAAAAACACTCGATTTTTCTCTCTCCATGGAACTCATTGCGTTGAAATAACGACAAGAAAGCCAGAGGTTCATGGCTTGGAAGAATTACCCTTGCAGTTGAAAAAAGATCATTGAATATTATGTGATTGATGCATTAATCATTACTTACTTACCTTTGTTAGAAGCTCAGATTCTTTGTGTGGACACCGACTGGACAACATCGTTGCTGGACGGGCTGGATGGCGAGGGATCGAGTGCCTTTCTCAAGGCAAGAGGGCGGAGGTGGTAGCGCTGGAGTAAAGTAGAGTAGAGTTTTCAAAGGGCCTTTCTCAAGGCTAGAGACGAATGAACTGCAAAAGTTTAAAGTCTCTATAATACAATACCTTCCTTCCTTTGTTAGAAGCTATAAACCTGAGCGGTCTGCAGCTTCCGCCTTGACCCGTGTCCAGGTCAAATTTGGGTACACTTCTCATCTCGTTTGTGATACTAGGTTGACTAATTCATCGAGAACTCCCTTGCGTCTCAGGGCTTTTCAGAGGTTATCGTGTGTTAGCGCATAAACCGGGCTAACTGCGGTTGGAATGGTTCTGGCTAAGCACACTGTGGAAGTTAAAAACACAAGAGGTTATAGTCCAAATTTTCTCTTTATTTCACTAATTACGCATCACTTGGTAAGTCACTTCCACGTTGATGGTAAGGAAAAAACTGGCAAAGATGGATGATCTGTTCTGCGTTCCCTTTGCATTTGTCAGAAAGTTGGTGGGGTTTTTGTCCTGTCGGCTTCGCTCGGCTCGATCGGGTGCTGTTCGTTGTTATGTTGCTGCTACATTCATCTCGCTCTCGCACGTGACTAGGTGATGCGATGGAATGGAATAGACAATAATTGCTTCGGGTGATGATCGGAAAATGTGTATTGTAGATAAATGGAGGTTTCAATTTATATCGTCCTGACATGTCAGAACACGTTTTGCGCTCGCTGCGCGTGGCGCGAACATTCTCCCGGGGCGAAATGTGACTAGTCCTTCTCTTCATTTATTTGTAATTACTCGTTGTCCAGAATAGAAAGATGAAATAATTTGCTTGTTACACGGCGAAACACTCCGGATGCAGTTTTTACATCTGCTACTTCAACTACTGTTTCATTATCTGGGTATACAGCTATGATTTTTCCCAACATCTATGTTTGGACACGTGTGTTGTTTTCAGCTATGATGACTATCATGCTCGGCTGTATGTGTGGACGTTTCTTCAAGCATTTTACACGAGTTTGTAGTTTGGAGGAATATTCCGTGGACCATCGCTTCCAAGAATGGTCCCGTAACAGGATGAGATATTGCCAACGAGATAACCGATTTGATTGGATGTCTAAATAAGAAGGTCTAGGTACTGGTCCCAACGGTTTTTTAGGATGAAGATGGGCTGGAGTTATTGACTCATATACCTCATTCGAAGCATCGGCAAACCCTATACGAGTGGAGTTTCGTTCAACTATGCATGTAGGCATGTGGAGTTCATTAATCTCCGGAAATGAGTCTCGAAACATAATCCATTCTCGAAGCAAGTTAGTATCAAATTTGTCTTCCCAATCAATTTTGGAGGTCCATATGTGCTGCATCAGTGTTTCAGCAAGGACCAGTATAGAGGAAACAAGTCCTAACGGATCAAACAATCTAGCGATTTTTGACAAAATGTACCTGTTAGTGACAAGCTTGTCATAACGGACATCACGGGCATTAGGAACTTCAAACCAGAAGCTATCAGGAATGGGATCCCACAATATTCCGAGCGTTCGAACTGATCGATACACAGAAGATTCATCGAATGTAGTGTAGGGTTCTCGATCTTTCACTTCCGTTAGAGCTCGGTTGCTGCTTGGATCGCTTACAGTTTCTCTGAATGGAAGGTGCACAACGAATTTCCCGGTTTCACGATGTGTTCGCTGGAAGTGCTCTTCAACTTCTTGATTTTCAAGATCTTCAGTTACTACGTTCGAATGTATTTCAGGTTGTTGCTGGCTGTTGTTGTAGGCACCTGTGACCACCCATCCAAACACAGTCTCTTGTAGTAATGGTAGATCATCACGAAGGCGAAATTTTCCCTGCATTATTACATCGAAGAAAAATTCAGCTCCAATTAATAAGTCTATTCCATCGGGAGTATCGAAGCTTGGATCAGCCAGTTGCAATCCAGATGGAATACCCCAGTTGGTAACATCGATCCTTGCAGATGGCACTGATCCAGTCACACGAGCTGCAATAAGACATTCCATCACTTTTTTTAAGTTGCTGTAGTTAGATTTAACTGTTACACATGTCCTTTTATTAATGACAGTTTTGGAGCCCCCGATACCAACAACAGGAATATTGGTAGGATGCATAGTTAGATCAAGAGTTCTCGCTACAGATTCGGTCAGGAAGTTGACCTGCGAACCAGAATCCAGTAATGCTCTATGCATATGGGGGTTACCATATCTGTCGAGAATGTTTACAGTAGCCGTCAGAAGTAAAGCTTGCTTTGTCACCTTCGAGATGCTGAAACAAGAAGTATTTACTTGGTTGAACTGTGATTCCGGTTCTAGTGATATATCGATATTTTCAGGATATGAGATCGGTTGGTGCACAGTAAGGGGTGGAGTAGTGAATTGGTTCAGGTGAAGTAAGGTATGGTGTTTTTTGGAACATTTGCTGCACGTTCGTTCGGATGAACATGCATGAACACGATGGCCTTTGCGCAGACAATTATAGCAAGCATATATCGATTTTACCTTTGCAATTCTCTCATGGATACTCATTTTTCTAAGTACTGGACACTTATAATTGAGATGTATTTCAGAGCACAAATCACATGCGACTCCAGATGGCGATGTAGCTGCGTTGGATGATCTTATGTCCTTTAACGGCATCGAAAATTTCTGCTGCATCGGCTTATCGATGGGTACGAAAGATGTAGCTTCACATCTTTCCAAAATTAAATAATGATTTTGCAGGAAACCAATTGTATTTTTATAGTTGGGCAGTTCTTCTTTGTTTAAAGTTTTCTCCCAGCTTTCACGCGTATCTCTATCTAGTGCGGAAGTCAAAATATTAACAACAAGAAGTTCTGAGATACCGAGAAGTTCCTGACCCATGAAGCGCAGACCTTCGACATGACGCGTACATTCGTCGATGAGATCTCGCAATTCTTTGGATGATTTCCTGGTCATATGATTGAGATTCTTGATACTCTGGATATGTGTATCTACTATGAGGCGTTTGTTATCGAATCTATTTTCTAGAATGCGCCACGCATGCTCGTAATTATTATCTCTGATGGTGGACGCATCGATGACACCACTGGCATCACCAATCAGAGCCTTTTCCAAATGGTACAACTTTATAGCATTTGATTCGGTGGAGGTACTCATAAGATCCTGAAACATAGCCTTGAATTTAGGCCAATTTCGGTATTGGCCATCAAATGTTGGCAAGGGAACACGGAGTGCTTGTTGATGAATTATCACTGGAGGCTGATTCCTACCTGTGGGGTTCTGCAGACCACCTGGATCTGTGACATGAGCTTGCAGAAGCTCCTCGATAGTGGTTGACACTAAATTGAAACGGTTCTCAAAATCACTGTAGATTTCTTCTTGAATATCAATCGCTTCATCGGGAATAATAGCCATTACCTTGCTGTGGAAACCGCTGAACTCCGAGTATGCCGCATCGATATTTTTAGTGAACGTTTTCAGCTGCGCCAAACTGACTTGGTTCCCTGCAGCCATAAGCGCATTCTGAACACGGACAATCTTCTGATTCACTTGGTCACGTTGACGAAATAGAGACGATAATAGCCTTTGGCTGCCAGAATCAATAGCAACCTCCCATTCAGCAAAACCTTTAAAACTTGCAGAATCATCCGCACTCTCTGTAATTATCGGCACTGTTTTAGAGCCTTCAGCACTGGTGGACCAAATGTTAGCGCATAAACCGGGCTAACTGCGGTTGGAATGGTTCTGGCTAAGCACACTGTGGAAGTTAAAAACACAAGAGGTTATAGTCCAAATTTTCTCTTTATTTCACTAATTACGCATCACTTGGTAAGTCACTTCTACGTTGATGGTAAGGAAAAAACTGGCAAAGATGGATGATCTGTTCTGCGTTCCCTTTGCATTTGTCAGAAAGTTGGTGGGGTTTTTGTCCTGTCGGCTTCGCTCGGCTCGATCGGGTGCTGTTCGTTGTTATGTTGCTGCTACATTCATCTCGCTCTCGCACGTGACTAGGTGATGCGATGGAATGGAATAGACAATAATTGCTTCGGGTGATGATCGGAAAATGTGTATTGTAGACAAATGGAGGTTTCAATTTATATCGTCCTGACATGTCAGAACACGTTTTGCGCTCGCTGCGCGTGGCGCGAACATCGTGGTAGAGGCGGTCGAAAGCTTTCTCATAATCGATGAGCACCAGATAAAGGGACTCTTGTAATACATTAATCTGCTCGATAATGATGCGCAGCGTAGCAATGTGGTCCTTACAGGCTCTACCAGCTCTACCAGCTCTAAATCTCGACTGCTGTCTTTCACAGGCATCTTGGTACTCATCCTTGCTCCGTTTAGGTATAGTAAAACATCATAGAGGAGGCGGAAGTTACCGGTTGTAGCGGCTCTCTCCCCCTTGTTAGGAAGAAATTCAGCTCACGATCGCTTGTCCCGTCGACACGAGCGCTTTACATCCAGGTCGAGGGAGCGATACCGACGACGAGCTGCATCTGTTCCTGTGCTGGTTCTTTATCGCTCTATCGCGGCTTTGGTGTCCCTTCTATCGTCTATCTTCTTCCAGGTGTCCTCCGAGATCCATACTTCCCTCCGGGTGCGCAGTTCACCCAGATTATTCTCGTTGGTTGCGATGAAGGCTTTATTGACGGCGGTCCACTGGTCCTTGACTCTGCCCCCAGCAGGAACATCCTCGGCTCGGGTCGCAAGTTCTCTCATCTATCCTAGACCGTGGCGTACCATGACGCGCTCAAAGTCTATGATGTCAGAACCTATCTTCGAGTTGAATTCGCCCATCCGTCTACGACGGCATTTAGCTGGCTGTAGTAGCTCTGCTTCTCCTGTGACTCGGCAGCGTAGTAGGGCTTCGCATCCGTGTTCTGAATCTGGTTCCGATCATCCTGTTGCTTATAGACTCCCACTTCAAGAGTGCCGCGTGGGCCCGCACACTGATCCAATTCCACAGTGGTGTGGAGTGTTGTCACCACGTATGCCAGAGTACAGTAGTACCTGTCCCGAAGGTAGCCGGTGTTCGGCCAACGGACTTCACTTAGCCCCAGCTTCATGCGTCTCGCCTCGCTTACTAATTGGGCCAGCTTACCCTACTGCGCCAGGGTCAAAACATTCCATGTTCCTATTCGTGCCCGGTGTTTCATGGTCAAAGTCGTTGCAGTTAAATCAGTCCGCATTGTTCTAACTTGGGTTTCCGTAATAGATTGTTGATTTCGGGTGCAATGGATTAGCCCAAGGACCCTGTCCTCCGCGACTGGTTTGACATCTTAGCTATAGCTTCGGGGGAAAAGCATTTCGTATTCAGCCAGACAGACGCTGCTTGAGTCGCACATCTATAGTGAACAGTCGCTCGGAGTTGATTGTAGTCCATTTAGTGCCACTCAGTCCGCACCATGAGGGGGTGAACTACCTTACGGGCTACAGGCTAAATTAATCATTACAATATATTATATTGTGACCACTAATATATGAAATAGTTCTATGTTACGACTATATGCTCTTTAGGATCTCGTTATTGGTTATTGGTAAGTTTACTTCTGTTATGTATAGAGTTCAGAATATTCAAATTCTATTAGACCTTGTTAAAAAGGTAATAAGGATTTTTCTTGGACCAATATTTTGGATGTGAGAATAATATTCGTCCCATTCTTCTAAAAATAGTCACATTAGCCTGTTTAAGAAATTAAAGGATAAATTAATCAAATCATGCTGCATCTGCAGCTCTATCTTCACCCATCATTTAGGTATTTTGCGGATTTCTTACCAGAAAATGCAAGCTTTGAGACATTCTTATTATTATCTAAATATTGATAACTTCATAAGAAGAAAGCAAGTTATTCAGCAAGGAATGACACACATTGCGGTCGACAGTTGATGCAGCACATAAGGGTGAACGAACTTAATGAGAAAAATGCGAATGGATGGCACTATCCTCAGGGATCCATCAGATAGAGCAAACACGCTCGGGGAGTAATTTTCGGGATTGTTCCAAATCTCAGGACTCGAGCTCATCCGGCGACAGAGAGTGGGCACCAGTTCTTCTTTGACCTTCTGTAAATCCAAGATTCTGGACAGGATGGCATACAGACGTCTGATAAACTTTCTCTCCAAAAACAGAAAATTGGATTATCGGCAGTTCAACTTCCACTCGGGTAGGGTACCAAAACGTACCAACAGAAACGGTCAGAAAATTGAGATGGTAGAACTATATACTCGTACGTGGTAAGGGTGAATGTCACTATGCTTTGTTGGGAAGAGAATAAGAAGGAAATAAATTCAGCGAGAGCGTGTGGTTGTGACGAGCGCGCGCCGGTGATGGAGCTATCTTTTTGTACGCAATTCTATCGAAATTACGAGAAAATACCATTTTTTATTTTATTTTGAGAAAACTACTCACTTTTCTCTAGTCAAATCTTCACCTTGCGTATTTGAGCTGAAGCAAAATGGTCCACAATTGTGTCTAAATCAAGGTCTGCTAGCGATTCTTTCTCGATCGACAGAATTGCCAAGCCATTGAGTCGGTTTTGGTTCGTTTTAGAACGCAGATAATTTTTAATCAATTTAAGCATGCTGAAACTGCGTTTGTACGATACGCGATCTGTGCCATTTTTACTTGAGTATAAACCAGACTAGCTGGCTCTATCATTCCAGAACAAAAATGGCTCAGTCTGGTCACGGTGCGAGGGAGGGAGAACATGCCTTTCATTATTATTCTCATTATTTCAGATATTAGGCCGTATGAATAAAAACAAAATTCACCTTTACTTTACTTCATTCGAGCAGTCGAGCAGTGAGATTAAGTTTTTACTACGTTTGGTATGAATAAAAGAAACAACAAAGTTATTTACTTTTCAAAAATGGATGTTTAGCTGATTTCGTATGAATAAAACAGCATTCATGAAGTATTTACTTCGTTATTATCAAGTATGCTCATGAGCATACTTTGGATCTGAAAACACTATCATTCGTTTTGATGTCATATCCGATTTATGTTTAATGCTGCTATCTTGCGCTTGAAGTTAAACAAGTTAACGATCCGCATTGATGGCATTGTGCTTCGTTTACTAGTTTGGGGGAGCGTAAAAAAATTGATTGATTTTCAGGCGGAATGAACACGTTTTTAAAATTTAAATTATGAATGAAAAATAACCTTTACGTAGCAATTTGGCATTCTGTTTAAATGAAAAACACTTTTGTTTGCAAGTGGTGAAAAAATCTTGTACGAATATTGTTTTTGAAGACAACTTTATATTATAATGAAAAGTTTCAGTAATGATGTTGGAAATGTATAGACAAAGGGTTAAATAAAAGTCGGAAAAAAAGTGTTTTAAGTGATTAAATAACATGATGTGAACATTTTCATTCAAATTTTAACATTTGAAAACTGGCTTCGTGTCTTCTAATATGATAGGTATTACACTAACGAGATAGGAAACTATGGTCCCTAATTGAAAGTCGCCACCAGACGTCGACACTATTCCTTTTTCATCGCGATTTCACGCGTTGTCCAAAAAAAAAAAACGTTTTGAAACGAAACCTAAACAATCAGTTGATAGATGTTTGACAAAGTAAAAACTATGTTCGAATTCGAAAATCAAATTAGTAAAGTAAACTTTTATTCATACGGATTCAAGTAAATACTAGCAAAGTTTACTTTACTTGGAAACGGGCAGAATAAGTAAATACTTTTTTTTTATTCATACGACCTATTATCTAGCAGCAGTGTCCAACATTTTCGAAGACGAAACATAAAAATCGACTCTTCTCTCAGTCGCTTCGCTTCGAGTACGACTCCTTCGGTATTCGCCGTCAACATGACTAGTTCATCAGTCATCCTCGCTCTTAACGCACATTTCTAGTCAATTCAATTTTAGCAAATGGTCATTCTAATTCACTTGACGAATGAATACAAATCTGCATCTTCATTCAACCTGACTTCAATCCACCGCTACTACTCCACCCTGACATGTACACCCAGTTTTTTTACGTGGGGGATAAAAACCGTAAAAACCGCGTTAATTCGAAAATCCGCTAAAAAAAACCATGTCACCTAATGATAGATATCAAATGGGAGTATTCTTATGTATAACGGAAGTAAAAAGTTAAGTGTTGCTCGCTTCCGAAAACCCGTAGTTTTTTCCTGCAATTTTGTTGGTTACTGGTAGCTATAGTTCGGTTTCCCTCACGAATGAGGTCATCTGCTGTTGCTAGAAGATTCCCTAGTAATTTGTACACTCTTCTGCCGATGCACGTGCAGTACCACTGTTGGACCGTCCAGAGCTAAGTAGACAGGAAAAGACATTCACCAATCGCTGCCCGTAAAAACTCCGTCCCGTTGTACCGCCCGAAAAGCTCCCCGTTACCCAACACCTAAAATCCACGTAAGAATCGTGATTAGGTGATAACCGTAATTTGCTCAGAGGGAACATGAGAGAAAAATGTGAGGTGGGGGGGGGGTAGATGTGATATTACACTGGTCTTTTTTTACGCGTAAAAAAACCTGGGACCGCGTAAAAAAAACCTGGGTGTACCTCCTTGCCCGCTTACACAATTTTATTTTAATGTTCATATAAAGGGAAACGAAAACTTGATTTCTGATGCAAAAAAGTAGTTACACCATTAATGGACGGCCACCGTGAACTCAAACATCGATACATGCATAACATAAATAGAATACCAGATGTATTACTCCCTGCTTTTTTCGGTCTGGGATTTACTTCAATATGCAGTGATGTCTATTTGAAGGTAAAGAATGAAATGAGCACGGAGCGTCTCTAGAACAGTTAGAGACAAGAGGGCCCGTATTAATTTTGATTTATTTTGACGGATAACTAGAAGAAACAAATATACAGGGTTTTCCAACTTTAAATTCCGAAAGTAAATTGTAATAAAACACACTTAGAATTCGAATTTCGATTAAACTTTTATTTCAAATTAAAGTTTTGTTTATGCCATTATGTGTAAAATACAACATCATTCAAATGTCCCCCTAGGGCTTCCTCGCACACCTTGATCCGGAACAGGTAATTTTCGATGACTTTTCGGCACATATAGGGCGGTATCTCGGTCATAAATTTGCGGAGAGTTAGCATAGACACGGTCCTTCGCATAACCCCACAAAAAAAAGTCTAGCCGGTTCAAATCGCATGAACTACACGGCCAATTGGCATCACCAAAACGCGAAATTATGCGTCCCTCAAATTTCGTTTGCAATATGACCATGTTCGGTCGTGTTGTGTGGCACGTGGCGCCGTCCTGCTGAAACCACATGTCATCCGTATCCATATCTTCAATTTGTGGCAAAAAAAATCGGTTAACATGCGGTCATAGCGCTCACCATTCACAGTTACCGTCTCGCATTCCTCATTTTCAAAGAAATACGGCCCGATGACTCCACCAGACCATAATGCGCACCAAACAGTGCCTTTTTGTGGATGCAATGGCCTCTCAACAATCACGTGTGGATTTTCTGACCCCATATAAGGAAATTTTGGGTGTTCACATAGCCACCGAGTTCGAAATGTGCCTCATCGCTGAAGAAAATTTGATGCGAAAATTCAGCATTTTGCTGCTGTTGTTCGTTCACCCAATCGACGTATGGCCGACGCATTCCATTGTCACCACGCTCTAATTTTTGTACCAATTGGACTTTATATGGATGTAGGTGCAAGTCCAAATGCAAAATTCGCCACAATGATGTGTTTGACAAGCCCAATTGCTGAGCACGCCGTGGAATCGAAACAATCGGGTCATCCTCCACACTGGCAGCAACAGCAGCAATATTTTCGGCCGAACGCACATTACGATGATGCACAGGTTTCACAATATCCGCTACGGATCCAGTTTGTTCGAATTTACGCACTACATTAGCGATTGTGTGCTCTGTAGGCCGTCCATGACGACCAAAATCCGTCCGACTAACGATATGACGCTTTGGTTGACAGCTATGTCAAACGGTTGTCAGCGCAGGGCTGTATACTTTCGGAAGCCCGAAATGGAAAACCCTGTAATACGTGGAAATTTGGCTATTGAAAACTCTTGGATTTTGCCATCGTAGCCAGCCACCTACGTTGCTGGCTACGGTCCCGACACAGACACAGTAGTATTGCAGGTAGCGAAGCGGCCTCCCGGTTGGCTGGAATTGGGACAATTTCCTACAGAGAGGTGGCACTTCGACACGGGCACACTGAAAAAAGTCAATTCCTGCGGAGTGTAAAAGGTTCCATCACCAGTTTCGAAGATGCCGAGACAATGAGAGCAGCAACTACTGTTCAGGCTAAAGACTGAATACAAATGCAGCATTCACAACTCCGTCGAGTATTTCTTGTGCGTCTGCTCGAAGTATGAGAACCAGAGAAACATGTACGGGATCAATGGGAGTGTACAGAACGTCCTGAGTGAGGATCCGTCTAGAGTTGGGGGATTATATTGTTGCGTGAAAGATGTAGAGTTATTTCATAAAATTTTACATATCAACTGTTAGCGCATAAACCGGGCTAACTGCGGGATGGTTCCGGCTAAGTGAACTGTGGAAATAAAATAAAAACAGAAGTGGTTGAAGTCCAAATTTATATTTTTTTATATTTTTTATATTTCACTAAATACGTCACGTTCACGTTGATGGTAAGGATAGTACTGGCCTGATAATATTCTGCGCTCGTTTTGTAATTCATCGAAAGTTGGTGGGTGTTTGTCATGTCGGCTTCGCTCGGATGCTGTTCGTTTGTAATATCCTTATTCCACTTATATCGCTCTCGCACATTGCTGGGTGATGCGATAGAGCGGAATGGATAAGTCTTGCTCCACCTGGTCCAACAACCTCACTCGCTGGGCTCCTTTTCTTGTTGTCCCTACCGAATTGGATGCAAATATCATCTATGTCCGGCATTCTAACAACATGTCCCGTCCAGCCTGGGCGATATTCTGAATACTGAGTGCTCGCTCTACGTGCTAGTTCGTAATTCATCCTCTTTCTCCACACTCCGTTTACTTGTACACCGCAGTATATTTTTCTAAGTACTTGGCGTTCAAAAACATGTCCTTGCTTACATGTCCTCATCGAGCATCGCGTGTGCCTGTAGAGGACTACCGGTCGTATAAAAGATATGAATCGTTTGTTCGAGAAACCCCATAAATCCGCGTTTCCAATTATCACCACGGGTGGCGATGCGATAGATATACAATTCCATTCATTGTTCACCGATGTCGTAAGAAGCATGCACAACTCAACTTAATCGGAATGTTTGGATTGCGCTTCTTGCTCATAAGCGATTGGCATAATGGGCCCCATTTTTTCTACTAGTACTGGTACAGACGTGTTCTTGAATTTGTCATATGTTGAGGGTGTTTTATTTGGCATAGAAATCTTTATCAAGTACTAATAAAAAGATGGCGAAGTTCCTCTAGAAACGTTAGTGTCATTAAATAGAAGTATAGTATAATGAAACAACATTTTGATAATCACTTCAATCTGTCGAAAATTATATAATTCGAGTCGAGCAAAATTTAGCTCTTTAGCTCTATTCAGCCGTTATGGATGTCGAGGATAAGGCCCAATGTGTACGTGTGATGCAAAAACAGACAATCGAGCCTCGGATTTGAAATTGCGAATAAAATTGCACCGACGTCTTTAAATCTCAGCACACTATCGATCATTCGAAGTGATTTTGCTCTAAAACATCCCATCAACCAAAAAGCGCTGTGTGTGTCAGCACTACGAAAAAAGTTATTGATTTTTCGTTAGGAAGCTAGACTATGTGAACTGCTTTTACTGTATACACTGTTAGCGGCCCAACAGTGTGTTTGATGAAGTTGAAAAAGCTCATTACAATTCATTTCGAATTAGTTCTTTATAGGATATTGTTTTCATTTTTGTAGGTTGCACAACGTCAACAACTTTTGAAGCAGAAACAGAAAGGCACAGGATCTGCGATACAGTTGCCAAACAGTTCAGTTGTGGTCACATCGAACAATCCGAACAATTTAACAAACATAAAAGTAGGAAATTCGACTATCTCAATCAAGCCGGGAACACTCCCGACCAACACGGTTATAACGGCTACCAACCCTCATGAGAATGAGTCAGTTCAAATGAATCCGCCTCCGCTAGCGCCACTTAGCAGCCAAATGGCTGGTGGGGCAATTATCAAACCAATAACCACCAATAAAATGTTGACGGATTTGCTAGACAAAAAGACACACGATCCGCAGGTTTTCGCTATTGGTGAAACTACAGTGAAGCGTAAAAGCGATATCGATGCTGCTGAACCACCAACCAAGAAACTGGATTTGATGGGCACTGAAGAGGTTAAAGTAACGCCGAAAGCTGCAGATTTGTATGCCGAACTGGCAGGATCAATTTTGGAAGGGGAAGAACTGGAAGATGTTGAAATGAAAATGACTAAGGAGCAACCGAAGATTATACCACAAGCAGCACAAGCCACTCAACAACAAGTCATAACCATGCCAGTTCCAATGCAGCGACAGATTATTATGACACCAAACAATCCATCTGGAATGTTGCTATCGCCAGGAGGCAGTGGTGGTCAACAATTGACAGCACAAACAACTGCAACCATCAAAACAGATACTGGTTATCAAACGGTACCCGTTATTTTGCAACACAATCAGAGTCCGATTCAGATACAAAAATCTGCCCCAATAATTCAACCAACCGTGATAACAAATTCTCAACAACCAACGCAATACATTTTAGCAACAAACCCACAAGGTCAAACTTATGTAGTGGCTCAGCAGCCTCAGTCACAGTCTCAACTCCAGCAGACGGTTCTACTAACCCAAAATCCACAGCATGGAAATCAACAAAAAACAATCATTATTCTTCAACAGCAGCCGACACAGAATACAGTTTCTCAAATCCAAGGCCAGCAGATTGTGCAAGCCCAGCCACAAACTTCCCAAAAATTATTCGTTAACCAGCAAGGGCAACAGATAATCATGACTCAAGTGCCGCGCCAGGTACCGCATCAGGTAATTGTTAGCCATTCGACAACCAATACCTCTAGCTCAGTAGCTGTCAATCGGCAGACATTGCTGGCGTCTTCAAGTGGCCAAATTGTTGAAAAGAAACCTATTTATTTCACTACAAATCAACAGGGAAATACAATTAGCATTGAAGGGCCAACTCAGCAAATTGTGAAGTCGAATCAACCTGCGGCACAAATTATGCAAACACAAATAGGACAGCATCAACACAGTACCAGTCAACAGATACAGCAAATTATTCAACAAGGTGGATCGCAAACGATTCAAATCATCCAGCAACCACAACAGCAACAACAAGTACATTCTCAACAACCTCAACAGATACTGATCCAACCGCAAGCGGTTTCACAACAGCAGCAACAGCAGCAAATTGTTATTCAATCACAACCAACACAACAATTACAGCCACATATTATATCACAGCAAATAATTCAGCCAGCAACAGGACAGCAAGTCATTCAGAAGGTTATACAGCAAAAACCTGCGCCACAGTCAACGCAGCAGCAACAACAAGTAATTGTTCACAAGCAACCAGTTTCCGTGCAACAGAGTCAGCAGTCTTCATCAGCGATCACTGTCACTAAACAGTCTATTATTGTACAACAACCAACAGTCACTGGGTCACCACAAAAGCAAATGATTCAGGTACTTCAGCAGAAGATCGCATCCCCACAAACGCAATCACAAATGATGACGCCCACACATAAAACAGCTATCCAAACCCAAGCAGCAATGATGACTGCTGTCAAATCTCAAACTGCTGTTGAATCAACAGCGGCGACAACTATCACTCCTCCTGTGTCTTCGTCAATGTTCACAAAAACTACTATGAATGTTTCGAAGCCTACAACTTCCACCCAGTCCTCTATTGCCTTTAGTTCTACGCCAGTTTCTACAATACAATCAATAACTTCTGTCGCTTCAACAACTTCTGTGCCAACCACAGTTCAACCTAGCTCAAACCAAGCTAGTTCAAATGCATTCAATTCAACCACAACAACCACAACGATTCCCGTAGCGGGATCGAACTGCTCTATTCAAATGATACCAGCGATGGACCCGGTCAAGGTGGTCGACGAAGATGTTGAACTAAGCTGGCCTTGGATTTGCGATTGGCGCGGATGTCCACGAAAGAAGTTCGCTTCGGCTAACGAAGTATACATGCATGCGTGTGCCGTACATTGTCCGGACACTGTTGACTCTGCCGCCGATATTTACTGTCAATGGGGTCCCGGACCGAATTTGTGCGATAATTTGCCCCGGAAGCGCTTCTCGTTGATGACCCATATCTTCGATCGGCATTGCACCAGCGAGGTAAGAATAAATTTCGATCCACTGGCAATTTTCTATATAATTATCTCATCTTAAAAAAACAGTCCTTCAAATCTGCGGTCCAACGACGTTTGGTGAACGTCACAGCAGGCACGCAGCAGCCCCAGCAGGCATATCCTGTGACGTTAGTTCGACAGCCAGCTGCGACCCCTCCCGGATCATCGGCATCGTCGACCGCGTCGGAAAGCTCCAGCAGTCCATCGTCAGTTCAGCCACCGATTCAACATGGTTCCGGACAGCCTTCCAATGCAGGGCCGGCTGCTTTGCACGCCATGAAACGACATGCAGTTGATTGGATGAACGCAAAAGAGTTTCAGGTATTTTCATAAATTCACAACCAATGATGAATCGCGAAGTAAAATGTTGAAAACTGTTTCATTTCAGGATGATATTGAAGGACCCGTTACAAAAAGTATTCGACTAACATCGGCATTGATTCTAAGAAATCTCGTTGTCTACAATAATACAGCAAGGAGGTAACACATATTACAGAAATTCTTGAAATTGAAGATATTAATATGTTTATCATTTTGTAGGAATCTACGCGCATACGAACCACATCTTGCCGGAGTGGCTATAAACAATGTGGAAGCAAGTCGCACTATTGCTCAAGTATTATTTGAGATGAATGATACGAGACCCAACTTCTAAGAAATGTAATTACTTTTATTGTTTTTTTTTTCATTTCAATTTGTGGATGTATCAACTTTATTTCCCTATTTAAATAGTATCATTACGTATTGTTAAAGCACGTTCGTCCATACACAAGCAGAATAAGGTCGGAATGATTACAATATTTTTGAAAACTGCAACTGGATTAAAGAACAGTGAAATATAGTACATTTATCAATAGCAATGAAAATGCAAGAATTTAATTGAATCCATTCTCGCCATATAATTTCCTTCCTTCCAGCATTACTTTTCAGGTTATCGTGATTTTTGTCCTTTCCGTTTATTTTGATTTGGAGGTCACTCAAGCTGGAACCGAGTAACCGAATTTATCTTATAGATTCATTAGCTAACCCGGCATACTTCGTCCCGCCCAAAATTTATTTTTGTTATCACATCCACGTTTTCTTACTAAGCGCACGTTCATGGGTCCAATCGCAGAACTGTCCATTTATTGATCTTCTCATCGACCCCGTTGAATTTAACTTTTACTATAAAATTCCTAGTATTTCTAACAAGACTCATCATTATAATATCAGATTATTTTGAGACACAATTCTCGTTCAAAATTTTTCAACCACTTGCGAATAACATGTTTCTCCGTTAAATGGAATAAATGTTTTATACAGGAAATATGATAGAATAAAGACAGCCCCAAATGGTTAAATTCCTTCCTCGAGTTTTGCTCCTATCAACACATCCGGCGTCCCTTTTTTTATAGATAGAAGAAGATATAGGAGTGCGTTTCATCACATTAAAATCCATTTCCAGATTCGAACAAAGATCAATTTCCCTAGCTCGAGTAATGTAGAAATTTTCATTCGTCGTTTCATTTGCTTAATTAATTCCCGAGTAAAGGTAATATTATATTATCAGGCACGTAGAGTAACCGGCACGGCACGTTTCATGCAAGACAAATATTGTTGCGTGTGTTTCAAATGTGTATTCGTACATATAGCGGAACGGCTCCGGGCATACACAGCACGTTTCAGACAAATGCATGAAGGAATTCTCGAAAAGAATATTTTGCCGGTGCCGGGCACGAACTACATGGGCGAGTGGCACCATACATACAAATCAAACGTCGAAGTTCGTGGTATGGGTGCGTTCGTCGCTCTTCGTTACGACATCGGTTCAATCACCAGTAGCATTTCTTCGCTCCGTCTGCGCTGCCGGTCCGTACAGAGAAGTTGCCATGCCTGATGATATGAATACATCGTGTATTTGTCTGCCGGTGTCGATACGTGCCGTTTACGCTACGTGCTGGATAATATAAAACGGCCTTAAAGGTAATATTATATTATCAGGCACGTAGCGTAACCGGCACGGCACGTTTCATGCAAGACAAATATTACTGCGTGTGTTTCAAATGTGTATGCGTATATATAGCGGAACGGCTCCGGACATACACAGCACGTTTCAGACAAATGCATGAAGGAATTCTTGAAAAGAATATTCTGCCGGTGCCGGGCACGAACTACACGGGCGAGTAGCACCATACATACAAATCAAACGTCGACGTTCGTGGTGTGGGTGCGTTCGTCGCTCTTCGGTACGACATCGGTTCAATCACCAGTAGCATTTCTCCGCTCCGCGTGCTCTGCCGGTCCGTACAGAGAAGTTGCTATGCCCGATGATATTTTTTTTTTTTCTGTATTATAGTGACTTTCAACGCTTCTGGCTGGTTCGTCACTTTTACCTTCCATTTTGGAAGAATGTCGGGAGTGAGAATTGAACTCGTGATCTTGAGCGTGAGAAGTATGGATGTTACCTCCACGCCAGATCGGCTCCACGCCTGATGATATGAATACATCATGTATTTGTCTGCCGGTGTCGGTACGTGCCGTTTACGCTACGTGCTGGATAATATAAAACGGCCTTAATGTAAAAGTTTGTTTTGTGTTTTATTTGTATGGCAGCCCCCCCTTAGAGAGTCTCAAACTCAAACTATCACGAAAACATCTCCCGGCCCCAAAAATCCCTACATACCAATTTTCATGTTGATCGGTTCAGTAGTTTCCGAGTCCAAAAGAATCAGACAGACAGACAGAAATACATTTATATATATATATATATATATATATATATATATATATATATATATATATATATATATATATATATATATATATATATATAGATAGATATGGTGAACTACACACTATCGCCATTTCAGCATAAGATAATTTCTCTTGGTTCCACCGTCTAGTCGGATCGTACAGTAAGGCGTGATAGACAAATTACGTAACGCTAAAAATGCGGATTTTGGACCTCTCCTCTCACCTTTGTAACAATAAGTAACACAAGACAAGCCCTCCTCCCCTTTCAGTTACGTAACGCTAACCTAGTTTGTACACAACGTCAAATTCGTTTGAAAAACAAATGAAACACAAATTTCTACATTACTCGAGCTAGCGAGATTGATCTTTGTTCGAAACTGGAAATGGATTTTAATGTGATGAAACGCACTCCTATATCTTCTTCTATCTATAAAAAAAGGAGCAGAACTCGAGGAAGGAATTTAACCATTTGAGGCTGTCTTTATTCTATCATATTTTCTGTATAAAACATTTATTCCAACGGAGAAACATGTTATTCGTAAGTGGTTGAAAAATTTTGAACGAGAATTGTGTCTCAAAATAATCTGATATTATAATGATGAGTTTTGTTAGACATACTAGGAATTTTATAGTAAAAGTTAAATTCAACGGGGTCGATGAGAAGATCAATAAATGGACAGTTCTGCGATTGTACCCATGAACGTGGGCTTAGTAAGAAAACGTGGATGTGATAACAAAAAATAAATTTTGGGCGGGACGAAGTTTGCCGGGTTAGCTAGTATCAACATAAAAAATCAGACATTTGCCAGGTCGGAATCAAATGTCTATACAGAAGTTCCTTATATGCAAGTAGTGACTTCGGAAGAACTTTCGACTGGTTCATAGAATTTCTAACAGAGATGGAAAATCAATGCTCATATTTGTTGGGATTGGTGCTTTCAAATCATCTGGCTTTTAACTAAGAGGAACATGGGCTGGTTTAAATTGATGTTGATTTACACCAGGTGTGGTGATTCCAATTCGGATCAGGTATAAGATTCGGAGATTTGGGTTTATTCAATTCACAATCACTGAACACGTCCTACACTTTCGGAACTATATATTAATCTACAGTTCTTTTTACAATTCATCTCAAAGCCTACTACTATTTTATAACAAACTAGCTGACCCGGCAAACTTTGTCCCGCCCAAAATTTATTTTTCGTTATCACATTCACGTTTTCTTATTAAGCAATCGTCCATGGGTACAATCGCAGAACTGTTCATTGATTGATCTTCTAATCTACCCTTTAAAATTACGTTTTACTATAAAATTCCTAGTACTTCTACCAAAACTCGTCATTATAATATCAAATTATTTTCAGACATAATTCTCGTTCAAGATTTTTCAACCACTTACAAATAACATTTTTCTCCGTTACTTGGAATAAATGTTTGATACAAAAACTATGATAAACTAAATTTGGCTCGATTTGCTTGATTGGTTCTCGAGTTATGCAGAAATTTGTATTTCATTTGCATGGTAGCCTCCCCTTAAAGAGGGAGGAGGAGTGTCGAACCACCATAGAAACGTTTATCGATCCCTAAAACCTAAAATCCGAAATGCCAAGTTTGATTCCATTTGCTTGATTAGTTCTGGAGTTATTCTGGCCCCCTCCCCCTCTTTAGAGAGGGGGAGGAGTGTCAATCCATCCAAGAAACATTTAATGCACCCTAAAACCTCCGCATGCCAAATTTGGCTCTATTTGCTTGATTAGTTCTTGAGTTATGGAGAAATTTATGCCTCATTTGTATGGCAGCCCCCTCTTAGGGAGGGGGAGGAGTGTCTATTGACCATAGAAACGTTCCGTGCCCCCAAAACCTTCACATGCCGAATTTGGCTTCATTTGATTGATTAGTTTTCGAGTCATGCAGAAATGTATGCTTCATTTGTATGGCAGTTCATCCACCACATCATTAGTATTCATTACCAGTGTAAACTAAAGGATCAAAACCAGTGTTGTAAGTCATTTTCGTCAGCGCTAAATCCTGTAAATCCTGCAAAGTCCTCCTTGTCTATTGATTTGTCTTTTCAGGATCCTTTTCATTTATTCGTTCCTCTGCCTAAGTTCCAGGTACGTTAACGATCTTCTTCAGGTGAGCGACGTTTCTTTGATATGTTCTTCCAGAATCTGGCAATCCGAGATCGGTCCCTGACCGATCAACTACCATAAATTTGGTTTTATAGAATGCTGTTGTTAATTCGTTTCTTGGTGTTAGTTCCTTCATGAGTACTTTATCCCCTTCGCTGGTAGTAGAACTCTTCGCATGACGTCGCATATCTTCTCGCTCCTTTCCTTTATGTTTGCTCAAAAATCTTGATCTCTGTAGACAGATGCAGGTGGAGTTGTTTTAATATCTTCTCTTCTTCTTCTCTAACGTTCCTAGAGGAACTTTGACGTCTCAGCGTAGTATTACTTGCGTCATTTTTATTAGTACTCAGTTGAGATTTCTATGCCAAATAACACGCCTTGAATGCATTCTGAGTGACAAGGTCTAGAATACGCGTGACCACAGTGCAAGACCCCAGCATGTTAGGTTTGACGCTAACCACTCGGTCACGGGAGCACATTTTGTCTCAATATCATCTAGGGCAGATAACTTACATCTGATTGACACAATTCTGTTGGTGTTTTACCAGTTGTGGAATGGGCTGTCGTGTAATACATGATTATGTAGTTTTTAAAATCTGTTCTCCAGCCTTTGCCTAGTCCGTAACTAATCTGCAGTCTTCTCAGCAGTGACAGTGTTTTGTCATTCCACCAAACCGTTTTCCTGCGGCCAGTATGGAGTTGAATGGTTTTGACTAATATCATGAATTTTACAATATTCCTCAAATTCTTTGCCAATAAATTGTTTAGCATTGTCCAGCGTGATGGTTTTTGGATATCCTAAGCGGGTAAAAATCTTGATTAGGCGCTCTACAGTTTCAGAAGCAGTGATGCGATTCATGATTTCAACTTCCTTATATCTACTAAAATAATTACCAGTAGATGTTCACCAATTTATTTCCTCGGATCATAATATCTTCTATAAAACCTAGATAATTTTGGAAAGGTTCAAACTGTTTTGTTACTGGGGTTTTCCAGTTTCCAGCACGAAGACATTCTCTTACTGCAGAAATCTCTGGATCATCACGTGAAGCTCCCTCAATTTCGTTAACATCTATCACCACAGATTCTTGAATTGCCAAAATCCCGAACTTGTTGTCCTTTTCGAAGTCATCAGCACCTTCCGAACAAACCAACCGAGATGAAGAGTTTGCTATACTTCCCCTTAATTCGCGGTACTTCACTGTGAATTTTAACGATTGTAGTCTCAAGACCCATCGTTCGATTCTTGCGCACGGTGTGGATGATGGGTCGAAAATAACTTCAAGTGGCTTATGATCAATCTCCAGTTCGAATTTCCTACCAATTAAATATCCAAAGTAATTTTCTACTGCCCATACCAAGGCCAAAGCCTCTTTCTCCGTTTGGCAGTAACGTTTTTCAGTATCAGTTAAGCTTTTACTAGTATAGCTGAATTTTCTGATCAGTTGGTCGTATTCCCTCAGAAGAAATAACATGACCAAGAAACTCGAGTTTTTGGATTTTAAACACACATTTATCTTGGTTCAGCATAATGTTATTATTTTTTTAGTACGTTTTGTACCGCGGGACCCTGGACTTGCACTGGGACAATATCACGACAGGGTTAATGAAACGCGCACGGTACAATAAATAAAAACAAACTTTATTCACGACATGACTAAACGATACATTTCACTATGGACGATAAACAATGACTCTGTCCACAACAATAACAATGTAAACAACAACAAGTGACAACCACATTAAAAACATATATATGCGCATCTCCAGCATCGCTCAGTGACAGTCATGCTGTCGCACGCGAGCCCTGCGGTCTGAGCTGCGTCGGATGAATAACGTATCCGAGCGCGGCAAAATAAGGTTGTCCACAACATCTCCCCTCTTAATAGAGGTGGTACGGATCAAACCTTACTGGCGGTCTTCGTAGTCGTGAAGAGCGCCTAGGGATGTCTACAGCTAGTTCTACTTCGACAGCGGACTCGAACTCTGTCGATGTTGGCGTTGTTGTTGTTGATGATGACGATGCTGATGACGGGACGAACGCCGAGACCTCATGACGTGGCGTAGACGTTGCAAGAGTCGGCCCGGAACCTACCATGGTTCTCTCAGCACTGGAGACAGGCTCTGGTGAAGATGGACCTGGTGATTGGCTTGGGAGATCCCAGGCATCCAGCAAAATGTCCAGCGGCAGCGAATGTTGGTTTAAGGTGGCATGTACAGTGGGTTGCTTCGGTATCGCGCCAGCAGCAAGGCGACTCCGAAGTTGGTTGATATGCGAGCGTAGCATTCGGCGATCTTCGACCCACACGTTGTACATAACGTCTCCGATCTTCTCGACGACGACACCAGGAGCCCACTTCCAACCGGTACGACCATGTAGTTTGGCGTACACGGTCTCGTTTCGGTTGAAGGACCTCGGTTGCTTGCGGTCATCGTCGGTTGGCACTGGGACACGTACCGGTGGTGGACGCAGAAGCTCGAGACACGTTCGGATTTTGCGACCAAACATGATCTCAGATGGCGACTTCTGATCCGGCAGAGCACGACTGGGCGTGCTTCGGTACGTCAGCAAGAAGACATCCAGTGCTTCTTCAATGGATCCTCTCCCCTCTCGAATTTTCTTGACGGCTCGCTTGAAGGTATCCACAAATCGTTCCGCCTGGCCATTTGATTGTGGATGAAACGGTGCTGTCGTGAGGTGCTCGATGCCATTGGAAGCGCAGAAATCGGCGAATTCGGCGCTGGTAAACTGGGTACCGTTGTCACTGACCAAGGTTACGGGCATACCCAGCCGCGCGAACAACCCACGCAAGATGCTGATGGTCGCAGTAGAGGTGATGCGGGTCGTTCGGATGATCTCGGGCCACTTAGAGAACGAATCGATAGCGAGCAGGTAGTAGTCGCCTTCGATTGGACCGGCGAAGTCGACGTGGACGCGTTGCCACGGAGCGGTCGATTTGGGCCACGGCACCGGTGGAGAGTGAGGAGGTGATCGAGCTACAGACGCACACTGCTGGCATGCCTTGACGAAGCTGACGATGTCGGCATCCAACGTAGGCCAGTACACGTAGCTCCTAGCGATGGCTTTCATTCGCTGCATGCCCGGATGGCCACGGTGCAGCTGTTCGAGGCACCGTTTCCGATGCAGCGACGGAATGACGAGTCGTTCGGCAAACAAAATACACCCATCCACCACAGAGAGCGATTCCTGCCTTGATTGGAACCGGCGAAGTTCTGACCCATCGAGTGTTGACTGGGGCCAGCCGTTCTGAACGTAGCGGTGGACTTGACGGAGCAGCGGATCTGCTTGGGTGCTTTGCGCAACGACTCTGAAATTGAGAGGCAACACTTTAACCGTATTAGTTACTACTGACCTAATATCCTCTTCCAGATTGAGACTCGCGATGACATAGTCCTCTTCAGGCTTGATGTGCTGGTCGATCAACCGGGAGAGCAGGTCTGCGTTGCCGAACTTCTCAGTGGACACGTACTCGATCTCAAAGTCGTAGAGCAGCAAGTTGAGGGCGAAGCGTTGCAGGCGGTTCGCAGTGTACACTGGAATTCCCTTCTTAGAGCCGAAGATACGAAGCAGCGGGCGATGATCGGTTTGCAAACGGAAGTGCCGTCCGAAGAGCATTTTGTGGAACTTCGTGACGGCGAAGATGATGGCCAGACCTTCGCGATCGGGCTGACTGTAGCCCTGTTCTGCCTTCGTGAGCGCCCTGGATGCATGTTGGACCACCTTGATGGTTCCATCTGGGAACCTATGGCTAATGGTAGCCCCAAGTCCAACGGATGAAGCGTCAGCAGAAACGATGATTTCCCGCTTCGGATCGTAGTGTGTGAGGAGAAGATCCGACGAGAGAATCTGCTTGAACCGGTCGAACGCTTTCTGGCACTCCGGACTCCAGCTGAACTTCGTCTCCACCTTGAGGAGATTGTCGAGCGGGTAGCGTAGCATGCGCATGTTGGGGACGAACTTGCCGTAGAAGTTGATGGCCCCCAAAAACGATCGCACACCGGATACATCGGCTGGAGGCGGCAGCTTGGTGATCGCCTCGATTTTCGCAGGATCTGGTCGCAACCCGCGACTGTCGACGATGTGCCCCAAGTATCGGATTTGCTGCTTGCGAAACGAACACTTGTCAACACGAATCGTGAATCCGAAATCTTGGATTCGCTTCAGGACACCCCGTAGATTGAGGTCGTGCTCCTCTTCATTTTTTCCGCCGACGATGACGTCATCGAGGTAGCCAGAAGTGCCCTTCAGTCCGGCTAACATTGTGTCGATGAGCTGCTGAAATGCGCCAGGCGCGATCTTCAAACCTGGCGGCAGGCGGTTGTAGAGGTAGAGACCACGATGCGTATTGATCGTCAGCAAACTACGGTACTGCTCGTCAACTTCCACCTGTAAGAAGGCGTCGGACAAATCTATCTGGCTGAA
Organism: Toxorhynchites rutilus septentrionalis; assembly: GCF_029784135.1. Taxonomy (NCBI): domain Eukaryota; kingdom Metazoa; phylum Arthropoda; class Insecta; order Diptera; family Culicidae; genus Toxorhynchites; species Toxorhynchites rutilus. Next base: position 192,295,181 of record NC_073745.1, on the reverse strand, counting down.
GATTTTACACTTAGCCAGCTTGGCGAAGATGTCATCCGGAAGTGGAAGTGGATACTGCTGTGATTGGAGAGCTGCATTCAGACCCGTTGAGTAGTCTCCGCAAATCCTGATGGAGCCATTGGACTTGCGGACTACAACGATCGGAGCGGCCCACTCGGAATAATCGACCGGGGTGATGATGTCCAATTTCTCTAACCGGTCGAGCTCGCGATCAACGGTATCATACATAGCGTAAGCTACCGGACGCTTCGGACAGAAGACGGGTCGAACGTTTTCTTTCAACTCCAACTTCACTTTTGTTCTGGTGCACAAGCCGAGCTTCTCGCTGAAGACCTCTGGAAAAGACGACTTGAGTGCACCTGTCGACACTGGCGTTCCAGACACGTGGCAGCAGAAGGTGTCCATAGGGACGACCCAAAGGTTGAAACTGTCGACCAAATCGGATCCGAGTAACTGCAGCTGCTTCTCGGTTACACGGATGAGCTCACGTCGTGTACTGCTTCCGATGGTGACGTCGCACTCGAACTCCCCATCGAGCGATAGTATGCTGCCAGATGCCGTCTTCGCCTTCACCGTTGCTGACGATAACGCAGGACTGCCAATGCTCCGCCAAATCTCCCTGCAAATGACGGTGATGTCTGAGGCGGTGTCGAGTTGCAGGCGAATTTTTGTTCCAGAAAAGCCCACGGAGACATATCTGCGTCGTTGCTGCACACTGCACACATCGACGACCACCACCTTGGCGGACACTGGTTGCTTCCTGCGCCTCCTTCCAGTTTTTCGGGGTTTGGCACTGGCACAGTACCCCTCACGATGCCCGAACTGGCCACATTCGGAACACTTGTGGCTCTTGTATCTACAGTCCCGAACGTAGTGGAATCCACCGCAAAACCAACATGGCGAATTTGGTTTCCTGTCGGTGTCACTGGAAGGATGTTTCGGTGACTCACGGTCACGCTTTTCGTACCGCTTCCCACCAAACTTTCGTATCGATTGTACTTGGTCGTACGTGGACGGAGATTCGATCATGGCGCTGTCATGCTTCAGGTTGTACAGCCGCTGGCATTCCTCCGAAAGCTGCTCCAGCGTCACATCGTTCCTCTCTTCGATTTTCGTGAGGAGGCGGGCGCGAATCTCGACGTCGTTCTCCGATTTCAAACCACACACGTAGACCAAGCACTTGAATTGCTCCTCCGAGAGCTTACCCAGCTCAAACTCCACGCAAGCTTTGTTCACTGCTGCATCATTTGCAAAATTTGCACGAACACATCGCTACCGACCTGTGCTTGCGGTTGGTGGGGCGGGAAAGGCGCGTACTGCTGTTGCTGGGCGGCAGAGACGGGAATAAACTGCTGCTGATAGTGGACCGCCGGCACGGGGATAATCGGCTGGTTTTGTTGCCGTTGATTGTTTATCACACAACACTATTCTATTCTGCCCGTCGTCGTTGCTCGCCATCGCACTTTCACTCCACTTTCTTTTCTTACACGCGGGGGGCGAAATGTTCAGTGTGTTTTTCCGACGGTGAAAAACAACACACACTCGCGATTACTCGTCGCCACTTTTGTACCGCGGGACCCTGGACTTGCACTGGGACAATATCACGACAGGGTTAATGAAACGCGCACGGTACAATAAATAAAAACAAACTTTATTCACGATATGACTAAACGATACATTTCACTATGGACGATAAACAATGACTCTGTCCACAACAATAACAATGTAAACAACAACAAGTGACAACCACATTAAAAACATATATATGCGCATCTCCAGCATCGCTCAGTGACAGTCATGCTGTCGCACGCGAGCCCTGCGGTCTGAGCTGCGTCGGATGAATAACGTATCCGAGCGCGGCAAAATAGGGTTGTCCACAACAGTACGGAAAGACCTTTGGTTAGGACAATTGTACACACCGCCACGATAGTCGACTAAGGCCTACCTGCATGAATTATGCATCTTGTGACGAAATGTGCGAATAAAAACAGTATAGAGAGGGAAAAATAAAAACAAAAAAGCAAACAGGTGCATTGAGTTAGCGTGGAAACACACTAGACGGCTCTACCGCGCGATTTTCACAATGACAAGTCGCAGCAGGAGCTCGATGTAAAACACATTCAGCGGCTTTCGACGGTTTCACTATCTGCCGTTATTATATGTTTATAGACGGATGCAAGACGATTCTATGGTACAAGGTACAACTGTTTGGACAGTAAGCGGGTTAGAGGGGCGGTATATAAAGACAGAATGCTGGGAAACGGAAGAGGGGATGTTTACCTGAGCGAGAGGGAGAGAGAACTTGATCACAAACGTCTGAAATATTGCATTTCTCGACAATTTGTATGGAATACGATTATCCGCAGCTACATGACCGCAGAGTGGATTTCACGTATTGGCTCACCTGAGAGTACATTTATTATTGGCTTGCTTTATTTTCACCTTTCAAAAGCGCATAAACACTAATACTCTCAAAAAACCGTTGCGGCGCATCATCTCCATCGAGCCACCGCAGCGAATGGGGAACCGTACAACAGTGATTTTGGAACCGTACACACCCGCCCCGCCTTGTGTGTTTTATATCATACACATTCCATTATCGAGGCTCCGCGGCGGTCTGTCATTGCAAAATCCGCGCGGGAGAGCCGTCCAGTGTGTTCCTACGCTTAGAATTTTTTTTTTTAAGTGTATTGATTACGAAAAAAGGAGAAATTTACAGAGAATTCGTTAGAATTTCTAAAAGGAATTTATTGGTAATATTAGGCTGTCAAAAAAGTCCTGCGGTATTTCCGCGAGGTGTCGTTGTAAGCGCGTAGTTCTAGTTGTATTCATTGTATCGAGTCATACTATAGCTTGTTGGAAAGGTATTTTTGCGCGCACAGTGTTTTGTTTGGTTAAGTCGTTCGTGAGTTATAGTGTCGCAAATATGGAGCAAAATAAAGAGAAAATCCGACATATTTTACAGTACTACTATGACAAAGGCAAAAATGCATCTCAAGCTGCCAATAAAATTTGTGCAGTTTATGGACCCGATACAGTTTCCATTTCCACCGCACAAAGATGGTTTCAACGTTTTCGTTCTGGTGTAGAGGTCGTCGAAGATGCGCCACGCTCCGGAAGGCCTGTCGTCGAAAATTGCGACAAAATCGCTGAATTAGCCGAGAAAGACCGGCATAGTAGCAACCGTAGCATCGGCCAAGAGCTGGGGATAAATCATCAAACCGTTATTAACCATTTGAAGAAGCTTGGATTCACAAAGAAGCTCGATGTATGGGTGCCACACACGTTGACGCAAAAAAACATCTTTGACGGTATCGACGCATGTGAATCGCTGTTGAATCGCAACAAAATCGACCCGTTTCTGAAGCGGATGGTGACTGGCGATGAAAAGTGGGTCACTTACGACAACGTGAAGCGCAAACGGTGGTGGCCGAAGCCCGCTGAAGCGGCTCAGACGGTGGCCAAGCCCTCATTAACGGCCAGGAAGGTTCTGCTGTGTGTTTGGTGGGATTGTCAAGGAATAATCTATTATGAGCTGCTTCCCTATGGCCAAACGCTCAATTCGGACCTGTACTGCCAACAACTGGACCGCTTGAAGGTAGCACTCATGAAGAAGAGGCCATCTTTGATAAACAGTGGCAGCATTGTCTTCCATCAGGACAACGCAAGGCCACACACTTCTTTGGTGACGCGCCAGAAGCTCCGGGAGCTCGGATGGGAGGTTCTTTTGCATCCGCCGTATAGTCCGGACCTTGCACCAAGTGACTACCACCTGTTTTTGTCCATGGCGAACGAGCTAGGTAGTCAGAAGTTAACCACAAAAGAGGCCTGTGAAAATTGGCTATCCAAGTTTTTTGCCAATAAGGAAGCAAGCTTCTATAACAGGGGTGTTATGAAGTTGGCATCTCGTTGGGAACAAGTCATCGAACAAAACGGCGCATATTTGACCTAAAACAGATGATTGTAACTAATTTTATGAACAAATGAAAATTCAAAAAAAAAAATACCACAGGACTTTTTTGACAGCCTAATATTTAAAAATTGTATAATTGAATTGAATGATGTTGACCAATCGATGTTTTGATAGCCGCTGATAGCCAAATAACCGCTGGATCTTGAGAGACCTGAAAAGAGAAAATAATTGTAAAATTAATGAAGAAACTGTAAAATGTAAGTAGAACCTGAAAAGGAAAGAAATTAATTAAATAAATGAAATTTCAGTTCCAAGCTGCGAAACACGAAAATTGCTGCTGTGAAAATTAGTTTGTTGTGACGACCCGAACAGCAATAGTATGCTATTCTTCGGTGACATTTTAACACCCGACCAAAATTTGCTCCATAGTTTTTTGGAACATTTCTGGAGCGCAAGAAATGCCAAACATAAGCCTTTTAAATCTATACAATCCTTTGTGGCATATTAAGGTTATATTGTAACGTGATTGTTCAGCTAACTCACTCTGGTGAAACTCATCTTTGATGTCAAGCCGACTGAAGTATTTGGCTGACTTAAAACTTAGAAGGAAGCTTTCAAAGTGGTCATCATATGATGTTCCCTCATGATAGCCTGATTGGCTCGCCGCATATCCACGCAGAGACGAAGATCTCCATGACACAGGTTCGATGATATCTGCTACGAGTAATTGATCCAGTTTCTCTTCGATTCGACTCAGGAGTGCAATCGGAGGACGTCTTACTCTCTTAGCTATTGAAGCAACGTCTCTGTTGATCGGAATAATCAGCTGAATATTTTTTCAACTTCGGAAAACGTCTCGCTCCAACTGACACAATACTGTTTATGGACAAATTTGGTTCTTCCAGTCCAATTTTTAACACGCCAAGGTGCTTTGTCCTTTCCCAACAGTGGTTGAGAACCGACCGACGACGTACAAAAAATGTGTTTGCTCCGCTGATCGTGTTCATTTCCACCAACAGATGCTGTCTCAAGAACACGTGACACAACTAAGGGTTTCGTATTACGGCCATACGCACGCAAAATCGTGTTTGAGACCTGCTTCGGCTTCCAGCTTTTAACTCCGTGGTCATGAATTCTTTGCCAAGTGTCGTCATTGATTATGTTCTTGCTGCTACCTGAATCGATTAACATCTTAATAAGTACATCTTCAACGTTAATCCAGGGGAATTCATTTCCATCACCAATATTATAAATAAAGCTCTATTTACTATTTTCATTCTCCGTTGATGATATCGCTCGTACATTATCTGTTTTTACTCTTTTACATGCTGGATATAAAATTGGATCTTCATACCTGCGTTTCGTCGTTGACCGACACACTCGAGCGAAATGTTCAAACTTAAGACATTTTTCGCATTGCTTATTATGAGCTGGACACAGTTGATAATTTCCGAAATGGTCCTTTTATCCACATCGATAACAACATCCATTCGTTGGCTTACCACTTCCATATATACGATTCACATTGTCTTGACTCATACGTTCAACTGTCATTACATCACCGATACCATTTCCGGCAATTGCTTAATCGATTCAAACGAAGTCACAATCCTGGATACTTGCGACAGCGTAGGCGTTTCTTCATGAAGTGTTCGTTCTCTCAACTTTGCCGGTGCGTTGTAGATGATTTTGTCGATAACATGCAAATCTCGATTTTCTGCTTCTGTATTTCCAAAATCGCATCTTTTCGCTTTATCGGTACATCACATCAAAAACATGGTCAATGGCTGACTTGTTCCATCCGGGGCTACCGTTGGAACCATCTTACAAAACTCGTTCCGTTCGAACGAATCATGCTGTTTCGGAGAGAAATGTCCATCTAGCTTTTCAATAGCCGTTTTAAGGTGAAGGTAGAAGCTAGCCACAAATGACTGCCACAATGGCGCTCATTTCTTTCATCTCCTCCCCTCACCCCTCGCCCGAAAATCAATAATTTTGCAACACAGTGTGAAGAAAATGATCGTTTTCGCACACTTCCCATCAAGTAATATCAACCAAACTCTAATCGATTACTCACAAGATATTAAATTCTCATCTGCTGTCGCACTGTATAGTGAAAAACGTCAGAAAACTCGAGCTAATGCTCTGGAAGTTAAATTTTAATTTTTCTATTTTCGGCAATGGTTTTGTTTGTTGTGGTGAAAGCATCGTTATTTTTTCGACGCAGATGCCAGACAACATCATCGAAACAGCTATAAAAATCACTCAATAAAATGTTATTCCTGAATCATAGCGTTTCATGTCATGAAAGTCAGTAGAATAAAATTGTGTTGATATCAATACAATTATTATTTTTTACGTTAATTGGGTCTATAATGTAAGTGTTAGCAACTTTAACATTGGTTAAGCAAATTGTATTGCAGAGCTCGGAACACTGGTACGGCTGCCTATGCTTTCAAAAACAGTAAACGGAAAAGTATTACATTCAATCAAAATGTATCGGCCAACGAAGAGAAGGGTTAAGGCTCTCCAACGTGAATATGTGAAAACAATACGATCAACGAAGGAAAATATTAAGGAATTATCAACATCGAGTTACTATGCGAAAAAACTTGTTAATACCAAAAGAGCCTCAATTCGCTTGTGTCATAAACTAGCTCATGTTACGCTCGCGTAGATTCAGAATTTTACTTCATATACAAATGCACCTTCTATACATATTAGGCTGTCAAAAAAGTCCTGCGGTATTTTTTTTTAATTTTCATTTGTTCATAAAATTAGTTACAATCATCTGTTTTAAGTCAAATATGCGTCGTTTTGTTCGATGACTTGTTCCCAACGAGATGCCAACTTCATAATACCCCTGTTATTGAAACTCGCTTCCTTATTGGCAAAAAACTCGGATAGCCAATTTTCACAGGCCTCTTTTGTGGCTAACTTCTGACTACCTAGCTCGTTCGCCATGGACAAAAACAGGTGGTAGTCACTTGGTGCAAGGTCCGGACTATACGGCGGATGCAAAAGAACCTCCCATCCGAGCTCCCGGAGCTTCTGGCGCGTCACCAAAGAAGTGTGTGGCCTTGCGTTGTCCTGATGGAAGACAATGCGGCCTCTGTTTATCAAAGATGGCCTCTTCTTCATGAGTGCTACCTTCAAGCGGTCCAGTTGTTGGCAGGGAAGGTTGGTAGGGAAGCAGCTCATAATAGATTATTCCTTGACAATCCCACCAAACACACAGCAGAACCTTCCTGGCCGTTAATGAGGGCTTGGCCACCGTCTGAGCCGCTTCAGCGGGCTTCGGCCACGACCGTTTGTGCTTCACGTTATCGTAAGTGACCCACTTTTTATCGCCAGTCACCATCCGCTTCAGAAACGGGTCGATTTTGTTGCGATTCACATGCGTCGATACGGTCAAAGATGTTTTTTGCGTCAACGTGTGTGGCACCCATACATCGAGCTACTTTGTGAATCCAAGCTTCTTCAAATGGTTAATAACGGTTTGATGACTTATCCCCAGCTCTTGGCAGATGCTACGGCTGCTACTATGCCGGTATTTCTCGGTTAATTCAATGATTTGTCGCAATTTTTGACGACAGGCCTTCCGGAGCGTGGAGCATCTTCGACGACCTCTACACCAGAACGAAAACGTTGAAACCATCGTTGTGCGGTGGAAATGGAAACTGTATCGGGTCCATAAACTGCACAAATTTTAATGGCAGCTTGAGATGCATTTTTGCCTTTGTCATAGTAGTACTGTAAAATATGTCGGATTTTCTCTTTATTTTGCTCCATATTTGCGACACTATAACTCACGAACGACTTAACCAAACAAAACACTGTGCGCGCAAAAATACCTTTCCAACAAGCTCTAGTATGACTCGATACAATGAATACAACTAGAACTACGCGCTTACAACGAGAGCTCGCGGAAATACCGCGGGACTTTTTTGACAGCCTAATATTTGCAATTGTTCATCGGAACATATCGTTCATACATTTTACTTTAGTATTGAATTGTTATTTTTTTTTCAAATGTATTCAAATACTCGTGTCAATGAAGGCCACACAGTCTGATAAATGAAACGATCTATTTACGTGTGCTTGCTAGCAAACACTATTACCCCATTTTTACACGTGGTTTTACCTATACTACTACAATGGCTTCCTTCCACCTTCACCTTAAAAGGGTATAATCCCTTTTCAGCATCTTCTTCAACGTCTGCGCCATCGATCGAGTAAAACAAGTCCTGCAATTCGAGTCCACCTTTCGCCAGTAAAACTGCCAGTCAATTTGGTAGCATTTTTCTCTTTACTAGCAGCGACGATTGCTTCGAATTTTTTTCTTCAGGCTCCTTGGTTTTGAAGTCTGTGTGGAGAAAAGCGTATTTCGCTGTAACTGTGGTTGCTCATTTTGATCGGTACAATTTGAGAAGCACAGAGCAGGCCAATCAAATAAAATTGCAACAAACATCCATTGGAGATCACGCTAGAGGAGGGTACAGTAGAAGTGAACCTCTACGACTTGTCCGAGGGCATGACAAAAAAAATGCTGATCTTCTTTTTTTTCTGTCACATGGAACAATGGACCCTGTTATGTAAATCGGGTCGATAAGAATCGACCATCACTATCACGAACAGTTCGAGCAAAATTTCGTATTTTGTAATTCGAGATAATCTTATCGGGTCTAGTTCTTGTGTTGCAATTTGCATATATTGGGTTGGGGAAAAATAAATGTCGTATTTCTGATCGAGATTTGACGCTTTATTTAACATACTTTAAATTATCAAATTTAAGTCAGATATGCGCCGTTTTGTTCGTAAACTTGTTGCCATTTAGAAGGCAACTTCATTATCCCCAACTTAAAAAACCCCCCCTCCTTATTTGCAAATAACATAGACAGCCAGTTTTCGCAAGCCTCTTTTGAGGCCAACTTAGTATCACCAAGAGCGTTTTGCATGGACCGGAAGAGATAATAATCAGTTGGAGCCAGGTCTGAACTATACGGTGGGTGCAATAGGACATCCCATCCGAGCTCCCGTAGCTTCTGGCGGGTCATCAAAGATGTGTGAGGCTGAGCGTTGTCCTGGTGGAAAACAACACCATTCCTATTGATCATTTCTGGCCGCTTCTGGTCAATCGCCTGTTTCAAACGGCCAAGCTGCTCACAGTAGAGAACCGAGTTGAGGGTCTGGCCATAGTTGAGCAGCTCATAGTTGATGATTCCCTTCCAATCCCACCAAACACACAGCAAAACATTACTGGCCGTCAATCCGGACTTGGCGATGGTTTGGGCCGGCTCACCGCACTTCGACCACGAATTTTTTCGCTTTAGGTTGTCGTACGTGATCCACTTTTCATCACCAGTCACCATCTTCTTCAAAAATGGATCGAGTTAATTCCGTTTCAGCAGTGCATCGCAGGTGTTGATTCGGTCTAAAAGATTTTTTTGCGTCAACTCGTGTGGCACCCATACATCCAGCTTTTTTTGGAATCCAATCTTCTGCTAATGGTTCCAAACGGTTTTATGGTCTATACCAAGTTCCTGGCCAATCGAGCGAGTGCTAACATGCCGGTCTACTTGGATGATTTCAACGATTTTATCGGTTTCCACGACGATTGGCCTACCAGTACGGAGTGTATCTGCGACAGCTACTACACCAGAACGAAATCGATCAAACCAACGCTGTGCTATGCGAATCGTTACAGTATCAGGTTCATAAACTACACGATTTTTTTCGACCGCCTTCGTTACAGTTTTACCTCGCAGGTAGTAAAAACGTAAAATATAGCGAATTTCTTGCTTGGTGGACTCCTTTTTTGACGCGCTATAACTTGAGACTGAAAAGGACAATCACAACAGTGTCAAAACGACACTTGTAGCAAAAATTGTCGTCTTTAAATAGCCGTATAGTATGACCCGATGCGATAAGTACAACATAAGATATGTTTAAGTGTTACCATATATAAACAATATGCGACATTTCTTTTTCCCCAATTATTAAGCGTTTCTGAAATGTTTCCCAAAATAAAAATATCAGGGAGACAAATCAAAACAAATCAATTCTCTGAAGATATGCAAGTAAACCGAACAATTCAAAAAATAATGACAATTGCACCGATAACTTTTACTCGGTATCAACCAAATTTGCAAATGCAACATTCTTATTGAGTCAATTTTTTAGTAGGGCCCAATATTGTAGCTGAAGGTTGGCTACTGCTAGGGTAACACAGGGTGATTTGGACCACCTCTTTATCTCAAAAGGTAAGGCTCAACATGGATTTTTTATGTCATCTCCTTTTATTGTTGAACCGTATGTACCGTATGTTTCGATGAAACACACACTGGTCCAAATCACCCCGCATCAAATTTTAATGTCCAAAAATCATCTTTTTTATTTTATTATATATTTGGTAATTTGAAGCTTGATATAATGATTAAACATTATTGATTGTGAGAAAACAAGTGTAGCTCATCATACAATGTGACATTTTTTATTTAGAACGTATTGGTTTGAAAATATTAGGTGATTTGCCAAATTCCCCCCATTTCCCCTACTTGCTGCATACAGCCATTAGAGACGAACTTAGAATAAACATTGAAAATTGATTGATTGTGTGTGGTGAGTCCTTCGGCTGAAGGAGGCCTCGATGTTGATAGCTTAGGAAACGGGATGAAATGGCACTTTGGTCTTGAGGAAGATCATTTAGATTAAACTTATATAGAGAATAAAAACCCTTGCTAAACAATTAAAGGTTGGATTTGGAATGGGAATATGTGTATGTATGTTTTTGGATGCGTTTAATTTTATGCTGTGAGTCGAAATATGATGCTGTCTGCCTTTGTGTCGTACACCAAACATTGCATTTTGAATGGGATTGTGATATAGATGGGGATATGGTTAGTGATGGAGAAGGGAATCTATTGTCTTGCTCAATATTCGCGCTGTTGGTCGCGAACAGATTGATTGATTTTTCCTATTATACAAGCTTCAAACTATAAAGTTTATTCGCCTCTGGCCTTGAAAAAAAAACATCAATCAATGGAGGCTTGGCCACGGTCGTTCGCTTGGTAAACACACGCGCAGGCTACGGAGATCTCCGAAACTTTGCGAACCTATCGTAGTTCTACTAGAAGAAAATATTGTTCTTCTGCTTAATAGAATAGCATAGAAGCATAGAATATAATAGAAGAAATATCATATCATTTTCCTAGAAATGTACAAAGCAGCATAGGATGTGATATTCTTCGTGAACTAACAACCACATTATAGTAAAAAATAATTCTAATAAATTTCATTCTTTTCTGTTTCTGATATCAAATTTACAAAGTATGACTTAATTAAATATAGGTTTTCTTTGCTATCTTAAGTATGTTGTTTAGCTTAAAGCAACAAGGCATTTTTAACTTTCTTCACAATAGATAAATTTTGCGAAGATAACATCTCTTGCATTTTTCGACATAAAATTGTTTACAAATAAATATTTTTCTGTTCACAATTTAAATTTTTTATATTATTAAAAAAACTTTTTTGAGCGCTCGCATTTTTTTTACACTTTGGTGTACGTAACCGTCCACTAGTCGCACAGTTGACATACAATAATCAAAAATATATGATTTCGTTTCTTTTTTTTCTAATACACTGCATGAGTATGACAGTTCCTTGTTTTGTTCTGGTTTTATGTTCATAAGGCGAGAATCTACACCTCATCGGGCGCTAGATTGGCATTGGTGTAATGGCCACTACCGTCTCCGTGATGATCGTCCTGAGTAGACGCTGATTGATTACCCGCGACAATGGTGGGAGAGGGCGTGGAGGTGTTGAGCAATGGTCCGTCGGTTTCGGTTAAGCCTCGATCCGCCATTACCTTGATGGTGGCCTCTAGAGAGCGGATACGGTTCTCATGCTTCACAATGATGGCTTTTAGTTTCCTGAATTCGTCCTCGAATTTAGATTTCAGTTCCGCCAATGCTTGTTCCTATTGTTGATAGAGAAGATAGGTTTTAGATTTCAACAACACGAATGACATGATGCTTACCGATACTCCGCTAACTATCACCGGAGACTGCTGACTTAATGCATTGATTGCTTGCGCTGTCGATGGGCTCGTTCCGTTAGCCGCGGAACCGTTCGTTGCAACCGAAACAGCAGGAGAAGTTGCTGCTGCTCCCGCCATCGGAGAGCTCTTTGGTCCACGTGGGGGCATCTTATCTAATACATTCGACTTCTTCGTCACCGTTAGTTGAGTGCTCTGCGCTTGCGAGACGTAGCCACCCTTTTCAACAAAAACACGGTCCTATTGAGCGGTTTCATACCATGTCCTTGCATTAATAATACTACAAGAGTGCCTTAGAAACTAAATATGTGTAACTTGGGCTTGAATTGTGTGAACTTCTGACTGGTCTGCGCTGTTATTTAGTTATGTATTGTATTTGGATTTTCACAAACGTATTAGTGCACTGGGGTTATATGCATGCTCTAGAGACGTTACTGATTCAGCAAAATTCATGAACTAGAATGTGCGGCATGCTCAACAATAATATGATTGACTTATGTATCAATGTTTTATTGTTATGAATGCGTATATTTTCTCTAGTTGCGTTCCGGTTACCAACAAATTAGCATTCCAGTGTTCTATCCGGAAGAATTATGATTCTATCATGGTCACGAGATGTTTTATGTCATGAAATGAAGAATAAATAGTGAGCTAATACTCAGTGATATAAAGCTTTTTTACAAGGTATTTTAAAAATTTATTTTTATATTATTTAATTATTTAATATTAATTTATTTGTCTTTTTTATAGTAAACAGGCTCTTCTAATATGTTTGTCGTGTTATACCGCCATGTTCATGAAATTTTATGAATTTGCTTATAATTTTCAACAACTTTTCCAAATACATGGTATACATGATATTTTCCGATTCATTATGGTGAAAATATATATGTTTAGGAGTTACGTTGAAAAACATTTGAAGACATGTGGGTTAAAACAAAACGTAACGATAATGGTTTTCAACGTAACTCCTAAACATAAGGTTTTACCATAATGATGTATTTGGAAAAGTTATTGCAAATTAGAAGCAAATTCATAAATTTTCATGAACATGGCGGTATAACACGTTAAACATATTAAAAGAGCCCATTTACTATAAAAAAGACAATGAATTAGAAATATTTTTTTAAATATCTCGAACATGGTTGCATTTAGAAGGAGACATTAGGATTCATAATTTGAGCTTGAGCTTGAGCTTGGATAGACTGTACAATTCGTAGTTGCTCTCCGTGATTGACCTGAACCAACCAAATTGCACAAAGAACACACAGAATGACGCTTGGGACTAGCAAATCATTCTCGTTGTGCAATTTTCGGTGATTCGAGCTTTAAACGGTCAAAAACGACGCCGGCCACGTCCTTACAGTCACCAGGGGAAGGGAAGGAATGTTAGTATGATATTCGCCGCCCGAAGGCCAGAAGGGTCGCCTCTATAGCGTGGTTCCCTAGCGTTTATCATGGAAGGAATAGTTGTTAGTGGGAATGGTTAAAAATCAGGATTCACTGCGGTAAGTGATGTGATTCTAAAATTTAAAATTTGAAAATTTTTAAATTTTAGAATTTTTAAATATTAAAATTTTTAAGTTTTCAGATTTAAATTTTTTATTCTTAGATTTTTAGAATTTTGATTATTTTTGTTTTTTATTAATTTTTAGTAATTAGATTTTAACACGTTAACCCCGACTTTTTCCTGCTGCGCCCTCCAATCAGCGCGCATCAAAATCTCCCCTAGGGACCAACGCTGGGCTCTACACAACGACGGAGAGCTATATTTGGGAAACCTGAGAAAGTAACCGAGAGCTCGTATAAAACCAATCGGCTCGGCGATATGTTCCGTTATTTATCACGTGTACGCTTCGTAAAACTTCAATCACGACAACGGAGAGTTATCTTTAGGAAACCTGAGAAGGTAACCGAGACAACTTCCCCAACTTACCAACCTAGCAAGACAACCGGGAGAACTGCTATTCTTCACGATATCTCAAAAACACGTAAAAATAATAATAAAAACGCCTGTAATGATAATGTAGATCACCATATAACTTCCTTGATCAAGTATATTCGGTACAAATCTCGATATTAAACTAACGCTGGCGATCGTGCGAAGAAGCATCCATGATATATTACGCTTTGAAAACAGCGGAAAAATATCTAGATCTTCCGAGAAGACGAGCCGTGCATTCAATTAAATGACAATGTTAGCTGATCAACTGGATGAATAAATTTTGATATCCTATCAATATCCTATAGCAACGTAATATTAAAATATATCAATTAATTAAGCTAAATAAAACTCGTGAAAACCAAAAAACAAACGATTCGGATTTTATTTATCGTGATTCGTTATTTAACGTCTGGAATTCTGGATCGTAGGGGCATCATTTCGACATACACATCCGCACGATGAAAAAAAAATAATAACGACACGTAACTGAGCTCATGAAGAACTCAAGCATAATTTAAGAGAAAGAGAGAGAAAATAATAGATGCTTAGCTTTGTAGAATCCATCTTCACTGCCGTAAAGCTGATTCTCATTCTCCGCTCTCCGCTCCTGCTCCGATTTTCGCTCGGAAAACTGCTCAGCACTATACACACATACAATCTAGCACTTCGGTGCATTAAATTTGAAAATTTAAACAAAGGTCAACAAACGAACGGATCCAGGTTTAGCGTTTCAGTGATCTGTTTCTAAAGCGTTCATTTCTTCAAACTCACAAAGCTGAAAATACACTTTCAAACGAGCGCTTCAAACTTTTCACAAAATTACAGTCCTTTTTTTGGCATCACACTACCGACGCTTCTAGGAAAAAAAGAAAAAGGATCGGAGCGACCAAACACCACGTCTGTACTCGTTGACTGCTCTCGCCAGTCTCGAGACATTAGGATTCATAATTTGTGGCTAAAAATGATTGTTAATATACAAGAATTCCAAAAATAGTTTCACCATCTTAGACTGATTTTTTAAATTTTCTACATGACTTCTATTTTATATGAAAAATAAAAAAAAATTAAATATGTATTTTAGATATTGCAAATTAACGTTTTTTATGTAAATAAAAAAAACTATTTTTTTCTCAGTGTATATTTTTTTCACGTTTTAAAATCAATACTCTATAACTCTTTCTAAGACACTATTTCGGTACGGTTTTTGAGATGTAAATTATCAAAGATTTCTCTTACTAAAATCGATACGCCCTTTTCAAGAGTTGCACTTGAGTCAAAAAAATCCCAAATGCTGTGGAAAACTCACTTTTCCTCCAACCCAAACGGAATACAAACTTTCGTTTGAATAAAAAATACAAGTTTTTAAAATATGCATTTTTAGTTCGATTTCATTTGGAATTGCACTATGAGAAAAGCCGCAGCACAACTAATGCAAAAAGAGCTCAATTTTCTTCAAAATTTTCATCGTGATCAAGTGGCTGAAGACATGTTTGAACAATCAAGCTTTTATCCCACGTTCAAATCACCGCTTCGTGGGACCCTTTTTTACAGCATTGAAGAAATAATCACGAATTCTCTGCGTGAACTGAAGAGAATTTTTAAAATAATTATAAAAAGTGTTTCAATGACTGGATTGTTCGTTGGAAAAAGTGTATTGTTTCAGAAGGGACTTATTCTGAAAGTGATATTATAAATTTAGATGATCAATACCGTATACGTAATAATGTAGGCACTATCGTACAAATAAGGTTACCCTTTCATCTGTGCATACAATGTTTTGATGTTCTTTACATGCACGTAAGCTATAATCCAAATCACAATAGGCTGTGAGTAAAAGAATCCCATTTCCTTAGTTTGACAGTTGCACCATGACGAAGTGGCAGCGTATTCATGATTGGTCCTATGCGCAAATGTCACAAAAAGACATTTCAATAGCAGTGAGAGTGTCCCGGTGGCCCGAAGCCAAATGTTGTATTTCAACAAGATGGGGCTCCGTGCAACATCTCGAACCGCACTCAGAAGTGGTTGCCGGGAAATCTGCCGTTCTGGGCGAAGGATATGTGACCGCCATACAGTCTTGATCTTAATCCGCTAGATTATTCAGTCTGACGCGTCATCAAGGTTAAGGCCTGTTCTACAAAGGCCTCAGACAAACATTGACCCGTACGTGGACATAAATGGATCTAGGCTACATTATTTGGCCATATGAGCATGAAAGACAATGACGGTATTTGTCCGTGGAGTATTCTCTGTCGATCTCCTCCTTCTGAGGATCAATCTCTTCCCGACTATTTTGTGGGGGCAGCCCAAGTTGATAATCAACTGCAAATGGGCAGTCTTCGCAGTCGTATCTCGGTCAGCCTTGAAGATGAAGGAAATTGCTACGTTATACAAACCTTGTCTCCCACCATTGCGGAAGAGTTGATATCGCTGAAACATCTTGACACCAACACAACACAAGAAAAAAAAATTGTTGCCATTGTCTAAGAACAAACTGTTATCCGAACTAGTTTCGAAAGGTGATATCGATGTTTTTTTTTCTATCACGACCTTTTTTTCTGCCTCTCAACCCGAGATTATATAGGCATCGTTGCCAATGTTCCAGTTTAATTCCATTGGATTCATCCAGTTTTTTTTCTCGATTCAGTCAAACAGTTAAATCCTTAAATCTTCCAGTTTTTTTAAATGTTATCCAGTTTTTTTATATGTGTACTTCATTTTTATCCACTTCACGTATAATAAATTCACAATGTATAAATATTATCCCTTTCTCACCCTTCTTATCCCTTGACCAATTTTGTTTTTTTTAAATTTATCGTTCGATCGAATCCAAGGTGTATTTATCATGGATCGATATTTCTTCTGTTAAACACTTAACTCAGTGTTAAGATCACATAGTCCGTGTGCTCCATTGACTTTAATTGATATGAATATAAAACCCAAGTAATTTTGCTTCCGTTTACATCGATGGGATATTAATTTTTCGTAGACTCAATGGATTTCTTAATTCTAAATAGCTGTTTGTCTGTCCTATTTGACAGATAGTTCGTAATAAAAAAGGTAATGTGGTAAATACTCGACAAAAATGCATATGCACTATAATGTTTATTTTGCTAATATGCATACTGTGTATATTTTTTTCAAAAATACTTTCTCGAGCAGGAGGAAATACTTAAGGATGCCTCATTTTGATCTTGATATCAAATTTTCTTTGGATAGGCCTGATATAAGAAGTAAAATATCAACGAAAAAGACCAAGAACATGGAGAGAAATAACTTTTCCATATCAAAATTTTGAAAATTTCAATGCCAAAGTAATTTTGAGCAGTATTGTTTTGGTATTGAATGTGCTCATTACAATATTGGTATACTATTGTTGAAAAATATTAAAAATTCTAATGCATAGATCACTGCATAGACCACTGCACGGAGACGTCAATTTGACAGTTTTATGTGTTTTGTTTCACATGTCCAATGTTAACGAATGGGAGCTGGAACAAACAACACATAAACGTAAAACTGAAGGTAAGGTTAAGCGCCGTGCATTGATCCATTGATTTTTTTAATCTGCAATCTTCGTGAGTGCGAAAAAGATTGTAACAAAGATGGCCAGAAGAAACACTATAGAAATTTCAAAATTCACGTAAGAAAAAAAGCAACAGACGATTGAGGTTAGGTTCGAGACAGTAATCTATAACCAAAAACCGTGTCCCCATGTACCTCAATTAAACACATTTTCAAGCAGTATTGCGACGATCTTTTATCAACGATTTTATGAACATATAAATAATAAATAAATACGAGATTTTTCAAGTTTCACACAAATAAGACCGTATTTTCTAGACGTTATTGTTGGCTATATGTAGGTTTTCAGCTAAGAGTTGGATGTCTGGCTTACTAAACAAAACGCGGCCGTATTCCCCGTATAACGCAGGAAACATTGCGGAATCAAAGGTAGTTTATGGAATCGGGACCCAAACATCAGTTTACGAACCAACCATCAGTACCTATGTATTTAAGTGACACAGACCGGAAAATATTCGACACAACCGGAAAATATTCGACACAACCGAAAAATATTCCGGTGATAATTTCGATTCAGTCTCCAGACCCGACGAAGATATTCGACATGGCAATGACAACACGGACACTTCTGTAGATACAATCATTTCAATATCTTTTCTCCTTTTCAACCCTTTGCCGGCCGCGTCCGGATATGATCTGGGACAACCTGAAGTTCGTTTGGCGCTTGCTGACATCGGACAACTGGAAGCACCACCGGCAAGTTTCCAACACAATCAGAACCGAATAGTCCCTATTCGATAGCTACACAACATTCAGTTTATCTAACGACATACACGTTCGATCCTAGTGAAGGAACTATCATCAGTCTACATCTACCGCAAACGATGGCCTACCCGTCAGTATAGGTTATGCCTCGCACACAAGAACCACACGCTTCTCATCATCGCTTCCCAAAGGAAAATCCGATACAGGTCACATTTTTCGATCTGGGCCACTTACGGACAACTGTCTTCGAAAAGTGTTATCACCATACCAAAAAGATGGGATATACCATTTACCTCATGCACAGGCGAACAAAAGATACGTCCAGGACATGTCACTTCAAAAAGACACCGCCGCATCTATATCTGTAGCCACGATCGATGCAACTTCTCTTTCTCCGCCGGCCACACTCTAGCGTGATCCAGGGCCTTCTGACGTGGAAAGTGAGGAAGCGGATGAAGTCCAGACTATACCCCTTTTTCCGATCCAATGGACGCAGAAAACTGATCCACTAAAATATTTCACAGACCAATAGCTAAAAAAGTACATATCTCACAATTCAGCGACTAATTGAACTCAGAAATTTCATCAATGGTCTGGATAATGAAAATGTTTCCCTTACCGAGAATCAGGTGAAGGGAAAACAAACCGAACTATCTGGAGAACTAGCTGTTTCAACCGTTTCAACCTAACTAAAACACTTCAACTTTAAGAACTGATACATGGTAAGTTTATGTTGGAATGAAGTCTGATTTTCCGCCTTTGTAAGATAGAAGGTCAATTGTAGATGGTGTTGTACGGTCCATGGAGAGAAGAGAAAGTACTCTCCTGGCTAACCCTATATTGTTAGCAGCAATTTACATCGATCAAAGGAGCAGAATTGTTCTCAACGAGAGCCAAATAACGATGGCCAAGGATGCACTATGTGAAACATCGGAATGAATGAAAGGTTTATTATTGACAGATGACAGTATATGAAGTGATTCCAACGTTTCCTGTGCTCATCGTGGATGTTGCACGAACAATTACTGTCATGCCACCAACTCAAGTAAGCGTAGACAGACTGTTCTCTGCTTTGAAAATTGTGGCGTCAAATTTTTTTGATTTTGGTTGAAGCAATTCTGTTTTACGAGCATTTTGAATTTCATTTAAATTAGTTTATTTTTAAGGGCTCAGTTACATAAGTTTAATTTGATACATCGATCATCTGAATCGGCCTAGTAATTAAAAAATAATATTTTTTTGAAAAAGTTTGAAAAATCATAACTCAAAACGAAAAAAAAAATTGCTTCTCTGAACCTCAGCCTTCAAGAAAAAATATTAAAAAATATGGCCCCGATTTTGCGATGAAGAACAGATCTATCACTTTTCACGAAAATCTGAGAATCACTATATCGGTTTGGCATAGAATAACTGAAAAAAGATTGAAAAAGTCTCAAACGCTCATCAGAGTACCAACAAGTTAACATAATGGACCTGATCACGAACATCACTGTCACGCACGCTTCCACGTCACTTACATTTCACTTAATCTTTTTGTGTCTATCATCATTTTCACGGACAGTAGCGTGTGAAAATGAACTCCGTGAAGTGAAAGTGTTCATTCCCGTTTATAAGAGACATGTTGGTTGCATAATGTTGGGTGTTTGAACGTTCTGTCGGTTGCATAATTTCGGACGTTTGAACGTTATGTAGGTAAAATTAATACAGCGTATGAGATGATATTCCATTGTATTAATCGTATGTTTTAGAATGACGAGTTTGCGATTATACCATCATCGAGGTTCGAGGTAGTTTGCTGAATCAAATGCTGGCTCAAAAATGAGTAGGAATACTTGGTTGCTCGGGAATAATGCAGTTGTTGAACATATGGGAATGTAGTTCTACGCTAGAGATAAAACATGACTATTATGTTTAATAATCGAAATCTCGCATACTCTTGTACTTAGCTCTGTCTTACTCGTTTTAATAATGAAAAATATTTAGAATAATTTTTATGAACCGTTTCTACAATTTTGATGAATAATAATATCTTCTATATATCAGAACAAACCCGAATTTATCCATCTCACGATCACTATAATCTGAGCTACTCCCATATGGGATTCTGAAGTTTAATCATCTTATCCTTCCCATTCTCGAGTAATTTGATATACGGGACATGAGGTTTGATTTAATTATTTAAACAGAAACTGGTCAGCAGCGTCGGTCAGAAGCATAATCTTCATAGAAAACATCTGGTGGGTTTCAAGGGATTTGACAAAAGCGTATAGTGATTCAGATTTTCTTTAGACGGATATCAAAATTATGGAAAAAGAACCAGAGAAGAATTTCATTATCTTGTGAATGCTTTGCAATGATAGACTCATTTTTTCCTTGTTTGAAACTTATCACTTTTTTAATATCCTTTCATTCAAAGTATGTCAAAACAATACTGTTGAAAATATCTATAACGTAAAAAGTTATAACTATCGTCCTGATTCTGGTCTGGTCCGCCACTTGTGAATGTTTGAATTACAAAAAACTAGCTTTGCAATGTTAGAAAAACTTTACAGTTATTATTTCATATTCAAAATATCAACAAATCAATATTATACATAATCAATCATGATCGCATTTGGGCCAGTGGCCTCCATTGCCATTTTATGGTGTTGTAACTCTCTCTTAGTCTAATCCTAAAAATAGAAACAAAAAATTTCTGTTCTCTCATGACAATCGGAAGTAGACTTCCGCCATGTTTCAATGGGCCTACGGGAACTACATTTCTAATCCTTATTTACATCCCATAGCGCATTTACCGAATCCAAATAAACAAATTTACGTCCTCTGGATACGTGAGAATTTCGTTCTAAAAATGCCACCAGGCGGGTAAATTGCCTTTTGTTTATCTTTTGGTTCTTAAACAAGACAAGACAAGATCCAAAATGTTAGCTAAATAAATACGAAATTAAACTTACTCTATTCCGCGCGACTAGCTTTCACCATCTAAAACAAAAGTGACAAATATACCTGCTTTTCTCCGTGACCTGATAGTATCGTGATATTCATAATAACACCTAGTTCATCAAAGTTGTAACGACGGATGAACTCTTCTGGATTCTACACACACGGTGACAGCCGTAATAAGGTTGTATACAATTCACTTCGTTTTCACCGTGAAGTGACGTTCGTGATCAAGCCCTTTGTGTCTATTATCATTGTCACGTGTAAAAATAAACTCCGTGAAGTGAAAGAGTTCATTCCCGTTTATAAGAGACATGTCAGCTGCAAAGTTTCGGGCGTTCAAAAGTTATGTCGGTTGCATAATTTCGGACGTTAGAACGTTATGTAGGTAAAATTAATAAGTGTATGAGATAATATTCCATTCAATTGAACGTATGTTTTAGAATGACAAGTTTGCGATTATACCTCGATGAATCGGTATTTCAATGCCAACTATTCGGACTCATTCCATGAATCAATTGCTTGGCGCGTTAGTTTGCTGAATCAAACGCTGGTTCTAAGATGAGGAGCAATACTTGAGTTTAATAATCGATATCTCATCTCGCATACTTTTGTACTCAGCTCTGACTTACTCGTTTGAAGAGCGAGAAGAGCGAGAAGAGAGAGTATAGGTCAACGTTAGAATCATTTTTAAAGAACCGTTTCTACAAATTTGATGAATAATAATATCTTCTATATCTCAGAATAAACCCGAATTTATCCATCTCATGATCAGTATAATTTGAGCTACTTCCATATGAGATTCTGAAGTTTAATCCTCTTATCATTCACGTTCTCGTGTAATTTGATATACAGGACATGAGGTTTGATATAACTATTTAAACAGAAACTGATCAGTAGCGTCGGTCAGAAGCATAATTTTCATATGGGACATCGGATGAGTTTCAAGGAATTTGCCAAAAGTAGAAAATGATCCAGATTTTCTTTAGACGGATGGAGTTATGGAAAAAGAACTAGAGAATAATTTAAAAATTATTAATTTAAAAGCTTTGCAATGATAGAAATCAGCTCTGCAATGTTCGAAAAACATTACAGTTATTATTTTATATTCAAAATATGAACAAATCAATTCTATACATAATCAATCATAATTATCGTTTTGGGCCAGTGGCCTCCATTGCCATTTTATGGGGTTGCAACTCTCTGTTAGTCTTATCCTTAAAATAGAAACAAAAAATTTCTATTCATTTAGGGCAATCGAAATTAGACCTTTCGCCATGTTTCAATCGGTCTACGGGAGCTACATTTCTAGTCCTCAATTATATCCCATAGCGCATTTATCGAATCCAAATAAACAAATTTACGTTCTCTGGATACGTCAGGATTTCGTTCTAAAAATGCCACCAAGCGGGTAAATTGCTGTTTGTATATCTTTTCTTTCTCTTAAAGCAAGTCAAGATTCAAAATGTTAGCAAAAAAGCTAAATGAATCCGAAATTAAACTTACTCCATTCCGCGTGACTAGCTTTCACCATTTAAAACACAAGTGACAAATATACTTGTTTTTCCCCGTGACGTGACAGTATCGTGGTATTCATAATAACACCGAGTTCATCAAAGCTGTCACGACGGATGAACTCTTTCGGATTCTACACACACGGTGAGAGCCGTAATAACGTTATATACAATTCACTTCTTTTTCATCGTAAAGTGACGTTCGTGATCAGGCCCAATGTGATTTTATTGCATGATAATGCTCCTTCACATACTGCAAAACCGGCCAAGGAAACGATTGAGTAATTCGGTTGGAAAATTCTTTCACATTTGGCTTACTCAGTGGACTTGGCTTCTTCTGACTTTGGACACGCACTTGCTGAGCAGCGCTTCAATTCTTTCGAAAATGTGGGAAAATAGCTTGATGAATAGTTTGCTTCTGAAGAGGAACAATTCTTTTGCCATGGCATCCACAAATGACCAGAGAGGCGGGAAAAAATGTAGGGAAGGTAGGGATAATACGGTCATGTTAAGATAAATTTCAATTATATTTTTGGAAACTCCTGTTTCCCAAAGCTTGAATGCAGTTTCTTGCAATTCAATATACTGTTTTTGGACTTAATCGACCGAATGTTAAAAAAAGTTTTTCAATGTGTTTTACTGAAATTAAAACAGACCAGACAACATTTTTGTCGAAGTGGGTAATATGGACAGGTTTATAATGTACGAAGCGTAGAGGTTTATCGTTCGTGAGAGGTATAATAATTTATTCAACCAAGGTCTGAACTCATCACGAATGTTCGTTAAATGATGAATAAATCGAAATCATCCACCTAGAAGTGGTATTGTGCTTTTCTGCAGTATAAACGGATAGACCCTCAACTATTTTGCGTTTGATTCCAGTCAGCTTCTAGACAGTCCATCTTTGGCGATTTGATTTCCGTTTGAAGACGCAGGGCAGTCTGTAGGAATAGATTAAACAGACTTCTCACAGTCCATCTCACTCCTACTGGCAACTGTCTGTTTTACCCCACCAGTACAATTTTCGGTTTTTGTTTTCCTTTTACACCAAAAGTGTATTCATTGCTATGGGGTGGTTTAAATATTATAGAATAACATGTAGAAGGTGTTCTCATTTACAGAAATCTGTAATGCAAAATGTAAATATACAAATCAATCACCTGCCCATATTACCCTCACTGTCCGTATTACCCGCACTTCCATTATATCTATAGATGAAAAATACTTCGAATAAAGTAGAGTTTTACATGTTAGTGCAATAAACGGGTGTTTTCTTCAAGCTTGTTTGCAGTTCTCATAATACAAAAAGCTCGTAGAACATTATTGATGGCTCAATGTGTTCTCACAAACTCTAGAAACCATTTGTTTTCTCTTTATTGTCTAACACTATGAGAATAACATTTGAAGCCGTGTAATAAGGAGCATCGAACCCAAGTTGTTGATCAAATAGTCTCTGTTTGTCAGCTTCTATACATAGTCAAATACACAAAAACAACAAGCCACAATAACACATATTGTCGTCAATAGCATGCGCGAAAATTCATACAAAACTCGGTTGTAGTATTATTGGATGCAGTTAATTACCATTAATTAGGTTGTTCTAGTGTAGTTTGCGCAGAAAAGGATCCAAGCTCAGACATTAAAGTTAGAAAATCAGTTAGAGCTGACTTAAGAAAGATTAAATGAGCTGCTTTGGATGCATGTAGTCTAGAAATGATAACATAAGTGGTAATAAAAAGGAATCCATTATTTTCCAATAGATAACTTCTATGAAAAAGATGCACCACGTGCAGGTCGATAAATTATCGATCGATTAATTTTGCTAATAGGGACGAGGTTATGCTTTTTTTTAATAAATTCGTTTATTTTTACAGGCTCAGTTACATAAGTTTAAAGAAGCCGAGAGGTTTGCATATTGGAATTTACTTTAGAATGGCAAGTTATCGAACACAGCAAATAATATTTCACCTGATTCAGATCATTCACACAAACCCTACAATTTCATGCAAAAATAATGGATTCCTCTTTACTAAACCTTATATGTATGGTAACTAGCTTAGTCCTTTTCTTGCGATGTCTGTATTGTGGTAAAAACCGCAGAAACGATATTCTGAGACTTACTTTGAGGGATACAAGTTGGGGATCGGCATCGACACCGGATATCCAATCTTCCGCCGATATCGACGCTTCGTCCGCAAGTGTATCTGGATAGAGGTCTTCCTGGAAGAGTTCACTCTTTCGAGGCACTGTCATTGAGATCACTTGGCACAAACCGCTATTGTTGAGCCGGTAAAACCTTGCCACCTCACAAGTACTGACATCACAACCGCGCTTCGGAATCATGCCAATAGCTCGCTGCGAGTCTGGTGTCTGGAACTGATTGATATAATGCACGAATGGCTGTTCCGGTGTTACTTCGAAGTAGCGGATGACAGAATCACCTTTGCCACACAAGTAAATCAGATTAGTGTCCGGATCGTACAGGGGGAACATTACACCGTTTGATGTATCCAAATCTACCATCACAATGGGATCTCCTAAGGCGTCCGGCGCTCGCAAAGAGTACTGTCGCTCCGAGGATCGGTTGAAGCCTGTAGTGAAGATCAGTCCGTGTCGTAAAAATATTGCACGTGTCGCTTTCGAGCCTTCGTGTGCGATAGCTTCATTCAGTATTTCACCCGTCCGTGGATTGAGTATGCGAATCTTCTTATCTTTACATGTCGTTACCAGCTGGGAACCATCCCAGTTCCAACACGCACTGTAAATCGTATCCGGATGACATTCTATACGCACTAGAACCTCACCGGTTCCAACATTCCAGACAACTATTAAGTTATCTGATCCGGCTGTAAGTAGTACATTAAGTGCGGAGGGATGCCATAACACCAAACCAACTCTCCGCTGGTGATATACCAGATCCACTACTGGGTCAGTCATTGTTCGTGATAGACCGCCATCCGGGATTTGCCACACCTATAATGAGAAAATTGTTGAATACTGTTTGAAGTTTAATTTTCTGAAATGAACTGACTACTCAGAAAAAAAAACTGTCTGCGTCAACAATATTTTTTAGAATTTATTAAATATTCCTTAGGTTCATACCCCAGAAAGTACATACATTCTGTATTCTATGTTCGTGTGCTAATCTTACCTTGACAACACAATCCTCCGATCCGGAGGCGATAACATTGTCATTGTGCGGACACCAGGCGATGTCCAAAACAGGTCCTTTGTGTCCTCCAACTAATGCATGATCTGCTGCAATACGTCCAACCTAGAGCAAATAAAAAAGAATTTCAATTACTAATAATTTTCAAATCAATTCAACAATAAAAAAAGTTAATTTTTGGGATATTTTAATGTCGAATATTACAAATTTCCTAGTTGAAGTAATTCATTTTTTTACCGTCCTTTTTTTAAAATCATTTTTTTGGAGCTCCGGCAAAAATGAAGTTGTACTTTGTTTTTTTCCCACCTCATTTCCCTGCAAAGGTTTGAGCGGGATGAGTTATCTTGATGGTAATAACCAGTATTCAAATTGAATTGTAAAAAAAAACGCACTGGTTACCTCGCAGACATAGATTACCGAACGAAAGAATAATTTAAGTTATTATTTGTTCCATGGCGTGTCGAAAAAACTTCCAACTCGGGAAGACCCTAGCCCGATCGGGAATTGGACCCGATACCTATGTTAGTATTAGCTAAGAATTTACAAGGGAAATCCCGCTTTATCAGATCCCCGGCCACGCCCTGCAATTGCGATCGTTGCTGAGCTCTAGCAGCTGAGCAAACCCAAGCCTAATTCTAGCCGGTACTTCAGGCACATTACTTGTCCCAAGGCATGACAAGAAAGTTCTCAACCCGAAAGAATCCTTGACCGATCGGGAATTGAACCCAATACCTATGTCGGCATTAGTCTTGAATTTACAAAGTAATTCCCGCTTTACTAGATACCCGACAACGACCTATCAATGCGATCATTTTCGAGACCAGATAGCTTAGTAAACCTAAGCCTAATTCCAGTCGATACCTCAGGTCCTACATTCAACCTGGAGTAAATCGTATCAACTCGAATCTCTAATGAGATCTGCCACAACTCAGATCTTGAACTTGAGCTTCACTCTAGTCTTCACATTAAACTCCTTGGAATGCTTTTATGTTATTCGAAACCAAAAACCACTCTTGCTTCTGTTCAATCTCATTCTTCTCTATGTGTGTCAACGCGCGCGGGCTCAAACTATCATTTAAAGTTAAATTTAAGTCCACGACTAAACAAACAAATAACATACCATCATCATCATCATGATAGTCTTAAGATAAGAAACACAAATGTCCGTTATAACTTCGTCATCTTACATACTAACAATGGTTAACATTGGTTCAAAAACTAAATCATACTTCTAAAACTCTTTACAAATACTAAGGAACATCCGGAGGCTTGTTGCTTTCTTTGCTTCATTTAGTAGCGTATTGTATAGTATATAACCATTATAAAAAGTTAGTTTTGGGTACACGAAATTCGAAAGTTCATGGATCTGAGGTCACTTGCTTGTCTTGTGTTATATCAATGCATATCTCTTCCATACGTTATCGCGTTTTGTAGATAATTCGGTGTCACACCATTAGTCATCTTATATATGAACTTAAGCGTGCAATATTTAATACGCTGTCCCACTGACATCCATTGCAGGTATTCAAGCATAAATCTCCGTGGAGTTAGTCGATCACATCTCAGTATCAGGCGCATCGCCTTGTTTTGCACAATTTGCATTCTTTGCATTTGCCTCTCATTTGCGAAAAATAGCACAAAGGCACAATAATTGAGATGTGGAACGATTAATGCCTTGAAGATCGTGATTTTACTTTCAATGGTCGAGAATCGATTAATTCTACAAAGCACTCCATATTTTTGAGATACTTCCTCGTATCGTATAATTTATATGTTCGTCGAAATGCAGCGTTTCGTCAAGAATAACGCCAAAATACTTGATCGATGATGCTCTTTCTGCCATTTGTCCATCAATAATTATATTAAGACCTTCGTTTTCAAGATTGCGTGTCGATACCACCATGTATTTTGTTTTATTTGTGTTTATTTTAATTTTTTTTTCCATTTCAACCATTCGTTCAAATTTTGAAGTTCATGGTTCATCTTTATGTAGCAATCTTGCAATGTCTCAGCTACAACGGATATTATAATATCATCATCAAATAAGTTTGCGCCACTTTAATTTAACACATGTTTTTTTTTTTTTTTTTATCCAAAATATATATTTTTATTAAGGCTCATATGGCGTCAACCTGACGGAGCCGGGAGTTCAATATTTCGACAATGTTTGCCTTATAACTATGTTAGTAATATGTAACCGATTACTCGCGGTTGGCTCGAGGTTAGTATTACAAGTGTTTTCGTAATTGTGATGTTGCTGTCTCCAATGCTCTGTACCTGTGCCCGACACGGGATACTTCCTTTTGGGATGCAGCTGACCATTAATCAGCAACGCCCCCTAGTCTGTACCCCATATCTAGCGTGGTGCGTCTTCTCGACTCGAGGAATCCAGGATAGAATGGTCACTAGCCGGCGCAAACATCAGCTCGTGTAGAGTTGTCATGAGCGATACAACCTTTGGCTCTTGTTGAATGATCAGTGGACTGCACAACCTTTGGCCCGTGTATCTGTAAAGAGTGTGTGTATGTACTGCCGCGACTAAGTAAAAGTTTATAGATCGGATAGAAGGGATATGAAACAGGGACACAACGAAGGAAACATCATTAAACGTTGACATCGGCGTTTCTGAGGAACAGGTATAGATGAAGCAGAAGATCAGGATCACGGCTACCTAAGATATCCCGGACGGGGATATCCGATTGTCTGCCTTTTGCTCTCAGAGCTCTAGAGAGCTGAGAGCGAGCAGCATGGAATCGGATACACGACCAGACAATATGCTCGATGTCGTGGTAGCCATCGCCACAATCACAAAGATTGTTTGCTGCGAGCCCAATGCGATAGAGATGCGCGTTTAGGTTGTAGTGATTGGACATAAGCCGAGATATCACGCGAATGAAATCACGACCTACATTCAATCCCTTAAACCAAGCTTTCGTCGAAACCTTAGGGATAATCGTGTGTAACCAACGACCGAACTCATCTTCACTCCACATGCGCTGCCAACTAACGAGTGTGTCCTGACGAGGAATGTGAAAAAATTCATTATAGGCAATTTGCCTTTCAAAAAGTGTGCCTTCTGAAGCGCCCACCTTAGCTAGCGAGTCCGCTTTCTCATTCCCCGGAATCGAGCAATGAGAGGGAACCCATGCTAAGGAACACATGTTTGATGTGATTGATATAAAGCAAGAAAAGTAGCGGCCCAGAACACTTCCTTGAGGCACGGCCAGATTAACTGGTTCTGCCGACGATTTAGTGTCCCTATAAATAATGAATTGTGTTCGTCTTTTCTTTATACATTTGTTATATAATGGTAATAGTTATAAGTTGTTGTTTTTAATCTATTTGGTTTATTATCCTGCGAAGGCTACTGTTAAACATTTTAAACATTCGTTTAAAATAAATTTCATTTTTCAAACATTTACCCCTGACGGGTTACGTGACATGATCCGTGACATTTGTCAAAGTTGAAAATACACTCGAACAATGGTAATAATAATTAAATTATTAAAATTCGTGCTTCATGAAAAAATTGATTTGTAAACTTGTTCAACAACGAAGCTGGTTTAGTGGACATTTCAACTAACAAAATTTGGTGTTATGAGCCACCATGAACAACACAAGAACGCATCAAAAAATGCACCGTTTGTGTGGTTTATGGATCGGCGGGACTATTGGTCCGAATTCTGCCAATGGATCGTTCGATGGTTGAGAGCTTTTTTGTTCCTAATGCAAGCATTGGATCTGAGCAATATGTGACTTCGACATGACGGAGTTACTTGCAACGTAGCACAATCTATGGACCAATTGAGAGGCAAGTTTGATGATTCTAGTTTAGGACCTATAAGTTAGTTGTGTGGTTACACAGATCTAAAAAATGCTGCAAGATTGAACCTTTCCCATGGACAATTTCAAAATGATTCGCTCGTTTGTATGAAATTATCTTCAAAAATAGAATAATGGCAGACATTAATTTATCGGTTCAAATAAAGACTTCATTCACGTTTTGCAATTCTTGTGTGTTTCATTTTAAAATGGAAAATCATCCTTCATACCCAACTATTTCCACTGTGTATATCTATCGAAATATAAACTATACTTTCATTCCATATTTCAACCTAGACACATGCGCTACACCCTGATGATGCGACCTTCCAAGGGATACGGCGTTTTTGAATTAATCTGTCTATTAATAGTTTTGCGCACGAGCAGCATCTCCGTCATCCCCCGTCATATAGGTGGAATGGCGTGATCTTCATTTTGGGCCATGTTCAAGCCAAGTGTACGGCTTTCGGAAATAAATTTCCACAAACATTCCTTGGGCGAAATATTCACGTTCTTGAAAATCTTCCATGTTTGACCTTATATTTTAAACCACCACGCGGCGTGGAGGCGTATACTCCACACTTTACCGTAATGCACACGTAACAGACGGGTTCTAACGATTTTAATGCAGGATCGTCAGGGAAATGAGAAGGGGGGAATGTCACTTTTTATGGACATGATCTCAGGTCATCCAGCTAGTAAAATCAATCCATATTCCTGAACGAAAAGTTTGAAGTGAATTTTTTAATTTTTAATTTTTCTTATATTAGCACTAGCTGACCCGGCAAACGTTGTTCTGTCATATACATTATTTCTAGTGAACAGTACTCCAGAAAACTTCTGACATGTAGATTTTGTAGCGCATTATCACTTTGTTGTCATTCGAGCAGTATTCACATCGATGTTATGAATTTGAAACATTCCCTTTGTCTCGGATTTGCACTACATCGAACTGCGAACTCAACATTAATATGAGCATTGAATGTTTTGTCCAGCTGAGGCAAAAATGGTACTATTCAACCATTCTCAATGTTAATGTCTGCGTTGCGAATTATCAGTATTTCTTCGTTGATATATATAATATTCGCCTAGGCTTGCGATCGTGTCATTAGTGAAATCTATATGAAAACGTATTGTACATATTTCATCTGCCATGTAAGGCGTTAAAAGTTTCAGTTCATCGCATGGTGGTGATAGTATCAGTCATTCATATTCCGCATTCCGATTGGTTTGAAACTCGATCAAATTTCACGATTCGAACGAAATTAATTTTTGCATTCGTTAGACTCAAATTCAATTGTTCTACACCAAAACTTTATCTATAATATAAAATCATCATCAGACACAATTCTCCAAGATTTTTCCCCACTTGCAGAGAATGTGTTACTTTTTTTTACATAGATCACATATTTCATATGTAGAGCTAATTTTCATTTATAATTTTTGTCGTGTTTATTCTACCCGAAAATCCATTACCATTTTTACTCCACAGAAATAGAACACGGAGCTCAATGTCATCTATGTCGAATTGCGTAGCCAGGTTGCCACATTTGCACAACTCGATCAACAATCAACAATTTTGCCGAAAATCAACAATTTTGCGAAACAGTGTAAAGAAAATGATTGTTTTCGCACACTTCCCATTAGTATTTGTTTTCTTCAAAACAGCGATCCGCGTTGGCGGCACTGTGCTTCGTTTACTAGTTTAGGGGAGCGTCAACGAATAGCTGATTTGTCTGACAGTCGGAATGAACGTTTTCAAAATTTAAATTATGAATGAAAATTAGCTTTTCTATATAAAATTAGCATTCCATTTGAATTAAAAACATTTTTGTTTGCAGGTGGTGAAAAGTCTCATACGAAAATTGTTTATGAAGACAATTTTATATTATAATAAAAAAAAATCAGCAACACTTTTGGAATTGTATAGCCATATGGTTTAATGAAAGTCAGAAATACGTGTTTCATGTACACCCAGGTTTTTTTTACGCGGGGGATACGTACCTCGTAAAAACAACCGCGTAAAAAAACTGCGTTAATTGGAAAATCCGCGTTAATTGGAAAATCCGCGTAAAAAAAACCGCGTTAATTCGAAAATCCGCGTAAAAAAAACCGTGTTAATTGGAAAATCCGCGTTAATTGGAAACTCCCCGTAAAGAAAAAAAGGTCACATAAAAATCCTCTTGAGAATCGTGATGGGGTGCGGCATACGCTCTGAGGGAGCTTGAAAGGGAGAGATATGAACTGAGAGAGAGAAGTGATGTTGCTCAGGTTTACGCGCAAAAATCGGAAAATCCGAGAAAAAAAACCGGAAAATCCTTTCTTGCTCTATGTGGTTCGTGTGTGGCTCGTGTGTGTAAAGTTATTTCGGGTTCGGTTGTTTTTAGTTCCTCGGAGGTTGAATGAAAAGGAAACGTCCCGCGCGCTTATTTCATTCCTAAATGGGATTGATGCTATGCATGAATTTCATTGTGTGTGGCTCTCGACGAGCGGACTTAAATACATGTACATGAATCTTTCTTCCCCCAGCCGTTATGTGGGGTTGGATGAAACTTCGTTGCACACGAAGGTCGTACGGAGGATTTCTGCTTCGCAGTGGTGTGCTCATCAACCCATTCTTGCACAAGCTTTATGCTATCTCGAGATACTTCTTGCACTTGCAGATTCATCAGCTAGCGACCCAGCTTGTATTTCTCCTGGAAATGCTTTCTCTGCAGCGCTAATTGCCTCTGTTCCAACTCTAACTGCTTCTGGTCTAATTCTTTCTGTTCTGTCAGGAATTTGCGTTGCAAAATCTGTCCTCCGACTTGACGTGGTCGTTCCCATCGAAACTGGCATAGGCGGTGGTGAACAACGCGGGCAAATTGAATCTGTGTTCGCTACAGATGCATCGAACCTGGCACATAGGTGCGGCACTAATATCCGTCAATAGCACTAAGTTCCGTCATATGGTCTCAGGAAGCATGAGGGACAGATTTGATATTGCTCAGTTTTTTTTACGCGGTGACCGCGTTAATTGGAAAATCCGCGTAAAAAAACCGCGTTAATTGGAAAATCCGCGTAAAAAAAAACCGCGTTAATTCGAAAATCCGCGTAAAAAAAACCTCGTAAAAAAAACCGCGTAAAAAAAACCGCGTAAAAAAACCTGGGTGTAATTAAATAACATGATGTAAAAAATTTCATTCAAATTTTAAAATTTAAAGACAATTTACCACCATCTGACATATCATGATGTCGATGATGAACTTTTACATCAGAGGGATAGTGAGATATGCGATGACGGTAGGTAGAGTGAGATATCGTGTCATACACCTGATATATACAGTCTCCAACTATTTTGTTGATTCCATTTGAAAGATGAGAAGATTTAGGACAGGATATAGTTGTAAAACATCTAAATTAGTTGATTTAAATAACATTTTAGAAGTGAAAAACATAAAAGTTAGTGATTTATAAAGTGTTATTATTAGTTTTGTCCCAAAAATCCATGAAAATCCATCCATAACCGTTTTACAATATGTTCTTTGACACCCAACTTGTATCTTTGTTTTTATGCCAATATACGAAAAATCGAACAGCAACTTCGATAATTTTTCATGACTTTGGATGGCATATGGTAAGGTTTTGGCATCAAATGATAGCATAGTCTATTAGCTACCAAATGGTTTAAAGCAACTATGTGCGTAAAGTACATAATAACATAACCTAACAAAAAACAAAACCTTACATTTTTTTAAATATGTAAACTTATCTACAACATTACTTTGATAAAATATCACATATTGTGATGTAGAAAAAAAACCATTGGATTGAACCTTCTACAGGAACAAAAATGTAGGTTTTGGCAAATGTTTTAGTTGTTGTTGCTTGTTGCAAATGTTGCTTGAAGAAAGTATTGCGTGCATTATCATTAATTAGGTCAGCGACGCAATTTGTTCCCCTTAATTCTATTTCTCTATTGCATTTTCTGCAAAACTCACGAGTGTTGTATATGCTCTCACATAATTTGTATAGCGCATGACAATTCTAATTTCCGGGATGCACAAAATTGAACAATATTTTCAACTTGAATCTTTGAACTCAGAAAAATTATATGGGCGTGTCAATGATTCGATCGTTATAGCATATCAGGAACATAAACATAAAGAGCTCTCATTATCAAACTTCATCCAAGAAATTCAAACTGATGTGTCAAGCGTGCGTTGCATTGACGGCTGGGCGCGCTTGTTGAGACAAACAGAAAAAAAAACCTGAAAAAAGCGCGAATAAAGTTCTATAACCTAAATCAACACATTATTTCTTAATTTTGGATAGAATAAAAATAGACTTTCGAATATACGGACGGATCTATTTTTGGTAGCAGTTCTTATACTTTTGCAGCCGAATGTGTTCCTTTCACATTATTTTCAATCCTGAGCTGGCGATAAATACTCTCACTGTTGTGTGTGGCGGCTGGCGATTTGACTCATCGCGCGTCAGTCTCGAAGTTGTGTGGGACTTCCTATGCGGGTAGTGAACGCAAATACTACGTTGATTGCCGGAGGACGAGATTAGTGCAAACGCGTTTGTGTTGAATCGTGAAACATACGTTGTTGTATTCAATACGATCAAAAATGCAATTTATGTTTTGTAAGTCAAACGCGTTTATTGGAGAAACGAGATACCGTCGTTGAACATCGTAATTTTCTGCGACAGGCGAGGAGAGTTGTAATTTGAATTCTTTCCATTTCATCTAATTCGTCGGTGTTTTGTCTAAAATGACAAGCTTCCCTGCTGCGGTAACTTACTGGGAACCGACTCTGAATTTCCCGAAAGAAATATCATATGTTCTGGATTCTTCAAAACATTCTGAAGTTCAGACCAATTGATCTACTATTTCAGCCACAACTGGTGAAATGTTCAGCGAGAAAATAATTCTTACCCACGTGCTTTTCTTGCTATGCGTTTATATAATTATGAGATGTTATAGATTCTCCAAATCATACTTTGGAAATGACCACTAGGTCATGAGAGAGCATCTTTTTTTTTTTATCCCTTTTGTTTTGTTTAGGCTCATTAACATTTCAGCTGTAACAGAGCCGAATTTTAATCGTGTACATGTCACATATTTATCATATCTATAATTAGCACATTACACAGTTGCCATTTTTCGGCGTTAGAGTATTCCCTTCTATACCATTGGAAATGGTACATATTTACACAGTAGCCATTTAGGCGTAAGAGTTTTCTATCTGTCCTTCCATTATCCAGTTAAGACTGGACAGCGGAGACAGTCGTTGATACATTGTTGAGTTATTTATAGAACAGCAGCCCGATGTTTCTTGCAGAGCAGAGCAGTTGTATGGATGAATCGATCTTATTTCGACCGTGGATCGATCTCCATCGCTGATGATTGTTGCGTGGACGTAGTTATTCTGTAACAACACAAAGATGGTCAATGAGGGCCCTGAGTTTTGAACTCACGATCGATCGCTTACTAAGCGAACGCGCAACCAATGTGGCTACGGAGACCCCCTGAGAGAGCATCTTGGTCGGGTTAATTATTAAAAGAATAGTGGATGAGATATTTAGCCTCATTCGCCTTATAGACCAGACCGTGTGCCTTCTGATGACCATTCGTTTCGAGTGGAATCAATGGGATACCCGCCTGAGCTGGACCTGTAGCCTGGAGGGATATTCATCTCACACATCTTAACGAAATTAGAAACACCACCTCGATCCCACCGAAAGAACAGTCAATAAAGAATGATTCTCATCCGTCAAAAACAAAAAGACATCTCAGACGAGACGAATCTCGAGAGACCAATTTGACTGCGAAAAAATGACTTCTTTGAAAAAAATCAATATAACTGTCGGAGACGAAATAATCGAAAGATTTAATGTCTCCGTAAACAAACAAAAAAGAACGCCTACTTCAGACGCGACCTTAGTTCCGGCGGTTTGGCGTGCTTTAAAACGTTTATTTAACGATCAAAAATTGTTGATGTACGTCCTTTACTACCCGCTACCAATGATTCTCAGAATACGAAGAGCAAAGCTTATTTTCCAGCAAGACAATGCTCAAAGTAGTACTAAAACGATGACGTGGTTTAGGTCTAAAAAGATTGATTTTATGAACTGGCCTGTATATTCTCTTCATATTCTCAATGGCTTTAAAATGTTTTCAAACAGGCTATTGAAATCACAAGAATCTGTATATAAGCGAGTGACCGCTCGGAAATCCATTCAGTTATGATTGCGCAGCGGTTGATGTACGATCGCTGGAATCTGTGTGTTTCCCCAACCCAGATTTCAAAACCAATAAGGAAAATCAGTATTGCAAAATAGATGCAAGGTACGGGTATTGTGGTACACGCTTGCATTTCTGCAGACTGAAATGGATTTCCTCAACACAGATTTCAAAAGCAATGAGCTTGGGGAAATCGGCATTGCAAAATAAATGCAAGGTGCGAGTACTTTTTACTCGCATGCATTTCTGCAGATATATTTCCTAACACAGATTTCAAAACTAATGAGCTTGGGGAAATCGGCATTGCAAAATAGATGCATGGTGCGGATACTTTTTTAATAGCATGCAGTTTTGCACTCCGGAATGTGTGTGGATTTCAACGCTTTGGCTCGGTTATTCAAGACTGTATGGGAAGATATCCTTTCATGTTTTCAGCTCACGGAGCTTCTTCCGTTCCGTTTGGCAAAAAGTTTCTAACAATTTATTGTGATAACGTCGATTGAACAATGTGCGTTCAACTTACATGTCAAAATCAACACTGAGTGCCTAAAGTTCATCAAATCAAGCAAATTTGCGGTTCGAGAAGTACGTACACTTGGAAGATGCAATAACTTCAGAGGGAAATGTAGAATACATTGATCGTTTAGCAATTCTTCCGCTCACATATTCTGGAAGTCCACGATAAATGAATGAAATGAACAAGGCATCATGCCATACTTCAGACTTGCAGCGAAGAACGTATGCATGAATTGATCTAAATTGGGGTTTGTTCGCAACTGAATTCGGAAATTGTTTCATTCAATCACTAGTTTAATCAATAATTTAATCAATACACCCAAATGATTACTAAGCCAACGGCAGTCCTAGGTCAACCTTGCGGTTATTTCTTAGGTACAACCCATCTATAGTTTTTTTATCATTACCTCAGGAAAAACTGCTCGTGGTCATATCATTATGAAAATGCATTATCCGAAAAAAAACATTTTAAACAATCAGTCTTACAATAAAATAACGTAATTCTTAAGTTGAAACGCATACTTTAAAAGTTCATTTGACATACCATAGAAGAAAAAGCCAGAAAATTATACATCTTCCATGAAACTTGAAATGTATGGGCGGTCTTATCATTATGAAAGACAGTGTATTCGCCTCTATTCACAGTCACGTATAGAGATGTCTAAATTTTTCGTTTATTCGATTATTGATTAATCGTGGGGCTTTTTTAAATATTCGATTCATTCGAATAATTGTCTTTCAGTATTCGATTAATCGAGCGAATATTTATTTCTTGGATTCAAAATGAGCAGACATTTATACTAATAAATATTATGATGTCATCATTCTAAAAGTTACATCAAATAAAATTTTGAAATAAACATGGCGCAGGATAATGGTTTTTGAATAAAATGGTATTTCAGTGTATTGATAAATTTATCATTTCATGTTTTTTTTGCAGACGATTGAAGAAGAGCACATCATAAAAATGTTGCACAATATTTTTATTGCACTAACATACAATTTTTTTCTGTTCAAAATTACCAGTTCTTCGAATGTTGTTGAAATAGCAGATTAGTTTGAAAATTTCTGCTTGGTCCCTATAACTACTAGTTCAAAAGAAGTATATTTATAGAATCATTGACCACCAGGGAGTTATTTTTATGCTTCAACCATAATGGTTTAGCATATTCGATGAATATCGACAAAACACCATGACGGTTAAACAAATTTTAGCACTGCATTTTTTTGAAAAAAATGGTTCCCTTTTTCATTAATCGCGATTACTGTGATAACTATTCGATGTATTCATATTTTGATTTTTCATTATTCAATACCAAATTACTCGATTAAAATTGCAGATATTTGATCATTTGTATTAATCGAACGATTAACCGACGTCTCTAGTCACCTAATTTATATTTCAATTTGATGCAACGTGAAATGTTGCATCATTATCGCTCCATTACACGCTATTTTTACAACACAACTGAGATACATTCCCCTCCTTTTCCAAAAGAAACTATGTCACCCTTCTAATCTCGAGTCGACCGCGAGTAATCGGTTTCCTACTTTATTAACCCTAGGTTTAAGGAAACATGTTGATATATACTAATAAAAGTATAGCTAAGAGTTCGGCTCCTTTAAACCTATGTAACTGAGCCTGTAAAAATAAATGACTTAAATAAAAAAAAACTGAGATACATTTTCCAGCTGTTCAATAGTTAGTATAAAAAAATGTATAATTTTGTTTCATTGTGATAGGTGCGTACAAATATTCTCTATCGATTGATGCAACTATCCCTGCGATCTATCGAGATATGGCAACGTAGAAATCGCAATACTTCCTCTCTCACGTCTCATTGTCCGTAGAACGAACGCTGCATTTTATTCGTGGATTATGTGTATACCAGCGTCTTTCCTATCTTGCATCGAGCTGTGTGTGTTTATGTCTGCAATATCAGCATTAGGAATGAATGATGTCTGCTCGCTAACTGGATTGAGACTGTGAATACAATTGCGGATTGAGAAACGCTAATGTATAGAATATCAAACAATTCTTAGAGAATTTCCGATTTGATTGGTATGCAAATCATCAGAGTTCGAAACGTTCGTAGAGAAAATAGATATTAGCGTTAACTTTATTTCATGAGACCTGTTTTCTGACACTTTACTGAAAGACGTAATTCTACGTCGAAATAATGGAAAGCAGATGACATGCTTTCACTAAGAAAACGTTTCTAAGTATTACTCTCTCAATATAATAATAAAATCAACAAAAATTTCCAAATAATAAACAAACACAAGAGTTGAAACAAGAGAAAAGTAAATATCTTACCTTGTTGTGAGGCAGCACGATGAAGGCACCACCGCCAGCCGACTCCACTATGATGGCGAGGAATTTTGGATTGACCGCACAAAACGTCGAGTCCCAGCTACTTTTGGAGACTCTGATATTGTCGTAGCATTGTTCACGTTTCAGTGCCTGGCCGTAGACGTGCCTGAACTTTGAACTCCTTACTACGCGAAATGACATTTTGTTGTCCTATTTTGTTAACGATAATTTTCCGTAGCGGTTCTCACTCAAAAAAAAAAAAATTTGTTTCACAAATAATCACTGTAGGCTGTTCAATTTGAACAATTGATAATTTTGTAGCGCGCACTTATGTGATTTGGTTTTCTTTTTCTTTGAAGCACAATAAATTTGTTTCGACACTAAGTATTATAACCTGAAAAATTTGAAGAAAAAATCGAGTTATAAAATAAATGCAGTGACACAATTGCAGTTCGTTTACACTAAACACCTATGGTGTTACCCGGTTACAATCAAAACATCATTTTCGAGATAACGAACGAGCAAAATTGAATAACTGAGGAGTAACACGCATGTGAAACA
This sequence comes from Toxorhynchites rutilus septentrionalis, assembly GCF_029784135.1. NCBI lineage: Eukaryota > Metazoa > Arthropoda > Insecta > Diptera > Culicidae > Toxorhynchites > Toxorhynchites rutilus. Next base: position 192,255,912 of record NC_073745.1, on the reverse strand, counting down.
GATTCGGAAAAGTGAATTAACCAACAATGAAATTGCTTTCCGTTATGATTGGTTTCACACATACCGTTTGATGTACGCATCAACCCGCCAATCGAACAATTAGAGGACGATTTATCTTATTTGTGTCTTTCGGTGTGATAGCAGTTCTTCAAAAAAAAAAAGTTGCAATAAATAGTGTTTTATATACACCTATATTGCATTGACCGCAAATGTTATTAAACAGAACTCCGATGATGTCAGTGTCGTCAATTTTAGAATGTATGATTACGACAGCGGTACATAACGTACGCTAAATATCTAATGTAAAGTTGCTTCTTATCTTGGAACGTTGTGTATGGCTTTTTTTAGAAAGAGTATAGAACATTTGTCAGAAAACAAATTCGATACTATTTGTTTCCCATATGAAGACGATGAAAATCCTTATCAGTCTATAATCATATGGCGATAATCGATGTTGTCTGGATTTTGATATTCTTGCTGCCATGCGTTCGTTATATATTCTGTCAAATATATACCGGGAATTTGTAAGTTTAAAATCCTCTCGCTAAACGTTTTTCAAACTTTTTTAAATGTGGTACTACTGTTAATTTTGAGCGTGATCCGTCATTAGTTTATTTACAGCGTCATTAAGAACAAGTTGCACGGCGATTTTTCATATGAATAATTCTATTGGTCAAAGATATTGTGTGAAATTTTGTGTTGCAAATAAAATTTCTTGTGCCAATCCGTTGAAAATGTTGCAGAATACATTCGATGACCACAAAGTCGAAAACACGGGTGTATGAATGGTATAAGCGCCATCGTGTTCATGTGACACCATGCAACGAAAATGCAACTGTTGCTGAAGAAATGAAGCATCATCTTGGTCATTTATGACAAAGTACAGTTTGAAAGACAGGCAACGAATGTAAAAAAAATCTTTTGTTTCTCTAATAGATTCTAATAGATTTTCGGTTAAAAAGTTGTACACAATCACTGCAGCAATTCTGGACGTGTGATTACCTAGGGCATCTCTGATTGTCCTAGGGATCCCTTACAGCGCCATTGGGCCATAGTATTTTGAAGAGTGGTATAGGAAATGTTCTGCTGACTGATGAATGTGGCATAATCCGCATTGGATTCAGTAGCTGCAGCTGGCACCCACTACCATATCGAAAATAATCATCAAGATCCTCAGAACATCACGTTTGGTTTGTCGTTTAACGTCAAGTCAACTCGAATTATTTTGCGTGGGTTTTCTTAATGTACTGAGCGGTGCTTGGAGAGTAGCACACTTCGAATGGCAGACCGTACGTACTAGGAGTTGTGCCTGCAGCGTTTGCCTTCCAAAAAAGCACAAGAAGTGCTGATCCTCTGATTTCATCAAAATTTGAAGAAACATTCCCCAGAGGTCAGCGAGAACTACCGCTCGTAGTTCGCAAAACCGTACCCAGATCGATAAGAGAGAGCACACTTGATCAGGCCCTTTGAGGAGAACTGAATTCAGAGAGAATCGACTAACGTTATCAAACCGCATAAGCAGACCGGATTCGTATCTCCCATTCACGCTTGGTCAATTTCTGTAACAACTCGATCACTCTATGCTCATCGTTGAATAGCAACAGTTTGTCCGGCTTACTGATTCCCAAGCTTTCTAGTGGAATATATTGTTTCATGGCTTCGTGCAGCTGATCGTCCGATTTGGTTTCACACGGACAGAGTTGGACACTGTGATGGTTGATGTGACAGCCACCGTTTGATGTCTTGGTACATCATCCGTAAATCATCCATCCAAGGCGAGTTTTGACTCCTATGGGTTCGTTCGTTTTACCCTCGGGAAATTTCGTCTCGTTTCCCAAGCTTGCATCGTCCAGTCAGATGAGAAGTTGTGAAGTGACTTCTTAATACGATACGGTATTTATTCTGAAATCAATAGAGTATGCGAACGAAATTGCAGACTTCCAACTGCCGCACTGCTAACAATCTCGAATCGTAATTTCGGTAATCCGGTAAATCGGCTTGGGTGGTGTTTGCTCATTCCTCAGTCAGTGGGTGCGTGGGTGAGTTATGATTGCGCAACGGGTGATGTACGATCGCTGGAATCGGTGTGTTTCCGTAACACAAATTTCAAAACCAATGAGCCCAACACCGATTTCAAAGTCATTGGGCCTGGGGATCGGTATTCATCGGTATTGCAAATATATGCAAGATGCGGGTACTTTTGTACTCGCTTGCGTTTTTGCATTCCAGAATGTATGCATACTCCAAAAGCGGTATGTACACAACACTTTGATTCGGTTATTCAAGACTGCGTTGGGAGATATCCCTTCATGTCTTCAGCTCACTGAACTTCTATGTATACCTTTTGGCGAAATGTTGATAACAATTTGCTACGATAACGTCGATTGAATAATATGTGTTGAACTTACATGTCAAAATCAAAAGAGTGCCTGAAGTTCATCAAATCAGGGATATTTGAGGTTCGAGAAGTACGTACACTTGAGAGATGCAAAATTTATTATTTTCCTATTATTTACATTTGAAATTGCTCTACTGAAATTGAATTTTAAGACTGAAATTTTAAGTTGCATTAAAAGGATCTTTGTAATAATAACGCAATAACAACGTAGAATAAACTTTTCGCAGCTTGAAGCATGCCACGTTGCCTGCTGAATAGAAGCGGTCGAACGACAAAAGAAACTTTCAGATAGATGGCCATACAACATTAGTAGTTGTGTCGTTGCCCCCACAAGAAACGTATGCAACCTGATAAAGGGCCCTATTCCAGGAAACGAGACGAGCAATTCGTCTCGCCTCGTCTTGGCTTCAGTCACTGTCGAGACGAGCAAAAGATCCCATTCCAGTACACGAGTTTCATTGAAATGTTTTATTTGGTAGACTGGATAGACTTCAGTCAGTTTTTCTCGGTATGATCAGTGTTGTCAGATGAGATGTCTTCTTTTGTTTTGAGAAAAGCCAGCCGTATGGCACCCTCCATGTTTTTGATGCCAACATCTCACACGTCACCTGTTCCTCAGAAACGCCGATGTCAACGTTTAATGATGTTTCCTTCGTTGTGTCCCCGTTTCATATCTCTCCTATCCGATCGATAAACTTTTACTTAGTCGCGGCAATACATACACACACTCTTTACAGATGCACGGGCCGAAGGTTGTGCAGTCCACTGATTATTCAACAAGAGCCAAAGGTTGTACCGCTCATGACAACTCTACACGAGCTGATGATTGCGCCACCATTCTATCCTGGATTCTTCGAGTCGAGAAAGACGCACCACGCTAGATATGGGATACAGACTAGGGGGGCGTTGCTGATTAATGGTCAGCTGCATCCCAATAGGAAGTATCCCGTGTCGGGCACACGTACAGAGCATCGAAGACTGCGACATACCAATTATGAGAACACTTGTAATACTAACCTCGAGTCAACCGCGAGTAATCGGTTACATATTACTAACATAGTCTAAGCAAACATTGTCAAAATATTGAACTCCCGGCCCCGTTAGGCTGACGCCATATGAGCCTTAATAAAATATATATTTTGGATAAAAAAAAAAAATCTCACACGTCAGAAGTATTTGTTTTCTTCAAAACAGCGATCCGCGTTGACGGCAGTGAGCTTCGTTTACTAGTTTAGGGGAGCGTCAAAGAACAGCTGATTTTCAGTCGGAGTGAACGTTTTCAAAATTAAAATTATGAATGAAAATTAGCTTTCCCATATCAAATTAGTATTCTGTTTAAATGAAAAACATTTTTGTTTGCAGGTGGGGAAAAAGTCTCATACGAAAAATGTTTATGAAAACAACTTTATATTATAAAGAAAAAAAATCAGCAACAATGTTGGAATTGTATGGCCATATGGTTGAATGTAAGTCAGAAATACGTGTTTCTAATAATTAAATAACATAATGTGAAAATTTTCATTCAAATTTTAAAATTTGAAAACGGGCTTCGTGTCTTCTAATCTGGTAGAGATTACACTAACGATTTTGGGACCCAAATTATGACTCAAACTTGAAGTCACCACCAGACGTCGACGTTATCGCGAATTACCAATTTACCACCATCTGACACCATCATCGTGATGTCGATGATGAACTTTTACAGCAGAGGGATAGTGAGATAGGCGGTGACGGTAGGTAGAGTGAGATAGCGATAATCGTGTCATACACCTGAGAAAAGCATCAAACAGTTTTAAAATTGATCAATCGATACTCTTTTCTCAGTGCCAAAATTTAAAAAAAAACATAACAAAAAGGAATAAGTTTCATATATCTTTTGGTTTCATTGATATTTCTCCTCGAGCATATGGTTTCATCACTCAGACGATTTGTTATTATGGATTTATTGGGGCAATGTTTGTTCACCTAATCAACGATTTATCAAAAGTTTTAGCTCTATATATATGCATTTCCAATAAAGTAGTTGTTTTGAATTACTCATTTTAGTTCAATACGTGAAGACCCTTTTAGTGCTTTGTTAATATATTCAAAACAGTCATCTAGCATCCCTGGATATGAGTTTAATGTTTACATTTGGTTGCGTTGTTTGGAAGAGGCCCATTTGAAAATTTGTAAAATCTTGCAATTACTGAATTGAATTTGATGGGTGCAGTTGAAAACATACATTGCTTATGCAATACTAGTTTATGCGTGAAACATTTTTTGAAGATAAAGGCGGAGCAGAAGAATACCGATGCTTTCAATCAACAAGGTGAACAAACACACCAAACAAGACGAATCGACTGATTCATCGGCGAGCGCGGCCAAACGGTCGTCGAGCCAGACGAGCTACTCGTCTGTTTTTAGTCGAGCTCGGCTTCTGGAATATGAAAACAAACGAGACGAGCGCTCGTCTGCTCGTCTCGTTTTCTGGAATGGGGCCCAAAGAACATAGTTGATCTCTGTGTTATAACTACGATGTTATCATATTGACTGAAACCGAACTTAACGACAGTATCAACTCCCTGCAGCTTTTTGGAGCTGAGTTCAACGCTTTTCGCTGGGTAGTCCTCCCAACAGTGCCAAGTCCAGTTGGTAGAGCCATCATCGCAGTAGCTAGTCGCTTCACTGCTAAAGCGGTTCAAACGAGGCTCTTTGGAACAGATTTGTGCGTGGGAAAAGGATATCACTTTGCGCAGAATACATTCCTCCCGACCGCAATCATGACGTGGGGGTTTATTATTTCCATTTGGCCTCAGTGTGAGAGCTGTGTGATCGTGCGTCCTCTGATGACACAGTTTTGGTTTGTGGCCATAACAATCAGCTTTATATTGTGTGGGTATCGCATGCTGATTATGTTTTTGATCCGAGTTTCTTAGTAGCTTCAATTGATGTGCCCTTGGACAGGACATTAATGACATGCCGACACGGTCCGTAACGAATACTCCACTCCTCCGTTGTCTCCTGGTTCAAGCACCCCTTTCCTTTGCGTCCTACAGCGCGACAAATACTTCTGCCAATGCGAATTGTGCATTCAACGGACTGTTGAAACTAAACATAACCTTCAACTTGCTAGCAATGCATACGGCAGCCTTAACACTACTCTCTACAAATCATACGTGTTTCGTGGCCAGACAAACTTGCATAGGAATTCAAGAGGTTTCTGGAGTTTTGTCAATTCCAAGCGGACAATGACAGATATCTCATCTTACATGTAATGTGTGTCCTGAAAAAATGTGATTTGTTTTACAAACACTTTGATTCAATGTTTGTCGCTGAACGAAATGAGCTGTGGTAGATTGTGTTTGCATGGTTCCAGTACTAGGCTCCCAAGGAAGGTTTTTTGATGTTCTAGAGGAGAAGGGTTGGTGTGATTGTAGTCAGGTACCTGATGATGAATCACAATATAAATTTTATCAATACCTTAGATTGTTCGGTCGTTTCTTGGAAACTCGGAAATAGAACAATAATTACTGCCAATTATATTATTGCACTCATTCATTTCTTCGGTGTATTCTCTTTCACATCACATGCGGTCACCTACGATTTCAGTAAGTTCGAATAAAAATTTAGGATTGCGCTCCTCGAAGGTACTATTTCAGATGGCTGATTTTTTTGATTCTATGGGGTAGAATGTTTTCGCAATCAATTATCACTGTCTATGCCGGCCGTAACAGCTAGGAATAGCAAAAAGGAAATTTCACCGTGGCACTGGAAACCATATATGGACGATTGTAAACTGTTATATTCTAAATTTGCTTTTCACGGTAAGAGGTTTAGTAGAACGCATAAATTTTGATTTTTTTCATTCTATTTTAACTCTCCACTATTATATTCAGGCACACATTTGACCTACTTCGCGCTCATCGTTCGGGAAATATTCAAGTGTTGGTGCACATCCAAAATTTGCTATCATTTTAACTTTCGTTTAAAATATTGAACAACATTGCTGACACTTCAATTCAGCATTCCGGTTACGCGCAATTTTAATAGCGATTTAAGTTCACAGCAAAACGATTAAAGTGTATGTGCAAATATGAGAGACTGCACCTATTATATCATTTGTGCAAACGAAGCCCGGTATACCGGCTTTCTATTGACTCACGTTTTGCGAACTTGTATTGATCTGAACACGAAACGGGCGAATTTTGCGCACTATTTCTCCTACTATCAGGTCCTCGATGGCCTAACTAAAATTTAGTTCACACTACTAATAAACACGTCATTTTCGAACGGCCGAGATTTTACTACTCATAGTGGGACCTTCGTCAGGCCTTTTTTTCAATGTGCCGATTTACACCGCCACCGTAAAACATCACACACTGTTCCTAATATACACGTTCAACTTGCCTTTTTCTTCGTCCGTTTATTACTGTATCGTTTCCAAGCTCAGCGCACTTGCGGAGCTCGGATGCGACGATTTTCGTTAAACACTTTTTGAATGACTATTTGGGCATAAACTTCATTGTACGGCTAACAAAAATTAATCAAATGACAAGAAAACCTAAATGTTTCAATGATGAAGATATGTTCATAGCGTCTGGTAAAGAGATAGGCCCATATAAGTTTCACAGGACCACTTCTTAGTAAATTGGTAAATTATGTGATAAGAACATTAATTCCTCCGTAGTATTATTCATAATTAAACGTAGCGTAGCGTAATAGCAACTATGATGGACATAACAATTCGAATAGTGATCTTCAATGTTTACATTGTGTTCAAAAATTTAGCAAATTAACATACAAACATGGATTTTAGTTAGAAAACGACATAATAAAAATATACATATCGTCATTGTGCACGATAACAACAAAAGCCAAGCACGGAACTATTTAAGAAGTTAGAAAAATGCACAATACGGATGGTTTGTTTATATGTTCACTTTGTTTCGCAGTCATCGGAGATATGGTGAAACACACTGCATTCTAGGTGTGTCAAATTCATTCAATAATGTGTCAGGCCTCTGCACTTATTTTCAATACCCCTTTCTTTTCTTCAAAATATCTCACTCGAACACACCGTGCCGTGTTTAGTTCCGTCGTTCTAACACGTTCGTCGGTATCTCGGACATCATGGGAATAATACAATGTACGTCGCTGCCGCCGCCGCCGAGGAAAAGAGAAACATCAGAAAATTCCTTCACGTATAGACGCACCAGCAGGTTCATTATCTCCTAAACTTCACGATTACTCATTGGGCTTAACTTAGGGCTAAAACTTAGTCACTAAACACACTGATACCTACAATCAAAATATAACAATCAACAAATTTTAGGACTATGATCTGTAACAAAAAACTCAAACTGGATATATTTAATTTTTAATGTATCACGATCAATCCAAAAAAGGCAATGATCAAAATGGGCTTGCCCGATGTGGCAAAAGCAAATCTCGACTTGACGGATAAAACTTTGAAAATTGTGTTTTCATTCTCACCACAGGATCGGCGCTGTCTCATAAACTGTCAGCTGCACACGTACCCGGCACTGAAAACCAACACTTATTATCTTACAACCAGATGGAGACACTTTCTGACGCAAAATTGAATTATTCACGTTAAGGTGGCCGTACACTGTTTGCCCGGAGGTCAAATATTTGATATTTTTTGACAGATAAGGTTTGATTTGATATTTGTACAAACACTATTTTGTTTGCCACTCTTCAATTTCCAACAGTAGTAAACAATATCAAACACCGAACAAGGAAAAAATCAACTGAAATATTCAAGGTAACCTAACCATATACCGACAGGTTCGAAGAACAGACTGAAAAAATATTTTAGGCATCCAATAATTTAATATTTGCTTGTCGTGTTTTGTGTAGAATATATTTGATCAGTACACGTTGGACAAAATTTATCTGTCAAAAAGAGTCAAATATTTGGCTTCGGTCAAACAGTGTATGAGCACCCTTATATTTACAACCAGATGACGCAGCGAGTAAATAATGATGTTTGTTTTTTTAGTTTGAAATTCGTCTGAGTGGCATTGGCGATCTAACGTACAAATCTACACCTAGGCGGCGCTGCGGTGAAAGTGATGATGGTTTTAAATTTTGCCATGTGAGCTTATGGAAGGTTTGTACTTCTTTCCATAAATTACAATGTTATAATCATAAAAGATTATTTGATTGCGATTAGCTTGTAAGAAATTTAATTCTGCGCAATTTTATATATAACATGTTATTTATTTACCTCTTTCAGTAGTGAAAACTATAAAAATGTTGACAATGGTTGAATTAAAGAAGGAAATTCGAGAGCACAATCAAACACAAGTAGAAAAATGTACGATTCCTGCATGTGAGAACTACCTTGGAAAACCCGGAAGTAAAATATACGTGATTTGTTTTTAAGTTTTAGGTTACATTAGCATCATTTTCTTAGTTCAAAAACAAAATCCAGATGTCTCACCGATCGTTTACGTTTTGCGTTAGATCGCCAATTGACGAATTTACGCAAAGCTGAAACAGCTCATGCGACATCTACATTAGAGCTCAGAACCACAAAAGTGAGGGTGTTTGTCTATGTTACGCACTAAAAAGCAAGATTCGGAGGTGATTATTCATTTTATTTCAATTTAGATTCATTTCAGCTAGAGGTGTGCAAATCAGCTCATCATGATGAACAGCTCTGATCATATCAGCTCATCTAAATGAGCTGTTCTTTATGAACAGCTCTTCAGCTCAGTTGTCAGTGCCGACTTTCAATTTGGGTCCCAAACTCGATAGCCACGAAGCCAGTTTGAAAATGTTAAAATTCAAATGAAATTTTTCACACCATATTATTAATTACTTGAAACACGTATTCCAGACTATTATTTACAAAAGACTCGGCGAGTACAACATTTCCGACATTTTTACTGAGGCTTTACATTACAATAGAAAGTTTTCTTCAAAAAAAAAAATCTTATGAGATTTTTGCACCGCCTGCAAACAAAGTGTTTTTCATTGAAATAGAATACTCATTTGATACACAGAAGTTAATTTTCATTAATAATTTGAATTTTAAAAACGTGTTCATTCTGCCTGAGAGCCAATTATTATTTTTGGCGCCCCCTAAACTGGTAAACAAAGCTCAATGCCGTCAACGCGAATATAACAGTTGAAAAGACGAGGGACAAATGAAACTAAACTGATGTCTTAACACGAAGAGCGAGAGACGGTCAGTTCATTTGAATCTTACAGCTCACACACTCTCTTCAATTCTACAGCTCTTTTCTCTCCTTCATCATCATCAAAGTGAGCTGAAGAGCTGTTTGATTTTTTTTGCGAGCTGTTCCGCGTCAACTCACTTCAAAGAGTCGATTCTTCGGAACAGCTCATGAGCGGATGGCACATCTCTAATTTCAGCCATTGAATGTCGTCAGTATATGGTAAGAAAGCTGGAGTTTTGTATATTTACGATGGTTTCAACACACGATTTGATCAAAGTCATAGATAATCTTCGAAAATTTTAAGTTTGATAATGCATACCGGTTATTGATACTAAGGGCGATTACACATTATACGGTTTCTGTCGGACCGGTTTCAAGAAGCGCCGCTGGGTTTGGACGGAAAACCGGACAACAATGTGAAAGAGATCTCGCACGACACAAAACCGTACATCTCTCACAAACACATACATGCATTTATTTATATGTGGATTTGGCAGGTAAACATTGCTTCAAATATTCCGGTTACATGCAGCTGACTGCAGACGGAAAATCTTGAACCCACAGCTGCTGCGGCAACCACGAGCGTTCTCATATGTATGTTCCTTGGAGAGCACATAAGGCCGAATGTTGGAGTGTAGCACACCATGAGCATGATCAAAGTGAGACCAGGCCTCAAGGACATTACGCACACCCTGCATCATAACGGCGTTCTTACCGTACCTATCGTGAATACTTCCGTCCCACTTCAGAATACGTTTACAAAAACTAACTTTAGTCCAGTTGCGGTTTACTTTCCAAGCATACACGAATAGCAAGATTTATTTCACACGCTCTGTTGCCACATATTTTTTCAACAGTCTCAGAAACACGGTTAGATAAAAGTGCAATTTGATGAACCAATAATAATAACATTCCGTAACAAGCTAGAGGCACAATTTATTTATATGTATAATGTGTTCACTTCCTGTGATTATTTAGAAATTTACTTACAAGAGAATGTATGCACATCCATTCATTATAGTGTTTTTTTATTTCATTATTACAGTAAAAAAATTTACGATTAAAATAACATAATTCGTTCAAACACTATTCCATTGCCGCTTCCGCTGATCCTCGTCCAAGAACGCGCTCAACACGTAATCCTGGGACAGGGGCAGTTGTTCGAGCCCAATTCGCATCACAGCTATCAATACGCGGATCCGGGGCAAAGAATGACCGAATCAGATGAGCTGGAATTTCGTTCTGACAGAACCGATGCTTTGGCGTCGGGCATGAGAACAGTTTTGATCACAGAGCACATATCGGACAGTTTGAGCTTGAGTGCCTCGGTCTCGTCGTCGATCGCGTCCCGGGTCAGGTCAAACTGGAATACCCAAAGAATATTAGACGAGAGAATTATTTTTATTGTGTTCAAATTAACAAAAACTAATCTTCTTATTCAGCTCGATAAAGTCGCTCAAAATCCGCCCCTCGATGAACCAGTTGGAGATTTGTTTAACCTCCTCGATCTCGTTCAGTAATAATTTCAAATAAGGGATGTTGCCTGTGAACAAAAAATAGAGGTTAATTAAATAACTCGATCTGCTTGTCGAAAGACACCACACACCGTTCATAACACAGTTCATGGCAATATACTCATTGATGACATCGTGCACCTGTGACCAATAGTGCACACATACTATTACATGAGACGAAAAATTTTGAATTGTACTAACACCAACAGACATGACAAACAACTGTCAATTCATGTTGATGGCATAGAGCTTCGTGCGCCGCTTTTTGGGAAATGATAGTTACAATAGATTTTCAGGTGCAGTAAACTCATATACAAAATAAAAATTATGAATGAAAATTATTATTTTCTGATGAAATATGTTCTTTACGTAATAAAGTAACACGTTATTTTGCAAGTAGGGAAAACCCCCTGAACAAGAATTGTGTTTAATAACGATTTTATATTATAATGATGAGTTTTAGTGAAAATATCAAGAAAATTATACAAAAATGGTTAAGTAAAAGTCAGTACTTCGTGTTTGAAGTAATACAATAACATGAAGTAAAAATTTTCATTAAAAAACAGGAAGTGGGTTATATCTATGGTATAACCGCAAGGGTGACGTAGGACTATCGTTGATTTAGAGATCATTTGTTTGAAGCAGAATCTAAATCCATTCTGAATGAATGAATAAATGAATATTTGGGGGACTTCGAAAACGAGAGCGTTACGTTGGAGGCATAAGGATTTATGCATCCAATATAGGATACGAAAAACCTTGTTCTGAAGAATTATCTTCAGAAGCTTTCCTGCTAACTGTACTTGAGTGACAAATCACAAACCCAAATGTATTATATGGATATTTTATGGATAGAAAACAATAAAATAAACTCTTTCGCTTGAATGTAATTTTCAATTCCAAGGGGAACTGGCAGATTATTTTCCAGCAACGATTAGATATTTCCACATTTTTCTCGATACTGGAAGCCCACCAGTGGTTAATGCTAATTCGATAACCACCTGTTAATAGCACTTGATTGAAACATATTTGGTCACAGTGTTACATGGATAGAAAACATTAAAATAAACTCTTTCACATGAATGTAATTTTAAATTCCCAGAGGAACTGGCTGATTATTTTCAGTAACGATTAGATATTTCCACATTTTCCTCGATACTGGAAGCCCACCAGTGGTTAATGCTAACTCGATAACGATCTGTTAATAGCACTTGATTGAAACATATTTGGTCACAGTGTTACATGGATAGAAAACATTCAAATAAACTCTTTCACATGAATGTATTTTTCAATTCCCAGAGGAACTGGTCGATTATTTTCCGGATCTTTCTCGATGCCATTCATCCAAATGAAAAGAATTCCGTGCGTGTATGTGTGTGTGTAGCGGCTGCTTCGATAGTCACCTTCTCTTCTCCTGAAGGATCGGCTTCTCTGTGCTCCCTCACAGTCTCAAACAAACTGCTTGCGTTTCAGGGGAGATCTCGATCCTTCGCTGTCCAGCACTCTCAGCAACAATGTTGTCTTGTCGATGTGCTCACGAAAAATGAATGCGTCTCACCATCAGAATATCGCTTGAGTATGCTTTTTGTGCGTGATTGAATCGAGAGAAGGCGTGGTTTACGATGGCAATTTGGAAGGCAAACTAGAGGGGAATGAACTCTCTGAGCTCGGAACTTTCGACGACTGAGCAATAATCGATTGCGGGCGCATACAATATTGGATACGGAAATATCCTACTGATGGGGAAGAATAATCAGAAGCTATCCTGTTAATTGCGATTGATTGGAAAATCACAAAACCAAATGTATTTGGTCACAGTGTTACATGGATAGAAAACATTCAAATAAACTCTTTCACATGAATGCATTTATAAATTCCCAGAGGAACTGGCAGATTATTTTCCAGCAATGATTAGATCTTTCCGGAACTTTCTCGATGCTGAATGACATCCTAACGGAAAGAGTTCTGCGCGTGTATGTGTCGATCCTTCGCCGTCCACCTCCTCCAGCACGTTAGGCAACGATGTTGTCTTGTCGATGTCCTCACGAAAAATGAATGTGTCTCACCACCAGAATATCGCTTAAGTATGCTTTTTGTGTGTGATTGAATCGAGAGAAGGTGTGGTTTACGATGGCAATTTGGAAGGCAAACTAGAGGGGAATGAACTCTCTGAGCTCGGAACTTTCGGCGACTAAGTAATAATCGATTGCGGGCGCATACAATATTGGATACGGAAATATCCTACTGATGGGGAAGAATAATCTTCTGAAGCTATCCTGTTAATTGCGATTGATTGAAAAACCACAAAACCAAATGTATTTGTTCACAGTGTTACATGGATAGAAAACATTCAAATCAACTCTTTCACATGAATATATTTTGAAAATTCCCAAAGGAACTGGCAGATTATTTTCAGTAACGATTAGATATTTCCACATTTTCCTCGATACTGGAAGCCCACCAGTGGTTAATGCCAACTCGATAACCACCTGTTAATAGCACTTGATTGAAACATATTTGGTCACAGTGTTACATGGATAGAAAACATTCAATTAAACTCTTTCACATGAATATATTTTGAAAATGCCCAAAGGAACTAGCAGATTATTTTCAGTAACGATTAGATATTTTACATTTTCCTCGATACTGGAAGCCCACCAGTGGTTAATGCCAACTCGATAATCACCTGTTAATATCACTTGATTGAAACATATTTGGTCACAGTGTAACATGGATAGAAAACATTCAAATAAACTCTTTCACATGAATGTATTTTTAAATTCCCAGAGGAACTGGCAGATTATTTTCCAGCAATGATTAGATCTTTCCGGAACTTTCTCGATGCTGAATGGCATCCTAACGGAAAGAGTTCTGCGCGTGTATGTGTCGATCCTTCGCCGTCCACCTCCTCCAGCACGTTAGGCAACGATGTTGTCTTGTCGATGTCCACACGAAAAATGAATGTGTCTCACCACCAGAATATCGCTTAAGTATGCTTTTTGTGTGTGATTGAATCGAGAGAAGGTGTGGTTTACGATGGCAATTTGGAAGGCAAACTAGAGGGGAATGAACTCTCTGAGCTCGGAACTTTCGACGACTGAGCAATAATCGATTGCGGGCGCATACAATATTGGATACGGAAATATCCTACTGATGGGGAAGAATAATCTTTTGAAGCTATCCTGTTAATTGCGATTGATTGAAAAACCACAAAACCAAATGTATTTGGTCACAGTGTTACATGGATAGAAAACATTCAATTAAACTCTTTCACATGAATATATTTTGAAAATTCCCAAAGGAACTGGCAGATTATTTTCAGTAACGATTAGATATTTCCACATTTTCCTCGATACTGGAAGCCCACCAGTGGTTAATGCCAACTCGATAACCACCTGTTAATAGCACTTGATTGAAACATATTTGGTCACAGTGTTACATGGATAGAAAACATTCAATTAAACTCTTTCACATGAATATATTTTGAAAATGCCCAAAGGAACTGGCAGATTATTTTCAGTAACGATTAGATATTTTACATTTTCCTCGATACTGGAAGCCCACCAGTGGTTAATGCCAACTCGATAATCACCTGTTAATATCACTTGATTGAAACATATTTGGTCACAGTGTAACATGGATAGAAAACATTCAATTAAACTCTTTCACATGAATATATTTTGAAAATGCCCAAAGGAACTGGCAGATTATTTTCCAGCAATGATTAGATCTTTCCGGAACTTTCTCGATGCTGAATGGCATCCTAACGGAAAGAGTTCTGCGCGTGTATGTGTCGATCCTTCGCCGTCCACCTCCTCCAGCACGTTAGGCAACGATGTTGTCTTGTCGATGTCCACACGAAAAATGAATGTGTCTCACCACCAGAATATCGCTTAAGTATGCTTTTTGTGTGTGATTGAATCGAGAGAAGGTGTGGTTTACGATGGCAATTTGGAAGGCAAACTAGAGGGGAATGAACTCTCTGAGCTCGGAACTTTCGACAACTGAGCAATAATCGATTGCGGGCGCATACAATATTGGATACGGAAATATCCTACTGATGGGGAAGAATAATCTTCTGAAGCTATCCTGTTAATTGCGATTGATTGAAAAACCACAAAACCAAATGTATTTGGTCACAGTGTTACATGGATAGAAAACATTCAATTAAACTCTTTCACATGAATATATTTTGAAAATTCCCAAAGGAACTGGCAGATTATTTTCAGTAACGATTAGATATTTCCACATTTTCCTCGATACTGGAAGCCCACCAGTGGTTAATGCCAACTCGATAATCACCTGTTAATATCACTTGATTGAAACATATTTGGTCACAGTGTAACATGGATAGAAAACATTCAATTAAACTCTTTCACATGAATATATTTTGAAAATTCCCAAAGGAACTGGCAGATTATTTTCAGTAACGATTAGATATTTCCACATTTTCCTCGATACTGGAAGCCCACCAGTGGTTAATGCCAACTCGATAACCACCTGTTAATAGCCGCGCGTGTATGTGTGTGTAGCGATGTCTTCCCAGGGAACCGTTTGTGGCATCACTCTCCTCCTGATAGATTCCCTTCTGGCCTAGGGTGCACAAACAGGCTCTTGGTGACACCGTTCATCCGCGCTTTCATGATAAATAAAGAGCTTCACCGCAACAGCGACAACATGCTCCAATCGCTGTTCAATTAGAACTGAGTGGATTTCCGAGCGCCGCTCGCTTATATACCGATTGGTGATTTCAATAGCCTGTTTTGAAAGCAATTTTAAGACTATTGAAACAAGTTTTTGGATCAAAAAGTAACAAGTATATAACGCGTAGACATTTTATCTTTCAAATGAAGTGTTTATCATACCATTTCGTTCAGTTGTTTAGGAGCTATTAACGCTCAAAATCTCGGTCTCCGGCGTAACGCTTTCGTTTTCGAAACTTTGATTTTACACCCCGGTATAGAAATGAAAGACGTAGTCCTACGTCAAAATTGAGTAACTTAAAAATGTTTTAAGGTCTAATAATCTTATAGAGGATGATTTGCTTTCCCAAACTGATGTCTCCACCAGACGTCGATACTATACTACTGTCATCGCGAATAATGCTTGTCCGGTCACCGGACATTGTAGTCGCAGTAGACGGCTACATCACGGCGCCGTGAGGAGGTTGGTACGGTCGAAATTTGCCATTTGGGTTTCAAACCGGTCTTGCAGAAACCGGATAATATGTAATCGGCCTAAGGATAATTGCGATGAAATCGATATCATATCAAATTGACTGATATAATTGATTATGTAGAGGCCGATACGCGAAGGATTTGCAGTATTTTTAGCGCAAAACACCCTATTCATCGTTTACTTAGTCGAAAAAAAATCAAGTTACAATACTTATAACAAGCCATTCCTCGTAATATACATAGCACATTGTAAAATGATGATTTTCTAACCTTTTCAGCGTGGAAAGAATACATGAAACCGGGAAATTTGAAGATAAATTCTGATTTTTCTAGAAAATTTGAGTATTGTAACTTTAATTTTTTTCAACTAAGTAAACGATGAATAGGGTGTTTTGCGCTAAAAATACTGCTAATCTTTCTCGTATCGACCCCTATATAATCAATGATATCAGCCAATTTGATATGATATCGATTTCATCGCAATTATCCATAGTATCAATAACCGGTATGCATTATCAAACCTAACATTTTCGAAGATTATCTATGACTTTGGTCAAATCGTGTGTTGAAACCATCGTAAATATACAAAACTCCAACTTTCTTACCATATACTGATGACATTCAATGGCTGAAATGAATCTAAATTGAAATAAAATGAATAATCACCACCGGATCTTGCTTTTCAGTGCGTAAAATAAACATACACCCTCACTTTTGTGGTTCTGAGCT
Source organism: Toxorhynchites rutilus septentrionalis (assembly GCF_029784135.1). Lineage (NCBI taxonomy): Eukaryota > Metazoa > Arthropoda > Insecta > Diptera > Culicidae > Toxorhynchites > Toxorhynchites rutilus. The sequence goes on along the minus strand of NC_073745.1, from coordinate 192,238,904 downwards.
GCCTCACGATCGATTCGTTGTTCCAGGAAACGATGTATATCAGTTGGGCCAATCGTACCGTCAGCAGCGAGGAAACCAACAACAACCGTTTCACGCTGAGCAATCAACAGCTAAAAAAATTATAGGAGGTTGTGTCCAAGATACGACCGCATTGTTGACGTAGAACTACGCTGTTATTCTATATAAGTCGCTTATTCATACCTTCGGATATTATTCTATAATGCTGTGAAATTTTAGAAACAACTGCTTAGTAGAATAATCTCTGAAATGGTTTTTTCATTGCAGAATTTGTTGACATAATTGATTGATGATTCATTCTTGCCCTCGCAAAACAATACACTAGCTGATCGTAAGCCGCAATTTATTTCATGTCAATGCAATGAAAATTTACCTCGAACGCTTTTCTTTTTTTTTGCCTTTTTCGCAATTGACATAGACTCGGCTAGACTCGATTATATACATGTTGCACCAGCACCATTATTCCACATCTCATAACTACATCAATATATCTTTGACACCGCATGGAAACAACAACAATGACAACACTTGCAAGTATCAAATATCATGCTACATGTTATTTAGTATTGCCTTAAAGGAATCGCACCTATAGGCATCGTTCGTACAACGTAAACCAAGCGCCAAACAAGCGTTCGCCATAGCATGCATAAAGAGTCATACATTGGTGGCTTGAAACTACTAGGAATATAAAAGAAACGCTTCTGTTAATATTACTGACCTCGAAAAAAGTTGTATTTCTTTCTCATGCTCGAGAGAAGCGCAGCTATCACCCTTAGTGGAGGAAGTTTTGCTATTGGCAAGCGAAACCACATACAAAATTCCAGAACGACATTTACTTTCTCGGTGACTAAACAAGCGAAATAAACTCTTTTTGTTAATAACAACCTCGAAAACAGTAGCAATGCTTCATAGCGCTAATGCAATCCTAGCTGAAGGCACTTTTGCAACTGGCACGCGAACCCAAATAACTTATAACATTCCAGTAAGACATTCAAGATGCTTGGTATTCCCCAAATATTTTTTTGACGCACAACCTTATGATGACGGAAAACAAACAATGTTAACTGCTTGGAAAAAGACTGAATTATGCCACACAGCTTGTACTCTGCTGTAACACCCATCGATGTGAATTCGCTGATGAGTTTGTCAAGAACGACCGCCTTCACCACCAGCGGGGGGAGCTTGATTTTGGTTGCTGCCTGGGTAACGGCGTTTACATTTTCGACCGACGCGCCGAAATCGCCTACTTCGCTGTTGTGCGATGCGGTGTCACACTCGCGAAGGTTCGGTTCAGTGCGAGCGCTTTTCATTGCACCAACATCGCGTGCATCATTGGATGACGCTTGCCTCGAAATATTATTGCCCCTGGAAATGCGTTCGTTTTTTGCAGGGCTCGAGCCTGCCCTCCTCTTCTTCTTGCTCATCATACACTACGCGAAGCGTCCAATTTATGACGCGGAAAGAAAAACACACGATACGAATAAAGCGAAAAACGGACAGAAAAACCAAACGACGATATCCAAGTTGGATTACCACTGGTGGGGTCCAATCTTAGAACGAAGCGCAGCGAAAGCAAAGTGAACTGGATTGCTCAACAGTCCGATGCCGAATGAAAATTTGCCTTTTTTTTCACTTAAATTCTTTTTATTTCTTAATTTGGTTTACATTATAATATAGTACTACATATCAAGTGATCAACCTAGGGTTCTACATCTTTAAGTTGCAATGTCAAGTTTTGTAATGATTTGTATCATACACATTATCCGATTGTTTTATATTCCTATTGTAAAATCATGCCTAAACTTTTCTAGTTTTTTTTTGTTACCTTCTTTTTTTAGCTAAATCTAACTTATAAGATACCCTCCCCAAATTATTTACATTGTCCCAACTTAAACTACTTATCTAACTGGAAATAAATATATAGGTAGCATAATCATACAGATTTTGTATTATTCCGTGTATTGAGAGAGCGCAACTCTGTTCAAATTTCATACAATTACTATTGATAATTTCATCCAAGGTTTTAATACCGGCCAGCTGATGTATCTCCGAATTTCGCGTTCTGGGTGGAGAGTTTAGAATCATACGAAGAATTTTGTTTTGTATGCGTTGAAGTTTTAATTTGTGAGTTGGAGCACAGCACTCCCAAATGGACATCGCATATGCGATAACTGGAAATATTATTTGTTTGTATACAGCAAGTTCATTCGTTAGAGATGATCGAGAGTATCTATTGATCATGGGATACAATGACCTGATTAAAATGTTGCATCTTGTGTCTGTTTTGTCAATGTGTGCTCTGAAGGTAAGCTTTCGATCGAAAGTTAAACCCAAATACACTACTTCTGAAGACCATTCAATACTATTGCCATTAAGACTGACTGTCGTATTTTGAGGAGGAACAAGCTTTGGAGTGTTCTTGTGGGGAAACAATATGACTTGTGTCTTTGCTGCATTTATGCATATTTTCCAATTATTGAAATATCCAGACAAAGCGTCTAACCCTTTTTGAAGCTTAGATCTTAGTTCTGTGATACTTCTGCCCTTGTAATTGATGGCAGTGTCATCTGCAAATAGTGACAGTTTCCCATCAGATGAGAGTGCGGGATGAAAGTTTGCCTCAGCGAGATCCACTGTTTATACTCTAGGCAAGTATTCCCCTTCATTCTTCTTCTTTGTTCATGGGGACTTTGAATCCTACGATTTTCCCTCCGTTGGTCGTCGATAAGTTGCTCGTTATTGACAGGTCTGGTCGGGAAAGCACACAAATGGACAGAACAAATGTATGGGAAAATGGAAACGCCTCAAGTTTTCATGAATTTTTACCATTTACAAACCAGGGGATTCTAATGTATAGCATATTAAACAAATCTAACGGAATTTCCGATTCGTTTAGTATGTGAATCGCCAAAATCCGTTCGCGGCAAAAATAGTCATCAACGTTAACTTTATTTCATAAAAACGTGACTTGTTTTCTGATTTGGCACCCTTAATGAAAGACGTAGTTCTACGTCAAAAGATTACCAGCTCCGATTCGGACAACATCGACTCGGATGAGCGCAGATTGTCGGTGTTCTTCCAGTCATATATATACGATATGCTACGGCGAAAGTTTCACAATTTCAAACACATCGTCACGACAACATTAATTCTACAGCAGTACTTAGCGACGGCGCTCAGCGAAAACCATCACCATCATAATCACCGACAGCAGCCCACTAATCCTTCCATCCAAGGATCGGAGGGAAAGCGATATGTGCCCTATTTGCCACACAATTTCCTCCACAAATCATGACTTCACGGAGCTCAGCAACAGAAAATCCGCGTCTGAGGATGATGGAAGAGTTAGTTTTCGTGGTAAATTTGCTTCCAGGCGTTACGTTGCTGGGTCGGTATATGCTGCCTCCGCTCGAATTTCACATCAAGCAGAAACATCGTCTTGTCAGCGCGGAGGCAATCATTAGAAGCGCGACTGGAGCATTCTATCGGCAATCAAGCAATCCGCCAAAGGAAGGAAGTAGACAAAGGTAAAGATCCATTGGTGAAGGCGGTCATTTGTGACAATAATGAAGACGATTTGGTGCCGATTTCGAAACCGGTCAACAACGCTACGAACCTTGGCTATTTTAGACATATTTCGTAGTTAGATATGTGAAAGATGTTCGGAATATTATTAATTACAAGGGGTTTCTTCCAGCAGATTTGATGGTCCGCTGTCACAAGATGAAAACGATGATCAGGTGCTGCTGACTTCCGGCTCGGCGTCCAGGAGTAACAACTCCGATACAGATCTAAATCCATCGTTGACATGGCAGAAAAAAATCGTCTAAAGCCTAGCGCCAAACCGAGTCAATTTCTCCTACTGGCATGTTCCCCTCGGACAACAACATCAACATAGGATCGGAAAACAACAGTCCACTGCAGAATACTACGATCTCGTTGAACGTATTGCTCCCGACAGATTCCACCGCGAAGAAGTATTTTTCCGATATCGAACTCTAAGGGAAGATAGTGGAAAATCAAAAATAATCACATCCAATGTACAGCGGTTCTAAGCTAACATGTGGCTAAGTGTAGAATTTCTTATCAAATTTAAAGAACAAGTACTACCAATTTTGATCCACAATGATCAATCCGCATGTGGCTAAACTGAGAGATTTTTTCACTATGCAGCTTCCATTGGGATTTCCAGTAAAAAGAGGTAAATACTCAACTATTTTTAAAATATTTGGGACTGTGTTACGCAATTCGTTCTATTTTGTAGAAATAACGCTGTTTCATGTGTTGAACGCGGTTATCATATTTGGCAACGTATTCGAATAAGAGACACCCGTGACCAGTGTGAGGCACATCAAATCTTTTAGACCGAATCAACGCCAGCGATGCACTGCTGAAACGGAATGAACGACCAACATTGCATTTCAACGACACAAATTCTGGAGAATCTATTTTATTTAAAGATCCGACTGGGAATTTGCAGCTTGACTGTTCCAGAATGCTCAACTGATTCCCTTCATTCATTGTCTCGGTTTCCATTTGGTGCTTGTCCTCTGATGCCTTCTTGACCGTTCCGAGCGTTTGGGGTAACTGATACGACATCTCCCTGTTTTGATGCAAGGCTCCTTCCCAACTTCGAACTACACGTTCTGTCGAAAGTTAGATCCAGCTCCGTAAGTAGCTTCTTCCGCAGACTTTGATCACGGATACCTGCTACGAACTGATCTCGTAATGCATTCAATAGGAATGCATCGAGTTTACATGGTTGAGCGGTGGCTTTCTGTTAAGAGTGTAACCTCAGTACCCATTCGCGTTGACGGTGGAATGGTGTCGACATCTGGATACATCAGTTTGTATGAGGCCAACTCTTCTCTATGAGATTAGTCAGCCAGGCAGTTTTAAATTACTAAAATTTGTATGAAATTTTTTTCTTGGCGTTATTTATCTTCTAGAAGTACGTTGTTCTGACCCTAATTTAAACTATTTTCTATGAATTTTCAGATATTCTCACCAAAACTTACCATTATAACATGAAATCATCTTTAGACACAATTTTTATACGATATTTTTTCACTACTTGCAAACGAAAGTGATTTTCATTTATATAGAGTACTAATTTGATTTCGGAAAAATAATTTTCATTCATATTTTTTATTTTAAAAGTATGTTCATTTCTTCTGCAAACCGATATTGTCATGTCTATTACCCCATTTCGTAATACGAAACTCAATGCCGTCAACGCGAATGGTTGCCCCCGAGATGAAGAATAGAAGGTGGGAAGATTCACGAGTTTTGGTTGTGTTAAACTTTGATTGTATTAGTAGCCTGGAAGATTGGAAGTTCACCTCTCAGGCATACCAGTCAGTTACTCAAATGTTACAACATTGAGTGTGTCAGCGAATAAATTTGAAAGAGGATATATAGAAACTAATTACATATTTCCAAAATATATTTTTCGCATTATAAAAAAAAACAGAACATGTCACAAACTAAAATGTTTATTTTTTTCTTTGATTTCTTCTTATATCAGAAATAGTATTCTAATGTCTACTACGTTTGGATTTTAGAGCAAGTTTAGAGCATGGAAGTTTTTCTCTTGTCAGCAATTGTAATTACTTTTTTCACAATTAGGGTGTTGAACACTTCATTCGTCTAAAACTAAGACACAAGCGGAAAACTTTTCGTCTCAATCTAGTTTATATGGAGTCAATTAAATTTATTTTTCAAGTGAATTTTCATGAAAAAACTTGCAACCTTTTTTCCCATCCACTGTTGAATGTTTCTCCGTTAAAGGAACAAAAGATAATGCGACTCTGACTTTGTTCATTTACGTTTTTGGTCGACGAACGAGAAGAAAAATTGAATTGAAATTATGTTTAGAATACCTCAATAATACTGAAATTTCAGTTTCTGCTAGATTGTCAGTTGGGCTTTTATGATTTTGAACGCTAACATTATTTTTAAGAAAAAAAAATTGTTCGTTCATTTCATCTGCTTATTTTTACTTGTAATAACAACACTTTTCCTATGTAGTGGACTATTATAAGAAAAGTAACATGCATAAACAAAATCTGTCACGTCACAGATTTAAAAATCTTCCCACCTTTCATTTTCCATCTCGGGTTGCCCCCACATTTCTACGTCTCTACGTAAATGTCAAATTATTAGTATAAACCAAGGCGCCTCTATATATACCAGGTGAAACAATCATATGAAATGCACTTTCAGCCATATTGGAATTGCTGTCGGTATTGTTTACAAACAGCTGCCGGCGGCTCTATACAAACTGCTACGACGCTTATTCAAACGATACCTACTATGTTCGGCTTTCGCGAATTTATGTGAGAAAGAAGGGATGATTTTGTTGAATTTCATTCTCATCTAGTTCATCCACTACTCTCGCATGTGAAAATGCGAAAATGGTGTATCATAGCAATAACAAAACAAACAACCCCCGCTCCACAAACCGTAATCCCCTTCTTAATGAAGTGATGATGTTGCTTCACCTGTTATACATTTATATAAACACCTTGGTATAAACAAACAGATAAAAGTGTAGAAACACGTTTTTCATAGAATAAATTCTTTTCGAAGTAAATCGCGAATTTCTCATATTCATTTCCTCCTGGCCTATCCGAAACCACTTCAGGTTATGGGCCCAGGTCGCGCTGTGTCAGAAAAGTAGTCGGAAGTGCCGTTTTTGCGTTTTCGGAATGGATGAGGAAATATTCGATCGTGTGTTGTTGCCATTGTTCGATGGCTCGAACTTCGCTGCCTGGATGCAGATACTCTTGGAAAAGCAAGAGCTCGTAGAGTGTGTCGAGACGTATGCCGAGGCGGTGGAGGAGCTGATTGTGAAGAAGGGCGACTCGAATGAGGAGAAAACTGCGAAGGCTAGGAAACTGGAAAAGCGCATTAAGAAATATCGCAGGTGCAAATCGCTGTTGGTTTCTAGGATCCACGACATGGAGCTCGAATATATCCAGGGGAAGAAGTTTCCTAAGGACATCTAGGGTGCTTTACACCGCGTATTCGAGCGCCACAGCATCGCGAGCAGGATGCATTTGAAGCGGGAGATGCTGCAACTGCGATTCGAAAAGGGAAGCATTCTTCTTCTTCAATGGCACTAACGTTCCTAGAGGAACTTCGCCGTCTCAGCGTAGTATTACTTGCGTCATTTTTTATTAGTACTTAGTTGAGATTTCTATGCCAAATAACACGCCTTGAATGCATTCTGAATGGCAAGCTCTAGAATACGCGTGATCACAGTGCAAGTCGGAGGAAATGTCTTTGACGAAAAATTCCCCCAACCAGAACGGGAATCGAACCCGAACACCCGGCATGTTAGTTATGACGCTAACCACTCGGCCACGGGAGCACAGGGAAGCATACAGCAACATTTTCTTCGTTTCGATAAGCTAGTACGTGAGAATCGTTCGGCGCGTGCAGATCTGGACAATCTGGACGTAGTTTGCCATCTTCTACTGACGTTTGGCACTGCGTACGACGGAGTAGTGACGGCGCTCGAAACGATGCCGGAAGAAAACCTGATACTCGAATTCGTCAAATGTCGCTTGCTAGATGAGAAAACGAAGCGGCAAGGTATGGAATTGTCACCTTCGCTGAGCGGAGAAGCCGTATTCAGCGGAACGAAGCAGTTGAAGAAGAAAAAGTTGATCTGTTTTCACTGCAAGAAGGATGGTCACAAGCAAGCTGATTGTCCGGATAGGAAGAAGCAGAAGGATTCGAAGGGACACCCGAAGTCGAAGACAAATGTAGCCGAGGCGAATGAAGGAAATAGAGTTTGTTTCGTCGATGTCTGCGGCGACTTGGTTCTGCCGTACTCGATGGTACATTGATTCCGGCGCGACGGATCATCTCGTACGGGGCAAGGCATTGTTCAGCGAGCTGCATCGATTGAATAAGCCAATTGAGATTGCAGTGGCGAAGGACGGGGAGACAATTGTGGCGAAACACGCCGGTAATGTGAACATTATATCGGTGGTGAACGATGAAAATATCAGTTTACAATCGAAGGCGCTCTCTTTGTTCCCAAATTGAGGTGTAACCTATTTTCCGTAAAGAAGGTGGAGAAGGTTGGAATGCGTGTTGTGTTCAAGTCTAGAAAAGCGAAAGTGTACCACAGTTCCGAAATCGTCGCGAATGCGATTCGACGTGAGTAACTGTATGAACTGGACTTCAACTCGAACAAGAAAGTTAGTGATGCTTTATTGTCATGTGGTCGGTTCAGGAAGAACTCAGAGTTGTGGCGCCGACGTTTCGGCCACCTGAACGAGAACAGTCTGAAGCAATGGTGTCGGGAATAAACATGGACTCCACAAGTGACAATCGGGACGTTATTGTATGTGAATCGTGTGTCGTAAGTAAGCAAACGAGACAACCGTTCTCCACGCCTGTTGCCAAGCGATCGGCGCGTGTACTGGAGCTCGTGCACACGGACGTCTGTGGGCCTGTGACACCGGTTGGGCTGTTTGGAGTGAGGTATTTCTTCACCTTCACAGACGACTGGAGCCACTTCACGGCCGTCTACCTGATGTAGACCAAGGACCAGCTGGTGGAGTATTTCGAAGAGTACGAGGCCTGGGTCACAGCGAAGTTTGGTCAGAAAATCTCCCGCCTGAGATGCGATAACGAGACAGAATATAATAACAAGCGGTTCCTGAAATTCTGTCGTAGTAAGGGGTTCAAGTCGAATGGACCGTCCCGTACATTCCACAACAGAACGGACTGAGCGAGCGACTAAATCGGACGCTCGTCGAGAAGGTGAGAGCGATGTTGGAAGGCCAAACATTGACAAGCGGTTTCGGGAGCAGGCTGTGCTGACGACAGCCTATCTCACAAATCGTAGTCCTACGAACGCAATAGATACGAAGCAAACTCCGTTTGAGCGTTGGGAATCCCGGAAGTCGAATGTATCCAATGTACGAGTGTTTAAAGTCTTTAAAGTCTTCGTTCATGTCCCGGATGAATTGAAACGGAAGCTGGATCTGGAAACTTGGAGCGGCATCTTTTTGGGGTACAGCAACAACGGATACAGAGTATGAAACCCGGCGAAGCAGCAGATCGTGGTAGCGCATGACGTGGTTTTTGTTGAAGGCAAAGATTCGTCGAAAGTTGGTAGGCCGGATCGATTTGTTTGAGTTTCTGAAACCAAAGAAGAAGTTGCGGATGGTGACGGTGAACTCGAGGTTGCGGTAGAAGAGACATCTGACAGCGAGTTCAAGAGCTTCGTAGAGGATGAAAGACCCGCAGGGCAAGAAAACGATGCTGAAGAAGCTGAAGGCGGCAGTGCTGAAGATGCCGAAGAGGACGAGCTGAATTCGCTCAAGCGGAATAACACCTGGACGCTTGTGCAGAAACCGAAAGGTCGATCGGTGATCTCGTCGAAGTGGGTTTTCCGTGTATCGAGTCGGATATAAAACAAGATAAACTATACACAAGTGTATACATTTCGTATTGCACCTACACTACTATTTTCCAATATACTACATAGACTGAAAAGTCCTGGGATTTTTAATGAAAACAAATCGTTTTTTAGGAAAAGTTGTATTTATTACTCAACACAGTTTGCTTCGAGGGCAATACACTTGGTATAGCGAGTTTCCAACATTTCGATTCCCTTTCTGTAGTACGAAACGTCTAAGTCTTCGAAATATGCCTCAGTGTCACTCTGCGGACTGCCTATTGGACTCAGGAATGTGGTAATGGATCCACGTTTCATCCATTGTTACAGAACGTCGAAAGAAGTCCACTTGATTACGCTTCAACAACGCCAAACCGGATGTTGGGGTAGCCAAACCCATCATGAGGTAGGTTTCTAATGTCCAAAATATCGTGTAAAATGTATTCCACTCGTTCTTTTGAAATCCCTACGGCCTCAGCTAACTCACGTAACTTCACTTTACGACCGTTCAAAACGATGCACTTGTTTCATGACTTCTGGATTCGTAGCCACTTTTAGCCTTCCAGAGCGAAGTGCATCTGCGGTGCTTGTACGGCCCAAATAAATTTACCAAACCACCGATAAACTGTTGTTCTCGAAGGAGCAGAAGTGGAATAACATTTGGTCAACCACTGCATTTATTGTTGTTTTCTCACCGAAAAATAATGTTTGATCAAAATACAATATTCCTCTTTTTTCAGTTTATATACCAATGATTAGGTAGGTAGGTCACTTAAATAACTGTAGTTTGGAAACAAATAAACGAAACGTCAAAACATAAGCTAGTGACAGATAAATCTCTCGAAATGAATCTTGTTAATTTTAGTGGTGCCATCTGTCTTAAGAAATCTCAACTAAGTATTAATAAATGACGCTAGTTAATGCATACATTGAGACGGCAAAAGTTCCACGGGGAACGTTAACGCCATTCAAGAAGAAGAAGATCTGTTGAAAAATCCCGGGACTCAACTCATGTAGTATTTGTTCAGTATTTGTTCAATCAATTGTATCTAAAACCACCCCTTTATTAAGAGATGAACTGCTTCGTGAACTTTCTTGAAACCTTCTGCGGTGCATCAACATATTTGTTAATCATGCCTCAAATTCAACGCCACTAATGTTTGGGGTTTAGAGGCGTTTAATTTAATTTTCAACAAACATACAAATTGGTCACACTATCAAAAATGCACAGTTTCAGTGACTGATTACTTTAAAGTAAATTGAATTATTCGATCCCACACAAAACAAAATTGAATCGTTTGTTTGAGAAACCCCATAAATGCCATTTTTGTCAAAATTGATTTTTTTGCAGTTTTTGAGTCCTTGAGGGTACCTACATCGACTATCAAAATTTCAAAAAAAGTTCTACGAACCACCTCAAATCGGGTTTGCATATATTCGTTCGTTTGAGAAACCACATAAGTCCACGTTTCCAAATATCACCATGGGCGGCACTGCGATAGATATACAATTCTATTCATTGTTTACCGATGTCGTAAGAAGCATGCGCAACTTAATCAAATCGGAATGTCATCTGATACGGATTGCGACCCGTACACGATCCCGAAATGTAAGTGTGGTGTTCGACGGACAGCGGAACACAAAGCGGAAGTTTTAAAAAGGGCAAAAATCATTCAAAAAAAGGAAAGGAATGGTTCGAATCTCTCCACTGCCTGACGTCTTTTTCGTGTTGGATATTCGTTCGACAGTCCTGGAGCAAAAATCGAATCGTTGTGCTTGCCCTGCCATACAATGCATGATTGGGTGCTTCGGAAAGGTATAGTTAGCCCTCAATTAAGAACTGTTGAAATCAGGGTTGCCAATAATATTTTTCAAAAAACAGGAAGTTTGCTCTTAAAAATAACTGAAAGAAAACTGGATCATGTGATATCGTTTTATTTTAAGAAGTTCTGCTTTGATTTATTGCTTATTCCAATGCTTGAGAAATATAATCTCTTTCGAAGCTTCATATAGTATTTATATGTAGTTCAGAAAATAGCAAAATAAACCATTCGAACAGATCAAAATAACGTTTCCCACCACTCGAACATTACTGTGAAACATTGTTTGAGGATCTGTTCTCCTAGAATCTCTACAAAATACGGTTTTATTTGGAAAAAACTTGAAGAATCTCCTACTTTTTGCTCGACAATGTGATTAATTGACGTACACGGTTTCTGGTTATAGATCACTGCTTAAAAACTTAGCTAATCTTCTGTTCTTTCCCTTCTCGAGTTTAGACATTTGTTTTTTTTGTGTTTGTGTTTTTTTACCATCTTCACTGCTTCACTGCTAAAAAAACTCCGCCGGCGAATGATGGATTCCTTTAGTAGCATATCCGAAAAAAAACTTGAATCTATTGAGAACCAGAGTAGAGGATCCAAGCCCCTAAGGAGAACGATTGTAAGTTATTATCTATGACATTTACCGGAAGAAAGATAACTCTCCGCCGTCGCGAATGGAGTTCTATAAAGTGTTTACGCTATGAAAAACAGAAGATATAGCCGAGACGATTGATTTCAGAGGAGTTCTCTGGGTTACCTTCTCAGGTTTCCCACGGTTAACTTTCCATCGTTGCCATTGTATTTCGATTCAAAAATATGCGATAAATAATATAATATATAGCCGGTCCAACTAATTGTACAGGTTTTCCTATTCAGTTTACTTTCCCCGCATGTTTGTATTTAATAATCTTTCCCGCATGTTGTTCGAAGATAGTCGGATTTCCATTTCGTCGAATGGTACCTATGTAAACGGATGTAAATGGAAGGATGATTACTCGGTTTTCATATTAATATCAAGTAAAGTAAATGGAACACAAACACAAATGGAACACCCTGATTGATTTTCTGAACTTTAGAATGATTTGGAGGACCTATAACAGCTGATGTTTATATTATATAAACTGAAAGCCAGCATATCACGTGGGCTCTATGAACTATTTTGGGTAAGTTATGAACATTGCACCAGTCGTGGTTGAAATAGTCGGTCAATTGGTCTCAGCTTATGAATGTTTTGGAGGACCTAGAACATATACTATTTATATAAACTCAAAGACATTGTAGCACGTTGTTGCTTGGGTAGACACCACACGCACTGCGCGCTAACCGTAGTATAAGCAGGAGAAAAATAACACTGAGAGCGTGTGAGACATGAACGATCGATCCAAGGTAAATACACATTGGATTGATCGAACTAAAAATATCAAAAAACAGAATCGGTTAAGAAATAGGAAGGGTGAGGGAGGGATAATTTTTATGTATCGTGAATTTATTTTACAAAAACTTGGTAAAATGAAGCAACCATAAAAAAAACTGGATAAAACTGGACAATATTTGAAAAAACTAGATGATTTCAGGATTTAACTGTTTGACTGGATCGAGGAAAAAAAACTGGAAGAATCCGGTTTAAACTGGAACATTGGCAACGCTGGTTGAAGTGCACAAAGAACACTATGCTGATTGATAGGCAATGTTCCGTAGTACTATGTACTTCTCATATATGTATTACGTAACGCAAAAAGTATTTTAAAATATCCTCGATCTCCCACCATATCGTATTTTTGTATTCCTTATGTGTTAATAATCAAACAAATAATACTTATCTAATCCCCCTTACTCCTCCCTCCCTTAATAACTTGAAAACAGCCTCATTCTTACTTGGTATGAGCATTATGAACATTAAAAGTACATAAAATTGAATTGAATCACTTCAAAACCACTGATTTCTGGTTTTTTTGAGAAACTCTCTAAGTCCACCAACTTCGAAGCGTTATATGTTGAGCCTAACCTGTTATATTGATGAAGTTGTGGTCCTAAATAATATGTTTTGGGTCTAATAATCAAACCTCATACCATAAAATTGGAGGGCCAGGTCAAAATTTTGAGAAAAACAGTATTTTGTCGTTTTCTCGCAAGTGCATCATCTACAGATGGATGAAAGCTGAGAAAAAATTTATTATATATAGTACAAACTTAGTATAATGACATAAATATGAAACGAAACTTGTAAGAATTATCTAGTATCATTTATAAATTTAGGGGAGGTGCGGGTAATATGGACAGGTATAGTTACACTAGTCAACTTGGCAAACTTCGTCCCGCCTAAAATTTATTTTTCGTTATCACATTCACGTTTTCTTCCTAAGCGCACGTTCATGGGTCCAATCGCAGAACTGTTCATTGATTGATCGTCTAATCTACCCTTTGAAATTACCTTTTATTTACTATAAAATTCCTAGTACTTCATTATATCAGATTATTTTCAGACACAATTCTCGTTCAAGATTTTTCAACCACTTGCAAATAACATGTTTCTCCGTTACGTGGAATGAATGTTTGATACATGAAATATGAGAAATACAGGGTTTTCCAACTTTAAATTCCGAAAGTAAATTGAAATATTAGGCTGTCAAAAAAGTTCTGCGGTATTTCCGCGAGGTGTCGTTGTAAGCGCGTAGTTCTAGTTGTATTCATTGTATCGAGTCATACTATAGCTTGTTGGAAAGGTATTTTTGCGCGCTATAATATAGCCCTTGACATTGTTTTATTTGGTTAAGTCGTTCGTGAGTTATAGTGTCGCAAATATGGAGCAAAATAAAGAGAAAATCCGACATATTTTACAGTACTACTATGACAAAGGCAAAAATGCATCTCAAGCTGCCAATAAAATTTGTGCAGTTTATGGACCCGATACAGTTTCCATTTCCACCGCACAACGATGGTTTCAATGTTTTCGTTCTGGTGTAGAGGTCGTCGAAGATGCGCCACGCTCCGGAAGGCCTGTCGTCGAAAATTGCGACAAAATCGCTGAATTAGCCGAGAAAGACCGGCATAGTAGCAGTTGTAGCATCGGTCAAGAGCTGGGGATAAGTCATCAAACCGTTATTAACCATTTGAAGAAGCTTGGATTCACAAAGAAGCTCGATGTATGGGTGCCACACACGTTGACGCAAAAAACATCTTTGACCGTATCGACGCATGTGAATCGCTGCTGAATCGCAACAAAATCGACCCGTTTCTGAAGCGGATGGTGACTGGCGATGAAAAGTGGGTCACTTACGACAACGCTGAAGCAGCTCAGACGGTGGCCAAGCCCTCATTAACGGCCAGGAAGGTTCTGCTGTGTGTTTTGTGGGATTGTCAAGGAATAATCTATTATGAGCTGCTTCCCTATGGCCAAACGCTCAATTCGGACCTGTACTGCCAACAACTGGGCCGCTTGAAGGTAGCACTCATGAAGAAGAGGCCATCTTTGATAAACAGAGGCCGCATTGTCTTCCATCAGGACAACGCCAGGCCACACACTTCTTTGGTGACACGCCAGAAGCTCCGGGAGCTCGGATGAGCCGCATCCGCCGTATAGTCCGGACCTTGCACCAAGTGACTACCACCTGTTTTTGTCCATGGCGAACGAGCTAGGTAGGTAGTCAGAAGTTAGCCACAAAAGAGGCCTGTGAAAATTGGCTATCCGAGTTTTTTGCCAATAAGGAAGCGAGCTTCTATAACAGGGGTATTATGAAGTTGGCATCTCGTTGGGAACAAGTCATCGAACAAAACGGCGCATATTTGACTTAAAACAGATGATTGTAACTAATTTTATGAACAAATGAAAATTCAAAAAAAAATAACGCATGATTTTTTGACAGCCTAATAAAACACACTTAGAATTCGAATTTCGATGAAACTTTTATTTCAAATTAAGGTTTGGTTAATGCCATTATGTGTGAAATACAACATCATTCAAATGTCCACCTAGGGCTTCCTCGCACACCTTGATCCGGAACAGGTAATTTTCGATGACTTTTCGGCACATATGGGACGGTATCTCGGTCATAACTTCACGAATGTTGTCTTTCAAATGTTCAAGAGTTTGCGGAGAGTTGGCATAGACACGGTCTTTCGCATAACCCAACAAAAAAAAGTCTAGCGGGTTCAAATCGCATGATCATGGTCACCACGCTCTAATTTTTGTACCAGTTGGACTTTATATGGATGTAGGTGCAAGTCCAAATGCAAAATTCGTCACAATAATGTGTTTGACAAGCCCAATTGCTGAGCACGCCGTGGAATCGAAACATTCGGGTCATCCTCCACACTGGCAGCAACAGCAGCAATATTTTCGGCCGAACGCACATTACGATGATGCACAGGTTTCACAATATCCGCTACGGATCCAGTTTGTTCGAATTTACGCACTACATTCGCGATTGTGTGCTCTGTAGGCCGTCCATGACGACCAAAATCCGTCCGTAATGCTCGAAAAACATTTGCCGGTTTTTCATCATTTTTATAGTATAATTTAACAAAATTAACACGTTGTGCGATGCTAAAACGATCCATATTGTAAAATGACAGACATTCAACTAACGATATGACGCTTTGGCTGACAGCTATGTCAAACGGTTGTCAGCACAGGGCCGTATACTTTCGGAAGCCCGAAATGGAAAACCCTGTATAATGAAGACAGCCCTAAATCGGACAATTCATTTCTCGAGTTTTGCTCTCATCAACACATTCGGAGATCCATTTTTATTTATATACGTGGGCGGTCCGATAAATACTTAGCCTCATGGCCCGATGGTGTTAGTGTCGCAAGAGAGATTGCTTATCGTGTAGTACATTCTCGTAAACTGCTACTGTCAAAATTTCAGCCGAATCGAACTCTTAGTTTTGTTTTGACCGTGTGTGGAAGCGGGCTTTCCGCGGATTTTAGAAAAATGGAAAAATGGCAATTCCGCTGTCGCCACGATCAAATTGGTCGAATTGCTACGAACTGCTGCCCCATCCACCGTATACTCCAGATTTGGCCCTTTGGCAGACTTTGCAGACCTCGTGAAAACGTATTTTTCAAATGAATTAAAAAAGTTGGAGCATCGCTAGGTCAAATGTATTGAGCTAAAAGGAGACAAAACTCAGGGCCCTCATTGACCATCTTTGTGTTGTTACAGAATGACTACGTCCACGCAACAATCATCAGCGATGGAGATCGATCCACGGTCGAAATAAGATCGATTCATCCATACAACTGCTCTGCTCTGCAAGACACATCGGGCTGCTGTTCTATATATAACTCAACAATGGTCAATCAACTGTCTTCGCTGTCCTGTCTAACTGGATAAAATGGGAAGAACAGAAGGAAAATTCTTACGCCTAAATGGCTACTGTGTAAATGTGTGCCATATTGCAATGGTATTAGAAGGGAATACTCTAACGCCAAAAAATGGCAACTGTTTATTTAATTATAATGATACTACATCCCATTGAGAGATTAGATCTTCTTCACAATTTTTTGCCAATAGTCCCGATCCATGGCTGCAGTTCTCCAACTCCCGGCTGCACCGATTCTTGCCAAGTCCTGCTCCACCTGGTCCAACCACCTTGCTCCTCTCCTTCTTGTTCCTACCGGATTCGATGCGAACACCATCTTTGCAGGGCTGCTGTCCGGCAATCTTGCAACATGCCCTGCCCATCGCACTCGTCCAGCCTTGGCGACTTTCTGAATGCTGGGTTCGCCGTAGAGTTGCGCCAGTTCGTGGTTCATTCTCCTTCTCCATACTCCGCTTTCCTGTACACCACCGTATATTGTTCTGAGCACTCGGCGTTCGAAAACTCCAAGCGCTTGTGAGTCCTCTTCAAGCATCGTCCATGCTTCGTGCCCATAGAGAACAACCGGTCGAATTAGGGATTTGTACAAGGTACACTTCGTACGGGGTCGGAGTTTGTTGGACCTCAAGGATTTGCGGAGCCCATAGTAGGCACGACTTCCATTGACAATGCGTCTTCGAATTTCACGGCTGTTGTTGTTGTCAGTTGTTATCAACGAGCCAAGGTAGACAAATTCCTCTACCACCTCGAGCTCGTCGCCGTCGATCACAACACTACTACCAAGAAGAACTCTGTTGCGATCAGTCCCTCCAGCTAGCATGTATTTAGTCTTAGACGCATTGATCCCAAGCCCAATCAGTCCTGCTTCGTGTTTCAGTCGGGTATACAAGTCGGCTACCGTCGCATGTGTTCTTCCGATTATGTCCACATGTTGAAGCCCGCTCTCCGCATAACACCTTCCAGCGCCACGTTGAAGAGCAGACAGGAGATTCCATCGCCTTGTCGAAGTCCCCTGTGAGTCTCAAATGATTCCGACAGCTCACCTGAGATCCGCACACTGCACCGCACACCGTTCATCGTTGCCTGAATCAGTCTTGTCAGCTTTCGGAGAAAGCCGTTGTCGTCCATGATCCTCCATAGCTGTCGTCGGTCGATTGTATCATATGCGGCCTTGAAGTCGACGAAGATGTGGTGTGTAGGGACTCGCGGCACTTTTGGAGGATCTGCCGCAGTGTAAAAATCAGGTCCGTCGTCGAGCAACCGGGCATGAATCCGGCCTGATAACTTCCCACAAATCTACTTACTATTGGCGATAGGCGGCGGAAGAGGATCTGAGATAAAATTTTGTAGGCACCATTCAGGATTGTGTTGGCACGATAGTTCCCACAATCCAACTTGTCGCCTTTTTTATAGATGGGGCAGATTACCTCCTCCGGTAGCTGTTATGTGTCCCAGATCCTGACTATCAACCGGTGCATACACAACAAGTTTTCTCGGACCTCCCTTGAAGAGCTGCGCTACGAGGCCATCCTTACCAGCTGCTTTGTGGTTCTTGAGCTGATTAATGGCCTCCTTAACTTCACCCATCGTCGGGGGTGGTACGTCGTCGTTGTTCATTGCACCGGTGTAGTCCTCCTCAACGCCGTCTAGGTCTCCTGTCTGCGCGCTGTTCAGGTGTTCATCGTAGTGCTGCCTCCACCTTTCGATCACCTCGCGTTCGTTCGTCAAGATGCCCCCTTCCTTGTTTCTGCACATTTCGGCCCGCGGCACAAAGCCTTTGTGCGAGGCGTTTAGTTTCTTGAAGAACTTCCGCGATTCTCGAGAACGATAAAGCTGCTCCATCTCCTCACACTCTTTCTCTTCCAGGCGGCGCTTTTTTTCCCGAAAGAGATGTGTTTGCTGCCTTCGTTTCAGTCTGTATCGTTCCACGTTTTGTCGAGTCGCTCGTTGCAGCATGGCTGCGCGTGCTGCATCCTTCTCGTTCAGGAGCGCTCGGCACTCGTCGTCAAACCATTCGTTCCGTTGTCCTCGTTGTTCATACCCGATGACGATCTCTGCTGTGCTGCTAATTGCTGATTTAAAGGAGCTCCAGCATTCTTTCATTGATCGGCCACCAACCAATCACCCGTTTTTGCATCTCCCCCATCACGATGAAAGCTGTACCCAGCTCGTGTGTGTTGCCGCAGCTCTGATAGATGGTATATCCACCATGGAACGATCGCACCATCGAACCTTTCCAGCACACCTCCTGCAGCGCTACGATGTTGAAATTGCGGGCTCTCAATATTTCCGAAAGAATTCGGGTACTCGCAAGAAAATTGAGAGACTTGCAGTTCCATGTTCCGAATTTTCAATCTCTAGTCCGTGTTCTTTGCGTGGGTCTAGTCCGATTGTCCTGTCTCGAATTTCTTTGTGAATTTTCCTGTGCGTTTTATTTTTACGGATCGCTTGCAAGGCCTGCACCAACCCCCTGTCTCGCCGAAGGACCGTCGTGCACAGCTCCCCGCTGGCACGAAGACAGTGATCAGCCGCCCCTAACATGGGGATCAGATGCTGTTTTGAGCCGCACCTCCATGGTGAACAGACGCTCGGATAGGCCCCCTTCCCTGTCAGCATACGACCAAGATCCCACCGGGGTTGGTTACCCGATCTTCACTATGGTTACTCGTACCCCAGCCGGCACCACGGGGAGGTAGGGAAAGGAGTTACTGGACAGGAAGCTAAGGACCACGAATGGGGTCTATTTTATGCCTGCAGGTACGCGAAGTACCGATGGTACGCTTAGTCCAGTCATTTACCAACCTAATGGTAATGGCAACTGTGTAATGTGTTAATTATAGATATGATAAACATGTGACATGTACACGATTAAAATTCGGCTCTGTTACAGCTAAAATGCTAATGGGCCTAAAATAAACAAAAGGGATGAAAAAAAAAATACTTTCAAACATTCACGTTTTCTTACTAAGCGCAAGTTCATGAGTCCAATCGCAGAACTGTTTATTGATTGATCTTCTAATCGACCCCGTTGAATTTATCTTTTACTATAAAATTCCTAGTACTTCTACCAAAACTCATCATTATAATATCAGATTATTTTCAGACACAATTCTCGTTCAAGATTTTTCAACCACTTGCAAATAACATGTTTCTCCGTTACATGGAATAAATGTTTGATACAGAAAATATGATAGAATAAAGACAGCCCCCTCCCCTCTTCTATACTGTCTGTGTCTATTCACCATAGAAACGTTTCGTGCCTCCTAAAATCTTCACTTGCCAAATTTGGCCCCATTTGCTTGATTAGTTTTCGAGTTATGCAGAAATTTGTTTCTCATTTGTATGACAGCTCACCCTAAAATAGGGAGGAGGAGTATCTAACCACCATAGAATCATTTATTGCACCCTAAAACCTCCACATACCAAATTTGGGTCCGTTTGCTTGAGTCGAGTAATACAGAAATTTGTGTTTCATTTGTATGGCAGCCCTCCAAGAGAGGGAGGAGGAGTATCTAACCACCATAGAACCATTTATTGCACCTTAAAACCTCCATATGCCTAATTTGGTTTCATTTGCTTGATTTATTCTCGAGATTAAAAATTTGGTAGATTACTTCGAAAAACAGTATATTGAATTGTAACAAACTTTATTTAAATTTTGGCGAACATGTGTTTACAAAGATACAATTGAAGTTCTTCTTAACATGTCCGTCTTACCCTCACTTCCTTTCTACACCCAACATCCTAAATCATTAAATCGCCTAATCTCTTCGGCAAAACGACGATCACAGTAACATAAATTTACTCCATAAAGTCGATAATTGGAAATGTCAGTGCCTCTCATAGCATAGTTACAGCGAGGACATGTCAACTCAAGCTTACATTGAATTATAATTTTTATCCAGTAGTTTTTTTTTCTCTATTTTAGTGACTTTCAGCACATTTTGGCTGGTTCCTCACTTTTTCTTCAATTTTTGGAAGAATGTCGGGAGTGAGAATTGAACTCGTGACGTGAGAGGTATGGATGTTACGCCAGATCACCTCCACATTGCCAGTAGGTTGCCATTGAATTATTTCCTCACCATCATAAACGATCTTAGCTATATTGGGTAAATGTTAACCATAAACGATATATTAATGTGAATACCACGGTTCTCGAGCAACGCTCACATCTATCGTTACACCATCGTAAATTCACACCAATGAAAAAGATGAAGTCAGGAGATCGAACCTATAATAATTAATTGTGCGATTTGCATGCGTTGCTCTTTCTGTTCAAACCAAGTACGGAAGGTCTAGACATTTATAAATAGAACGTATCGGAATGTCTATCGGATTCTTATGAAATAATAATAAGTAATTATCTCTAATGTGAGCGACGCATGTGTGCAGTGACAATTCTATGTTACCACTGAACGGAACTAAAATCGATTCAAATTGATCGAAAATGAAAAAATATAATTTGCGAGAATTGACTAATGAAAATAACAGTGATTTATGTGGTTTCACAAATTAAACTGCAAAAATTTAACATAATTTATTGTTCTCAAAAAGTGTTTGTTGTGATTACACTTTTGTCGAGTCTATCTTTTCTGAAATGGCATTAAGATTTCTCATATTCTCAACATTGTATTATTTGGGTGATTTTCGTTAATTTATCATTTTAGAAAATATTCAAGAAGAAATGTTTTCTAACTAGTCAATAGATGATACACTCATAAATTGAATTACTCTTTTTAAACAAATGAATAAAGTTCTTTGTTTCTGATTATTTTCTACCTAAAATCATCCAAAACTGATGAAAATATTCGAATCGTTAAATTCAATTAAATGATGCTAACTAATGCTATGGGGATTTCGAGAGAAAAGTGAACTCTGTGCAAAACGTTCGAATGGTGATCGTAAACAAATTATTAATTATCATTTTCCTCATTTCCTTTTCCTTGTGCCGAATCATGAAAAAACTGGTTTTCAAAACTATTCTAAACACGATTTTGAGATATCTCGTTGCACAGAAAACAAGTTTAATTTTTTTTAAATTGACTAGTAATTAGATTATTAGGTGAAATGCATAATGTGCTTCGAATATGATGTAATTGTAGGATACACATTTCGTTGACACCATAAATTATTTCAACGATTTAACCTGACCATGCACCCTTGTCACAATATGATTTGCCCCATGAGGTACTAAATCGTGCGACTAAGTAGTCTAAACTGCCATTATGTGTTGATGATCAATGAGTTCAGGTGTAATCAGTACCAATTTGCACTTTCAATACGCTGACGGATTGATGCATTTGACCGCAGCATTTATGATTAATTGCATTCGCACGGAAGCAGAAGATATGTACGGGATCGATTTATTTTGTAGTAATAAAACAAACAAAATATCACTGATAATTGTGAACCATTAATAATCAGTCTTCGCAATGACTATCTGTGTGAGAATGCTTCAGTGTGGCTTCGTAGGTGGAAGCAATAAGTTTTGCCGTTCATTAAGAATTCATATTTAACCCACACCTTCCTTGTCACAACTGCTCATATATAATTTCGAGCTGACATTCTTCGTCCTCCTGAGAACGTTGCTATTTGCTCAGTAACTCCCCCTGTTGGTTGCAACCTATTGGTCCGGGTACCATTTTGCTAAAATATCACTATCGCTGACTGCTTCAGCCAATCTGAAAGCCATTGATAAATACTAATCACGCTGCTTAGTGTAAGCTTGGTTAAGAAGACGCACTACAATCAGTATATAAAGCCTACCAATTAGCTTAATTTGCATGCAGTGTCGAATTGCAATCTCAGTAGTGAACAAGCATTTTAAGTGAACACTTTAAACAAATTTAACATCAAAATGTTCAAATTGGTAATGTTGCAATCTTCCATTAAACATGATTTAGCAGATTTTTAAGCGTTTCGTTGCTTATAGGTACTCATCTCTGTTTTGGTGGCTATTGTTTATTGCGCACCAGCTGATAAACCAGGCCAGGTAGTGTAGTAATCTTGTTTATTCAATAATTGGTATATTAATACTAAGTACACAATTTCACTCCCTCATCCATTTATTATACTATCAGGAAAGGAACGATCGTCTGGATCAATCAGAAACTACTTGGAACTCTGCATGGGCTAACCCGGCGGCTCCTGGTACGTGGCAAAATCCCAATGCGTGGGGCGCTAATAACTGGAACCGATGGAATAACCCAGCCGCCGATCCACGCTGGAACCGTTGGGGAGCCGAGCCATGGAACCGTGGATCTTGGGGATCTGGCACTACTGGATGGAACCAATGGAATCGTGCAGGAAATTGGCCTGCTTCGGCCAACGCAGCTAACCGGAATGCTTGGTAAATGGTGAAATACGTTACTCAAATCGCCATCAGTGAGTGCAAAAAGGCTATGATATTTTTGTGTACAATGTAATCGTATATAATAAAACCGTATCTATGAAAGATTCTTGTTTCATTCTCAAAGAAAAAACTGTTGTTGGCGGATCCATTTAAAATCGGCACTTTGTCTAAACTACACGGATCGTTGGTGTAAGAGTATCAGGGTGCATTCTATTGACGACAGATTTTATCTGATAGAACCACATTGGGCTGGATTCGCTGCTCGTCTCTATGAAATATGTAAAAACATGCATGTTGCATGTGTGCAACAACATTTCACGTGCATTTATTGAATATTTTACACATGACGTTGCTCCTGTTGATATTTCGATCATCGGAATTCAATCGTTGGTTCCAATTTTCATTTTATTTTATACCTAAATCCCTTTTTCTTCTTTTTAAGTAGCATAACATTCCTAGAGGAACTTCGATTTCTCAACGTAGTATTAAGGGGTGGAAAGGTAAAAATTTGGTCACCATAAATCTGACGTATTCCTTTTACGTGTGCGCTTAAATGACCTGAACACACTCTGTCCAACTTCTATAAGACCACCTTGAATATATTTTGTTGTAACACAAACAATTAGAGTTTCAGTAAGATATTTTCATACATTGTTGAATGTTTCAAATAAAGTATATTGAACGTCAATTTAGTTCAAAAGTGTCGTTTGTTTATTTATTGGGATTAAATAAGATAATTTCAGCTGTCCAGTTTTTATAAGATCATTTCAAAATTCATAAGTATCATCAATGAAAAATTCAAAACAATCGGCAGATCGACATGTCAATAATCGGTAACTTTGCAATTTCGGTTAAAAATACTGTGTTGGCATACTATTTAACAAATTCAACAGAACGGATTTCTCGATATTTTCCCATGTCTCTGAAACTGCGGTCTTGAGTTCATCAACCGTGGTGTATTGCTTTCCCTCAGCGTAGATCCTACGTACTAAGATCCCCCAAAGATTTTTAACAGGATTCAAGTCTGGAGAGCGAGCCGGTCAGTTTAATAAGTCGATGTTTTGTTCCTTAATCCATTGCTTAGTTTCCTCGCTGGTATCAACAGCGACATTGTCTTGATGGAATGGGAATTTTTTGCGACGATATCTACGCAAAAATGTATTTGAATTTGATTTTGAAGTATGTGAAATCTATCTTGAGTTTTCCAGTTGCACAGAATCCCGCCCAAACCATGCACAAAACTCCAGAAGACATTGAATCAATTGTAATCGATCAGAAAATAAAAGCCATCATTGAAGACGCACGCATCGTTTTTTTACGCTCTTCTAGGAAAGATTTCCAGAAGAAAAGTCGGAAAAGTTACCAAATTGTATCGCGTAAATTGAAGAGAAAGTGTCCTCCAAGTCGCCGTGAGCGAATAACTACTCCATTTTAGGTTTGTGAATAACAGAGTGTATGCTTCATTTTATAAGTGTGTGCTTGTAGTATGGTTTCTCTAAATTGATTTTGAATCAGTTCACAAAATGACAAAGCAAGAGAAGCATTGTTTGAGAATTTTGTTCGCACAACGTGAGAATCTAAGCTTTTTACACACGAAATTGGCAAAATCGCATTGACAAGCTTCTGAGATAAGAGTTTTACAACAATTGACATCTTCAAGATCATGTAGCTCTCGTAGGGCATTCCTTGAGGTAGATCTGCCCGTTTACAGTCTTTTTAGTCACGAACAGCACACTCCGTTTGTCATATGAGTAGATCACTTGCCAAATCATGTGTTCCTTGGCAAACTTGGCAAAGTTTCTGCGTCCTTACTTTCTCCGGAACGTCAAACTTCTGCTGGGCGGTGAAGAACAGTAGCTCCGGAAGCTGCTGGAAGTCCGCCTTGACGTAAGTCCATCATCCATGATGAGACAATGAGGCTTCGTGAGCATCTGATTGTACAGTTTCCGGACCCGTGACTTTCCTACCGTATTTTTGCGTTCGTCGCGATTTGGAGCCTTGTGTACATTGTACGTATGCAGTCCTTCCCGGTCTTTGGCTCTCTGAACGAAAGACTTGGACAGATTCAACCTTTTGGCCACATCCCTGACCGAAGCATTGGGATTTCGCTTAAACGCTTTCACAGCACGCTTGTGAACATTCATTCACACCGCATGTCTCCTTCCGTTTAATGCTCAAAGTTTTGTATTAACGTTTAATCACACGACTTACCGTTGACTGCACAAATCCGAGTTGTTTTCCGAAGTCCCGATGAGAGAGTTGGGGATTTTCCAGTAGCTTGCGCAAAATCAATTCGCGACATTGCTTTTTGGGTGACGCCATTTTTTCCAATTTTCAAAAATCTGACGACAACGATAAAAATACAGTGTAGACAATACACTCTGAATTATTTCTATCCAAATTTTCAAGAGAAATTACCCAATGGGTAATTTTCTACAGAGTTTTTTTTCCGTGATCTAATTTGATGTGGGACACTCTTTAAGCTACTGCGTGTTTTTTTTTTCATTAGGCTACCTGAGAATCCAAAACATCTTAACTTTGAAAAATTATAACTCTAAAACGGAAAAAATGCCTTTCTGGTCTTTAGATATGTTATGTAAAAAGCCCTCAACTTCCAAAAAATATAAAAAATAGAGCGCATTCCCGAGATCATGTAGACCATGAAAAACAAATATAATAAATAATTATGACAACCAAATAAATTTTTTTCGCTAGTGTAACAGTTTCTTTTAAAGAACACTAGCTCATTCAAATTGAAGTTCCGATCATCTAAATCAGTCTCGCAGCTCAAAAGTTATGACAAACTTTTTCACCCTAAAATGCAAA
This sequence comes from Toxorhynchites rutilus septentrionalis, assembly GCF_029784135.1. Lineage (NCBI taxonomy): Eukaryota > Metazoa > Arthropoda > Insecta > Diptera > Culicidae > Toxorhynchites > Toxorhynchites rutilus. The sequence continues at coordinate 192,213,142 of NC_073745.1, read as the reverse complement.
TGGACACCCTAATAAGAAAATAAAAAATATGGGTCTAACATTTTGCGATAAGGAGAAAAACTACCACTTTTCACACGAAAATCACGAATCGGTTTGGCATGTAGGGTAACACGGGGTGAGTTGGACATACGGGGTGATTTGGCCCCTTTATCTCAAAAAGTACGGCTTAACTTGGATTTTTTATAATGTTATTTTCTTTTATTATTGAACCGTATGTAACTAACGTAAGAAAACTTTGGTAAAATTCTACAAGTGGAAGGAAACGGTAGCATGAACACAACAAGCGCTTTGATTGTCAAAAAATGTGAGTTTTCCGATCGTGGTTTTAAGGTTTTTCCCGCTGATTGAACAAACTTTCCTACAGAAAAGGAACAATTTGATGTAGCGACACTGTAAGTTTGATAACAATAAATGAAATTAATTGCATTTTAATTTTTGCATGTTGTGTGGGGTGACATGGGCACGTTTCTGTGGGGTGAATTGGTCCAACAGGTTTGAGACTTTTCATTGATCTAATTGATTCCAGATGTCACGGAATTACAAAAAGAGGATGGGCAGACAACGTTGGAAGAAAGAGGAGCTTGAAAGAGCAACTCAGGCCATCTAGAACGGATTTTCTTTGACCAACAACGTAAGTGTTTGAAAATGCTCGAACAACAGTGAAAAGATTCATGCAGAATTCGAGATGGTGTCAATCCAATTTTTCTGGTCTGGAATCTGGACGAGACACCTGGTATCGATCCCAGAAAACTGTTACTGATTGTTAAATTATCCCAGAATACTTTACATAAACAAAAGTATGTTTTTTTTTCTACGAAACACACAGTGGGCCAAATCACCCCGCATCAAATTTTAATGTCCAAAAATCATCTCTTTTATTTTATGATATATTTGGGAGTTTGAAGCTTGATATAATGTTCAAACATTATTGGTTGAGAGAAAACAAGTGTAGCTCAGTATACAATGTGAAATTTTTGATTCAGACCGTATTGGTTTGGAAATATTAGGCGATTTGCTTAGGTGGTCCAAATTCCCCCCTTTTCCCCTAATGGCTGAAACATAATATGTACCAATGTGTAACATGCGTTACGTCCCATAGAGCTGAGGCTTATTGTTTACGCCTGAAAGGCGATAGACTACCACGACAAGTAATTGTAACAGATTCAATATTATTATTCGTGATGACAGAGGAATAGTGTCGCCGTTTGGTGGCCATAATTTGGGTTCCAAACCCGTTAGTATGATCCCTATCAGATAAGAAGACACGAATCCACTTATAATACAGTAGAACCCCGATCATCTGCGAAATTGTCTGGCCAGGTCATCGCGGATAACGACTAAAAATGAGGTGTGCACACGAAATAAAGATATCTCAGCATGAAAACTGTTTCTTTATTTTTATAGAGACTTTGCCTGATGTGGCATTTGCCTCTAACTATGTTTTACCGATACAGAAATCACTGAACTATCTATCTGTAAGGTCGTGTGCACCAGTGGTCAGATAATATGAAAACCATGACCAAAACGAAAGAGCAAGCGCTTACGTCTCACTGACAAACTTTGGGAAGCTCTATAGAATTACTATGGAACTGGCTTTCGCGGATAATCGAGGTTCCACTGTATAAAGTTGTCTTCAAAAATAATTTTCGTACAAGATTAGCCTGACGGGGCCGGGAGTCCAATACTTTGACAATGTTTGTCTTAACATAGTTGTAAGACAAAAATTGTCAAAATATTGGACTCCCGGCCCCGTCAGGCTAACGCCACATGTGCCTTAATAAAATATATATTTTGGAAAAAAAAAGATTTTTTCGCACCTTAAAAAAAAGTTGAAGCAAAGTAGAATACTAATTTGGTCATTCATTTAATTTTAAAAATATGTTCATTCCGCCTGGAAATCAATCATTTGTTGACGCTCCCCTAAACTAGTAAACGAAGCTCAATGCCGTCAACGCGGATACAGGGAAAATTCCATCACTTGGGGTATGTGGGGGCAAGATGGACCATGGAGGGATTTAATAAAAATCCGATTGATTCGTATAGTCCGTTGTGAATGTAATGTAATTTTTACGGATCCGATATAAGGCATGTTTAGTGGTACAATTATAAAAGTAAAATTGGTTTATACTGGTTATAGAATTCATTTTTGGTTATATCATGGTATGTAAATTATCATCAAAGCGATATTAGGCATGTACCGAAAATTTGTCATAGGAAAATTTAAATTAAGATACACCGGGATAAGTTGAAACGGTTTTTACTTGAAAGTTGAAAGTTATCTTTGAAAAAACTTAAATATCTAAATTTAATTCTGGCAGATGACTTTCGATAAAAAAAAATGAGAAACACACTGCACAATGGCCCAGGAAGTTCATTTAAGTGGAAATTAGCATTCAGAGCTCGACAGTTTTTCTCTAGACAAAAACTGTTTTCGACAAAGTTGTTACATATGATAAAGCGCTTATTTTGATGTTGTCAAAAATAGAGTTATCAAAATTTTCGATGAAATAAAAATCTAACTTTCTTATCTTTTTAGATAGAGGTGGATATGGTTCGACAATGTTTTAGCCTCAGTTATTTTAAGCAAATGTGTAGAACAAAGTTTTTTTCTATCTCTTGAAATAACCTATATAGTTCGCTTTTTTTCTAAGTTGCGTTAGGGTCATCATGAAAAAAATGGTTTTTATGATCTAACTTTTGTATTGAAAATTTTACATGCAAACTGTCTGCAGAAGACTTTTAGAGCTTACTAAGACAAACATTTTGCGATGCAGAACTTGTCAATATCTCAATTCTGCTCAAAGTTAATGATATTTCTTCCCAAAAAATATGCTCTCTTCATTCGCTTGTCATTCTTTTTGGGGCAAACATGAAAAATGTTTGTTGATGGCATTTGAAAGAGCATACTCGAAACTATATAATGTGGCATTTCCAAAACTATGTTATTTTTTGTATTTGAGTAAACTAAAATTGAAATAATGAGTTTTTGGGCGAAAAAGATAATAACTTTAAGTAGGATTAAGATATTGACAAGTTCTGCATCGAAAAATATAAGCTCTAAAAGTCGTTACACTACAATTTCGCTGTAAGATTTGAAATATAAAAGTAAAAGCAAAAAATGTGTTCTTTCAAGGTCACCCTAACGAAACTTAGAATAAAAGCGCTATATTGGATATTTCAAGAGATACAATAAAACTTTGTTCTACAGAGCTGCTTAAAATAATGGAGGCTACAAAATGGTCGAACTATATTTGCCTCTATCCATAAAGACAAGAAAGTTAGATTTTTTATTTAATCGAAAATTTTAGTCACTCTATTTTTGATGACATAAAAATGAGGGCCCTATTTTTGATGACATAAAAAAGAGAGACCTATTTTTGGTCCTATCATATGTTACAACTTTGTCGAAGACAGTTTTTGTCTAGAGAAAGTTGTTTTCTATCTATGTTGCGTTAGAGTCACCATGAAAAAACGGGTTTTTTTGCTCTAGCTTTTATGTTTCAACCTCTACATAAAAATTGTCTTGGGACGACTTTTGGAGCTTATTGTGACCAACATTTAGCGATGCAGAACTTATCAATATCTTAATACTACTCAAAGTTATTGATGGATTTTCACCCAAAAACTCATGATTTCAATTTTAGTTTACTCAAATACAAAAAATAACATAATTTTGGAAATCCCACATTATGTAGAGTCAAGTATACTCTTTCAAATGCCGTCAACGAACATTTTTTTATGTTTGCCCCAAAAAGAGTGAAAGGCGAATGAAGAGAGTAGAGTTAAGATATTGACAAGTTCTGCATCGCAAAATGTTTGGCTTAGTAAACTCTAAAAGTCTTCTGGAGACAGTTTGCATTTAAAATTTGTAATATAAAAGTTAGAGCAAAACCGGTTTTTTTTTAATGGTAACCCTAACGCAACTTAGAAAAAAGCACTATATCGGTTATTTCAAGAGATAGGAAAAAAATTTGTTCTAAAAAGTTTTCTTAAATAACTAGGGCTATAACATTGTAGAACTATGTTAACCTCTATCTATCAAGATAAGAAAGCTAGAATTTTTATTTCATCGACAATTTTGGCCACCCTATTTTTGACAACATCAAAATAAGCGCTCTATCATTGCAACAACTTTGTCGAAAACAGTTTTTTGAAAATTGTCGAGCTCTAAATGCTAATTTACACTTAAATGCATATCCTGGACCATTGTGCACTGGGTACAAAGTACCAACTTTTAAAATGTTATTATGTAAATTATCTTTTGTTACGTGTCATGTAGTGAAGGGGGAGAAGGGAAATAGTAGAAATTTGCGTTACGTAATATAGTTGACCCGCGTATTCTAGAACTTGCCTCTCAGAATGCATTCAAGGCGTGTTATTTGGCATAGAAATTCCAATTAAGTACTAATGAAAATGAGTTCTTGATAGGGTTTTGATCTGGTAACCAAGTTGACTAGTCCACAATCTGGAGCCCCTATTCAATAAACCATGCCTTGACTTTCCGGATGTTATGAATTGATGCCAAATTACCCAATTATCATGGTGTTTTTGATGCGAAAACAGCAGTAAATGATTCTGAAGTATTTTATTGCACTTCTGACTGTACATTGGTGTTGGTTGGGAAAAGCTATCTGAACCAGGCCGTTTTGAAAATATTGCAATTCGGGGGTATTTTTGTTCGCACCGTGCTGTGTTTCCCTAACACGTACCTAGGGGGAATCCGCTTTGTCAAAACATGCAAGTCGGGGATATTTTTTTCCCACTGAGCTGTGTTTCCCTAACACGGGCTTCAAAATTAATGTGCCTTGGGGGAATCCGCTTTGCAAATAAGAGACGAATGAACTCTCAGATTTTAAAGTCTCTTTAATTCAAATACCTACCTACCTTTGCAAATACATGCGAGTCGGGGGTGTTTTTGGGTGTTGAGTACTTTTGTACACGCTTGTCGTTGTGCAGACCGGAATATGTTTCCCTAAAACGTACTTTTAAACTGAGAAGCCTGGGGAAATTGTCATTTCAGATACTAGAGTAGAATGAACTTTCGCGGTTCGAGAACTATGTAATCATGAGATGTGCAATAATTTCAGAGGGAAATGTAAAATACAATGATCGTTTGACAAACCTTCCGTTCACATATTTTGGTAGTACTAGGCATCATATCAAACGTAAAGGGACGTTCATCAAATCTATTTGTAACGAAGAACATAATCTATTACAAAAATTTCGATGCGTTCTAAAATAATATTCGCAATGGTGGATTGCATAATATAATTGCGTAGCTCTACGTCGAAAATATGCGGTCGTGTCCTAGATACAACCCTTTACAATTTTTATCAGAAAAGTTCTCCTGAAATAGTGAAACCCATGGGATTAGCTTCCACATTAGTTTTTGAACCCGCAGCTTTGGAGATGGGATTATTATGGTTTGGGGAGTATTTTCTCAAAAAGTCTTGGTTTAGGTATCTTACCATCAACACAAATGAACAGTCAGAAGTGCAACGAAGTACTTCAGAGTCATTCACTGCCGTTTTTATATCAAAAACAATGTGGTAATTGGGTATTTTGGCTTCAATTCATAAAATCCGGAAAGTTCCTCTAGGAATGTTAGCGCCATTTGAGAAGAAGAAAATAGTTGAGCCATAGTTTCAAAATTAACAAATTTGACTTATCTCATGTCTCTGTCGAGTACACATAAATTACATGGAGTATACGTCTTATATATTGAATTTATTATCATTCATGAGTACAGAAAACGTTTTCATAAGTTTCAGTAATAAAAATATCTTGAAAATAATGTCCGGCACTATTAATCGCTGTTTCAACTTACCCCTCTCTGTGCATCTCAACTTACCCCAGGCTTGTGAAAACATGGGATATGTTGAAATGCTCAGTGTTCTATATGGAAAAAAATTATCAGTTCAGTTTTCAGAATCATTACACTTGATTATTACTATTTGATTACCTGACGTAGAATTCTGAGGATATTTTTAATGAAAACCAGTTTTTTCCTGGACAGCCTAGGAGGCTAAAAGCCTCTCAAATAAAGAATAAACAAAAAGTCTTTTTCTGAATCGCCGAGGGACGATGAACCCATCTACCTTATTGCTCAATTGGAAATATGTTTTGTTTCTTACAGCAGTTTTTCTGTCATCATAAATAAAAAATCATTCGGGCGCTTTCGTTCATTTCAATTTTCGTCGTCAAATGAACTTCACGACATATTGAGATGACTCCTCTTTCAGTCTGAATTCTTTTCTCTCTCTAATTTGCAAATTGTGGATGAGTTACACCATGAATGGATGGATCGATTGTTTACCCACCAAGAAGAAATGTATCAAAAGTAAAGTTTCTCCTCATATGGACGATGTTTTCTTGTTTTCGAAAATGTTGGATCCTAGCTGATCAGACAAATGATGAGAGGGAGAGAGAGTGAAATTATTTATCTCGCGAGCGATAAACTTCTACACGTTTGTTTAATTTTTTTAACATAATAAATGACGTCCATGTTCTACGCTTTCACGATCCTAGACCATCACGATAAAATATATTTCAAAACGTACTCCCATCCCATTTCCATCGTTCCATCAGGTGCAATACGTTGGGCATCACATGCCTTGTAATGGCAACAAGTTCCGACATGCAGCACAGCGAATTTAATACACACATAGATAATTTTTTTTTTAATTTTCATCCCTTATTATAGTGACGTTCAACACTTTGGCTGGTTCGTCACATCACTTCCATTTCGGAAAAATGTCGGGAGTGAGAATTGAACTCGTGACCTTTAGCGTGAGGGGTACGGATGTTATTACTACGCCAACAATGTTTTTTACGTTTGACATTGATCCACTGATCAAGCAATGCTTTCAATTCAGCATCTTTGAAAGGATCTCTATCACGCGGTCATCAATATCGGTACGTTGGCGTTGTGCGTTGTGAATTACTGAAACTGTCAATGACAGTGTTAACCGAAGACAACTAAGGTGATGAAAAATTATCAGAAAGATGATAAGGGAAAGTAAATTAATCTTTCAATAACAGTTGACCTTGCTTTTTCCTTCAACACGGATAGTTCTATTTGAATAAAACATCATTACGATAACAGTGTGCATATCGTCTACAAAATTTATTAAGTCATATTTCTAGTATCCATGTTTCTTGTAACCACCATGGTCATGCCCGTGTCCATGTCCCTGAAAGCAAAAAAAAAGAGACATAAGTATTTTTTTCAGTATAACAGAAAATTCAACCAACCTGTCCACCGGCGCCATGTCCTTGTTGACCTTGAGTAAAACCATGACCCCCACCGTGTTGACCGTGTCCTCCTCCGAAACCGGACTGGCCGTGTCCTCCTCCGGTACCAGACTGCCCGTGTCCTCCTCCGAAGCCAGACTGTCCATGTCCTCCTCCTTGACCATTACCTCCTCCAAATCCGGATTGACCATGTCCTCCTCCAAATCCGGATTGACCATGACCTCCTTGCCCAAAACCTTGTTGTCCATGGCCACCTGAACATTGGAAACATTTTTTTTACAAACGTACCTCAAGGAATAGTACAATATTCCAACATAAAAGCTTATTACTATTCATCTCTATCGAGGTGATTTTGCGTTTGGTTTAAAAATTCCAGAAAAAGACGCAGGGAAATGGTAAAAAGTATAACATTTATTCTTGGGGGGTTGAAAATAAATTCTTGATATTTGTGTTTTAATGATTATTTTATGTAAATGTTGGCCACGACTACGTTTTAAGTGATTTTTTTCGAGTATATCGGCTGGCATCTCACCCATAACACGTGCGATATTGTCTTCTAGTGCTAGAATTGCGCAGAAAGTCCATCGTTTCGTGTGCTGTGTGGCATGGGCACCGTCTTGTTGAAATCACATGTCAACCAGATTTGTATTTTGAACAGTAAAAAGCTAAAAATCATTGCACGATAGCGATCACTGTTGACAGTTCTCATCTTCATCTTCAAACCAGTGATCCCCGAAAATCGTTCGATTAATCGATTCATCGAATACTTCCTACAGAAATCGATTATTAATCGAACGAATACTGCGCAACCAATAATCGAAGCGAACGATTAATCTACGTCGAATCAAATCGAATCAAAGTTTCTAGCATATCTGTCTACGAGAAGCTTTAAGCGTTTCAGTTTACCAATACACAGGGTTTTTTATAAACAGTAAACTGTTGAAAATTCATGGTAGTTATGCCTAGAATATCAACATAGGACAATTGAACTTGATATTGTTTTTTAATACTTTTAACACTGTAATACAGTGGAATTGCAGAAGCATCATCCCTAAAATAGATCAATTTAAATTTTTAGTTCATAGTTCTAACTGTGATGTATTTTGGCTGGAACCATACAAATGAAAGTGAGGAATACTCTGAACGTTGGATTTTCAAACTTGCAAGAAAGGTTTGTCCCGATTCCGTTCCTGCACAAAGCGTTGTACGCGACATTCCGCTCCAAGGCGATTATGAGAATTTTTCGATGGTAGAATTCTCAATTGCCCTCCTCTCATGTAACAATTCAGCTCCGGGGTCGGACAAGATTAAATTCAACTTGTTGAAGAATCTTCCTGACTTGGCGAAACAGCGTTTGCTAAACTTGTTCAACAAGTTTCTGGAGCTGAATATAGTTCCCCATGACTGGAGACAAGTGAAAGTGATAGCCATACGAAAACCCAACAAGACGGCTAGCGATCACAATTCGTATAGGCCGATTGCAATGTTATCCTGTATTCGTAAATTGTTAGAGAAAATGTATCTCTTTCGTTTGGACAAGTGGGTTGAAACGAACAATTTGCTGTCAAATACGCAGTTACCGCCGAGGTAAAGTGACGAACGATTGTCTCGCGCTGCTATCTTCGAAAAATCCAAATCGCATTTGCTCGCAAAGAACAAATGGCTTCCGTTTTCCTCGATATCAAAGGGGCATTTGATTCAGTTTCCATGGAAATTCTCTCAGAGAAACTCCATGATCGTGGACTTTCGCCAATTCTGAATAATTTCCTGCACAATTTACTGTCAGAAAAGCACATGTTTTTCAATCATGGCAGCTGGAAATCTTCTCGATACAGTTTTATGGGCCTACCACAAGGCTCCTGCCTAAGCCCCCCCTAGTTTTTACGTCAATGATATGGATGATTGTCTAACTAGAAACTGCAAGCTGAGACATCTTGCAGACGATGGAGTTATTTCCATCACGTGTACCGCCGTTCTGCAAAAATCCTTGCAAGATACCCTGAACAACCTGTTCACGTGGGCTCTCAAGCTGGGTATCGAATTCTCTATGGAGAAAACCAAAATGGTCGTTTTTTCTAGGAAGCACGAACCCGCCCAATTCCAGCATCACCTATCCGGCAAACCGATCAGGCACTCGATGTTTTTCAAATACCTTGGAGTATATTTTGATTCTAAATGTACCTGGGGAATACACATTGCGTATTTGAAACAGAAATTCCAGCAAAGAATCAATTTTCTCCAAACAATAACCATGGAACATGGTGGGGCGCCCATCCAGGAGACCTCATTCAGTTGTACAAAACAACGATATTATCAGTGTTAGAATATGGCAGTTTTTGCTTCCGATCAGCTGCCAGGATTCATATTCTCAAGCTGGACAGGATACAATATCGTTGCTTGCGTATAGCCATGGGGTGTTTGCATTCGACACATACGATGAGTCTCGAAGTCTTGGCAGGAGTACCCCCGCTTACTCTTCGGTTCACAAAATGATCCTACAGATTTCTCATCCGTTGCAAGATCATGAATACATTGGTGATTGATAACTTCGAAAATCTACTCCAACTGATTCCTCAGTCAAGTTTTATGTCTTTATACCATGAGTACCTTACCCATGAAGTGCACCCTTCACCAGGCATCTCCAACCAAGTTTGCTTCCCATACTTTTGCAATTTCTCTGTCATTTTTTATCTGTCCATGCGACAAAAAAATCCATGGAACCCCAGATCATCTAGGCTCCAATGTTATTCCGTCGATATTTTCGGAAAAATATGGGAAAGTTAGATCTGATAAAATGTTCTTTACTGACGGTTCATTCATAAACGGGTCCACTGGCTTCGGCATCTTCAATGAAAATTCGAGTGCTTCTTTCAAACTCAAAGATCCTTGTTCCGTGTATGTCGCTGAACTGGGTGCGATATACTACGCACTAGGGATCATTGAAACATTGCCTATCGACCATTATTTTATTTTTGACGTAAAACTACGTCTTTCAGGAAGGGTGCCAAATCAGAAAACAGGTCACGTTTTTATGAAATAAAGTTAACGTTAATAACTATTTTTGCCGCGAACGGATTTTGACGATTTACAAACTAAACGAATCGAAAATTCCGTAAGATTTGTTTATTATGCTATACATTAGAATCCCTTGGTTTGTAAATGGTTAAAATTCATGAAAACTTTAAGCGTTTCCATTTTCCCATACATTTGTTCTGTCCATTTATGTGCTTTCCCGAACAGAGCAGTCAATAACGAGCAACTTATCGACGACCAACGGAGGGGTAATCGTAGGATTTAAAGTCTCCGTGAACAAAGGAAAAGGTAGAAGAATGAAGGGGAATACTTGCCTAGAGTATAAACAGTGGATCTCGCTAAGGCAAACTTTCATTCGGCATCGGACTGTTGAGCAATCCAGTTCACTTTGCTTTCGCTGCGCTTCGATCTAAGATTGGACCCCACCAGTGGTAATCCAACTAGGATATCGTCGTTTGACTTTTCTATTCGTTTTTCGCGTTATTCGTATCGTGTGTTTTACTTCCCGCGTCATAAATTGGACGCTTCGCTTAGTGTATGATGAGTAAGAAGAAGAGGAAGGCAGGCTCGAGCCCTGCAAAAAACGAACGCATTTCCAGGGGCAATAAAATTTCGAGGCAAGCGTCATCTGATAATGCACGCGATGTTGGTGCAGTGAAAAGCGCTCGCACTGAACCGAGCTTTCGCGAGTGTGACACCGCATCGAACAACAGCGAAGCAGGCGATTACGGCGCGTCGGTCGAAAATGTAAACGCCGTTACCCATGCAGCAACCAAAATCAAGCTCGCCCCGCTGGTGGTGAAGGCGGTCGCTCTTGACAAACTCATCAGCGAATTAGCATCGATGGGCAGAGTACAAACTGTGTGGCATAATTCAGTCTTTTTCCAAGAAGTTAACATTGTTTGTTTTCCGTCATCATAAGGGCTTCATTGGTGCCTTTGAGAATGCATCAATGCATTAAAATAAAGTTATGGCGAAGCAGGCGTTAAGTTTGTGTGCCCAAAAAATATTTGGGGAATACCAAACATCTTGAATGTCTTACTGGAATGTTATAAGTTATTTAGGTTCGCGTGCCAGTCGCAAAACTGCCTTCAACTAGGATTGCATTTGCGCTAATATTGATCATAATGAAGCATTGCTACTGTTTTCGAGGTTGTTATTAACAAAAAGAGTTTATTTCGCTTTTTTAGTCACCAAAAAAGTAAATGTCGTTCTGGAATTTTGTATGTCATTAGGTTTCGCTTGCCAGTAGCAAAACTTTCTCCACTAAGGGTGACAGTTGCGCTTCTCTCGAGCATGAGAAAGTAATGCAACTTTCAACGACAACGCAACAGTTGTTTCTAAAATTTCACAGCATTATAGAATAATATCCGAAGGTATAAATGAGCGATTTATATAAAATAACAGAGTTGTTCTACGTCAACAATGCGGTCGTACCTTGGACACAACCTCCTATAATTTTTTTCAGACAGTCTCAGCTCAATAGAGGATATCTGCTCAATGAAAGTTGATAAACGCTCATCTTATTTCTTAACAAGAATAAGACATCTATTGAGTGTTTTGGTCGAAAAATTATTCAAGATTACCTTAGCATGGGTTCCCTCTCATTGCTCGATTCGGGGAATGAGAAAGCGGACTCGCTAGCTAAAGTGGGCGCTTCAGATGGCACACTTTTTGAAAGGCAAATTACTTATAACGATTTTTTTCACATTCCTCGTCAGCACACACTCGTTAGTTGGCAGCGCATGTGGAGTGAAAATGAGTTCGGTCGTTGGTTACACACGATTATCCCTAAGGTCTCGACGAGTGGATGGTTCAAGGGATTCAATGTAGGTCGTGATTTCATTCGCGTGATATCTCGGCTTATGTCCAATCACTACAACCTAAACGCGCATCTCTATCGCATTGTGCTCGCAGCAAACAATCTTTGTGATTGTGGCGATGGCTACCACGACATCGAGCATGTTGTCTGGTCGTGTATCCGGTTCCATGCTGCTCGCTCTCAGCTCTCTAGAGCACTGAGAGCACAAGGCAGACAATCGGATATCCCCGTCCGGGATAGCTTAGGTAGCTGTGATCCTGATCTTCTGCTTCATCTATACCTGTTCCTCAGAAACGCCGATGTCAACGTTTAATGATGTTTCCTGTGAGGCCCCAAACTCCAGACGGAAAATCACCTGGCGCATCAGAGTGCTTATTCACTGCACACGTCTACACATCTTGCCTCGAGGTCGGTCTGAGATCGAGTGAGTGTGCTATGTAACAACATGACAGATCTTCTCCCCACGGTGACGTGTTGCCAGTATCGATTATGAATACACTTCTTGAGATGATGGGAACTTCTTAGTGAGCTCCTTTTATCGAGGGGTATATTGAGCACACTCACATTTCCTTCGTTGTGTCCCTGTTTCATATCCCTCCTATCCGATCTATAAACTTTTACTTAGTCGAGGCAATACATACACACACTCTTTACAGATACACGGGCCAAAGGTTGTGCAGTCCACTGATCATTCAACAAGAGCCAAAGGTTGTACCGCTCATGACAACTCCACACGAGCTGATACTAACCTCGAGCCAACCGCGAGTAATCGGTTACATATTACTGACATAGTTGTAAGGCAAACATTGTCGAAATATTGAAATATTGATTATCATGAAAACATCAAACATCAACGCATAGATTGATCTGCAGTACTTTTGCAGAAAATAAATCTCATTGTTATTAGGCATTCACGAACAAGAAGTACATGTGTTCTATTAAACTTTTTTTTTATTTGTATGAGAATTAGTTCGTTCTTCCAAACTAGAAATGAGTGCATTAGCCGTGCTTAACGCGTGACATAAAATTCCCGTTCTTGAACCAATTAATTTATTATGGACTTACAAAAAAACATGGTGGGACAGCTATGCCCCGAATATCAACATAAGACAATTGAGCTTGATGTTGTTTTTTTCGAAAGCTGGGAACAAACAATAAGTTTTTTCGTGCTTTTCCGAAAGATTATGGTAAAAACATCGTTTTATGAAGAAAAGTGAAAATTGTCAAAAAGTAACATGGTACAATTATGCGTAGAACGACAGTATGTAGCATCATATCAATGATGAGAATAATGACGCGAATAAGAATTCACTCGCTGTCGAAGACATGACACTTTATCAACACTCAAGATGATTAAAAGAAGTTCAAACAAGCCATTAAGAGATTTAGTGTGTAGAAAATGACTCCATCTATGATGTTGCTTCTAAGAGTCTACATGGCATCTTCTTGGATGACACTAACGTTCCAGTGGAACGGCTAATGTGTAATAGATATAAATGTGTATCGATGAGATAGCAATACTCTTACGTCTAAATGGCTACTGTGTAATACACAACATGAGAAAAATGTACACGATAAATTCGGCTCTGTTACAGCTGAATTGCGAGATGAGCCTAGTGATAAAAATAAACAGATGGGATAAAAAAACACGCCTTGAATGTAGAGGTTGTGGGGGCAAATTGGTCATGGGGAGCAAAGTGGTCACCCGCTTGTTTGGTAGTATAACTATTGACTATAGATGCAGTATTAGACAAATCATCAGTTTGGACGACTGTTCACATATTCTAGGAGAGGTGAACAGATATTTTGTTTAATATCAGCGATAAATTAGCATAGAAATGTGTTTGATGTTTGGGGGCAAAGTGGACATAGGTGAATAACAACTCACAATGTTCTGTTTACTAAAGCTGATATACATCATCACATTCTGCTCTTAAAGAGGTTCCTTTTGAGGCTTTGACCCTGAAAGAATATGCCACTCCATCTAAACCATGCCTTATTATGCAGAACGTTATGGGTTTCTTACTACGTTTTTGTATGCATGAGAAAATTCAAATTGAGAAATTGAGACTCTAGGTGAATAGACCAAGCTTATTTCATACATGTACTATATCAAACGCATGAATCTATCCCATTTAGCTTGATATGTGCGGGTGACCACTTTGTCCCCACTAGGTGACCACTTTACCTCCAAGCAAAAAAAGTTCGATTTTTCACCTTTTTTTCTTATGATGAAAAGTATACTATTTTGAATTTTTGTAGTAAAAGCCGTTTGCAATCTTGAGCAACAATGAGTTGAACTATAATATTCTTCGAGAAACGGGAATTGAAACGGTATGTGGACGCTGGAAATGGGCATATTCCTTATGGTGACCACTATGTCCTCACTTCCCCTACTCTGGAGTGGCAAACTCTAGAATACCGTGACCACAGTTCAAGACGGAAGAATTTTATTTGACGAAAAATCCCAGGCTAGAACGGGAATCGAACCCGAGCCCCCGGCATGATAGTGTGGGACGCTAACCACTCGGCCAAGGGAGCACCAAAAACATAACATCTACTGCCGTCTAATATCAAGTGTTATATCATCCCTTATAATGATGAAACTACGGTCGAAACAATCAGTAGCCAATAGTCGAACGCTGTAAGTTACATGAAAGTTTCACACATCAGCTTGACGGGTTTTGTTGAAGGCAAAAAACCTCTTGTCACGCCTATACATAGAATGAGAGTAAATGCTGAGTTGAAGAACCACATATGTATTGCAAAGATGGTAGTTTTTTTTTCAAATATCTTTACATGACACGAAAAATTTCTTCAACATGATATGCACATATTTTGTTTCTAGAAAACCGCTCACTTGACGAAATATCACAATTTCGATCAAAAACCACAAATCTTATGCCAGGATAAAGACATTATTTTGTTTAAAACGATATAACGATTCCTTTATGGTGCATCGAAGTCTACAAGCTACCATGTTAGTGACACAATTTCCAACAAATCATGATTTACAGACCTCCACCTTCATTCTTTACGTAGGGACTTTTACCATGACTTCCGCTAGGGCCTCCCGATGAACCAGCCGACGTCACTGTCAGGATAGCGAAAATCGTCAATATCTGAATATGATAAAGAAAAATGTATGAGAAAACACTTGATACATGAAATTGAAACTGAACGACGTTATCAGGTTAACATTCCACCATGAAACATTAAATGTAACACAGAATAAACACGATCGAGATTAAATGTAACATTATGCTCCAATTGCATGGGGCACAACATGATTCACTTCAATCTCTTTAATCCTTTTGCTCATGTGCTTGCATAAGCTCCGATTTTCCTAGGAAATTTATTGTTTTTCACTTTATTTTTATCACCGTTTCATTGTGGTCACTTTAATCTTCGATTCAAGTTCTCAATTCAACACATTTATTGTTTCATTATGGTGAAGTTTTAAAGTCCCTGATTTCGCCACACTATTAGCCAACTACAACATGATGCACTTCCTACCAACAACTTAGTCATTCTGCTTAATGTTACTGGATGCTGAGAGAAATTAACTCCGAATTACTGCGACGAGGTTTGAACGGTCGATTTTCTTGTGCAACTAAACTGATCAATACCGATCGGTGATGGTTTTTATAGGAAATGCAATCTGGAACACTGTTGTACTTTTTAATCTGTTCGGGGATTCTAGCACCAATACCACCGTCATATTTTGCTTTAAATTCATTATTAGCGATAGGAATACTTATTTGGAAAATATGCACCAATAAAAAGGAAGGTGATTGGGCAAAATGCTCATTGGGATAGTTGGTCCTATTTTTGGGTTAACAAAATCTTTGTTGGTAAGATGGACAAAAACTTTAAATTAAGAACACATGTTCAGAGACAGAAGTTAAATTACCAGTATACGTACACCTCAAAAAAGTTTTGGACTACATCTTATCCTCAATCCAGCAAACCAGCAATTCTGGATTTGGTACATGCTTAATTTTATGGCGGTATGGTGTACCGTGGACACTCTGGACACTCTGTACCTACAATAAGCCACCAAGAGTGCAACAAGCCACCAAGATGCATGTTCCGCACTACTGAGAACGGAAATGATCACGTTATGCGAAGCTCTAATTGTTCAGTCTTCAAGATAAACCCAGATAAACCTCAATCACTATAAAGCAGCTCAGAGACAGAAACCAGTGTGAGTCCTCTTCGAGCGTCGTCTATGCTTCGTGCCCGTAGAGAACAACCGGTCGAATTAGGGATTTGTACACGGTATACTTCGTACGGGGTCAGAGTTTGTTTGACCTTGAGAATTTGTTGAGCCCATAGTAAGCGCGACCCTATGACGAAGATGTGGTGCGTATGGACCTGATACACGCGGCACTTTTGAAGGTTCTGCCGAAGTGTATAATCCCGACTCCTGCTCAATCTGCTCGGAAGTTCGCTAGGAATCTCAATGTCAATCGAGAATCACTCCGATTACTCCTGCGGCGAGATATGCGACTCAAAGCATACAAAAAACGTTTGGTTCATGGTGTTTCGGAAGCTACAAAACAAGAGAGGTATCAAAGATCGAGAGAGTTGCTCGATTGGCGCGCAGATGATGTAATTTTTTTGATTTAATTATTTTTTTGGATGAAAAGATGAGTGAGCCTTAACGCACTTAATGCGTTTTGGTACGCACACGGTGTTTCGGTTGGCGATTTTTAAATAAAACTACCTACTTTCACTATTCGTTCTATTTTCTATTTTCGTTCCCTTTCTTTTTTAAATATGTTTTTTGGTAGTCACTTATTACAGGATGTACTTGCCCATAACAGAACGTGTCACGGTATCAAAATAAAACATCATCCATGGTTTGGGGAGCAGTATGTAAAAGAGGAAAATTTCCTCTTATTTTCATTGATAAAGGTGTGAAAATCAATGCAGCTTAATATCTTGATACAGGTTTGAAGCAAAACATTTTCAGCAGGATGGTGCTCCTTCCCATACATCAGAGGTGGTACAACGATGGTGCCTGATTCTTTTACCAAGGATGAATGGCCTCCATCTTCTCCAGATCTTAACCCACTTAATTGTTTTGTTTGGTCGTACATGCTTTCAAAGCTCAATGACTACAAAATTCTAATCCTCTTCCAATTTAAGAAAGTTATCTCCAAATTAAAAATTGGTTGGTAAACGACTGGGCTAAGCGTACCATCGGTACTTCGCGTACCTGCAGGCATAAAATAGACCCCATTCGTGGTCCTTAGCTTCCTCTCCAGTAATTCCTATCCCTACCTCGCCGTGGTGCCGGCTGGGGTACAAGTAACCACAGTGAAGATCAGGTAACCAACCCCGGTGGGATCTAGGTCGCATGCTGACAAGGAAGGGCGTCATGGAGTTCAAAACAGCGTCTATTCCCCATGTCATGGGCAGCTGATCACTGTCTTCATGCTAGCGGGGACTCTTAAATGAGCTGTGCACGTTGGTCCTCCGGCGAGACAGAAGGCTGGTGCAGGCCCTGCAAGCCATTCATAAAATTAAACGCACAGAAAATTCATCGTGATGGGGGAGAACCTGTGATTGGCTGGTAACTGATCAATGAAAAAATGTGCAGATTAAGGATGCGAGGCCACTTCTTCAACATCAGCATTATCAACGTCCACAGCCCCCATTTAGCTAAAACCGATGACTTTAAAGAAAAATTCTACGCGCTGCTAGAGCGTGAATACGATCGCTTCCCAAAACACGACATCAAAATCGTCATCGGTGGTTTGAACGCTCAGGTTGGCCGAGAGTAGGAGTTCAGACCGATAATTGGTTTTCACCTCAGAAAACAGAAACACACAAACACCGTTTTGATACTTCTCGGGTATCATCGACGTCAGAACCTATCGTGGCGCTGACATCGATGATGATGGTCAAACTGCGTTCCAAACTGTCATTCGTCAATAACATAAGATATCAGCGTTCACCACTGTACCACCTAGGAGAACTGCAGGAGCCGAACGTTGCTGCAACATACTCGCAGTGTCTTGAAGCTGCGTTACCGGAGGTAGACGAACTGGATGCTGCCACCTCGATGAATGCTGGAACATCTTGAAAGCAGTAATTAGCAGCACAGCAGAGCCCGTCATCGGGTATGAACAACGAGGACAAGGGAACGAATGGTTTGACGACGAGTGCCGAGCGCTCCTGAACGAGAAGGATGCAGCACGTGCAGCCATGCTGCAACGAGCGACTCGATAAAACGTGGAACGATGCAGACTGAAGCGAAGGCAGCAAACACATCTTTTTCGGGAAAAAAGGGCCGCCTGGAAGAGAAAGAGTGTGAGGAGATGAAGCTGCTTTATCGTTCTCGAGAATCGCGAAATTCTTCAAGGAACTAAACGCCTCACACAAAGGCTTCGTGCCGCGATCCGAAATGTGCAGGAACAAGGAAGGTGGCATTTTGAATAACGAACGCGAGGTGATCGAGGGGTCGAAGCAGCATTACGATGAACACCTGAACAGCGCGCAGACAAGAGACCAAGATGGCGTTGATGAGGACTACACCGGTGCAGTGAACAACAACGACGTACCACCCCCAACGATGGGTGAAGTTATGGAGGCCATTAATCAGCTAAAGAACCACAAAACAGCTGGTAAGGATAGCCTCGTAGCGGAGCTCTTCAAGGTAGGTCCGGCAAAACTTGTAGAGTGTATGGACCGGTTGATAGTCAGGATCCAGAGGAGTGGAAGGACGGGGTAATCTGCCCCATCCATAAAAAAGGTGATAAGCTGGATTGTGGGAACTAGCGTGCCATCACAAACCTGAATGATGCGTACAAAATTCTGGCTCAGATCCTCTTTCACCGTCTATCGCTAATATTAAGTCGATTTGTGGGAAGTTATCAGGCCGGATTCATTCAGGTTATTACTCTGCGGCAGATCCTTCAAAAGTACCGCGATTATCACGTCCCTATGCACCACATCTTCGTCGATTTCAAGGCCGCATACGATACAATCGACCAGGGAGACCAGCTATGGAGAACCATGGACGAAAACTGTTTGCTTTTCAACGTGGCACTGCAAGTTGTTATGCGGAGAGCGGGCTTCAACATATGTGACACGATTTTCAACAAGTCTAGTCAGTTTATCTGCTTCTCCGAAAACGTAAACATAATCGGAAGAACACATGCGACGGTAGCCGACTTGTATACCCGACTGAAACACGAAACAGGCCTGATTGGACTTGGGATCAATGCGCCTGAGACTAAATACATGCTAGCAGGAGGAACTGATCGCAACGAAATTCTTCTTGGTAGTAGTGTTGTGATCGACGGCGACGAGCTCGAGGTGGTAGAGGAATTTGTCTACCTTGGCTCGTTAATAATAATTGACAACAACAACCGTGAAATTCGAAGACGCATAGTCAATGGAAGACGTGCCTACTATGAGCTCCGCAAATACTTAAGGTCCAACAAACTCCGATGCCCTACGAAGTGTACCATGTACAAATCCCTAATTCGGCCGTTTGTTCTCTATGGGCACGAAGCATGGACGGTGCTTGAAGAGGACTCACAAGCACTTGGTGTTTTTGAATGCCGAGTGCTTGAAACAACGGTGGTGTACAGGAATACGGAGTTTGGAGAAGGAGAATGAACCACGAACTGGCGCAACTCTACGGCGAACCCAGCATTCAGAAAGTCGCCAAAGCTGGACGGGTGCGATGGGCAGGGCTTGTTGCCAGATTGCAAGACGGCAGCACTGCAAAGATGGTGTTCACATCGAATCCGGTAGGAACAAGAAGGAGAGGAGCCCAGCTGAAGCAGAACTTGGCAAGAATCGGTGCGGTCGGGAGTTGGAGAACTGCAGCCATGGATTGGGTTTATTGGTGAAAATTTGTGATGAAGATTTAATCTCTCAATGGGATGTAGTATCATTATGAATAAATATAAAAATGTATGTATATCGCCTCCATTTATGGAATTCTATACGATTGAATGTTTGCTGGGCAGCCTTCACGTTGAAAGTTACTTTGGATTTTTTCCCAGATCTTTCGTAAAATAAAATAATGAGTTTCATTCAATTTTTGAACGCATGATCAGCCTCTTCTCGTCCTTTGATGAGTCTGACTTGGGATGGAGATTTCGGCCCAAACATGAATACGATGAACTAGGCTCGGTAAAAGAAATAAGATAAGGTGGGAATGCACGGAATCTAGCTTTACATCTGTTTTTAGGGAATTTTTGGAGTTGTCTATATATTAGATTGGGGAAATAGAAATCCATCTGCGGGAAGTTAAAAGCTTTATTTGAGATGTTTCGGATTGTCCGATTTGGGTAAAATGGGCACCGTTTTGTTGTATAATTTGTTGCCATTTTAAATGTAGCTGCACAATGCCTCTCTCATAGAAGTCTTGGTCCTTATTGGCGAATACCTCCAGTAAACGATTTTCAGAATTTTTTCTTGATTTCAATTTTTTATCACTCAGGAAGTTTTACAATGTGAGAAAAAGATGATAATCGCTTAGTGCCAGTTCCGGATGCATACAAACTTACATTAAAACAACCAAGCTCCCGGAGTTTCTGACGAGTAACTACAGACGTGTGTGGTCTTTCGTTGTCCTGATAGAACACTATAGAATTAGAATTCTGAATAGAATAGAATAGAATTCTGAATAGAATAGAATTCTGGCCGTTTCTGGTCGATCGCTAGCTTCAAACGGTCTAGTTGTTGACAGTAGTGATTTGAATTCGGTGTTTGGCCATACGGAAGCAACTCATGGTGAATGATTCCTTTCAAGTCCCACCAAATACACAGTAGAACCTTCCTGCCCGTTAGTCCCGGATTGGCAACCGTTTGAGCTGCTTCAGCATGCTTTGACCACGATCGTTTTCGGACTATATTGTCGTATGTGACCCATTTCTCATCCCCAGTCATCATTCGCTGTTTAGAAACTTCCATATACTAGAGGGTATTATATATTTAAAATATACATAACAGGGAGAAGGATTAGAGCACCAGCAGTATCGCTCAAAATTGACTACATCACCGGGATTTACATTTCGGCTCGTATTATGACTATTCTCGAGCATCTGTCAGGGTTGTTGCGTTGGTGCGTTAGCGCCCTACCCTTGAATCCAACTTTCCTCGCGCTAAATAACACGGTAAGGGGTTAAAAACCAACCAATGACTCTCTACCAGATGGAAGTGGGGACTGTTGATATTTCTTGTGTGACTAATCAATATTTTGCTTTACGAATTATGTTTTATTATTTTGTTTTGATGTGCAACTCGAATGTGAAAACAACACGGATGATCAGGAATTAAGTGATCTGTACAGGAATGATTTGATCGATCGGTTCATTTTATTCGATACGTTGTTAGTGTGTGGAGTAACAAAGCGGCTGTGGATTGAATTACAACATACATTGTGGGGGTTTTTCTAAGGCAGCAATCGTATATTTGATGTCTTTTTAGAACGGAATTGAAGCGGCCGATGTGTCTGATAGGAGTTTCAAGATGGAATCGCTTCCAAGTTTTGAGAACGACGGAAAAATACCGGTGAAGTAAGGTGAAATTAGAAAAAACTGATAATGGAGATTTATTTGTAAATTTTATTTTTTTTTTATAAATAAACCAGGATTGTGTTGATAGTGTAGTCTTGAGTATTTTGGAAATTGTTTTTTAGTATCGACCATGTCCATGACCACGTCCCTGTCCGTGTCCTTGTCCGTGTCCACCATGACCGAAGTTCTGTTGTTGACGACCATGACTACCTGCTCCTCCATGTCCTCCATGACCACCTGAAAACAATGGTATGATGTTCAAAGATAATGCCTTGCATGGTCATTGTCTACAAACCTCCATATGCTTGAGCACCATGAGCTCCGAAGCCTGGTCCTACACCGGCATGTCCGCCATGTCCACCACCGTGTATTTGTCCTTGTCCACGGCCATGTTGTGCGCTAACCATGGCGACAAGTGCAACCAACAGGGCAAGGAGCTGTTGTACAATATAAATTGTTTTTGTTAAACATCTGGGTTCTCAGATTACAATCAGTCACCAAAAACCATTAACGGTTATAATCAATGCACAAAAATAAAACTTGAATTCACTTTAAAATTTGTTAATATCCTGTTTATTTCTTTAATTGGAATGCGGTTCACGGGAAAACTTCACATGATCAATGAACAAATTTATATCGAAAAAAAATAACCACATTCGCACTAACAAAATCAACCTTGGGATGTAGATACACACAATGCACAAAATATAGTAGAACTATCCCGTTTACAGTTTTCACTTCCATTCTACACTATGCAACTATCAGCGTAATGTGAACCTACCATAACAATTTTGGCCATCTTATTTGATCTTCTTTCTATTTGAAATTTAAAATCCACACTATCACTTCAGCTATCCGTGAAACGTTTATGCGTACTGATGCTGCCATTATGTATTTCACCAGCTTTTATACTGCTTACTAATTTTTTCCTCGATTTTGGACGGTTCTACGGAAACGGTTTGTAAATCATCGACCGGCAGGTCGGATGCTGTAGGAAACATCGCAATAAATAATAATGTTAAGAACTTCTAAAAATCACCGTCTGCCATTTACGCAACCCGTTCAGACTGACTGCGGTCAAGTGTTATCAACAAAAAAGTTGATCGTCACCAACAAAAACAACACAGGGGATCCAAAACATCAATGCGTCATTTTCGTTGAATCATGGAATGGTTTTTTTTTGTATGAATGAGACTGTTTTTTTTATTTGATCTTTGAGCCCTAAGGAGCATCCTTCAGTTTGATGCTCAAATCCTGATTATTGTGTTATTTCTAGAATAATACGCTATGTGTTATTATTTTAATAGGATTGTTTATTTGCGTAGATCAAACGCACTTGCAATTTTTTCATATTGTGATGAGATTGACTCACTATATGCGTATGATTTGATTTTGCAATCCGAAACATATCATTCATAGCGAATTTTTATCTATGCGTTGGAGTATAATTCGCAGCCGGCAAATCCGGTTCATCGGCATAAAGTTTATTTAATGTATTTTGTTGGCTTTGCTTTATCGAGAAACGTGGCATGATAAATAACCTGAGAGTAAATTATATCGGGAATATGGTTAAACGAGAATATCAGATTATATAAAATTATGTCAAAATTATATGAAAATCACTTTTGGCTACTAATCACTGACAATGTTTTGGAAATGCTAATCAGAACATGGTTATGGTAATCCGAACTTGTTGATCAGATATATGCTACATCGTGGACAATGTGTTCTCATACAAGTTCAAATTTTTTTTTTATATCTGTATTATAGTGATTTTCAGCTCAATTTGGCTGGTTCGTCACTTTTACTTCCATTTTTGGAAGAATGTCGGGAGTGAGAATTGAACTCGTGACCTTTAGCGTGAGAGGCATGGATGTTACCACTACGCCAGATCGCCTCCATACAAGTTCAAATGTTATAATGTATTATTAAATTCATTATTTACTAGCTGTACCCTGCCACGCTTTGCTGTGGCACATTGTGGTTGCATGGTTGAGTTGAATTTTTCCTTTTTTTATGTTGTAACAACAATCCTAGATGTGTTTGGTTGTTTTGTATATTGTATTATAATTTGAGCTCAGTCGTATATCGTATGTCGTACAGTATATATAGAGACAGATGAGGGGAATCGATAAATTTCAAATCACTTCGGAACACTATTTCAGTTCATGATTTTGTCAAACACGTGGAAAAAAATGTTTCCTTCACATAGAACACATATTCATTACTGAATAGTCGATTTTCATTAGAAGCTCAATTTCAGACACGCACTCTGGTCATATATAAAATCATCTTTCTTCCAATTTTCCAATTTTTTATGCCATAACAACACTCCTTGAAGTGGATTGTATATTGTGTACAACTTTGAGCTCAATCGGTTCCGTACTTTTCGAGTTTTTGACGGCGAGGAGGGGGGTGTTGTATGATGTTTTATGGGTGGAGAAGGGTGAGTGTCATGGTCGAACATGATTTTGATATGTGCTGATTGATTCTTGGCACCCAGATGTGAGAACGGGCCATGGTAATTTTTGGGAGAGAGGAGACTGACAATATAGAATATCTGAAAATATCCAACATTTGAAACAGAATTATTATTACTAACAAATCAAGTTTGTAAATACATAGTTACCTTCACTTGATTAATTGAAACTCATTGTTGCAAAAAAAAACAATATTTAAACAATATTTAAGTTCATTGTGTAACATAAAACATGAACGAAACATATCCGTTATTGAATTGAATGCATGGTGAAAATAAAAACATTTTTCATTTGAAATTAATTTTGAATTATTTTGAAGCAATTGTTTATTTTTATTTCTCATCTTGGATTTCCGAGGATTCCGAAGCACTGGCTTGGAGTGCTGTTGCTTCGTTGCGCTGTTGTGGGGTTCGAAGAGGTAGACGATGTTTCCTCATGAAGCTAGAAGCCCAGTCCCTTCCTGTCAGTTTTGCAACTTGGATGAATTCGTGCTGGAGGTTGCTGGCTTCCGCAAAATCAAACGCCAGGAGCCGTAAATCCTAGAGAGTCATACCGTACAAAGCTTTGTTCAGTGCTTTGCAATGATTCGCCAGATCCTCAGACTGCTCACTCGTAAATAATGGTCTGAACAACCCTAGATGCTTGCTAAGATTCAAATCATAAATCACTTACTGATATGAGCCTCTTTCTCAAAGCTGATTCAAAAAAATAAAAAAAAACGAGTTCCGCCGTAATCCGACGCTTTGAGACTCCCTTCCGGTGTCTCATTCCATTTCGAGCATTGTGGAGTGCATTTCTTCAAATTAGTTTTCTTCTTGTGGGTCCTTTTGAAAAATTTGTTGAAAACATTTTATAATTTTTTTTTGAGAACAAAACGCTGGTGCGAACTTTTGCCCCACAAGCAATTTTACAACTAATTGAATTTCTAAAAAAACTGAACTTTTTCACAGAAACGAATACGTTCTATTATCTACTATAGAATGAAGGTTTCCTCGACAATGTAGTTTCGAACATTCCAGTTATTTTAGGCGATTTATCGTCATTCCCAAAATAGAAAAAAATAGATCACAACAACGCACAACTCTTTTTAGCTCATAACTTTTTGCCACTTTCATGAAATGTATTTTGTTTATATGTGTCAGCTGCTGGTATTATATTGTGTCAAACAAATACAGTAGAACCTCGATTATCCGCCATGCGGATTATCCGCGAAAGCGAATTCCCTAGTAATTCTGTAGACCTTCCCGAAAATTGTCATTGAGTGGTAGCGTCTTGCGTTTTTGTTGTGGTCATTACTTTCACATTATCTGAACATTGGTGTACACGACCTGATGGATAGTTTAATGCTCTCTGTATTGAGGAAACAAAGTTTTCATGCTAAAACAACTTTTTCAACAACAAAAACCTCATTTTTAATCCTTCATTGCGTTATCCGCGATTTTCGTTATACGCGGTGGCCTAGCCCGACTATTTCGCGGAGAATCGGGGTTTTACTGTACACTGTTGCTGATTTTTTTATCATTTTCAAACATTTCTCAAATCCTTCATATGCAACTGTACTTTCGAAACACATTTTTTAAATAAATCTACATCTAGTGTCATCCACTCTCAAGAGCAGATGCGATAAATCGAAATTATCCTTAGAATAGATTTGATAAACCAAGAGATTATTCATCAAATTTTCTCAATATTTGTTCTGAACGAAACTTGTATACATAATTCGATTACGTTTCTCCAAAATTTTCGATTTGTAATATAAAAGTTGTACCGTTTAAAATCCGCACATACTCAAATTTATTTATTTATTTATTATTGCTTATTGCTCTAACCTTTATTTTTTTAATTTTGCGTAGGTATAGTTTAATGTGTATTGTTTACACACCGTGAGATCAATTCATCAGGCGCGCAAAAGTTTTCAAAATGGCGACAAAAGAATGTTTCGAATGAATGAATATTTCGAATAAAATACATAGTGAAACAAAAAAAAATTTACCGTTTTAACGGTGTACATCACAGACTTTTTACAGACACAGACTCGATTTCAGATCAAAAATTTACCTACGATCAGTATCTTGTAACTCGGCTCATTATTGTGTAAAAGAGTCAACCTTCTGCATTGTGATAATTGGATCGAATTCGGATGGATTCTGGACATCAAATGCTCTCTGATATTTTTCAAAACTCTAATATTCTCCAGTAACCGTCTAGCCGGATGGGACAAACTCTACTATAATTCGATATGGTTTGAGTCCCGAAACATCATTGACACCTTATGTAATACTATAGACATATATTGCAGTGATGTTCATGATTTGTTTTCTCGTCTATGGCGTATAGAAAATCAGCTGTGCCAATATGTATGTTAATGGGATCCGTTTATTTGGATTTGCCCCAAGCAAAAACCGATAAGCTTCTTCAGAGGGTAGCAGGTCAACTTCAGCGATAACACTGCAAAGTTTTTGTTATTGATACAAAAAGTATTATTTTAGAATATTTTCGTTATCAAATAGTCTGTTGCCTGTGTGCGAGAACTCACTATATTTGATCATTCTCTACGAGCCTTTGTCCGTCCTCCCACAACATTTTTTGTAATAGTAATTATATGAGCATACATATTTGAACAAAAACGTACTTTCAAAATCAACTGGCATTAGTATTTGCCAATCTAGCCAAACTGTTATTGTACCGTTCATGTGAGGAAAAAAGTCATGAGTTAGATTACATTTTAGAAATTGAAACTCATTATCAACATGAGTTCTTATTTATGACATGTATTGATAAACACAGATTTTGATGTTATTTCGCTCTATCACGGTCACTACTGATTTAATTACTGACATTGTTCGTGGTACTGAGATTCTGATATTTTCGTAGTCTCCCCATACAACAAATTGCACCAAACAGCAATTCACTCCGTGTATTAACCCTTTGCGGTCGGAATTATTTATACTTGATAAAGCAGTATAACTTGTTAGATTATAGACTTTTTTTTTATTTTAATGTAAACTTCGAATAAGTATTTACTAAAAAATGTGTTTTAATCCTTTGCGGTCGGAATAAATTTCCCTTGAAAGAGATTCTCTTATCTTTCCGCGCTAATAATATTCTGTTTATACCGAGTACCGCTACCTATTGTTCATAGAAGCTCCGTATACATTCTTGAAAAAGTTCAGTAGACATTAAAATTCGTACATAGTGATTTATCTTGTTTACTACGGGTCAGATGTAGTGTAACTGTGACGCGCAACCGAAATATAGTTGTTCCCAGCTGGTTAATGTCAATACAAATAGGATTTGTTTTATAGATTAAAAAATGCTCTGCTATGAAAGAATCAGAAAACCCCTGCACTAGACATTAAAATTCTTTTAGAAAAAGTGTGAACTGATATATTCTTGCATAAAGTACAATATTAGTATACTTCCGTGCTGTGGTGGCTGAGAGCAGACAAACGACCGCAAAGGCTTAAATTAAGTAATCGTAGAATATTTTGTCCTGCTCCCGTGGCCAAGTGGTCACACATATCATGCCGTTTCGGGTTTGATTCCTGTTCTGACTGGTCGGAGAATTTATCATCAAATACATTTCTTCCCACTTGCAATTGCACTACGCATTTTCTAGAGCTTGCCATTCAGAATAAACCTTCAAAGCGTGTTCTTTGGAATTTTTATGTATTTACAATGATTCTACATCCCATTGAAAGATTAAATCTGATTCATAACTTTTCGTCAATCAACCCGATCCATGGCTGCAGTTTTCTAACTCCCGGCTGCACCGATTCTTGCCAAGTCCTGCTCCATCTGGTTCAACCACCTCGCTCGCTGGGCTCCTCTCCTTCTTGTTCCTACAGGATTCGATGCGAACACCATCTTTGCAGAGCTGTTGTCCGGCAATCTTGCCACATGCTCTGCCCATCGCACTCGACCACCTGGATGTTGAGTTCGCCGTAGAGTTGCGCCAGTTCGTGGTTCATTCTCCTTCTCCATACTCCGTTTTCTTTTACACCACCCTATATTGTTCTGAACACTCGGCGTTTAAAAATACCAAGCGCTTGTGAATCCTCTTCAAGCATCGTCCATGCTTCGTGCCCATAGAGAACAACCAATCGATTTAGTTGTTCTTCTCCCAAAACTCCGGAATATTTTCAGCAAGCCATTTGTGGGTTTTCTTGGTATTATGAGCAGGTGCTTCGTCTTGTTGAAAGATGAAATGACGGTCAACAGCAACCTTCTGGGTCCACGAGACAACAACATCCTGCAGAACCGGATTGAGAAGTCCGAGCACCAGATTTCCCGAGCCATGGACCTCATTGATCTTGCTAGATTCTTTTTAATCATTCTTTCTACTTTTTTACCATTTACCCATTTTTTTGCTTCGTTCAGCGGTATTGGAACGGTACTTTTATTTCTTACGGGTCGGAGCGTATGATAGTTTATTACTTTCCCAAGCCTTCTCTTCTACGCTTGCCCCGGCGTGCAATAAAACGACGACGACTGACCGATTACTCTCTTGTTTCGACATCTTAACGTTTACTCAACACTGTTTGTTTACATCTGACACTTAGCAGTATAAGCTATTCAGTGCTGCCAGATATATCTGAATCTTGTTCCGCAAGCATGAGAAATTGCTATTTGGAATTTACTGCAAATATTCGTCACGCTACCTGTAGTATTGTTGTACGAGTTTTTTTCGAAACCATGTTTTTTCAGCTGGTGGTTGTTTGATATATCAGGATCTACTCAACCGATTTGGCTGATTTTTTTATGAGTATGTAAAAATAAGTTATTTAAAGCATAACATAACCGTTTTTTGATATCCAATTTTTTTCGATTTTTATGAGCTTATAAACAGCGAATTTTCATGAAACAAAACTCATTTTTGACCAAAATGGCCGTCATTTTCGTAATTTTTCGAAAATTTCTATATAACGCTTTAGGTATTGTCCTAAAGTTTCAAAATATTCATCGAAATTCGTTCTGTGATACCCTGTTGCTTCAGAACCGATACCACCAGTAAGGTACCGATTCCAGCTGACAACAGCGTAATAATCATTATTTATGCACTCAAATGGAAAATGCATCTTCAAAACTACCTTAAACAATAACTAAAATACCTGAACACTTCACTTTATGCCTAACGTCCGAAAAAAAAAGAATTATTGTTCGACCTACCAGACAAGGGTCCCTCCTTAAGTCCTCAGCATCATTAGAGAGTAAAAATGAGGTAGTCGTTGTACTCGACATTGCGAGTAATAAAATGATGGAGCAAATGCCACATGAAGTGCGAGTGGATAGAAGTCAGAATGAATGAAGAGGCAACTTTGTATGCATTAGTCACGTCAATAAGTATAACCATTCTCTAGAACGTTCATCAGTGTCAATACCAATCATGTTGACGGCGAATGCCGAGGAAGTCCTAGTCGAAGCGAAGCTACTGAGAGGAGAGTTGATTTTCATTTTTCATCTTCGAATATTTCGGGCTCTGCTCGTAACACAACTTATGCAGTATCTTGAAAGTTTCAGATATGAACTTGTGTTCATTAATAGGGGACCATTTCTAGACCTCGTCGACCCCGAAAAACAGTTCTCGTTTATGTCGACCCCGAGGAATATCAACCTTTGAGATCAGGGGTTCTAGAGTAACGAGTGGCAACTAAAATTTTGGAATTTCTTTCTCAAATGTCTATTTTTGGAAACAATTAGAGAAACGGTCCGTAATCGACTGTTCGGCGATGCTTCCGTTTGGTGTCAGAACAAGAGCGTTGTACGACTTCATGTCAAGTTTACGAATGCATCACTTGATTCTACCGATGCACTGTTTGCAATTCATGGCTCTCCAGTTATTTTTGTACCTCAAGGAGCTCAAAATCCCGAAAAAATCTTCGATTGAGCGACACTGAGGCAGATTGGACGGGTTAAGGTTTTTGGGTACAAGTAGGATCGAAATTAGGAACGATTGTTTTTTTTTGCGTAATGCGATGACGTTTATCCGGCCAAAACAAGTATTGTCCATCTGCATGATGTATTTGTTGGAACGGGATCAAAATTCTGGTACACATCTTGATTGATATCCAAACCAGAGAGCTTGAACCATAGCCTAGAAATACCTCTCTCGGAAATGGCAATGTACAGTATCACTTGCTGTTCAAACTTATGCTTCAACTTATGTTTTATGATCGGAGAAGCAGTAGAACTATCCATGAAATAGTATAGATCGTTTTTGGGAATGTTCGTCTTCGTCTTTTACATAGTTTAGGGGCCAAGGGTGCTATATATTTTTTTTCTTGACAGCTTACATAACATATCCGGAAATCGAAGATGTGATTTTTATCGTTTTTGAGCTATGATTTTTTTATAGATTTTTTCTTCAGAAATGAAAATTCACAACTTTTGAACTACTGGACTGATTCAAATTCATGACCTGTAATTGGACATATCAACAAACACAACACAATGTAAAAAAAGGTAAAATAGGAAAATCATTGGAGATCGAACAAATAACCATTAGAATAGTGTGCAAAATACATAATCTAGGTTGAAAACACACTCCTAAAAATTTATCATGTTGTAGAAACTTGCGCAAAGGATGTTTACAAAAATGTCCAATTAGAGGCGAAAATGTCCAATTATTCGTGTCGCATTATATATTTATGCAATTAGCCAGATGTCCAATTAAAGGCGAATCTCTATATCAATTAAAAAAAACCTGCGTCTGTGACCGTTTACAGTTGAAGTTGAAATTTCCAACCAATCATAAGATCCAAATAATTGAATGACATAGCATGAACTAATGGAATATTATGAAATATTTTGCACGCATCGAATGTGTAGTACAAAACTTAAGGGGGTATTCTAGTGTAGAGATACGAATTTCAACGTTTTTTCGAGTTTCGTAAGAATAAAACAAAGAACATTTTTACTACCCATTATATCATCATTTGTTCATTTATCTTTTAACAATAAAACAAAAAATGAACGGAGAAAAAATATTCATAACTAGAATAGTCAAGAGCTGATGAAGTGAGAGGGTTAAAAAAAATAGTGTCATGGCGTACACGATTCCAGCCCTTCTGATTGTCTGAAACAAAAAAAAATCGAACAGATTCTGAATAAGTAAGGATGCCGCTATCCCATGAACCTCGGAGAAGTGAAAAACATATTTTTTGACAAAATGGCGGTCTCTTACGTTTTCCGATTTTTAAAAATAGTAAAATTTAAAAACTAATATTTTTAGTGGTTCATGAGATAGAGAGATGCCTGCAGATTGTGTCCATATAAATTCGACATGAAGCAGTTCAGTAGAACTTGAGATATCGTGTACGCCAGTTTGAAAAAGTTTCGAGAAAAACGCGTTTGAAGTTCATTGTTATGGCCGTACCAGGTAAGATACCGCATCACTAAAATGGTTCTAACACGGTAAATAATAGGATTTTCAGTCCATTCTAGGGTATATTCTTGAATGTCTAAACTACAGAAATATGAAGGAAATTTTTTTTTCAAATTTTTGGACTAGAATACTGCCTTAACGCAGCGTGCCTCCAAAGGTTTCCAACGACAACTTGTACCGAGCCTTCAGGCATTTTAGCTGGTTTACAAAACTATCACAATGATTTCTATCCAAACAGTACGCATAAACATGCATGGAAGTACCATTCAAAAGTTAGTCAGTGCTATCGCAAAGTTTGAACAGTGCAGTTATGACCATTCGATTGTTGATTGTGATTTCTATCTTCACGTTCCTCGCCAATGTGTCACATGGTTCGGTCATTAGCGGTGCAATTGAAGCGCAGAAAGCGTTGATCGCCCGAGAAGAAGCCCTCGTCGAGCGAATAAAAAATGCGGCTACAGATAGAGTATATCTTACGTTGGATTCTTTCAGAAATGGAATGTTAAATGTGGCCGAACAGATGCACTACTTGGTGACGTATCCAATCCGTGTGAGCAATCAGATAACTGAAGGATTTGGTATGATGGTTGATAACGTGCGGACAGGATTGCTTCAGTATTCTCCATTATAATCAATTTGGAGTGAAGCTGGGAATATGGAAGAAAGTGCACAAAATCGCAAGCCTTCGTTGGGACAAATGTGCAAGTGGACCAAACATAGCAATGTTCAATGTAATGTATTCAGAAAAGAACTGATGAAATTTATGAATCCATTCGAATATGTGTATTTATTGTTCATCACATTAATCGTTCATCGTTCATTGAAAAATTATCCGCGGTTTTTATCAAATCAATTTCAGTGAAGTATATATTGGCGTTTTTAATTTACAATCTTTCGCCATTATCGGGTAATTACATAATGTTAGGAACATTATAAATATAACCATCTGTGGAACACAGATTAATATAACCATCTGTGTAGAACTTCTGAGGTTTAACAGCGAAAACCCGTTTCAAGTAATTTCGACGGTTCTTATGCTTATCTTCTTAGCAACTGTTAATCACTTGTTTTCGCCTAAATTTACAATGAAATGATTGATTGAAATGAAATAAAAAGAAAACCCACAAAAATCGATAGAATATAACGTAAATCATTCTGAGGAATTGATTGTATTCAATGAATTTTGAAGTCAGGTTTAAGAGATACT
The DNA here is from genome assembly GCF_029784135.1 of Toxorhynchites rutilus septentrionalis. Classification (NCBI taxonomy): domain Eukaryota; kingdom Metazoa; phylum Arthropoda; class Insecta; order Diptera; family Culicidae; genus Toxorhynchites; species Toxorhynchites rutilus. The sequence continues at coordinate 192,180,417 of NC_073745.1, read as the reverse complement.
TCTCTCTTCTCTTCTCTGGCCTTTGTGACCACCATTTATCAGCACCCCAAGAGTTTATGATTAGCTCATTTATCTATTTTGCAAACATGAAGACGTGATTCCAATATTTACACATTATTTTATTTCTCATATTTCTTGTACACACACAACGCATCCCAAATTTCAAAACGATTCACACATAACCTTTGCAAGCCTTGTCTCTTCTAACTTCAATGCCATATCGATTATCACCTTCTCTAACCGGTCAAGTTGGTCCTAGTGCCATTTCGAGCAAAATCAACACTGCCAACGCGAACTTTCTTTAAGCCCTGTTGCCTGTAGACGAAAAGTGGACGGAAAATTATAGCACGTTTAGATCGATTTCGTTGCATTATTTGAGTAAAATTACTACCATAATTGGATCGTATACTTAAGTGATGTAGCGCATCTGTCGTTGGATCTCGCGGAATTGGAACTTTTTGACCAGTAATCCATGGGTCAAATCGTTTCAGTTCCGTTACAAAGCTGCTGTACGAGGGGTCCGCGGCTGGATTTTTCGGAGTTCTATCACTGAATTCAGAAGCGAAGGTTTCCTTCTCACTTATTACGGATCTACGGAAAAGTTTATGCTGGCCATTCGTCGCATCCGTGCCCGTGACCCAGGGGTCAAACCGAGTTAGTTCTTTCACGTAATCATTATAACGCTGGTTCGGTAGTTCTTTTGGTGGATGATCGCCAAAGCCAACGAAACGTTGTGCTTCAGTTTCGACTCCAGCGTTTTGGTTGACTTGGTTATCATTACCGTAATCCTGGTGTAGCGCATCAGTCGCTGGATCTGCAGGAATAGGAACCTTTAGCCCGGTTATCCATGGGTCGAACCGCGTCAACACATCCACATATTGTTTGTAGGCTGTACTGGTAGGGTTTGCAACCGGTTTTGGATCATTGAATTCATCATCCGGAAGAACATCTTGGGGACCTCGAATGTGAGGGTGGCCGGTAGCCCAATCATCGAAACGTATCAGCTCGCTAACGTAGTTGTTATACTGCTGATTATTGGGATTGATTTGTGGTTTCGGATCATTGAACTCAAAGTCGGGAAGTATCTCTTGAGCATTACGAACGTGCGTGTGTCCGGTCACCCAATCATCGAATCGTGTTAATACATTAACATAGTCCTTATACTGCTCATTGTAAACATCTGCATCAGGCTTTCTATCATCAAAAGCTCCGTTCGGATACTGTTGAAGAATGTTAGATAACTCTCCATTATCTGGTGTTTGTCGTGTTTGAAGATGGTGCAGAAGTTTGGAGTCGATTGTGCACAGATGAATGACCAACAGTCCACAGGAGAATGTTATCTGAATGTTTTTCAAAAGGAAGTGTTACATTGATTAAATATATTTTGGTCTAAAAGGCTTGTACATTAGATTATAACCTAAACGATAATTTTTGCTTCAATTAATTCAGTTATTTATGCCATGAAATGAACGATTTGATCAATGACTTATCATAAGAGAGGAAAAACACAAAACAGAAATGAATACATTCTAAAACATTATGTTATGTTCCGCATTATGCAGATCACTGTCGGTGCCAATTCTACCTTATCATAGATGAATACCTTATTAGCATATATTTCATATTCTGGTTAAAAGGTCATCCAACGGAAATCAAATGCGTGAAATTCTAGCTTATCAGCACCTTTGTGATGCTGATGGATAAACTGATTTCTTGTGATGCATGAGTCTATTTCATCTCACATTCATAACTGCGAGTGCGATATTAGCCGAATAACAATACTCGAAATGACTTCGTCATATTTATCCCACAACGCATAGGTTTCATTTAATCTTCGGATACATCAGAGCATCTACGTATTGTAATTTGTGTATTTCATTTTTATGTAATTTATTCTTCAACTAAAGATGATAAAAAATGATTAAAAAAATATATGAAACCAATAATTCTCATGCCAAAGGAAAATAAAAGTTTGTTCATCAATATAATTCTTGTTTCAGCAGGAATATAAAAGGCCAACTTGAAGGCTTTGGAAAAAAAAATTTAAAAGACTTTCTTCATGAATTTTATGACCGAAAGCAGTAAAGTAACATATAACACTAGACCTACCTTCACGAGCCAATCCATTCGGGTAATCCTTTTTGCAAACAAAAACAAACGGTGGTACGATATAATTCACAACACTATGCAAATCAACCGTTTTGCACAGTCTTATATCTGTTCACACCACTGTCTTGGGGATCTTTCGGACGCAGCGTTTTAACGCGAACTGAAGATGAGTGTCGAATTGGTGACAAATTTTAATATGTTTCTCATGGACAATCGAGAAAGACTTTTTCACACATATCGATGTATTGCTAGCTTATCAGCACCTTTGTGATGCTGATGGATAAACTGATTTCTTGTGATGCATGAGCCTATTTCATCTCACATTCATAACTGCGAGTGCGATATTAGCCGAATAACAACAACTCGAAATGACTTCGTCATATTTATCCCACAACGCATAGGTTTCATTTAATCTTCGGATACATCAGAGCATCTACGTATTGTAATTTGTGTATTTCATTTTTATGTAATTTATTCTTCAACTAAAGATGATAAAAATTGATTCATAGGATAATTAATAGGTTATATTTTTCTGAAATGCATAAGTAAGATTCCAGAAATAACACGAACTATACTGATGGATGATCGAACACAGAATAGTTTTATATTTCACTAGCTGACCCGGCAAACTTCGTCCCGCCCAAAATTTTTTTTTGACATCCGGCGATCCTTTTTTTGGTATAGATAGAAGAAGATATGGGAGTGCGTTTCATCACATTAAAATCCATTTCCAGTTTCGAACAAAGATCAATTTCGCTAGCGCAAACATCAAATTAACTAACAGCACTTGTCACTATGTAATTGTAGAACATATGGTAATTTAATTTTCCGAATTTTCCCTTTTTCCTTCAGAGTTTACCGAAAATTTTCAATTGTCATGTTTGGAGAGGTGTCATACCATCATAGAAACATTTCTCATACCCAAAAACCCTCACATCCCAAATTGTGCTTGATTAGTTCTCGAGTTATGCAGAAGTTTGTGTTGTGTTACCCTCCTTAGAGAGGGGGGTTGAGTGTATTCACCATAGAAACGTTTCGTGCCCCGTAAAACCTTCACATGCCAAATTTGGCTCCATTCGCTTGATTAGTTTTCGAGTAATGCAGAAATTTGTGTTTCATTTGTATGGCAACCCCCCCCCCCCCCCCCTTAGAGAGGGGAGTGGAGAGTCTTACCACCATAGAAACATTTATTGCACTCTAATATCTCAATATGCCCAATTTGGTTTCATTTGCTTGAATAATTCTCGAGTAATGCAGAAATTTGTGTTTCATTTGTATGGCAGTCCCCCCGGCACTCACCGCGTTATAGGAGGGTTGACTGTAATCATAGGTACCATGAACCATTTTTACATCATTACATCGATTTACAGGAAAAATAATTCGCTTCACGGATTGTCATCACAATAGAAATAATAATTAATAGATATTAGCATTTAAAAAAAAAATCTTTAAATATTGTATGCTTTTTGGTTTTTGTTATTTTATATACCAAGTAATACTATTTAGTTCAATTCTACCGAAGAACCTGTTTACAAAATACTATCTAAGATGATTGAGGTAAATTTGCTACCTCTTGTAACTTAAAGCTGTCTGATCAGGAGAATTCACAGTATGCACACAACACAAGAATACGCTATTATCAATTCGTTCAGCTAATTCAGATCCCCTCAATGCGTCCATTGATTTGTCCTTAAATTATTATCACAGATAAATCTGCTCACCTATCTATACTAGACTCACAACTCAGTGTTACCGGAACTGTATCCCGTACCGCTTAGTTACCTCTGGAGAATGTATCGATGCAACGGATAACAGTAACGGCATGTCATTGGCAGTGATGTCCAAAGCCGCTGTTATCGAACCAATCGTACAAAAATCGGTGGCCAATAAGAAGCTAGCTATAGTTTCCGACTGCAGATAAAACTCACGTAATTTGGACTCGATGAAGGCCATGCACTGGAAGGAGGATAAACCGGAGGACCACATAGCATGTACTGTTTCCAGCATAGAGGAAACGAGTTGAGACATGCCTACCAAGTCCCCATTCGGATTTGATGGAGGCAGTGAGGACATATGGGACGAAACTACCCGAACGTCGTGGGTCTCCAAATTAGCTACAACGGCAAGATTCTCTACTGGATATTGTTCTACCAGAGCAAATCGAGAAGCGAACAGCAGTTCCTTATTCAACTGTTTGTCCCAGGTGGCTGGTGGAGCAGTCGTTCCCTGGAGGATCATATCAGGCATATAGCGATCGCACACAAGCGAGAACAACGAAGGTACGAATCCAACTGCGTCTGGAAATTTGCTTACTTTATCAGTCTTGTCATTGTTGTTCTCATCATTCAAATTTACGGGGTTCACAAATTTTGACAAGGGAATATCCACAAGCTTAAGAATACTATCTGGATGTTTGATTTTAAGTTCAGCGTTTTCTTCTAGAGTTGCCATGGCTTTCGTTAAGGCTCTCGGAATGTTATCATGAGGATGATTTCCTGAGTAATTACGGAGTTCCTCTTCAATGCTGGATCTACTTGTAGATGCATGTGAAGAGCTGAAATCACTTTCTTCGTTGAGATCACTGGAAAATTCCAGCTCAGATGCGTTGGTAGGAGTCTGCAACGAGAACAGAGACGCATTTTTACAAACATCACACTCCTCCTCGGCAGGATCAGGAAATGATGAAAATTCTGTTTCCGGATTAAATTTTAGAGCCATCTCAAGTTTCATTCCTTTCTCCAGGAAATCATATTCAGTGAGATCCAGATTTTGACTCTTCAAATAATTCTCAAACACTTTTGGATAACGATCGAAGTCGAATATGACGGAATGTTTACGAAGTTTGCTATGAGAACATGGCTTCTTACCACCGACCGCTCCGAGTTCGTTTGCTTTGCTGTGATGTTTAGTGTGACCTGTCTGACCCGTATGTTTGATATTGACCAGCTGTTCGTCGTCGCCAAGCACAAAAACTACATCTTCTTTCGGTTTATTTTCCATCAATACCTTGTAATCACCACGCAGTCCATCAATATATTTCAGTTGTTCGAGAGAAATTCCTTCTTTAACACGTTCCAATCCCCAAAGTAACTTTTGCCTTCTTTCACTTTCACCAATATTGTTTTCAGTTATAAGCTTGGACAACCTAACTGATTGAACATCGTCTGTATCGTTGTCGTCCAGTTCTATAGCTTCTTGACCCGTTTCATCCGGCTGCGTGAGAGTCATCCTTATTGCGGAACCATCGCTGCCCTTCTTAATGTGATAAATCATCTCCAAGAATTGTTTCTCCTTGGCGTTCATACGGAGCTCCGTATCCATACATTTGTTACCTATTCTAAGCTCCTGTTGCACAAAACGTGAATCACGATAAACCAGCACATTGGGGATGTCATTCATTACATTCTTCTTCAGCAACGCGGACAGTTCGCCATCCATTGGGGCCACTGCATCGTTATTCAATGCGGTCAAATCTTTCGTTCTAGTTGCCGACCGTATCAAACCAGATCCAGTTCTTCTCAATTTTGTTGGCTTGATTTCGGTTCGTGTATTCCCTACTTTGTGTAGTTCACAAGAATTTACATTTTTTTGCGTAGCAAAAGCTTCATTAACCGAATTCTCCTCGAACACTTCAATGTGAACAGTTCTCTTGATTTCGCTACATCTTATAAAATACGATAAAACATTAAGAATCTTCTCTATTGTATTGCTCAGCTGAGAACTGCCACAAATTATTGTTTTCGACAGTTTCACGGGATGTCCAACGGCTCCATATAAATCACCCAATTGAGCCCATAATACATTGTATGGTTTATTTGCTGTTATTTTGGACAGTTCAGCTTTCTTCCGCTGTATCGTATCAGAATGTCTGTCATCTGCCGTTGAACCAGTCATTGGCGCAATCGTGCTGACCCAACCCAAATGATGAGTCAATACTGCCGTTAGAAGTGTGCTGATGAATCTGGAAGTGTAGAAATTTTAATGAGTTTCGATATTTTTTGTTATTCAAATGATCCGATTCCAGATGTTGCATAATTCAATCAGTGGTTTCGGAAATGAAAGGGGTCGGGGTGTCGGATGTCGACTCAAAACTCGAAAAAAAAATCCCCGATAATCTAGATGTTCACAAGTAATCTAATTTTCTACTAGTTCTTTAGTTTTAGTGCTTAAAACATTTTATTAGTTGAAACAATGAAATGTATAAAGACCTATCGATATTTTTACATAGAGCAATTTCACACCAAATCGACAAAAAAACTGAAAATTTTGACCCGACCCTCTCCGTTTTTTTGTAACTATAAAAATCACAATTTTCATTGTCATATGACCAATTGAAACTACGACTGATTTTTCAAAAGAACATGCTCATCAATCAATCAATGATTTGATCTTTCCTTCAAAAAATCGTAACTCAAAATCCAGATGTCTGATTAAAATACGACGTTCGATAGAGTTGTTGGAAAATCAATGAACTATTTACGAAACATAACATTTTAAACACACTGTTAAAAATCTTACTCAAAAAGTGTATTTAATTCAACTTCCCCCTTCGAAATTTTTTTTGTATATTTTTATTTAAAAAACACTGTTTGACGTGTAGTAATTCTTATGGTGAAAATAATGTTAGTAAAATGTTGGATCCTCAGTCGTAGTGTCGAGCAGCAGTATGTATTTTCAAATATCTAACGAGCATGATTTGAATTATATTCTTCTTCTTCTTCTTCAATGGCACTAACGTTCCTAGAGGAACTTCGCCGTCTCAACGTAGTATTACTTGCGTCATTTTTATTAGTACTTAGTTGAGATTTCTATGCCAAATAACACGCCTTGAATGCATTCTTCTGAGTGGCAAGCTCTTAAATACGCGTGATCACAGTGCAAGTCGGAGGAAATTTCTTTGACGAAAAAATCCCCCGACCAGAACGGGAATCGAACCCGAACACCCGGCATGTTAGTTATGACGCTAACCACTCGGCCAAGGGAGCACAATTATATTAAATTGGTTATATCTTGAGAACGGTCAGTCCTATGTTAAAACATTAAATACAGTTTTCTTATTGAATTACATGTAGATCAAACTTCTATCGAGACTCCTAAAAAACAATGTTTTACTCGGGTGACCTGTTGGAAATTGTATGGGCTATTCATATCTATTTTTTCAGTATTTAAAAAAACATGTTTTCGAGAAAAATTAATTTTAATTTCCGAATATTTTTTTCCAATATTTTATTTTAATTTGTTCGTTATTTTTTTATGAAAACATCAATAATTTCTCACATCTCATTCTTTGACTAAAATTTTGTAGGTCTGATAGATGTGAGAAATTTTTCGAAATTTATGGTTTTTTCAACTTTTTTTTTGAAAAATTTTGATTTAAAAACTATAAGATCTACAAAATGTTGGTCAAAGAATAAAACGAAGGGAATTATTTAGGTTTTCATTAAAAAAAATATCAAACAAAATAAAAAAAAATCATTGTTTTTTTTAGAATTCAAATTCCTTTTTCTCGAAAATATGTGTTTTTAAAATTCTGAAAAATTATATATAAACAGTCCTTACAATTTCCAACAAGTCACCCATACATCGGAAGATGGGCACCTTTACAGGGAAAAAGTTTTTCTGACAACTTGTTCATGTATTCTTTGAAAAATTACTAATTATGTTATGTTTTTTATCCCATTTATTTATTTATTCAGACTCATTAGCTGCCGTTCTACGCATAGTTGTCTCATGTTCCAAAATCAGCAACTGAGAAAAACGCAATCTAAATTTTCTAGCATATTTGACTACCAGAAGCTTTAAGCATTTCAGTTTCGCAATACTATTGAATCAATCAAGCTTGATTATGGGTTTAGAAAAAATACATGGTGGGACAGTTATGCCTAGAATATCTACATAGGACAATTGTGTCGCCTAGTGGCAAGACCGGTCAACTCCACAAGTTTGAGAAATCGGTTTTTCCTGTTTTTAGACCTTAGATACATTTTTCCACTTATTGGTAGTGAGAAACAGCACCAATATCGATCAATTCCCTATAAAACAAGCGTTTGAAAATCATGGTATGCTGCAAAACAGGTGGCATGATGCTACAGAAAATCGTCTTCCCTTGTAAAATTTTTAATTTTTTGGAGTTGGCCGGTTTTGCAACTAGGCGACACATTTGAACTTGATGTTGTTTTTTAAAATACTGGAAACCAACAATTTTCCGAGAGATTATGCATAAAAACATCGTTTTATGAAAAAGGGACTGATTTGTAAAACCTTTGCAGTAGAGAAATATCTTTGTTATTTGCTAACAAGGTGTACACGTGTTCTGTTCAACTTTTTTTTATTTGTTTGAGAATTAGGTCGTTTTCCAAACCAGAAATGAGTGTATAAGTCCTGTTGATAGCGTGACATGAAATTCTTGTACTTGAACCGATTCATTTATTATAGATCTACAAAGAATACATGATGGGACTTTTTTGCCTATAACATAAACATGGGACAATTGAGTTTGATGTTGTTTTGTCAAAAGCTGGGGACAAACACTCACTTTTTTGTGTTTTTTCGGAAGATTAGGCATAAAAACATCGGTTTATGAAGAAAAGTGAAAATTGTTTAAAAGTAACATGGAGCTACTATGCGTAAAACGGCAATTAGGATTTTAGCTGTAACAGAGCTAGATTTTATTCGTGTACATGTTACATGTTTTATCGTATCTATAAATTTACATTACACAGTAGCCATTTTTAGGCGTAGAAGTATTCCTTCTGTTCTTCCATTGTTCAGTTAGACCACCGGACAGCGGAGTTCATTTATAGCACAATAACCCAATGTTTTTGTAAAGCAGAGCAGATGTATGGATGAATCGATCTTTATTCGACCGTTGATCGATCTCCATCGCTGATGATTGTTGCGTGGATGTAGTTATTCTATAACAACACAGAGATGATCAATTGAGAGCCCTGAGTTTTGAACTCACGATCGATCGCTCGGTAAGCGAACGCGCAACCAATGTGGCTACGAAGACCCCCTATTAATGTTTAACTCGTAACATTTTTATGTATAAATTATCACGATTTACATGTTCTCTATTTTTTTCTATTTAGAAACTTGTCAAGAACATGGTAAACGCGAGAGTATCAGACAAAAATGTTACGAGTTAAACATTATATTTTCAGGAGTCTTAATACAAAAATGCCTTATACTCCAGAAACTATAAAAGATAGAAAGTTGACGTCTACGACAAAAGTTCATATTTTAATGAGGTCTAAAACTTTGTCGAACAAACTATATCGCTATCTTGACTTCAACCAAAATTAATTTTGTAATTTTTTTCAAAGAAAACATGAACTAGTTGTTGCTTTGCTAGTTGCTTCTTCTCTGTTAAAGTGCCCATCTCCTGATGTATGGACGACTTGTTGGAAATTGTAAGAGCTATTCATATAATTTTTTGAGAATTAAAAATAATCGTTTTTGAGAAAAATGAGTTTTAATTTTTCTAAATCATTTTTTTTCAGCGATTTTTTTAAATTTTTCTATATTGTTTTAAGAAAATTTAAAAGTTTTCCTACATTTCATCCTTTGACCAGAATTTTGCTCTTTTCAAAAAATAGTCTAACTCTTTTTTGAAGATTTCAAGTATGCAAAGTTGCTTAAAAGACCCATTTCTTTACACCCACATTTCACTGCTATCAGAGATGGTGCTGCCAACTCCTAAGAAGACCATGCGAAAGAGAGATTCATACAGATTGTATTCATATAATTTCGATATAAATCAGCATAACATAAATCGACTTGAGATATCGTGTACGCCAGTTAGAAAAAAACTAGTTTCGAGAATAACGCGTTTGAAGCCAATTTTTATGGCCGTACTATATTAGATACCGCAGCATTAAAATGGTTATAACTCGGTAAATAACTCGGTAAATATGCCTAAACTTTAGAAATATGAAGGAAAAAAATTGGAATTTTTTTCAAGTTTCTAGACTAGAATACTGTCTTAAACGACGACTGAGAAATGTCGTAAAAGATAAGAAATTGGTTTATTCATACATATATTTTATTTTTTATTTTATTTCATCTACAATTTTGGTTATCCTATTTTTGATATCATAAAAAAGCGCTCTATCATATGCAATAACTTTGTCGAAGGCAGTTTTTGTCTAGAGAATAAATATCTCCCACAAAGTTGTTTTTAACGCTTTCTATCTAAGTTGTAACCATAAAAAACGGGTTTTTCAACTCTAACTTTTATGTAAAATTCTACATCAAAATTGTCTTCGTATGACTTTTAGAGCTTATCAAGACCAACATTTTGTGATGCTGAACTTAATGCTAAGCTTAATCCTGCTCAAAATTATTGATGGGTTTTCACCCAAGAACTCATGATTTCAATTTCAATTTACTCAAACACAAAAAATAACATAGTTTTGAAAATCACATATTATATAGAGTGAAATTTGTTCTTTCAAATTCCACATTCCTAATACCCTAACGCAACTTAGAATAAAGACGCTATATCGATTATTTCAAGAGATAGAAAAAAAACTTTGTTCTACTAAGATTTCTCAATCAACTGGGGCTACAACATTGTAGAACTATATTTACTACTATATTTTCTATAAAGCTAAAAATTCGATTTTTTTATTTCATCTACAATTTTGGTCACCCTATTTTTGATAACATAAAAATGAGAGCTTTATCATATGTAACAACTTTGTCGAAGACAGTTTTTATCTAGAGAATAACTGACGAGCTCTAAATGCTAATTTCTACATAAATGCATCTCCTGGACCATTGTGCATTGTTGATTGAAGATGTAGCTAACTTGGTCACGCGTCGCCTCTGGTGTGCAGCTACGCGTTTAAGCAGAATAAAGAGCGAAAATAAACATTCAAATCATTGGCAAACAAATGACATTCAAACCAAAATCAAATGAGCCGGATGAGCTATCCTTCTTGACTACGAATGGGAGAATGAAAATAGCATATTTTCACCGCTCTTCTGTATACGTTCGATTGAAAGAGAGAACAATTAAACATTCAAGTGACGGTCGTGTTCGCGACTGTGCATTTATTTCTGATGTGACTGCTGAAGCCGACGCAATGCACTTGTGGTCACGTTCACAGTACATATTGAGCCATAACTTTCGAGCAAGGGCAGTATATGATGGTCATCAAAAATGTCGACCGTTCAAGACTGGTTGCAATACAATCTTGAGGTGCCTGGGAAACTCTTGGTATGAATACGGTACACTACTCCTGACGAGAACTCCGAATCTTGGAGGATGGTTTTACCTGCCAATTCGTATTTAGCACTGTTATGATTCCTATGTTACAGACAATAGTAAAATTGTCTGTAACATAGGAAGCAGTTTGCAAAAAACGGTGAAAATTGCCAAAACTTCATACTTTCGCTTTCGTTAACGAACGGAATAACAGACAATTTTATGGGTGAAATATTGATTATTGGCGTTACATAAACCCCAATCTTCAAGAATTATTTTTTCCGTTCTTCAGTTTTCCGGAAAATGACAAAAAATCAAAAAAGGGCCAAACAAAAAAAATTGTTAAAACCTACATTTTTGGTCCTGTAGGAGGTTCAGTTTGATGGGTTTTTTTTCCTACATCAGAATGTGTGATCTTTTTTCAAAGTAATGCCAAAACCTTACCATATGTTTGCTTTCCAAAGCTATGCAAAATTATCGAAGTTGCTGTTCGATTTTTCGGACGCTTGCCATAAAACGGGTTAAAATTCTAATCAGCGGAAATGCAATCTTTCCCTGATTGGTGACGAAATTCGTGACGGAAACGATGGTTGAATTCCCTGATATTCTATGATTTTCAACGTTTTTCCCTGATCGTCAACACCCTGGTCTTAGTAACATCGTTGTATAGATTTACAAAACCTTCAATGCCTTTACGATTAAGCATACATGTGTGGTACTTACAAGTTAGTGTCCTTGGTGTCCGCCAACGACAACAGCGAACAAAGATCGTTCATGAAGTTGTTCGCAATGGCAAGAGTCGTACGATTAGAGTGTGTACTGTTCTGAGCTCCTGTAGCACCAGGGCTACTACTCAAAGTTATCCAAACTGGATGTACCAGGCGAGGTGTTGTGAAGAAATCCATCAACCATTGCTGTGTAAAGTGCCACGCAGCGAGCATAATCTAAGCAAAGGATGCATGAGAAATTGTCTGGCTATCTATAGTCGTACGTTGATATACCTGTAGAAATTGGGGCCACTTATGGCAAGCTTTCTCCGCAGATACTCTGAGTCGACACAGCATCGATTCGAATATGGTAATATGTTCCGAGCAAAACGTTTCCATCTCTTGCATTGCGATGCCATTGATTTGGATACACAACGCAACACCCAAACGTGCCTTTTTGCTCGGTGGTTTTCCATGATAATTCGTTGTTGTTGAAAGGACTTCTCCACTAAACGCTTTCCGACGCGTTAACTCCATTGTTTCACTATTTCTTCGATGTTTACCGCCAACGCAACTATCACTCGCTGCAACCTGACTACTAGTACTGGTGGATCCAACTTGATTCAACTCGTCAACATGACCTACATGATCTGCCACAGTCGTTCTGTTTTCAAATGATGTCGAAACATTTTTCGAAAAACGTCTATGTAAACTACCATATTCACTACAGTCTTCTAAACTAGTGCCAAACATAGCCGGAGGAATATCAAAAGTAGTATCGATACTCAGTCTTCGAAAGCACTCAAAGTCACTACAAATAGACGCTAAACTGCTGCGATGTGAAGACAACGGATGTCGGGAGCTGTTAGTCGATAAACCCCATGGATCGGTGCCACCGTATCCCGAATCTACACCACTATTGGAGGAAAGTCTTGGACCCATCAGTCGATCCACATGGCCGAACTCAAGCGGTAACGGCGGTCTTTGGCGATGGTTATACGAGGTGTCATGTTGTGTTGAAGTTGAGGATGTTACGGTGAACGAGCGAAGTGAACTAGTATCCATTGAACTTAGATCACTGCCTGACGGATGATGGTTGTAGTACGACGACCCGTTGTATCCGGTGCCCAACAAGTCTGATTGATGCTTCCACTGGGGATTGCTGCTACCTCCATTGGCGCTATTTTGTACCGGAGCAGAAAACACATGAGAATACATCACAGTCCTCGACGCCTTCAACCAATGCACTTTCAAACTGCTGCCCTGAAATGCGATGGGAGCCGACCCGAACATCATCTCTGCTATCGATTTGATGTCACTTTTGAGATTTGTGCTATGCTGTAGATTATTTGAAAGGAAAAAAATTTTAGCATCAATTATACGAACGTTTCGACGGCGTTAACTAACCTGATACAATGCTTTGCAGTGGTCACATTTCTGGATATGTGGTATCGATTTGTAATTTGTGGAGTCATTGGATGGCGATGGAGATGTTGGAGGTAGGTCTGGAATTTTTTCCACTGCGCTAGAATCAAACAAAAGCTTCCGTCCTCTGATGTCGCACTCACGAAAAAGAATAACACGCACTTGGTCGACCGTAAATGGAAATAGTCTGCAAACGAGACGGGACAAAATGTGTATTAAATAAGAATCCTTGAATAGAAAATACTATCTAATTATATTTTACGTCGAGTAAATTATCACCAATCTTAAAAATGCACACAATTCCTGAAAATACGAGGAAATTTACTGCCGTTCTAAGCATAGTTATCCCATGTGAATTTTTTGACAATTTTCACTTTTCTCCATAAAACGATGTTTTTATGCCTAGTCTTCCGGAAAAACACAAAAAAAACTATAGTTTGTTCCCAGCTTTTAAAAAACAAAATCAAGCTCAATTGTTCCCTGATGATATTCTATTCATAACTGTCCCACTGTATATTTTTTGTAGATCCATATCAAATAAATCGGTTCAAGTACAAGAATTTTATGTCACGCCTTCAGCAGGGCTAATGTACTCATTTCTGGTTTGGAAGAACGAACTAATTCTCAAACAGCTGAAAACAGAAAACGTGTGCACCTTGTTTGTGAATGCCTAATAACAATGAGATTTATATTCTGCCAAGAATTACAGATCACTCCCTTCTGCATAAAACGATGTTTTTGCATAATCTTTCGGAAAAACACAAAAAAAACTTATTGTTTGTTCCCAGTATTTCAAAAAACAACATCAAGTTCGTTTGTCCCATGTTGATATTCTAGGCATAACTGTGTCCCACTATGAATTTTTAAGCCCGTAACCAGGATTGATTGATTCAAATGAGGGGATTTTTTCAAATTACATTAAACAATTGTTTTCTGCTTATAAGAAAACCAGTGTATTGCCAAACCGATAGACAAATATGCTAGAAAACTTTTAATGCGTTATTCTCAGTTACTGATTTTGGGACATGGGACAACTATGCGTAGAACGGCAGTGTATGCATCGAAAGAATAATTTTTTTTGTTGATTTTTTTTATTGAGTGCGCAACTAAGTTCTCGATGTTATTTTATTTAAAATGCAACATTATTGTGAGAAAAAAAAGGTTGCAAATAAATAATTCAGAATGTTGCCCATCGCTAACTATAACTATTTTCCATCATTCTGGCCGAGCAATCCAAAAAAAATCCACGAATCAAACAGTCTTCATATCAGTGGAGCTGTTGATCAGCCTGACCATGTGTCATCGAACGGAACAAGTGATAATCGGACGAATCTGGGGAATATAGCGGGTGGGTAGGATTTCATATTCGCGTGCTTCCAAGAAGGTTTTAACAGGTTGGGCAACGTGAGGCTAAGCATTTTCATGTCATTGAATCACTTTTTTTATCTGAGACTTCACTCGCAGTGCTCGCACATATTATCACTTAGAGCAGCACCTCTGTTATCTTTTGGAACTTCGGATACGCGTCGGTCGACGTTTTCATCGAATAAATGAACGATACCAACACTCCTCGCAAACTACGATTATTTGAAACAAAATGAGAGTTGACCAAGGTATTCTGAATTGGTCTTTTCAATGCCAGAAGCTAGAGCTGTGGACAGAAAACCAAGGTTCTCGTCGCAAACAAGAAATGAACTCGAAAATGTATAGGGAAGAATACCTGCGGAAACGTCTCCTTCCGTCCTCAACGCAAAGGTCCAGTGAAGTTTTGACCAACTTTGTCAAACTACCACTACGGTCGAGAGATACTTCAGTCGTACCGTTACAATGGGGTCGATTACATTGAAAAACATATCAATCCAATTGCCCTCAATTCCGCACAATCGAAAAATGTTGTCGAGTAGAAATTGAAGAAGGGCGTCAAACTAACTCGGGATGCTGCAGACATGAAGCATCGTGGAATGAGATGGCGGCGTAGGTTGACCAACCGAGAACCCGAACTTTTTGCAATATTTGTGCAATATTTTTCTGAAAAGAACAATAAATATCAGACGTTTTCGATAGCTGGAACGAGTACCGCAAGATTCTCCATAGTTGTTTTCAGTCGATCGTATCATACAAGGATGTGGTGCGCAGCAAGTTGATACTTGAGGTCAGCCAAGGAGTAAATATAGGATCCTTCATCGAATAACCCGCTTTTCAGGTATTATTTTAGAATGCATCTTGATTCAAGAAATAACTCTTTAGTAGAAAATTTCAATAAACAAAATTCCTTACTCTTAAAAATGAAAAAAAATTATATTGTGACGTTAGTTAAAAATAGATTTTCGAAACCCGAATTGCGAAAATATTTTTACTTTATTGTTTCCAAGCCCCGCATGTGACACAAAATTGGACGGTGTGTTTCTCAGCCACAGATTTTGGATTGGATGCAAGGTTCAGGAGATACGGACGGGATTGTTTCTGGAATAAATGCACCTAGAATCTGGAGCGCTTTAAATTGTATCAGATCCACCCCACCTTTACTTACTCAGAATTCAGAAAGGGGAATTTATAAGAATAAATTACCAGAACCTCATTGATCATTGATCACTAACTTTCGGATACTTTATATGATCAGTACCTGAGTTGCAAAAAAATGCGACTCTTCTATGCTATCGGAATTCTACAATTCATTCGATGGAAGTCAGATTCAGTAATTAAGTTACTTTAATCAAATCTCATCCGCATGCCTGAACAATCAGAATAAAAAATTAAGCATTCATACTGGGTATATGGGTATGTGGGTATGTGGATTTGTTCAGCTTTTTATTTAAAGTAATAACCCGTACTTGATTATTTCACGCCGTACGAAATATTAGGACATCTTTATAGGAAACTTTGGTGGAGTCCCTTGCTGCTTTGATTGCGAATTTCGTTACAAATCTGATTTCAATACTTCCAGATAGATTGATTTTTGTGAGTTCAAGTTCAACAAGTAATTCGGATTCCACTTTCAGTCTTTCGGACTTCATTTTTTCCATAACAGCTCTGACAAGTCCGGTAAGGTCATCGAAAAGGAAAGGAACCATCGGTGCCTCTGTCTGATATTCATGCGTAAACAATTTAACTGTCGATGCTGTCGTAACAAAAACAATCAATTTCGGTCCCAGCAACCTATCATCCACAGCATTGGTGACAATCTGGAATACCTTTGACCGGTAAACTGATGCAACACTCCGTCTAAAGGTTGGATGGTTTCCTTAAGCTTATTCTCCTCTTGTTTCCTTACCTCGCCGACCAACCATCTGAGGAGTGGTAACATTTGAGCTGCATGTCCCGCAACACGCAAAAGCTAGAATATTTATCAATGGTATGAAAGTATCTAAAATAAACATTCTTGGAAACATTACTAGGTACCGTTTTTTCGACCATTCCTCATTTTCCCGTCTTTTTATCAATCTGTACCGTATGTTGAGTATAAAGAGAAAAAAATATGTCGATTTGTTCAAAAACGCAACTATGGTTGCTTTCTACCAGAGATCGGATAATAACCTTTCAGACATTATTCGGCTTTGTTAGAAGAATCAATATTGTTGAAGTTGTTTGTATTTTGACGTGGGACTACGTATATATGGGAGGTTAAATGAAAACCTAAACACAGAACATGCTGGAAAAAATTAAATGCTTAATTCGAATGCTTATAACTTATAACTTCCTTAGATAAGCAATTGAATAACTGTAAAATGTCAAGCGCTATCTAAACGCCCCTAACTGCCCCGTTTTGATTAGCCCGATTTACGGTTTCCCTAACACAGCCATCAAAACCAAGGTGCCTGCCATTGCAAATACATGTAAGTTGCGAGAACTTTTGTTCCCACCGAAATCTGTTCCCTAACACAGCCATCAAAACCAAGGTGTTCTTTATTTCTTAACCATTTCAATTTTCATTTAGTAACGCATAAAACAACAAAATGTGCATGTCATGTACACATATAGGAGCACTCTCGTCAGACGGCATGAAAGCCGATCGGACACCGGGTCGCCATCGAACAAAATTATACCACTGTTTGCTTTTTCTTCCATGTTTCCTATGCATCGTGAAAAATCTCTCTAAAACCCAGTGGGTCCTATGCGGCCATCTTTTTGTAGCCACCATAGAAAATTATGAGCATGGAAATCATAACCTGAAATAAAAAAAAGTGCTCCGCGCCATCCTTCAGCAGTGATCTTAATTGCAAATCGCCAAGAAAGCTTCCGGATGGGTATCCAAACATCGCTTGCCAAAGGAAATTATTGGCAACATTGGCAAGCGTAATCAAATGTTGAACGTATATGACTCCAAACAGTAAACAATACGTGAGCCTCCTGAGCGCGAGCCCTGTTTATGCGGCCTACGCTCAATTTGTTTTATTTGGGATAGGGCTTCCAGAGCCCCGATAAAACTTCTCAACATCAGGAAAATAAATGCTTCCAATTTTCATTAATTCGAAACCTGTGAGGATTAGAGATTCACAATGTATACATGTATACATCAAACATATCTTAGAATATTTATTGTGATAATTTTTAATTTGATAATTCGATTGGTACTTCATAAAATCGTTTCTGATTTGGCACCCTAACTGAAAGTTGTAGTTCTAAATAAAAAAAAATGGTACAGGGTCGCGACAAAACGTCTGTTTTGGCTTGGAATTACTCTATATTTTGGTAATACTGCATATCTGTTTTCGTTTGAACGAAATGTGGAAAACGGAAAAGTCCGTGACTCAATGTTGAAACCATGAAAGTTATGATAATGAATCTTCATCTTCAACTGAATCTACAAAACCACGCAAACCAGCGACCCCTTCCAGGATCATCAAAATATTCCACTGAAGAGATATTTATAAAATTTCGATGCATTTTAAATTATTATCCAATGTGATAAACAAGAATCTCAACCCAAACACGAGAGGTGCTCGATAAATTTTCAAGTAAAATGTAAAATAAGTTTGTGTTTTTATTCGGCTTTATGCGTTCTTTTGATAAATCTTGAAGTATTTTTTACCAAATAATGCGGAATAGCCTAATGTTCGGCGATATTCAATATGTTGTAGTGGAACTATTGTCTAAAAATGTCACAATGATACAGTTGTATATTTACTACATAAGCGACAAAATAACATATTAAACAGAAGGTGATTGAATAAATCGATGTGATAATCCGAACACATAAATATGAATTATTATTTTTATTATAATATAAAAAGAATCGTCATCGTCATTGAATCGAGTCAAGAGATATTGCTATTAGTTATAAATAAAAAAAACTATTCGTGTTCGTTTGAATTTTTGGAATGTTTTATAATGTCTCATTCAACTAAAACCTAATAATGAACTGTTCAGTGATGTTCTTATAATTAAAATTGATAACCTAAAAACGTCTATAAAACTATTATATTTTTGTATATTGATCATCCACTCAGATTTTTCATAATCAAATAAGTCCGTGTCTCTACAACCGGATCTGCTTTAATACCAGCCCTAGTTCACTTCGTCGCCGGAGGGTGTTTAATCCACCCCTTAGATACAGGAACTACACACAGCACGAACCGACAACTAGATTCATGCGTGAGTTTATCGTGCTACAAGATGTGGTTTCTGTGAGTATGACAACAGAAGAGATTCGAAGGAAATTAAGAATATTTTTAAGGAACCAACTAAATGTAAATATGTTTTAAATGTGTATTTTATGTTTTCATGTTAATTTTAAGAAGGGTAACGGGCTTACAGCCTATAATCCAATAAACAAATAAACAAAGATGCGTTCTTTGCACAAACAGCGGAAATGTTCAGTCCAAAAGCAAAAATAAACATCCCATTGCAGCAGCAGAAAAACACTGCAGAACACGGTTTTTCGCGTAATGCTTCACATCGAAAAGTCCACTACGCGTCAGAGATATATCACAAGACTATTTCACCCTAACCACGTTATGTGTATCGTGAAAATGAAATTCTCATGTCTGGTGACGAATCCGCCAACAGCCATGTAAATACCATCAAAGGGAACAGAATATATCTATATCGCACTAGAGTCTCCCCCATTTTGCGCAAGGTAATGGTTCCGCCCCCTAAACACTCGAGACAAGAGTCACATGCTTTCGCAAAACGTAAGAGCCGAAATGTTTACGGAAAGTTGACGTTGTATTATCAGCTCGGCGATTTCGGCGCGATACAAAGTATCTTTCAACTGGTTTGAAGCACAGCACGCGTTGGTTGCTCATTTACAAGATTTGCTAATTTTAGCGAAGCTTGTAACTGATTGCCACGAAGGGCGTCGAAACATACGTTAAAATTTAATGACGTTGGTTTTAGTTTTGACCAACCCCGCAAGCAACGCAAGACGACCATTCATTGATAGATTTTGTTTTTTTTTCTCATGAGTGAAACCGAATCAACAATGAGGAGTCATTTAGTTCATAGTAAGCGCATCCCACTTGAACCTAACATCAGCTGCTTTCGAGCAACGTTCGCTCCCTCTGTAACGATTGACGAGTCACCAACAGCACGTGGGGGGACGAGGGTCGATAACATGAGTACGTGCTACCGGGAAGCTTGTCCAAATTTCGATGTACATTCAAATTATCACCGGCTCTCTGAAACCTCACATAACATTTACATCGAATTTTAATTCAAATTAAAATATGAAGATTTATCTCTGATGTATGCATTTTAATCAAAAAGGGTGTTGCGATCAAACTTTTATAAAACAAGAATGTGTGTAAATTGATGAAAAAATATTATAAAATAAAAAAAAATATTTTTGGGTTCAACTTCTGTAGAATACAGAACCAAACCAAATTGCCGGGCTTATCGTTGAACTCTTGCCATCAGATACGGTCACCCACTTTGTTCGTCTCAAAACGTTCGTTTACCTTAAACTGCACTGTACTGAACCTTTTCTTCAGGTTCCGCTTGACGATATGTGCCCGGCGTTGGAGCTTGGGCAGCAACTGCACGATATTGGCGGTATACCGTTCCACCCAAGTACGCGCCTTTCAGGTGCTGTCAACTTCAATATAATGCCAACAGCACAACATTCAACGAATTTAAGAAATCCGTAAAGTCATAACTATACACTTCGTATTTTACCAGTGCTCCGAGTTACCTGTCGATGGTCAGACGTTTTCCAAATATTTCCAGACCAGTTCTGCCAGCTCATGAGCAGATTTTCATCCCGAGTGTGCAGGATCGATTCGAGACGTGCTTGTTTCGGTGACGCCATGATGTAAACAAATGAACTTATTCTGTCAACAAACGCGTACTGTGAATCTAAAAACTCTAAACGTAATTCAGTGAACTTTTCACTTTCTCTATTCAATAAATAAATGAATAGTAGCATTTTTCCGGATTTTTTTCGTGATACGGATTATCCGCAAAACGAGTTTCATAGTATAGGCCTTCCCGAAAGTTGCCAGCGGATGGTTGATTCTTGCTTTTTTGTATTGGTCATGGCCTTCACTTTGTCTGACCATTGATGTACACAACCTTACAAATAAATAACTTATTGATTTCCGTATGGATAACATAACATATCTTACCAATCAATTCCGCGAATACTCGAGGTTCTACTGTATCTGGAAGACATTCAGATGAAAGAGCGGTGTTGCTTTTTCGTCCGATCGAGGGATAACAGATTCACTACCGCTTTCACTATTTGCAATGCGCCATTCGCATTGTTAAAATTGAAGATAAATTGATTTTATTGATACATATAATACTATTGCTATTGATTCTTTTAGACCAAAACGACGCTTACTATTTCCGTTTTTCATTTGCTTTTATGCGCTGTCGACACCTCAATACATATCGACGATTGTCACCTAGAAATCCCAGTTCATGTGACAATCGTCACGTAGATTTGAAAGCGAGAATACGGCGAGAGTTCATTCAAGTGATATTTCTCACGTCATACGCCTGGTGGAATCGTGTGACAATGGTAATCTCACCTCACACGCCACGCAAAATCATGCCGAAAGTATCAAAGTACCATAAAAGATAGCTGAGTACATCATAGTTGTAAATTATTTCATTTGACAAATGTTTAATGTTGAAATTCAATGGGAAAAGTGGAACCAGTGATAGGCAATACTTCCAGTGACATTTTTTCTATGATTTTCGACGTAGGACTACGTCTTTCAGTAAAGATTCCAAATCAGAAAACGGTTACATTTTTATGAAATATGGTTAATATTGCTCTAGCAAACGAGGGTAAACAATTCTCTGAATTTTAAACACGATAATTTTAAATCGCACGGTTTAAATTTCCTGTAATTTTTTACAATCCATATTAAGTTTTAATAAAACATAATTTTCTTACGTTTCGTGGTTACTCGTTAGTTTTACCCGGATCGGGAATATTCCTGTTCTATATCCTACTAAGCCTGTATGAATTAATTTTCTATAATCGTTTGAATAATTCGTTTTGTATTAATTTGAATTACTTTCACCTTTTTTGTTTATCGAATTTCAATATTTAATTTATATCATTTCAGGTCCGCAAACTGACGCTCGGAACAACTTGTATTTAAATTCAATTTACTACAATTGATGATACGTCAGTAAATTATCGAGATCATTTAATTCATAAATTCATACCTGATCTACCAATTCGAAGTCTTATCATCAGTAAATTCTGTTGTTCGCAAATTCAAATGAAATGCACTAAATTTTAAATTCAAATGATTTTCACTTCACTACTACTTCAGGAATAATCTAGAAATGTATCTTTTTTCTCTTCCTATTAGTTGACGTTTCCATATGTTGTCAACTTCACTCCGTTAGACATAGTCTTCTAATAATAGGTCTCTCATTTATTACGATACAATAGTAGATTTGGCGTCGCGTAAGAGGCGCACGCAACAGTTAACGTTAGTTATATTAATGAACTATTTTCATTACGAACCAATTTTAATGATTTAAATATTAATCGAATCGTAAAATAGATTCATCTTATTTAGTTTTAATTCATGATTATCTAATTTTATCCTGAGGTTCAGATAGCATATATATATTATGATTCCCGAATCCATGAACGATTTAAATTGATGAAAATTGGAATCATTACCATTACCATTAATTTTTTTTTTCAATTTTGAGGGGCTTAGAATGTAAGGGGTGTAAGTGACTTGATCGATTTCTCTTCATCAACTTTTTCTTTAGTTCACAACTCAATTGCAAAAACGTTCCAATTTAAGTTTGCTAGAATCCGATAGATTAGGTGCTGTCCTATCTTCCACATTGTCAAATACAAGAGAGAGAGTCGATGTAGAGAAATCTATCAAATCACATACACCCCTTTCATTCTAAGCCCCTCAATTATAAAAATCAAGTTCCTACATGCTTGAAATGCGACTATGGACAAGGTGAAGAAAATAAATATTGCGATCTAAGCTCCGCCATTCGCTATTTCAACTTCAAACCCAACAGTCTCAATCCAGCTAACGAGTAGACAACGGTAGAACGCAAACAACGATGCAATTTTGTTCGATGGGAGTATCACATCGATTTTAATACCGTCTGGTGGAGAATGCTTCTGTGTGTTTGCATTACTTACACATCATCGCTGCTTTCATGCGTTGTCAAAAATATTAAAAAATATCGAACCAAAGCAAAAAAACAGGTATGTAACATCTCCTGTGAGATACACACGCGTTGTTCGGCGTTGTGAAGATTTTTAAATTTTTTTTTGCTTTTCCCCCATTACATGAACAAAGCCAGCCGGGTGACGTCTTTAGAGAACTCCCATTGAACTGACAGGAGCCAACATATCGGGTATCCCACTGACATTTTCCCCTTGTTTTCATATGAACTGACAGTTCTGCTTGAGATTTTGCTAACGATCCTAGCATCAATCATAGCACCCGGCTGAACAAAGCATGGATTAATATACCTGTCATTTATTGTTTACATTGAAATTGAAGTTGTTAAAAATGTAGAATAATGATGTTGATGGAAAAAATTCTGTGACCGAGAGTGTGTCAACTGCGAAGAAAACTATGGATGGGTTATACCTATGATATAACCGCAAGGTTGACGTAGGACTGCCGTTGGCTTAGTAATCATTTGTGTTTTTTCAATTAGCAATAATCGCACTTCGAATGTCCCTCATTTTTTACGATATCGCCGCTGCGCAAAGCTGTTGATTAAATTATTGATGAATGTGAATGAAACAGTTGCAAACAAATCCCAATTTAGGTCAATTCATGCATTATGGTAGTGATTATCGCAGCAAATAGTTATCAACATTTTGCCTAATCAAACGGTATGCGTATAAGTTCAGTGAGCTGGCGACATGAAGGGGCATGCAGTCTTGAATAACCCAGCCAAAGCGTTGCATTTGTACCCGCTTTTGTAGATCGTGTTAGCAAAACGCATTCCGGAGTATAAAAATGCATAGGGATATAAAAAGTACTGTCGAGATCAGGAATGCCGATTTTCCCAACTTATTGGTTTCGGAATCTGTGTTGGGAAAACACATTCCGGTTTGAAAAAACGCAAGCGAGTACAAAAGTACTAGTAGCTTCCATCTTTTTTGCAATGCCAATTTTCCCAGACTTCATGGTTTTGAAGTCTGTGTTAGGGAAGCATCCCGATTTGCAAAAACGCAAACGAGTACCAAAGTACCCGCTGCTTGTA
Organism: Toxorhynchites rutilus septentrionalis; assembly: GCF_029784135.1. NCBI lineage: Eukaryota > Metazoa > Arthropoda > Insecta > Diptera > Culicidae > Toxorhynchites > Toxorhynchites rutilus. The sequence continues at coordinate 192,156,306 of NC_073745.1, read as the reverse complement.
TCTATTTTGAAATGCCGATTTCCCTTGGCTCCATGGTTTTGAAGTCTGTGTTAGGGAAACATTCCAATTTTCAGAAACGCAAACGAGTAAAAAAGTACCCGCTGCTTGTATCTATTTTGAAATACCGATTTCCCCTGACTCCATGGTTTTGAAGTTTGTGTTAGGAAAACATTCCAATTTGTAAAAGCGCGAACGAGTACAAATGTACTCGCTGCTTGCATCTCTTTTGCAATGCCAGTTTCTCCAGACTGCATGGTTTTGAAGTCTGTGTTAGGGAAATATTCCGATTTGCAAAAGCGCAAACGAGTACCAAAGTATCCGCTGCTTGTATCCATTTTGCAATGCCGATTTCCCTAGGCTCCTTGATTTTGAAGTCTGTGTTAGGGAAACATCATTCATTCCTACGATGGGACCTCAATCGCTGTTCAATTATAACTGAGTGGATTTCCGAGCGGCACTCGCTTATATACCGATTGGTGATTTCAATAGCCTGTTTTGAAAGCAATTTAAAGCTATTGAAACAAGTTTTTGGATCAAAATGTAATAAGTATATAACGCGTAGACATTTTATCTTTCGAATGAAGTGTTTATCATACCATTTCGTTCAGTTATTTAGGAGCTATTAACGCTCAAAATCTCGGTCTTCGGCGTAACGCTTTCGTTTTCGAAATTTTGATTTTACACCCCGGTATAGAAATGAAAGACGTAGTCCTACGTCAAAAATCGCCGCGATAGCGGTCGCGAAGAATATTCAGTGCAATGATTGAATTAACATAACTAAATAAATGGCGACGTATGGCCAGCTTGTGTATTGATATCGCGTGGACAATAATGAATCATCGAACAACCATCTTTAACTGCTTCTACGAAACCATACAAAACATCGACCCTTTCATACAATTAGATGGGGAATGTTAGTGTATGAATGAATCACACCTAAGCATTGTTGATTTATACATTGTCAAAAATAATAGTTGTGGTGGAACAAATATAAAATCGAGAGAGTGTGTCTAGAAGAAGGTACCGAGTTTATTACGTGCATTGTCGAGGAACACAAATCTCGACATAAGACCAGCTTGTGCATTGTTCTCGCGAGAACAAGAATAAATCATATATCAACCATCTTCAGCTGCTTCTATAAAATCACAAAAACCATCGGCCATTTTCAGAATCACCAATACTTCCTACTAGAGAGTTATTTAGAAAAAACGATACATTCTGAAGCAATATCCGAAGTAATGAGAAGGGAATTGAATTCAATATTTTTTCCAGGAGACTACTTGTGTGCATTTAGAAGTGTGTTCGGACTAACAGCTCGACTGAAAAGTTCATAAGATTGACGTCTAGATGGCGCCTCTTGCAAAAATCTACTTGACTATCACCATCTTTCAATGGGTAAATGTCAAAATTTTACAGCAATCGGTCGATTGGTTCGTGAGTTACAGCATTGAGAGTGAAGCAACTTGTGTTATTGTGAAAGAAATGGAAAAATCATAAATCAATAAACCGATGGCAAAATTGCATGAATTGGGCTTCGAATTGCTTCCGCATCCACCGTATTCTCCAGATCTGGCCCCCAGCAATTATTTTCTGTTCGCAGACCTGAAGAGAATGCTCGCTGGCAAGAAACTTAAGACCGATGATGAAGTGATTACCGAAACTGAAGCCTATTTTGGAAAAACCGTAGTACTATAAAAATGGTATCGAAAAGTTGCAAGATCGCTATAATCACTGTATCGCCATCGAAGGCAATTATGTTGAATAATAAAATTGAATTTTGCAAAAAACAAATATAGGAAAAATATATTTCTCTGACACGTTTCTATGATTTTTTTCAAACAAAGCATTACTTTTGAAGAAAAAAATCTCGTCCTGAACGGGAGACTACCTGCCCACGGGAGTCATAATTCATCTTTTAATCGACATGAACTATTTGAAATCAATTTCACAATTGTCAGCCAGTTAATGACCGCACTCGACCAATACATAATTCACAGTCGAGACAGGAATTGAAATTTTCATAGATGGTTTTGATAACAACAACATAAACGGGGGCAACATCCGAGAATTCCTGTGTTCAGGCTGGGGGATTTTTCAACGAAGAAATTCCTTCCGACTCACTCTGGTGCACGCGTATTCTTGAGGTTACCATTGAAAATACATTGAAGGCGTTATAGAAATTTTATATACTATGTCGAGAGGGCCTGGTTCCTCTCTAAGCGTTAGTTCCATTGATGAAGGAGATACGTTTTCGAAATGATATGCAGATCAAATGCATGCATACTACATGATTTCAATGGAAAGGTTTGTTCCACGAATTAATTGGTTCACATTTCAAACCTAGAGTAACAGCAAATCTGTATTTCGGCGACGGTTGGTATAAAATGCTTTTCCTTGCTTCGAAACCACCGACAAAAAATCGTTTACTAATAAACAACGATATGATAACCAAACACAGCTCGCAACATTACACATTTCTTCGAACCATTCCACCCAACACACATCTGTCTCTCAACACACACATTTTAGCTTATTTCGCGCGTTTAAATTCGCAACCAAGGGGCTAAATATAAAAGCAAAATAAAATCGAACCTTCGGCGATAAAGGGGACATGGGCATATGGGGGTGCAAAAAGCTGTTTATACGTCCATAGCACGTGATTTCGCGCGCATCAACGGGAAAATAACTGCGGTGGATTCCACAATATGCTGATCTCGCGCACCGGGTTACCAAATGTGTGTTTGGTGGACTCAAAATAAATTCTTAACGCAACGAACGGAACAGTTGCAGGAGCGTACCAACATATCCAACAATCGTGACGTCGTTGAAAACAAATTGGGATATCATAATGAATATTTTGAAACTCATGTTCTTACTAAACATTTACACGTTCTCGGTAATTTAGTCGAACACATAACGGTTTCTTGGTTGCATTTTTTTGTAATCAACTTTAATTTATTTACAGCGGAAGATTTTTTTTATAATTACTTGGAACAGACATAAAGGCGGCAGCCCTATAAGTCTTATTCACTTTCATTCACGGATGTTGATCGATTCGTGCCTCGGCAGAGATTTTCGAATAATAACGAACGAAGCGACGAGAATGTATACATACTCTGTGAGGGGGTCGTCTGTGTGATGACAAAGAGAACTGGTTTTGGAGTTTTGTTTGTACATCAGGAAATGCGTATCCTCCGTTCGATAGCGGTAAGATACGCTAATATTAACAGCTGAGCTGAGAATGTCTTTCTTCTTCTAGGGATGTTGTATTCATTTTGCATAGCGATATCCGTTTCTTCTCAGCGATATCATTCCGTTGAAAAAAATCCCCGTAACGTATTTGCGTTATTTTTATTGAGTACTTTGTATTCTCCGAAATAACGCTCTATGTGAAATAATTTAGACGGGGATATATTTCAAGGCGATTACATTTTACAAAGCATTCTGACATTCTTGCTGAGTATTCCTGCTTAGTATTAATTGACAAATTATGATGTAAAAAGTTTGCCTTATTCATGAAAATTCGTCTTATAGTTTGAAAATATATAGTAGACTAGCCGACCCGGCAAACTTCGTCCCGCCCAAAATTTATTTTTCGTTATCACATTCACGTTTTTTTTACTAAGCGCACGTTCATAGGTCCAATCGCAGAACTGTTCATTGATTGATTTCCTAATATACGCTTTAAAATTACCTTTTACTATAAAATTCCTAGTACTTCTACCAAAACTCGTCACTATAATATCCGTTACAATGAATAAATGTTTGATACAGAAAATATGATAGAATAAAGACAGCCCTAAATCGGACAATTCCTTTCTCGAGTTTTGCCTTTATCAACACATTCGGTGATCCATTTTTATTTACATAGATAGAAGAAGATATAGGAGTGCGTTTTATTACATTAAAAAAAAATTCAATTGTTATGTTTGGTTGGAATATGTTTGGTTGAAATATGTGTATTATCTTTAAGGGACCCCCTCTCCATTTCAGAGGAGGAAGGGGTTTTTTTATTCTTTATTATAGAGACTTTCCGCCGTAGACTGGTTCATCTCTTAGGAGGAAGGGGTGTCATACCATCATAGAAACATTTCTCATATTCAAACGCCTTCACATGCCAAATTTGGTTTCATATGCTTGATTAACTCTCGAGTAATGCAGAAATTTGTGTTTCATTTGGCATTTTCTTTTTGACAAATTTTTGCCAATTTTTGGAAAAAAAATCAAGATTTATAAGCCTATTGGGAGCGTAAACAAGGTCGTTCCGTTTTTTGTTTAAACATGCCTCTGTTCCAGAACAGAAATATTAAAATTGATAAATTACCTGATTCCTCCGTCACTGGGTACTACCACTTTTTATTGATTTTTAACAAATTTTACTTGTAGTACCTCTGAAGAAACAAAAATAGAGTCAACCAAAATAGATATAACCGAGCGCACAAATAGAATCATACAAATTATTTGGTAAGAGATGTGGCTAAAAGGTTAAATCCATTCATTACGTCTAGAGATGGAAGAGTCGAGCTAAATTACACACTAACAGGACCCGAAAAAACCCACACTCGGGTCAATGGACCTGGTGTACCAGTTAAGTTTCTCTGTGGTGCAAGCATGTGTGCATTACTTTTTCGCCATGATGACTGTAACTGTACCTTAGTATTTTTCACGCGAAAAATGATTGTTTTTTCCCCCTTGTTTATTTCTTTAGGCTCATTAGCATTTTTAGCTGTTACATGTTTCGTCGTATCTATATAAATTGTAAGTTACACAGTAGCCATTTAGGCACAAGAGTATTCTTTATGTTCTTCCGTTGCACTATGGTCCAGGAGATGCATTTAAGTGGAAATTAGCATCTAGAGCTCGACAGTGATTCTCTAGACAAAAACTGTCTTCGACAAAGTTGTTACATATAATAGAGCGCTCATTTTTATGTTATCAAAAATAGGGTGACCAAAATTGTCGATGAAATGAAAAATCTAACATTCTTATCTTTATAGATAGAGGTAAACATAGTTCGACAATATTGTAGCCCTGGTTATTTTAAGTAACTTTGTGGAACAACATTTCTTTCTATCTCTTCAAATAACCGATATAGCGCTTTTTCTCTAGGTTGAGTTAGGGTTACCAGAAAAAAAGGTTTTTTTGCTCTAACTTTTATATGTAAAATTTTACATCAAAACTGTCTTCGAATGACTTTTAGAGCTTTCCAATCCACGCATTTTACGGTGCATAACTTGTATGCATCTTAATTCTACTCAAAGTTATTGATGTTTTTCCCCGAAAACACGACCTTTTCATTTGCCAGTCGTTCTTTTTGGGGCAAACATAATAAAAAATTATTGATGGCATTTTAAAGAGCACATTTGATTTTACATAAGGTGTAACTTCCAAAAGAGTGTTATTTCTTGTATTTGAGTAAATTAAATTTGAAATTATGAGTTTTTGCATATAAATGAACAAGTTGCAAATTTTAAATGCATATAGTAAGCGTAGACTTTAAAGCAGCATCACTTCAGTTCAGTCTTATAGCCACTCAACATGGAGGTTCAAAGAAGAAACATTTTTGTTTTTGTTTTCGGTGGACGAAATATAGAAGACGTTACACAATTATTACGAGAAAAATGCCAAGATAGAGTGCCAGAAAGTACCTGAAATGCCAAATGCTGAGCCAAAGGATGAAGCGTAACCGTGTTCGGGAGATTACAGAAAAAATTTCTGCTGAAGAACTGGGCTTCGCAACAGCTTCGGATCCAGTATTATCTCTTAGTAATAGGCAAACACCAGAGTATTCCGATCTGCTGATTCCGGAAAATGCTAAGCATTTGATTTTGTAGTTTTTTATTTGTATGATTTTTATTTATTACTATGAATTTAATTTCCATTATAACAACTAAAACAGGTTAATATGTACATACGGAAGATTATAAAAATAAATTTGAATAAAACAATAGGAACAACAAAAGTTTGGTAAAATAATGTCATCAATCAACTCATCGCCAGTAAAATATGTCAATATATTACTAAAAAATAACACGTCGAGCCCCGAGTTGTTCTTTATACGGTTTCTATTCAGGAAGCATTTGATAATTTGTCGGTCCCCGCTTTTCTTTTTATACAATAAATATATTTTATTGTAGAAAAAGAAAATAGTCAGAAATATTTCTCGTAATAATTGTATAACGTCTTCTATATTTCGTCCACCGGAAAAGGAAATCAACAATGTGTCTTCTTTGAACCTTCATGTTGAGTGGCTATAAGACTGAACTGAAGTGATGCTGCTTTAAAGTCTACGCTTACTATATGCATTTAAAAATTGCAACTTGTTCATTTATATCCAATAACTCATAATTTCAAATTTAATTTACTCAAATACAAAAAATAACACTCTTTTGAAAGTTTCACCTTATGTAGAGTCAAATGTGCTCTTTAAAATGCTATCAATAATTTTTTATTATGTTTGCCCCAAAAAGAACGACAAGCAAATGAAAAGGTCGTGTTTTCGGGGAAAAAACATCAATAATTTTGAGTAGCATTAAGATACATACAAGTTATGCACCGTAAAATGCGTGGATTGGAAAGCTCTAAAGATCATTCAAAGACAGTTTTGATGTAGAATTTTACATATAAAAGATAGAGCAAAAAAACCTTTTTTTTCATGGTAACCCTAACTCAACCTAGAGAAAAGACGTTATATCGGTTATTTGAAGAGATAGAAAGAAATATTGTTCCACAAAGTTACTTAAAATAACCAGAGCTATAATATTGTCGAACTATGTTTACCTCTATCTATAAAGATAAGAAAGTTAGATTTTTTATTTCATCGTAAATTTTGGTCACCCTATTTTTGATAACATAAAAATAAGCACTCTATTATATGTAACAACTTTGTCGAAGACAGTTTTTGTCTAGAGAATCACTGTCGAGCTCTAGATGCTAATTTCCACTTAAATGCACCTCCTGGACCATAGTGCATTGTACAGTTAGACCGGACAGTTGAGACAGTTGATATGATCATTGTTGTGTTATTCATAGCACAACAGCCCGATGTTTCTAGCAGAGCAGAGCAGTTTCGAACAGAACTTGCATGGATGTAGAGAGGCCAGGACTCCGTCCGTGAATTAATCTCAATCGCTGATGATTGTTGCGTGGACGTAGTTATTCTATAACAACACAAAGACGGTCAATTGAGGACCCTGAAATTTGAACTCACGATCGATCGCTTAGTAAAGCAAAAATATTGTTGAAATAAAATTGTACGCTTTATTTATTTTTTTTTGACGTAGGAGTACGTCTAACCGGAAGATATAGGGGTAAAATGAAAATCTATACACTGAACAAGTAGAACGCTTATAACCCCAACATTTTGTAATATATCGCAAAAAAAGTTTGCATCAATTGATAGGAAATATTTCTACGCGTCTATCACAATGAATAATATTTATTTTTCGTGGGATAAACAATTGAATAATTGAGAAATGTTCAAACGTTATCCAAACGCGCTATGTGCCTCGTTTTGATTGGTTCAATTTGTGCTCCTCAAATTGTTCCGACTAAAAGGAGCAACTAGAGCAGTGATTTTCAACCGGTGGGGAATTCCCCCCTAGTGGGGAATTTGGTCATCAAAAGGGGAGAATAGTGCATGAGAATATTGCATATTTATTTGTTATTTATAAGATGACAATGATTAGCAAAAACTGCTACAAAACCTTCTTGGATATGGTAAAATTTGCGATTCTCGGCAAACATTTCCAAATTTGAAATGTAATGTTCAATTGAATAATTTCACAATGTTTAAAAGACTTTCTTCAGTGATGATGAGGGAACAGACGACAAAACAGTACAGAAGACCATTAAAAAGTAAATTTTACAGCATTTGTCTAGATTTTTTACAACAAGTTAAACTTAAAACATATTTTCCTTATATCAAAGAACGCCGATTTGGACAAGGTTTGGAATCCCTTCCGACTTGACAAGGTTTGAAATCCCTTCCGACTGGCAGTGACGAAAGTTTCGGACCGATTTCAGAACAAACTCATCGATCTACAAATGGTCAATTTTCATCCTGATATGCGGAATAAGCGTTACGAGCGTTGTTGTCTTTTGCGTAGTATTTATGTGGATTTCCTACAATGTTGCTAATGGAAACACCATAACAGATTAACGCGGTTCTTGTACGATGTACGCATCCCCCGCATAAAAAAAAAACCTGCATTGGAAAAAAGTGACCTTCGATTTTTCAAACGGATCTTTTTTTGGAAATGATGATTCTCACGAAAACTATCTTATGCAACATTGAGTTTTTTGAAAACCAAAAAATCACCCAAGGGGAAGGAGGAGGGGTTTGGTTTAACATGAAATCGGGGTTTTCGAAAAAAATATTATGATGCCAAATGTCTTGAAATTGCGTTATGCATATTTCACATAGGTTATTTTATCGTACAAATCAACATAGATTTCGACGTTCGGTTTTCAAAAACAGCTTAAACTTTGACGGCTGTGCGACACTAATAAATGAAGATTTAGCCCTATGACAAGGCAGTTTTTCGTGGGAATCAACATTTTTAGGAAAGTTCCGTTTGAAAATTCGAGTTTACCATTTTCATTGGCACTCTAATGTACATATTTTTCATATACGTTTGACCTGCTGTTATGGTGTACGTCGGGATATACTGCCTTATGTAGTTGTACCGCGCATAGCATATTCGCGTTGACGGCGGAATGGTGTCGACATCTGGATACGATATTAGTTTGAATGAGGCCAACTATTCTCTATCAGATTAGTCGGCCCAAGACAGTTTTAAATTGCTAAAATTTGAATGATTTTTTTTCTTGGGGTCACTTACCTACTAGAAGTACATTGTTCTGACCCCAATTTAAACTATATTCTATGAATTTTCAGATACTCTCACCAAATCTTAACATTATAATATAAAATTATCTTTAGATACAATTTTTGTATGATATTTTTTCACTACTTGTAATCAAAAGTGATTTTCATTTACATAGAGTACTCCCCCATTTCGTAATACGAAGCTCAATGCCGTCAACGCGGGTTGAATTTCGAGAAGGAGGGAGAGACTTGTATGGGAAAAAGTGAAGGAATGAAAAACGAATGTAACTTTATTAGGGGAAGTGGGGGCATAGTGGTCACCCTAAGAAATATGCCCATTTCCAGCGTCCACATACTGCTTCAATTCTCGTTTCTCGAAGAATATTATATATATTATATATTGCTTGGAGGTAAAGTGGTCACCTAGTGGGGGCAAAGTGGTCACTCGCTCATATCAAGCTAAATGGGATAGATTTATGCGTTTTTTTCGTCCAAATTTGTTCATATCATATTCGACCTATTCACCTAGAGTCTCAATTTGAATTTTCTCATGAATACACAAACGTAGTAAGAAACATATAAAGTTCCGTATAATGCGGCTTGGTTTAGTTGGAGTGGCATATTTATCCAAGGTCAAAACCACAAAAGGATCCTCTTCAAGAGCAGAATCTATGATTGCGCCGGCTAGTGACCATTCTATCCTGGATTCCTCGAGTCGAGAAAGACGCACCACGCTAGATATGGGGTACAGACTAGGGGGGCGTTGCTGATTAATGGTCAGCTGCATCCCAATACGAAGTATCCCGTGTCGGGCACACGTACAGAGCATCGAAGACTGCAACATACCAATTAGCGAGTAATCGGTTACATATTACTAACATAGTTGTAAGCAAACATTGTCGAAATGTTGAACTCCCGGCCCCGTTAGGCTGACGCCATATGAGCCTTAATAAAAATATATATTTTGGAAAAAAAAGAGCAGAATCTGATGCGGTATATCAGCTTTAGTAAACAGAACATTGTATGTCGTTATTCACCTATGACCACTTTGCCTCCAAACATCAATGTGATTTCTATGCTAATTAATCGCTGGGATTAAGCAAAATATTTGTTCACTTCTTCTAGAATATGTGAACAGTCGTCCAAACTGATGAATTGTTCAATATATCAGATTGAATAAATTAAATTTTACAAAAAATTCCTTAGATACCATGCGCACAGAACTACGGCCGAATGGCTATCGGGAGAGTAATTTGTGTTTTTATTTATATTTTGACATGCGATAGCTCTACTGAAGTACAGGGTGACTCAAAAGTCATTACATTTTTCAAACATAAGGTGGCTAGCAATACGGCATCTATAGTCAATCGTTATACTACCAAACAAGTGCACCCGAAGCCGAGTGGTTAGCGTCTCACATTATCATACCGGGTGTTCGGGTTCGAGCCCGAACATGGTTGAGATTCCTAGTCACGCGTATTCTAGAGCTTGCCCCTCGGAATACATTCAAGGCGTGTTATTTGGCTTAAGAAATCTCAACTAAGTATTAATAAATGACGCTAGTTAATGCATACGTTGAGACGGCAAAAGTTCCACATAGAACGTTAACGCCATTCAAGAACAAGAAGACTACCAAACATACAGGAGACCCCTTTGCCCCCATGACCAATTTGCCCCCACTCCCATAGATCTAGCTCCTGTTTCGTGCTATCGGTCGCGAACCTTGACCGGAATAGAGAAGAGGTTGATTTCCCAAATGATTTGCAGCTGTGCAATGGACTCGAAAATATATATTAAAGAGTGCCTGTAGGAACGTCACCCTCCGTTTATTAAGGCTCACAAAGGTCCGGTGAAGTTTCAACCAGATTTGGCAAGCTGTCACTCCAGTCGAGAATGTTTTGTACCTTTAACCAATCCCCGGATACATCCGGTTTTGTGATTCTGGATTCTAAACGAACCAAGTTTTAAAACGATTGATAACTGTCTCGAATGTTGCTTAAATTTTAAAATTGGAAAAACTTCCCTATATCAAAGAAGCGGATGAATTTGAATGCTCTGAAACGAATGGGTAGAACGAGTATCTGTTTACATGACCGAAAAAGATACACGAGCACCATGCGCAACAGTCTGAATGAACAATTATCTCAAATACTTTTACCGCTTACCACATGTTTAATGCTCAAGTTAAATGCTGCACTTACCCTGAGGTAGATTTTTGTGTAGTTGAATTAGTGCTCCGCTTCTTGTTGGTCGAAAAAAGTTTATTAAATAATGCCATTATATTTATAGTCAACTATATTCTCTAGCACCACTATCTGCTGGTCTCCGCACTTGATCAACGAACCGCATGGTTCACTCGCTTCCTATGTATGAAACATCTTTCTTTCTGATTGTCGCTGGTGGTGATGACGATGTGTACTCAATTACGTATTTGCCCGTGCCGAATCGAACAAATATATTATCGAACGGGCACTTATCTTACACTCAATACAACAAAATACCAAGAAATATTTTCTTCATTATTACACAACTTTCTTCTCTGAAGCACTTAAATATCTTGATCAACAACCGTTCACTGCACAATCAATTTCATTTTTATCATACCTCACGTCATTACTCAAGAACTATGTGCGCATATACCTTTTTGCTTCAGCTATCGCTTCTTAACTGATCAACAACAATTTGGAAAGTGTCGTCCAGTATAAATTTGCTAAAATTCGCACTTTTTGAATCCTTAATCGTTTGTAAACAACGTTTAATTAGGAGAACATTCACGAATGCGATCTCACATGCACTGACGTCTGATCGCAAATGATTCGCGTAACGTTAGCGCACCGTACTCAGTTACCACTGGTATGAATTTACATACTGCTGCAAAACCGGCTAAAATTGTACTGATAAATTGAAATCACTTACGCCGAGGTACAGCAAAAACGTTTGAACTCATTTCGTATCTATCGTGTTTGGGATAGCTAAGTGGGAAAAAGAAACAAAACAGAGTGGTCCATGATCAGTGAGGAACATTGCGCGTTGTAGAAAATGAAGAGATAAATTATTCTAAGTTTTATAGCGTGTAGAACTCATGCTCTCTGAATAATGATCATATTTTTTTCGAATGTTTGTTCACCCGCCTATTTGATATCAGTGAAAAGCTTACAGTGGGAAATCATAACACGGATAATTTGCAAAAATTCTTGTAAAATTGAGAATTTATTATACGTTAATACGAAGTATCATGTCAAATGTCAATGAAATATTGTTATGAGTTTCTATTTTTGCAATTAAATTTGTTTGAAACTTGAGGCATTCATTGATGCACACATTAAGCATTCCTCACCTTGTAGACTTAACACAATTGTTTCTGTTTACTGTTTGACAGAGTGAAATTCCTTTTCTCTTGCACAATAATACTATGATCCCACTATACCAGAAATGCAGAATGTTTTCTGGGAAGAAACGATTCCGAACACGATCCGTTGAACTTGGTGTTATTTGGAAACTTATAGAGATTTAATCAGTGACACCTGCAAATTGGCTTAGCTAAATCTTAGCACACAAAACAACGGAGCAACAAAAACAACCTTCGTGATTGACAAGCAAATAGTACGCAAAAGTTCGAAGCAGCAATACGCGATGTCAATGATCATACAGAGGTGGAGCTATGCGCGGAGTAGATCTGTATTCGTAAACGAAAAAAACAGAATCGCCACTCGTTGCACTGATTGAATTATCATGTACAAATTTATTATTACAATTTATGCAATGTTGAGTGAAATGCTCATAAAAGCAGAATTATCTTCAAAGTTTTGTTTTGTTTGGATGATAACTGTAATGTTACAAATTTTATCTTTTTAAGTGACCATATGTTGATTTGATCTCCAGAAGCAGTCACTTGTTGGGTGTAATTTTGCAAACTTATCGGTTCAACTATCGGTTTACTATGAACCTATAAAAAAATAACACCCATTATTCGACTTTCTTTTTAGGAGCCCAGGAAACGGTATCCAAATCAACCAAAAACTTTGTTTTTTCCTCGAAGAAGTAATTTTAATTTCTAAGTAAAATAAAGTTCATTGTTGAATCCTTATAGTTAAACAAATGATTCCACTCACATCTCGTGATTTTCTTTGAATTTAAACAATGAGCAATTCTCCTGAATACTCCAATTCACAAGCAAAATGACTACAATTTCCAATTGGTAAATTTAGTAATTTCTCATAATAATATCTCCAACTTATTTTTCCGCATGTTTACCAGAAAAAAAGTAATTAACTATTCAAACTTTGTTTTTGTCACTGTTTTATTGTCCCTCTTATCATTGCCGAGGGACTCATACCTTGCCATTCACCATTGAACCTGGTAATGTAATGAACATGAGACGAAGGAGCGCATACGCGAATAACGTAACCAGGGCCCGAAATCTTCGAAGGTGAAAAATGAAGACCAACTCTACGCTCAGAAGCTTCGCTTCGACTAGAATTGCTTCGGCAACAGACTGTTTAGTCGTTTTAGCGGAGAAGCTGCGTGAAGAAGCCAAACATCATTTCCAACTGAATACGGATATAGTCAGTCAGATAGTCAGATGACTATCCTCAGTTGACTATGACAATGCCGAGCCCTGAACATAACACTCGTATTCGTCTTCTCCGACTTGATTCCGCAAATATTCATTGCAAACCGTTGCGTCATACTTTTTCATATTCAGTTAACACTTGAACATTTGAACAAACTGACTATTTTAGATTGATAAATCTAAAAATAGTGTTTTCATTCCAAAAGAAGAAACTTTTTCAATGTAAACACAATTAGTGACGTAAAAATTGCAGCGAGATACAAGTAGTATTATACCGTTTTTATCATACAGTTCATCACTGAATCATTGTCTCGTTGGATTTCGGAAGAGATAAGCAAATCCTATATGTAAGGGGCAGCATAAATTATGATACACTAGTATTTGAAATGCGAAATGCAAGGCGCGAAAACCAGAACAGAAAATGATGATAATGTAACCTAAAACTCAAAAACAAATCACGTATATTTTACTTCAGGGCTTTCCAAGGTAGTTCTCACATGCAGGAACTATGCATTTTTCAACTTGTTTTTGATTGTGCTCTCGAATTTCGTTTTTGGTTGAATCAATTTGTCAATATTTATACAGTTTTTTCTACTGGAAGAGAGTAGAAAATAACATGTTATATATAAAATTGCGCAGAATAAAATTTCTTCCAGACTCATTGTAATCAAATAATCTTTTATGATTGTAACATTGAAAAAAACTACAAACCTTCCATAAACTCACATTGCAAAACCATCATCACTTTTACCGCACCTAGGTGTAGATTTGTACGTTAGAACGCCAATTGGCATTCGCTATCCAACTCTTGACGAGTAAAGTTCAATGTCGGTATTGTGCGTTGCCACTTTTGCTATTGTGCTATTGGTACGAGTGAAGGTCATTGCTGTCCGCTTTCGACCTGACCTTTTGTGAAGTGGAACGAAGGAACAAAGGAAGCAGCGCTCTTGCAGCGAGCCGGATTGCGGCTGTTGAACTGATTCGGCATAACGGGATCGCCATCGCGTGACTGTCGCAAACGGGATTCATCATCACGTGGCTGCGTAAGCTATTCTTGCGCTATTGTGTTGTCTCCGTAGCGCGTAGCCTCTGTCTCTCCCTGATTAGGGCAGTAGAGCGCATTATTGGAACAACTTATATATTAAGGTACACATATTTATTATTAATATTATTATTCAATTCATTTGTTCATTGTTTGATATTATTATCATAATTTTTTTTTTTTGCTATTTTTTTTTAAGATTATTGTTAAAATCAATAATAATTTAGAAATAAGACAGAAATTTTTGTAAAATGGTGAATAGTGGAGGATCTCCAGAGATGGAGATCTCCGATAATGAATCTCATACAAGATCTGGGAAAAAACATAAACGAGTCCCTCATAAGGAAGATAATTCTTCTGGGGACGAATCCGCTCATCCTACCAAGCCCCCCTCTAAGAAAATTGCAAGCCTCCCTTCTCAACCCACTGTTACTTCCACTCCCCCTCTCCCATCATCGATTTCGCTTCCCCCTTCTGATGCTTCCGATCCAACCCAATCCTCGTCCTCGTCCTCGTCTTCCCCCTCTGTTGTCTCCGCTCCACGTGTCAGAGTTTATCCAGAAGATGCACCTGGAACTGGC
Organism: Toxorhynchites rutilus septentrionalis; assembly: GCF_029784135.1. Lineage (NCBI taxonomy): Eukaryota > Metazoa > Arthropoda > Insecta > Diptera > Culicidae > Toxorhynchites > Toxorhynchites rutilus. The sequence goes on along the minus strand of NC_073745.1, from coordinate 192,141,280 downwards.
CCTTGGGTTGTTTTCCTCCGGCCAAAACCGAAAGGAAAAAACCTTAACGTGATTCAGATCATGAAAGATCTGGCCAGATACACTTCTGTATCTGAAATTCGCAGGGTTAGACCGAACAAATTGCGAGTTGTCGTGAATGAACGGAAACACGCAAACGAGATTGTTGCTGATCAACATTTCACTCTCGAATATCGAACATTTATACCCTCCCATAACGTAGAAATTGAGGGGGTGATAACTGAAACGGGTCTGACGAGCGAACAAATAAAAGCAGAAGGAAAAGGCAAGTTTAAGAAGCTCCCCTCAATGGAAGTGAAAATCTTGGACTACCGCCAACTCGGGAAACTTTCCCATGATGGGGACCAAACTAAATTTACGCCGTCCGACTCGTTTCGAGTCACCTTTGCTGGTGCCGCCCTCCCTGACTACGTTATGGTGGACAAATTGAGACTACCTGTGCGACTCTTCGTGCCAAAGCCCATGACTTGCAACAAATGCAAGTCAGTTGGTCACACTTCGGATTATTGTGCCAACAAGGAGCGCTGTGCCACTTGCGGAGAGCAACATGAGGGGAAATCCTGCAGTGCGACTGAGCATAAATGTCCATATTGCGGGGGATCCCCACACGTGCTCTCAGTTTGTGAAAATTACAAGAGTCGCTGGGAGAAACAGAAGCGCTCTTTGAAGGAACGTTCGAAACGCACTTTTGCGGATATTTTAAAGGGCGCTTCTCCACTGGCCCAACAACAACAACCAATCAACACACAAAATGTCTTCGCCACGTTGCCCGTTGACGAAATAGAAGCGGACACAGCTAACGGAGGCACACCGTTCATTTTCCAAGGGAATCCCCGGCGCAAAAATGTGACCACTCCCAAAGTTCAAGGACAAGCCCCTCCGGTGATACCCCCTGTTAGCATGCCTAAAAAATCGAGTGCAGCGGACAAGCAAAATCAGGTTCCTCCTGGTTTCCGTGGGAATAATTCACCTTCGAATGGCCCAGCACTCGAGGGGACATCAAAAACCCCAACTGTCCCTGTTTTTCCGTCCAGTTCAACTTCCCAATCGGGATTTATAAAGTTGTCTGACCTTTAGGACCAAATCTTCAAGTGTTTTAATGTTTCCGACTCCATCAGAACCCTTGTCATCTCAATGCTTCCAGTATTAAAGACAATTTTGCAACAATTGATGCAAACATGGCCCCTCCTTGCAATGATTATCTCTCTTGATGTCTAATTCAAATAGAGAGGTCGGAGATATCACTGTTTTACAGTGGAATTGTAGTAGTCTTATCCCTAAATTGGATACATTCAAAATTTTAATTCATAACTACAATTGTGATGTTTTTGCTCTGTCCGAAACTTGGCTTTCTTCGCGAGATGATATCTCTTTCCACGATTTTAATATTATACGCTTGGACCGTGATGATAGATACGGAGGGGTGCTTTTAGGGATCAATAAGTGCCACTCATTTTTTAGAATTGACCTTCCACCTATTGGAGGGATCGAAGCTGTTGCTTGTCATGCAAACATCAGAGGCAAAGACCTCTGTATAGTCAGCTTGTATTGGCCTCCGAGAGCTGCGGTTAACCGCAAACAACTTGATGACATGTGCTCACTCCTTCCTGAGCCACGATTGATCTTGGGAGACTTCAACTCTCATGGAACTGCCTGGGGGGAACAGTACGACGACAATCGTTCATTGTTGATATATGACCTTTGTAACAACTTCAATATGACCGCTTTGAACACTGGGGAAACAACACGTTTACCTAAACCTCCTGCTAACCCAAGTGCTCTTGACCTCTCGCTTTGCTCGAATTCACTATCGTTAGATTGCAAGTGGAATGTAATCTAGAACCCCAACGATAGTGATCACTTGCCAATCAAAATTTCCATCACCATTGGGTCGTATTCTTCTGAATCTATGAACATGGCATATGACCTCACAAGACACATTGACTGGAAAAAATATGCGGACGCGATTACTCTAGCCATCAATTCCAGAGATGGTTTAGCTCCATTGGAGGAGTATAACTTCCTTTCTCGTTTGATCTATGACAGCGCGGTTCGCGCTCAAACGAAACCCATCCCAGGTTCCACCATTTCCCGAAGGCCTCCCAATCTATGGTGGGATAGCCAATGTTCCAAGCTTTATGTAGAAAAATCGAATGCATTTAAAGCTTTTCGGAAACGTGGAACCCCTGAAAATTTTCAAACGTATTTAGCCCTTGAAGATCAATTTAAAAACTTAATCAAAGGGAAAAAACGTGCTTACTGGCGAAATTTCGTGGGAGGTTTGTCACGAGAAACGTCAATGAAAAAATTATGGAAAGTGGCTTGAAACATGAGAAATCGCTCTTCATCGAATGAAAGCGAAGAATATTCACATCGATGGATTTTTAATTTTGCACGGAAGGTTTGTCCTGATTCCGCTCCTGTGCAAAAAATTGTTCGAGATATACCACAAGGTAGGTGCGATCTTGATTCCGAGTTTTCGATGGTAGAATTCTCTCTTGCTCTGCTCTCATGTAACAATTCTGCTCCGGGATCGGATAGAATTGAGTTCAACTTGCTGAAAAACCTCCCTGATGTGGCGAAACATCGCTTGTTGAATTTATTCAATCGGTTTCTGGAACATAATATTGTTCCAGATGATTGGAGACAAGTACGAGTTATAGCTATTCAAAAACCCGGATAACCCGCGTCCGACTTCAATTCGTACCGCTCAATAGCAATGCTGTCTTGTATACGGAAATTGTTGGAGAAAATGATCTTGTTTCGCCTTGATCGATGGGTTGAAACGAATGGCCTACTCTCAGATACACAATATGGGTTCCGCAGGGGCAAGGGGACGAATGATTGTCTTGCGTTGCTTTCTTCAGAAATTCAAATGGCTTACGCCGAAAAAAAACAAATGGCTTCAGTATTCTTGGACATAAAGGGGGCCTTCGATTCTGTTTCAATAGAGGTTTTGTCGGACAAATTACACTCTCGGGGTCTGCCGCCTCTATTGAATAATATGTTATATAACTTGCTTTGTGAGAAACATTTGAACTTTTCTCACGGAGATTCGGCAGTAAGTTGGGTCTCTTACATGGGCCTCCCCCAGGGCTCATGTTTAAGCCCCCTTTTGTACAACTTCTATGTAAGCGACATCGACAATTGCCTTACACAAAATTGCAGCCTAAGACAACTTGCAGATGATGGAGTGGTGTCTGTCGTAGGACCAAACGAATCCGACCTGCAAGGACCCTTATAAGATACTTTGAACAATTTTTCAACCTGGGCCATTGGGCTAGGGATCGAATTCTCCACGGAGAAAACAGAGATGGTGGTTTTTTCTAGGAAGCATAGACCAGCAAAACCAAAGCTTCAACTTTTGGGTAAACCGATCACTCATGCTATGTCATTCAAGTATCTTGGGGTCTGGTTCGACTCCAAATGTACTTGGGGGGCCCATATTAGGTATCTGAGTAAAAAATGCCAACAAAGAATAAACTTTCTCCGTACAATTACCGGCACCTGGTGGGGAGCCCACCCAGAAGATCTTATAATGTTGTATCGAACAACTATTCTCTCAGTGATGGAGTATGGCAGTTTCTGTTTTCAATCAGCTGCCAAAACACACCTCATTAAACTCGAGCGAATTCAGTATCTTTGTCTCCGTATCGCGTTGGGATGTATGCCCTCAACGCATACCATGAGTCTCGAGGTTTTGGCAGGCCTACTCCCACTAAAAGATCGCTTCAATTTATTATCTCTTCGGTTCTTCATCCGGTGTAAGGTCATGAACCCATTGGTGATCGGAAATTTTGAGCAGCTGATCGAGCTAAATTTTCACTCCGGATTCATGAGTTCATATCATGAATTCATCTCCATGCAGGTTGATCCTTCTTCGTATATTCCCAACCGTGTTTGTTTCCCTGACTACATCAATTCCTCTGTGCATTTTGATCTGTCCATGAAGCAAGATATCCATGGATATTCAGATTACCAACGATCGAGGATCGCTCCAACGATCTTCGATGAAAAGTATGGGGGTATCAATTGTGATAATATGTACTTTACTGATGGGTCCACTATAAACGAGTCCACAGGATTTGGAGTGTTCAACGAATTTTTTAGCACCTCACACAGTCTTCAGAATCCTTGCTTAGTGTATATTGCTGAATTGGCAGCGATACACTGGGCACTGGACAGCGTCGCCTCACGACCTGTTGAACACTATTACATTGTAACGGATAGTCTTAGCTCTGTCGAAGCTATCCGTTCAGTGAGGCCGGAAAAGCACTCGCCGTACTTCCTTGAGAGAATACGAGAAATTTTGAGTGCTTTATCCAGACGCTGCTATGTCATTACCTTTATCTGGGTCCCTTCACATTGCTCCATTCCGGGTAATGAGAGGGCTGACTCATTAGCAAAGGTAGGTGCAATTGAAGACGATATTTATCAGCGTCAAATCGCCTTCAATGAATTTTATTCTTTAGTCCGCAAAAATACCATCGCTAACTGGCAACGCAAGTGGAATGAAGATGAATTGGGCCGGTGGTTTCACTCGATTATCCCTAAGGTTAGCCTCAAACCGTGGTTCAAAAGTCTGGACTTGAGTCGGGACTTTATTCGCACCTTCTCCCGACTCATGTCCAATCACTGTTCGTTAGATGCACTACTCCTCCGTTTCAATCTTGCCAGCAGCAATCTCTGCGTTTGTGGCCAAGGTTATCACGACATCGAGCACATTGTTTGGTCGTGCGAGGTGTATCTGGTCGCCAGATCGAATTTAAAAAACTCCCTTCGGGCCCGAGGAAGACAGCCCAATGTGCCGGTGAGAGATGTGTTGGCTCGGTTAGACCTTGATTACATGTCCCATATATATGTTTTCCTTAAAGCTATAGATCTTCGTGTGTGATTGCTCCTACATCCTTATACCCTCCTTTCCTTCCTTTGCGGGTAATTCGTCCCCTTGCTATAAATAGTAGAATAAGTTGAAATGTAAATACACTATAGATATACGAATAGATTTATAAATTGAGTGTTCATCAACATTGTTACAATTTCCTTATATCCCATCCTTCTCCTAAAAAGATGTCACCCTCCTAAACTCGAGTACACCGCGAGTAATCGGTTTTCCACCTTACTAACCATAGATGTAAGAAAATTGTTTATATATATAGTTTTAAAATTATATTTAAAAAATCGGCTCCTTTAAACTTAAGTAACTGAGCTTGTAAAAATAAACGAATTAAAAATAAAAAAAAAAAACGCCAATTGGCGATCTAACGTACAAATCTACACATAGGCGTCGCTGCGGTGAAAGTGATGATGGTTTCAAATTTTGCCATGTGAGTTTACGGAAGGTTTGTAGTTCATTCCATGAATTACAATGTTAAAATCATAAAAGATTTTTTGATTGCGATGAGTTTGGAAGAAATTTAATTCTGCGCAATTTTATATATAACATACTATTTTCTTACCTCTTCCCGTAGGCAAAACTGTATAGATGTTGACAATGGTTGTTTAAAAAAAGAAATTCGAAAGCACAATCAAAAACAAGTTGAAAAATGCATGGTTTATGCATGTGAGAACTACATCGGAAAGTCCGGAAGTAAAATATACGTGATTTGTTATTTGAGTTCTAAGGCGCGTCCACATTATGCCGAATGATGCCGATCGGCATGTACCAAGCGGCATATTCGGTTCGTTATGTAATGTGGACGTCCCATCGGGTGCACGAAGCCGAAGTCCCATCGGATGCACGAAGCCGTCACGAACACACGAAGCACAATGTCATCAACGCTAATTTACTTCGTTTTGTTTTGGTTCGACTTTCTCGAACCGGACCCACTTGTTTCGGGTTGGGTTCGGTTTGATTCGAGTCGGTTTTCGGCACGTCGGCAAGCCCGGGCGGTACGTCCACATTTAGTCGGCTTTACCGGGCGGCCAAGGCCGATTGGCGTAATTTGGACGCGTCTTTAGGTTACATTATCATCATTTTCTTAGTTCAAAAACAAAATCCAGATGTATCACCGATCGTTTACGTTTTGCGTTAGATCGCCAATAGCATATAAACATCGGGTACGGGGTTTACCCCAGAGTCTACACCCTCTTCCTGGCTCTCTGCTGTAAATAGTATTGGCAGCTCTTTCATCCAACATTCAGGTCACCTGTCCAGCCCTGCCGAATTGCGTTTACATTTACTATATCAGCGTATTTATAGACTTGATACAGCTCGTGATCTATGCGTCTGCGCCACGTTCTATCTTCAAGTTTACCGCCGAGTATTGAACGCATCACTTTACGCTCAAAAACACCAAGTGCCCGTCGATCAGCTTACTTCAGCGTATGTGCTCCATGTCCATAAAGAGTGCGACCGGGAAAATCAGCGTTTAATACAGTGCTAGAAATACTCTCAGAAAAAAGGGAACGATTTTTTTGATACTTATTTTGAAATCATGCACTAAATTTGGTGTACGTAATTACCGTGCCATTAGCTCCTGTCACTGGTGATTTTTTCGTTTGATTTTTCAACATACTGTTTTTGACAGATCACACGTGATTCATGACATGTGTCAAAAATCAAGTTGTGTAGCTTTCATTGCCATTTAGCAACCCGAAACAAGTGGGTCCGGTTCGAGAAAATCGAACCAAAACAAAACGAAGTAAATTAGAATTGACGACATGGTGCTTCGTTTGTTCGTGACAGCTTCGTACATCCGATGGGACTTCGGCTTCGTGCACCCGATGTGGCGTCCACATTACATAACGAACCGAATATGCCGCCTGGTACAGACCGATCGGCATCATTCGGCATAATGTGGACGCCCCCCCTCTAATAAGCAAAATTGCAAAAATGTATAGTTTGGTGCAGTTTGTGCTCCGTAGGAATCAATGACCCTTACATCTTTGAAGATAAAGATGGGAACAACCTTACCGTCAATGGTGGTCGCTATTGGCGATCTAACGTACAAATCTACACCTACGCGGCGCTGCGGTGAAAGTGATGATGGTTTCAAATTTTGCCATGTGAGCTTATGGAAGGTTTGTAGTTTTTTCCATAAATTACAATGTTATAATCATAAAAGATTATTTGATTGCGATGAGTTTGTAAGAAATTTTATTCTGCGCAATTTTATATATAAGATGTTATTTATTTACCTCTTTCAGTAGTGAAAACTATAAAAATGTTGACAATGGTTGAATTAAAGAAGGAAATTCGAGAGCACAATCAAACACAAGTAGAAAAATGTACGATTCCTGCATGTGAGAACTACCTTGGAAAGCCCGGAAGTAAAATATACGTGATTTGTTTTTGAGTTTTAGGTTTTTTTTTTTTTTTATCTTCGCTTATTTTTCGTCGGCCTATTTCCGCCACTTTAGTGCCAATCACCGACATCAGGGAGGCGACTCCACCTGTTCCTACCTATCAGACTCAACAACTCATGAGCCGGGCCAACTTCTTTTACTTCCCCTCCGAAGGAAGACGTAACCAGAGATTTTTCGCCTCAGAAAATCCCAACGACGCCAGCTGGGATTGAACCCAGGCCGATCGGATTGTGAGGCTGTTACGCTAACCACACAACCACTGGCGCCGTCGAGTTTTAGGTTACATTAGCATCATTTTATTAGTTCAAAAACAAAATCCATATGTCTCACCGATCGTTTACGTTTTGCGTTAGATCGCCAATCGTGCAATAATTTCCAACTTTTCATTATCCAAAATACACGAACCTAGTCTGGTTAATATATAGTTTCAACAAGACAGTGCTACATGCTACACAGCACAAGAAACGATGGGTATATTGCGCAATAAATTTGGTAATGCGGGCGCTACACGATTCGAGACGAGCAAAATATCCCATTCCAGTACACGAGTTTCATTGAAATGTTTTATTTGGTAGACTGGAGAGACTTCAGTCAGTTTTTCTCGGCATGATCAGTGATGTCAGATGAGAAGACATGTTTTTGTTTTGAAAAAAACAACAAACAGTTTTAAAATTGATCAATCGATACTCTTTTCTCAGTGCCAAAATATTTAAAAAAACATAACAAAAAGGAAGAAGTTTCATATATCTTTTGGTTTCATTGATATTTTTCATTGAGCTTATGGTTTTATCACTCAGACGTTTTGACGTGGGACTACGTCTAACCGGAATATACGGGGGGTAAAATGAAAACCTAAACACAGAACATGCAGGAAAAAAATGCAAGATTTCGAATGCTTATAACTCGAACATTTCTTACTGGATCGGATAGATGTTTGCATCAATTGATAGGGAATATTCCTACGCATCTATCGCAATTAATAAAATGTTATGTTTCATTACATAAACAATTGAATAACTGTGAAATGTTGAGCGTTATCTAAACGCCCTAACTGCCTCGTTTTGATTGGCCCGATTTACGGTTTCCCCAACACGACCATCAAAACCAAGCAGCCCTCTGGAAATCGGCATTGCAAATACATGAAAGTATGGAGACTTTTGTTCTCACTGAAATATGTTCCCTAACACTGACTTCAAAACCAAGCAGCGTTGGAGAAATCGGCATTGAAATACATGAAAGAAGGGGGAACTTTTGTTTCCACCGAAATGTGTTCCCTAACAGAGATTTCAAAACTAATGTGCCTGGGGAAATTGGCATTGCAAATTCATGCAGGTCGGGGGTATTTTTGTTTTAGAGAAGTTGAACTTGTTGATTCATACACCCGCATTTTTGTTTTGCATAGCAGGTACGAACACAACGTTTTCGCTCGGTTATTCAAGATTGCATTGAAGGATATGCCTTCATATGTTCTGCTCACAGAATTTCTACGCACACCATTTGATGATTAGGCAAAATGTTGATAACCATTTGCTGCGATAACGCCTATTGATTAAACAATATGCGTTTAAGGTACATGTCCGACACTGAGTGCCTGAAGTTCATCAAATCAAGCAAATTCGCAGTTCGAGAACTACATACACTTGAGAGATGCAAACTTCAGGGGTAAAAGTAAAATAAATAATCGTTTGATAATTCTTCCGTTCACATATTTTGTCCTAGGTATCATACCTAATGTAAAAGGATTGTCATTAAATTTACTTGAAACGAAGAACATAATCTATCACAATGCATGAATCGACCTTACATAACCTTTGTTCAATCGTTTTACTCACATTTAATTGAATTGGGAAATTGTTTCATTTAATCAAAAATTTAATCAATACAAACAAATGATTGCTAAGCTAAGATAGTCCCACGTTAACTTTGCGGTTATATCATAAATATAACCCATTTATTTTTTTTTATTATGGATTTATTGGGGGCAATGTTTGTTCACCTAATCAACGATTTATCAAGAAAAGTTTTAAATCTATATATACGTATTTCCAATAAAGTAGTTGTTTTGAATTACTCATTTTCGTTCAATATGTGAAGACCCTTTTCGTGCCGTGTTCATATATTCAAGACAGTTATCTAGCATCCCTGGATGAGTTCAATGTTTACATTTGGTTGTGTTGTTTGAGAGAGGTCCATTTGAAAATCTGTAAAATCTTGCAATTACTGAATTGAATTTGATGGTTGCAGTTGAAAACATACATACAAACAAAACAACAATTTTTGAAGATAAAGCCGGAGCAGGAGAATACCGTTGTTTTCAATCAACAAGGTGAACAAACACATCAAATAAACTAGACGATTCGACTGATTCATTGACGAGCGCGGTCAAACGGTCGTCGAGCCAAACGAGCTACTCGTATGTTTTTAGTCGAGCTCGGCTTCTGGAATATGAAAACAAACGAGACGAGTGCTCGTCTGTTCGTCTCGTTTTCTGGAATAGGGCCCATAATTGATGCAACTTCAAATATATCCTGTGAATTGTTTATTATAAAATTGTGTATCTCAATTTTGGTTTACAATTCACTAATTCATATTTCTGATGGAGTATTCCGATTGAAGACTCCCGAGAGAAACTGTAAATTCTTAACTATATTCCTGATTTTGATTCAGATTTCGGATACTGAGAGTGGATCAAAAGGGTTATGCTTTTTGTTTAGAAAAGTGTATCTGTTTTTTCGTAAGTGTCCGATATGCAGGCGAAAGGCTAAGTTTTATTAACTTTAATTCTCCTCTCTGTGGGCCCTATTCCAGAAAACGAAACGAGCAATTCGTCTCGTCTCGTCTCGGCTTCAGTCACTGTCTCGACGAGTGAAATATCCCATTCCAGTACACGAGTTTCATTGAAATGTTTTAAGTGCGATTCACATACAACATCCACGTCACGTTGCGTCAATTATTCTTCCAAGCAGTTCTTATGCGAACATTCACATACACCGGTAACGGCAACTTCGACTTGCCATTGCTGGTTCATGTGAATGCTTCAATAGAAATTGCATGGAAAAATAATGACGCAACGTGACGTGGATGTTGTATGTGAATCGCGCTTTATTAGATAGACCGGTAGAGCTCTTTCATTTTTGACGGATATAAATGGTGTGGCAGGAAACTCAAATTTTAAAATGATATTCACAATGCATTTCACTTTTAGCATTACCAATCGGACCTATGAACCAGGATAGTACTATATTTTATACTTTCGAGAATTCATTATTGAAGGCAGCGGTAATAACACCATACTGAGTGGTACACCTAGCAAAAGCATGTGCAAGAATAACAACAATGTGGCTACTGGAATGAAGGAATCCTATGAAACAGCTTACTCATATAAAACATAGGAGTAGATCGCTTATCTGTTTCTGTGTAAAGTAAAAATTGGTCATCACAGAGTTTTAGCGAATTGTCAATGCGCAAGAAGCATTGAAAACCAACAAATAATGACTACAGAGTGCACTGACGACACCTTGCGTGATCATAAAGGGATATAGAGTATGGCGAGTATTATGGTTTCTTGATATCCAAACTGTTCGATGTTTATTTTTGAAACTTTTACTTACTGTTTAATACGTACAAAATATTCTATGTAGGCTTTATATATAAAATAAAAAATCTTCGTAAATATCATTTTTAAAACCAAGAGTGGAACTATGTTATTATCATTTAATTTGGTAGCGGTAATAAACAATGCATACTGTAGCCTTTTCATGCAACAAATTTCTAGTGAAAATAATGTTTGAATAATTTAAAAAAAAACCGTGAAACCCGTCTGAAGGCGGGGTTAGGTTGTAGAGCGTCAAACGTCTTCGGAAAATGTGGATGAAATCTGAATTAATTATTGAATAGACCTCGTTTTAACTTGCAATTAGATTTCGTATTTTTAATTTCAACGTTTTTTAAATTTTAATGATTTTTTTTCCTCGAATAGGTTATCTGTCAATGTTTACAAAATGAAAAACATCATGTTCTCACCTGTGTGTAACCGTATATGTGAAAAAAACGATCAACGAAGGGAAATACTAAGGAATTATCAACATCGAGATACTGTGCGGAAGAACTTGTTAATACCAAAAGAGCCCCAATTCGCATGTGTTATGAATTTGTTCATGTTACGCTTGCATATGATCAGAATTTTACTTCATATGCAAATACACCTTCTATATATATTTATATTTGCAATTGTTCATCGGAACACATCGTTCATACATCTACTTCAGTATTGAACTGTTATTTTTTTCAAATGTATTCTAAGACTCGTGTCAGTGAAGCGCCACACAGTCTGATAAGTGAATTGATCTATTTACGTACCACAACCAGGGTCCGGCATAGTCATAGTCAACTGAGGATAGTCGGCTGACTAACCGACTGACTATATCTGTAGTCAGTTAGTAATGGCTTTCGGCCTCTTCACGCAATTTCTCCGCTAAAACGACTGAACAGTCAGTCGGGCGTTTAGTCGCTATCTCCCTCTACCGACTCGACTATATCATTTCATTCTTCCCAGTCAAATTGTCCTCATTGCATTTTGAAGTGACTTCCCCCAAAACGAATTCGTTCCTCTCTCTTTCCCATGTATCTTTATGCATGCATCGATGTTTGAGTTCACCATGGTTTGACAAACGCTACAAGTGAGCTAAATTTTTTTGTATCGTACACGAAAATTACTCACACGTATAAAAAAGCGTGTTGTGTGATTTTGTATTCAGATTTGTATTCATTAGTCGAGTCAGTTAAAATAACCACTGGGGCTGATTCTGATGCGCGAATGAGAAGTTTTATTTTTTTTATATAAATCGTTTATTTTTACAGGCTCAGTTACATTAGTTTAAAGGAGCCGAATTCTTAAGTATATGTTTTAAAACTATACATAAATAATTTACCTAACACTATGGTTAGTAAGGTGGAAAACCGATTACTCGCGGTTTACTCGAGTTTAGAGGGTGACATCTTTCAGGAAAGGGATGGGATATAAGGGAATTGTTACAATGTTGATGATCACACTCGATTCTTAAATCTATTGTATATTTACATTTCAACTTATTTTACTGTTTATACCAAGGGGGCCAATCGCTCGCAATGGATGAAAAGGAGGGTATAAGGACATAGGTACAATCACACACGAAGATCGATAGCTTTAAGGAAAACATATATTTGGGTCATGTAATCAAGGTCTAACCGAGCCAACACATCTCTCACCGGCACATTGGGCTGTCTTCCTCGGGCCCGAAGGGAGTTTTCTAAATTCGATCTGGCGACAAGATACATCTCGCACGACCAAACAACATGCTCGATGTCGTGATAACCTTGACCACAGACGCAGAGATTGTTGCTGGAAAGATTGAAACGAAAGAGAAGCGCATCTAACGAACAGTGATTGGACATGAGTCGGGAGAAGGTGCGAATAAAGTCCCGACTCAAGTCCAGACTTTTGAACCACGGTTTGAGGCTAACCTTAGGGATAATCGAGTGAAACCACCGGCCCAATTCATCTTCGTTCCATTTGCGTTGCCAGTTAGCGATGGTATTTTTACGGACTAAAGAAAAAAATTCATTGAAGGCGATTTGACGCTGGTAAATGTCGCCTTCAATCGCACCTACCTTTGCTAATGAGTCAGCCCTCTCATTACCCGGAATTGAGCAATGTGAAGGGACCCAGACAAAGGTAATGACATAACAGCGTCTGGATAAAGCACTCAAAATTTCTCGTATTCTCTCAAGGAAGTACGGCGAGTGCTTTTCCGGCCTCACTGAACGGATAGCTTCGACAGAGCTAAGACTATCCGTTACAATGTAATAGTGTTCAACAGGTCGTGAGGCGACGCTGTCCAGCGCCCAGTATATCGCTGCCAATTCAGCAATATACACTGAGCAAGGATTCTGAAGACTGTGGGAGGTGCTAAAAATTTCGTTGAACACTCCAAATCCTGTGGACTCATTCATAGAGGACCCATCAGTAAAGTACATATTATCACAATTGATACCCCCATACTTTGAATCGAAGATCGTTGGAGCGATCCTCGATCGTTGATAATCTGAATATCCATGGATATCCTGTTTCATGGACAGATCAAAATGCACAGAGGAATTGATGTAGTCAGGAAAACAAACACGGTTGGGAATATACGAAGAAGGATCAACCTGCATGGAGATGAATTCATGATATGAACTCATGAATCCGGAGTGAAAATTTAGCTCGATCAGCTGCTCAAAATTCCCGATCACCAATGGGTTCATAACCTTACACCGGATGAGGAACCGAAGAGATAATAAATTGAAGCGATCTTTTAGTGGGAGTAGGCCTGCCAAAACCTCGAGACTCATGGTATGCGTTGAGGGCATACATCCCAACGCAATACGGAGACAAAGATACTGAATTCGCTCGAGTTTAATGAGGTGTGTTTTGGCAGCTGATTGAAAACAGAAACTGCCATACTCCATCACTGAGAGAATAGTTGTTCGATACAACATTATAAGATCTTCGGGATGGGCTCCCCACCAGGTGCCGGTAATTGTACGGAGAAAGTTTATTCTTTGTTGACATTTTTTACTCAGATACCTAATATGGACCCCCCAAGTACATTTGGAGTCGAACCAGACCCCAAGATACTTGAATGACATAGCATGAGTGATCGGTTTACCCAAAAGTTGAAGCTTTGGTTTTGCTGGTCTATGCTTCCTAGAAAAAACCACCATCTCTGTTTTCTCCGTGGAGAATTCGATCCCTAGCCCAATGGCCCAGGTTGAAAAATTGTTCAAAGTATCTTGTAAGGGTCCTTGCAGGTCGGATTCGTTTGATCCTACGACAGACACCACTCCATCATCTGCAAGTTGTCTTAGGCTGCAATTTTGTGTAAGGCAATTGTCGATGTCGCTTACATAGAAGTTGTACAAAAGGGGGCTTAAACATGAGCCCTGGGGGAGGCCCATGTAAGAGAACCGACTTACTGCCGAATCTCCGTGAGAAAAGTTCAAATGTTTCTCACAAAGCAAGTTATATAACATATTATTCAATAGAGGCGGCAGACCCCGAGAGTGTAATTTGTCTGACAAAACCTCTATTGAAACAGAATCAAAGGCCCCCTTTATGTCCAAGAATACTGAAGCCATTTGTTTTTTTTCGGCGTAAGCCATTTGAATTTCTGAAGAAAGCAACGCAAGACAATCATTCGTCCCCTTGCCCCTGCGGAACCCATATTGTGTATCTGAGAGTAAGGCATTCGTTTCAACCCAACGATCAAGGCGAAACAAGATCATTTTCTCCAACAATTTCCGTATACAAGACAGCATTGCTATTGGGCGGTACGAATTGAAGTCGGACGCGGGTTTTCCGGGTTTTTGAATAGCTATAACTCGTACTTGTCTCCAATCATCCGGAACAACATTATGCTCCAGAAACTTATTGAATAAATTCAACAAGCGATGTTTGGCCACATCGGGAAGGTTTTTCAACAAGTTGAACTTAATTCTATCCGATCCTGGAGCCGAATTGTTACTTGAAAGGAGAGCAAGAGAGAATTCTACCATCGAAAACTCGGAATCAAGATCGCACCTATCTTGTGGTATATCTCGAACAATTCTTTGCACGGGAGCGAAATCGGGACAAACCTTTCGCGCAAAATTAAAAATCCATCGATGTGAATGTTCCTCGCTTTCATTCGATGAAGAGCGATTTCTCATGTTTCGAGCCACTTTCCATAATTTTTTCATTGACGTTTCTCGTGACAAACCTCCCACGAAATTTCGCCAATAAGCACGTTTTTTACCTTTGATCAAGTTTTTAAATTGATTTTCAAGGTCTAAATACGTTTAAAAATTGTCAATGGTTCCTCGTTTCCGAAAAGCTTTAAATGCATTCGATTTTTCTACATAAAGCTTTGAACATTGGCTATCCCACCATGGATTGGGAGGCCTTCGGTGAATGGTGGAACCTGGGATGGGTTTCGTTTGAGCGCGAACCGCGCTGTCATGGATCAAACGAGAAAGGAAGTTATACTCCTCCAATGGAGGTAAACCATCTCTGGAATTGATGGCTAGAGTAATCGCGTCCGCATATTTTTTCCAGTCAATGTGTCTTGTGAGGTCATATGCCATGTTTATAGATTCAGAAGAATTCGACCCAATGGTGATGGAAATTTTGATTGGCAAGTGATCACTACCGTTGGGATCCTGGATTACATTCCACTTGCAATCTAACGATAGTGAACTCGAGCAAAGCGAGAGGTCAAGAGCACTTGGGTTAGCAGGAGGTTTAGGCACACGTGTTGTTTCCCCAGTGTTCAAAACGGTCATATTGAAGCTGTTACAAAGGTCATATATCAACAATGAACGATTGTCGTCGTACTGTTCCCCCCAGGCAGTTCCGTGAGAGTTGAAGTCTCCCAAGATCAATCGTGGCTCAGGAAGGAGTGAGCACATGTCAACAAGTTGTTTGCGGCTAACCGCAGCTCTCGGAGGCCAATACAAGCTGACAATACAGAGGTCTTTGCCTTTAATGATTGCATGACAAGCAACAGCTTCGATCCCTCCAATAGGTGGAAGGTCAATTCGGAAAAATGAGTGGCACTTATTGATCCCCAATAGCACCCCTCCGTATCTGTCATCACGGTCCAAGCGTATAATATTAAAATCGTGGAAAGAGAGATCATCTCGCGAAGAAAGCCAAGTTTCGGACAGAGCAAAAACATCACAATTGAACTTATGAATTAAAAATTTGAATGCATCCAATTTAGGGATAAGACTACGACAATTCCACTGTAAAACAGTGATATCTCCGACCTCTCTATTCAAATTAGACATCAAGAGAGATAATCATTGCAAGGAGGGGCCATGTTTGCATCAATTGTTGCAAAATTGTCTTTAGTACTGGAAGCATTGGTATGACAATGGTTCTGATGGAATCGGAAACATTAAAACACGTGAAGATTTGATCCACAAGGTCAGTCAACTTTATAAATCCCGATTGGGAAGTTGAGCTGGACGCAAAAAAAGGGACAGTTGGGGTTTTTGATGTCCCCTCGAGTGCTGGGTCGTTCGAAGGTGAACTATTCCCACGGAAGCCAGGAGGAACCTGATTTTGCTTGTCCGCTGCACTCGATATTTTAGGCAAGCTAACATGGGGTACCACCGATGGGACTTGTCGTTGAACTTTGGGAGTGGACACATTTTTGCGCCGGGAATTCCCTTTGAAAATAAACGGTGTGCCCTCGTTAGCTGTATCCGCTTCCAATTCGTCAACTGGCAGTGAAGCAAAGACATTGTTTGTTGGTAATGGTTGTTGAGCCAGTGGGGAAGCGCCCTTTAAGATATCCGCGAAAGTGCGTTTCGAGCGTTCCTTCAAAGAGCGCTTTTGTTTATCCCAGCGACTCTTGTAAGTTTCACAAGCTGAGAGCACGTGTGGGGATCCCCCGCAATATGGACACTTATGCTCAGTCGCACTGCAGGATTTCCCCTCATGTTGCTCTCCGCATGTGGCACAGCGCTCCTTGTTGGCGCAATAAGCTGCTGTATGACCAACTGACTTGCATTTGTTGCAAGTCATGGGCTTTGGCACGAAGAGTCGCACCGGCAGCCTCAATTTGTCCACCATAACGTAGTCAGGGAGGGCGGCACCAGCAAAAGTGACTCGAAACGAGTCGTACGGCGTAAATTTCTTTTCTACTCCTTCCTGGGTAACTTTTCCAAGTTGGCGACATTCCAAGATTTTGACTTCCATCGAAGGAAGCCTCTTGAACCTGCCAACTCCCATACTTTCTATAGTTTTGCACGTCAGACCCGTTTCAGATATAACGCCCCCAATTTCTACGTTATGGGAGGGAATAAAAACTCGATATTCGAGGATGAAATGCTTATCAGCAACAATATCGTTCGCGTCCTTTCGGTTAGTCACGACAACTCGCAGTTTGTTCGGTCTTACTTTGCAAATTTCCGAAACAGAGGTGTATCTTTTCAGATCTGTCATAATCTGTACGACCCTCAAGGCTTTACCATTAGGTTTGGGCCGGAAAAAAACAACCCAAGGACCAGCGTCAGGCGCATCGTCCGGATAAACCCTGACACGGGGAGCGGAAACAATAGGAGAGGAATTCGAGGACAAGGTTTGAGTGGGGACAGTAACATCAGAGGGGGGAAGGGATGTCGATGATTGGGTGGAAGTATTGAAGGAATCAGGGGAAAGGTTTGCAATCTTTTTTTTGGAGGGGGGCTTGGTAGTGTGAGTTGACTCGTCCCCAGAAGAAGAATCTTCGGGCATAGGAGTCCGTTTAAGGGACTTACTACACCCTGCTTGAGCAAGCGAGGGGGAGTCTGAAATGTCCATGTCTAGACCCCCACCCTCCTCCATTCTTAGAACGAACGATTATTATCTTTACAATTTTTTTATCTCACTTGTAAAAAAAAAAAAAAAACTTAAATAAAATAAAAATAATCACATAAATTTGTTGTTCCGATATGCGCTCTGTTACCCTATTAAGGGAGACACAAAAGTCACGCGCTACGGAGACAACACAATAGCAGAAGTTATTGTTGTACTCAACTGAGCGTCAACCACGTGTTGACGATGCCGTTATGGTTATTGATCCACTACAGACGCCGATCCAGACCACTGCAGAGGCGCTGCTTCCTCGGTTCTGGCTGCTTTGGGCACTTTGGGCACTAATTCACCACAGAACACACGAGAAAAAAAAAACCAACTCGTTGGGGAGAAGAGAAAAAAAAACTTCGAGAACAATGCTTGAGGAGTGATGAATAGCACATCCAGCTCCATCAAGTTGTTAGCGAGGAATGTGAATGAGAAGTGACAGCTCGGAAAAATTGTCTCACTCAATTTCCGAAGGCGACTATGGTGAGATTTTTACCTTGAATGAACTCTCATGAACACTCACTCAATTCTCGTGGGCGATTGCAGTGGAAAAACATGCCATTTTGTGACTTTTGAAGTCGTATCCTCTTTTGTTATCGACTAGTACGAACAATGGAAGCCAAAAAATGAGTGCGATTTGCGTCTCGATTTATGATAGAATTATATATTTCAGGTTACATGTGACAAATCGGAAGCAGTTTCAGGAGTTGATAAGGAGGATGGAGAAAAATCCTATTGTGACTAGGAACCTCAAATTTTCTGAGATATAAAAAATGTCGAAGTCCACTTTTGCAGCCTAATTTTATTATCCTTATATTATTCTACTTTTATCGTTTTTTTCTCTGGAACTGCAGCTTCAAAGATGTAGCAATAATTACCCGACTCATATCAATATCACTTGTTGATTTTGGCCGAACAATGTACTCCTTACCCGAAGGCATGGCAACGCGAGCCCATTGTACCCATCCTTTGCTTCCGGATCGTAATACACCCCTAAAAATGAACGAATTTGATTATAATAAAGAAGTTGCTTCCTATTATCATAATTCTTACTTATTAGCCTCGGTGAACGGTAAGCCCTTTTTGCTGGTACTGCTCTGGCCCTGTGGGTCCGGCGAGGTTTTGCGTTTTTTGGACATCTGCTGCAAGTCTCGTTCCTGGCGTTCCTCACGTGATATCGCTTTGAAATCGGTGCTCAGGTTGAATATAGGTCGAGCCCATTCGGATATCAATTTTCCAGCGCGCTATCGGTTTGGATTCTCGAGGGTGCTTGTAGAGGTACATCACGGCCTTTTCAATTCCTGGCTATTTGAAATAGGACTTTTCAATACAAGGAAACTGAAATCCAAACATTACTTAATGGTAGTCTAAACACTGCAATCTCTCCGACAATCTTACATCGAAAAGAAGTTCCAGAATAGATTCTCGAATCTGCAAACAAGGCAACGATTTGTTCTGTAACGGAGCTTATTAATCCGTAAAAACGTTTAGTACGTTATGCTCGATGAAGGCAGGCTGAAGATCCTTCGTGATCAGCTGGGACATGGCAAACTTGAGATGGTAATTTTCTTGTCTGCTGGCTTATTCTCCTTGTTGAGTTGGCGATCTTCTTCAGCTGCATGTCATCATCCATCCAAAAGGCGAAACTGCTCGTTATCTATGGATAAAATTTAGCTTTTGGAATTTTATTAAATGCGATAATAAATATATCTTACCTGCATGGCTTTTATGTGAGGAGACTATAAAATTAAAAACCTTTTCACCAAACTTTTAGCGTAAATATTACGGAATAAGCACCAGACACTAAATCAAAACACGAATGCAGAATCAAAACACGGATACAAAATCAAAACAATTGAAATAACATACAATCATATTAATGCAAAGGGACTATGCAAAAACAGATTTGCAAATATATTTTTTTTATCTTCTTATCCCAGTGATATTATTTTTCATCAATTATAATAAGAGGAAAAAATTTATAAAGATGAACGAAATTATTCCCTGTACATATTTGTAACAAGGAATGAAAATTTTTAAAATCAAAAAAATATATATTCATAAAACATATTGAATGCATAGAGCCAAAAACACAAGCTTTGGCATATATTTCAATGAACACTGCACCATTTGTCATTCATTTGGTATCTCACTCCGAAATGAACCTCTCACGTAAGGGCAATCCGGGATGAAAAATAGAAGGTGGGAAGATTCACGGGTTTTGCTTGTGTTAAACTTTGATTGTATTAGTAGCCAGGAAGATAAGAAGTCCACATACCAGGCATAACAGTCAGTTACTCAAATGGTACAAAATTGAATGTATCAACGAATAACGTTGAAAGAGGATATACAGAAAATAATTACATGTTTCCAAAAAATATTTTTCGCGTTACATTCATCATTTGAAAAATAAACAGAACATGTCACGAACCAAAATGTTTCATTTTTGTTATTTCTTCTAATATCAGAATTAGTATTCTAATTTTTACTATGTTTGGATTTTAGAGCATCTTCATGGTAGTTTATCTCTTGTCAGCAATTGTAATTCCTTTTTTTCACAATTAGGGTGCTGAACACTTCATTCGTCTAAAACTAGGACGGAAGCAGAAAACTTTTCGTCTCAAT
This sequence comes from Toxorhynchites rutilus septentrionalis, assembly GCF_029784135.1. Taxonomy (NCBI): domain Eukaryota; kingdom Metazoa; phylum Arthropoda; class Insecta; order Diptera; family Culicidae; genus Toxorhynchites; species Toxorhynchites rutilus. The sequence continues at coordinate 192,120,921 of NC_073745.1, read as the reverse complement.
TTAGGTCATATGGAGTCTATTCAATTTATTTTTCAAGTGCATTTTACACGGAAAAAAAACTTGCTACTTTTTTCTCATGCGCTGTAAAATGTTTTCCGCCAAAGGAAAAAACGATTTTGTAACTCTGACTTTGTTCATTTACGTTTTTGGTCGATGTAACGAGAAGTAAAATAAGATTGAAATAAAGTTTAGAACACCTCAACAATACTGAAATTTCAGTTTCTGCTAAAATTCAGTTGGGCCCCTATGATTTCGAACGCTAGCATTGATTTAAGAAAAAATACTAATTTGTTCATTTCATCTGCTTATTTTTACTTTTAATAACAACACTTTTCCTATGTAGTGGACTATTATAAGAAAAGTAAGATACATAAACAAAATCTGTGACGTCACAGATTTAAAAATCTTCCCACCTTTCATTTTCCATCTCGAGGGCAATCGCCTTCGGCGATACGGTGACCTAAAGGCCCATTTATACGTTGCTAGTAGCTGACTTGAGAATTAGTAGCTACTGACCCGGTGAACTCGCTTGACAATTGGTTGACTCGCCTTGTCCGTTCACACAGTGTGAGATGCTGACGCGAAACTAGATACTGCAGCATTGGCTTACCAGGGATGCCAGATGATTTTTGAAATGTCCATCAAATAGTCAGAAACAGCAATCAGGTCCGAATTTGACAGATGATTGATCTGAATTCGACTTCTCTATAGGCAGTATTCGTCTCAGGTTTTCAGATGAATATATTTTATTTAGTTGCACAATTTTATAATAAAAATACTTTGTGCTGAATTTCTTCGAACTGAAGGTACTATCCGAAAAAGCAGAAAGGCGAAATGATTTGGGCCAGGAATTGAATGCAAGGAAAAGGAGCAATAAAAAAAATATGGAAGGAACTCTTTGATGATGATCCTCTGGAGTACAGAGCAGTGTTGAGAAAAACACCTGAATTAGAGGAAACACTGTTGGATTCCATTGGTCCAAAAATACAACGCCAAGATACACTCATGAGGGATGCTATACCTGCAAGAGTGAAATTAAAAAACGACATTGATGTGCCTTGCTTCTGGAATATCGTTCAGATTGTTGTCGATATTTTTTAGAATCTCGAAAGCATTCATAGCTAAGATAATTCCGGAAGTATGTGATGCTATAAATGACAACCTAAAAGATTTTTTTTAAATTTTATTTAGTTTGCCTTGCCAGCAGCTTCGTGTACCAATTTTTGAAATAAAAATGATGGTAGATTTGCAGGTGGAATAAATACGCGTCAAAATTGAAATAATGAATGAAAATGTACTTTTTAAAATCGGATGTGTATTATGTTTTTAGAACAATACTTTCTTTGCAAGTTGTGAGTAAATTTTGAATTAAAATTATGCCTGATAATGATTCTATATTAGAGATTCTCAAGAAAGCTATCTCAAAAAGAAAGCGTGCCCAGCCAGCGTGCATATCAAAATAACAACGATTTCGTTTAGAAACTATGAGGGTTTTATTTGTTTTTCCAATAATTTTCAAGTCTATAAATATCTTCGCATATTTTCAAATACCTTAAAAATAGAGACATGTCTTTACATTTGGCATCCCTGATTCGGAGGCTAAATTCTGTTTTTGACGTTTTGAGAGTTGCGAGTGCGAGTGAATTCAAAAAACTTTGAAGTAGCTCGCACGCCGGATTACACATGACACTAACTGGCATGATGTGTTCACACGGTGTGAGTAGCTGCACTGCAGTAACTGACTAGACCTACTCGTATGCTTACTCGCACCGTCTGAACCCGGCTTAAGTCATGTGACTTTGAGGAGTTCATTGCTGTCACATTCCATTCGCGCAGGAGAATCAACCCCACTGACTGGACTAGTTCACCAGTCATCCTCGCTAGTCAACGCTAGTCAATTCATTTTCTAGTCAAGTAATTTTTTTGTTGGCGGTAACTGCCGAAGCAGCTCTAGTCGAAGCGGAGCTACCGCGGAGTCGGTCTTCATTTTTCACCGTCGAAGATTTCGGGCCCTGACCACAACCAAAACAAACGGTGTGCTTTGCTGTTCTCTCACAAACACTATTACCCCATGAAAACACGTGGTTTTACCCATACTACTACATTGACTTCGTTCCACTTTCACCTCAATAACGACTGTAGCGAGAAGGCTTTTGCTCTACTCAAATATCCTTGTAGCATTCAAATATACTTTAAATTCAATTGAAATTGCTTCCACTATCCCCTTTGTTCTGCACCGCGAGTGACGTGGATAGAAAAATCACTCGCTTTATTCTGAAGGTCACCCTTTTTTTTCAGCTCCAATTTAAAATACCCCTACCCAATAACTTCTTATCTTATCTAATGACAAACTTTAGTCACATCATTCACCCTAGGGAATACTGTGACTCGAAACGTCTGAAATAATTTGAGTGCAGAATAAAGGCCGATGTTCCTATATATGTACTATTGATCCCATGCGCGATGTCCTTCAAAAACTAGACCCACTCGGCCGTACATTTCAACATCGTGCAACTCATGATAGAAGGAAAGGATTTCGGAGATGTATGATAAGAAAATAGATAGATGGTTACTGCCAGCATTGCGTTTTTGTTTTTTATGTATAAAATATAGGTAAGTTTCAGTAAATTTCTCCTCCGTATCATCATCTTACACACTAACGACGAATTGGACTGAAACAAGAAACATAGTTGTTGTTTTACGAAATGTGCGTCGAAAAATTTGCAAGTTTCAGAAACTTTTCCGATTTACTATGAATAGTGTATTCATTTGAGTCATTTTGCTCCGAGTTCTTTAAAAGCAGGCAAATCCCAAAACGACATTTTTTGGTACAATTATGTTGCCCCTTGATACATTCTAGACTAGATAAACGTCCACTTCATAACACACTTCAACTGAAATATTTGATGAATGACACTTTCTCAGTTCTTATACTGGTACTCTTTAAACAGGCTAGGAAGGAAAATATTTTAGCTGCTTCAGCCTAAAATCGTATAAAGTTCTTAATAATTATCTTTGTATGTCTTGTAATGTAATACTACTGTTCTTCATTCGAGTTTATTTTTCATTCCACTAAGCTATCTAAAATTGTTCATGGCTCAAGCTAGATAAATAACTTTGTCATAAAGAGTGGAATCGTAATATTTGATGGGAAGAAATGTGTTCAGTTCAGTGATCATATTTACCTGGATCGGAAGATTCGTAAAATATTTTTTTGTTTTAATTTTAAACGAAAATATAATAGAGTTTCATTTGTGTCCGAAATAATATCACATGTTTTAATTGACAGAAATAAATAATTATCTTACTTGTAACAAACTACCAACACTTCATCGATTGAGCCTCTTCAACATGTTAACTATAGATTTCTACTGAATAGAATATTTAAATGTCTAACATCTCAACGAGCATTTTGTTCGGTTGTGGCTTGAACTTATCATGTTGTGTTAGGATCAACAAAAACCGTACGATATTAAAGGTTTTGCAGGAAAATTGCATTTTTATCCACGTCATCTTGTTTCCACGATGAAACATTTGAAAACCAAACCAACATCATTGATAATTATTGCCAGAGTATGTTTCATGCAAAATAGACTGAATATTTGTTCCTAATTTTTACCAGAACTAACGAATAACACGGCAGTGTGAAACCATATAGGAGCAAAATTGATCATACGTAGGATGATCATTGCCATTCTGTTTATTCTGTTGAATCAAAAAAAAACGTTCAAATATATGTAATATATTCCGAAATTATTTGAAATCATTGCGAATGATTTATATAGAGTACAACAATTATTACTATCAATTATTATTTTTGAAAACTGCGCTCGGAAAAGCTACGCAGTGCAGGCATTCAAAACAAATAATACCCGATGTCTATACCATGTCAATGGTTCAAAATGTTTGCTTCCCCATTATTCTAGGAAGCATTAGATTCGTCATGATATTGAACATCTTAACACTGGACATGAAGGTAAATTTTGATGCCGTAATTCGCTACAAGAATAAGTTCAAGGGAAGTTATTTTCATTTCAATCAAATTATACTCTAAAGAAATTGGTTAATCATAATACTTTGTATCTATCATACAATAACAATATAGTAGACCTAACGTTGTAATTTCGTAATTCATAATTTATATATATAAACATGTGTTATTGGACTAATCCAATTGTCGCAACAATAAATGTACTCTACGAAGTTTTAAGAAAATAAAACAACTCAAGAAACTTATCATTTTCCCACAAACCATCAATACCGAGCGTTATGTGTTTGGCCTGCACAAAGACGGAAAAATCAGTCGCACGGATACTTTACATGTCCTTCACAAATTTTTCTTTGGAAGTTCTTCGGGGTTTGTCGTCCGTTTCGTTCAAAGATTTACCTGTTGCAACACCGCCGAATGTTTTACGTCTCACAGAGGCATTCATGTCGACGTCGAGGTTATTGCATTTGATGGGTTCTTTCTGCGCATTGGAGTTCTCACGACTTTGGTTGAGATTGTTCGACAGGAGCAACGGAGTACTAACTCGGAGGAAATGTTTTTGCGTTTCTTTCAGTACCTCGATGTTACCGTGAGCAATCCAGAACCTTCGCGCCGTCAGCATACAAACATCTTTCACGTAGAGAACGCACTCGAAAAGCTTGCATAACACCTCGTTCATGGTGTCGTACTCGTTGGGGATGATTCCATCAACTGAACTCTCGAAGTAGCTAAACATGGGGAACCAGATGCGTGTTCGGTTGGAATCGTGGGACATAAGTGCCTGCGAAAATAAAAGTATAGATTATTTAGTACATTTTTCAAAAACTATTCATAGTGAATTTTCCAAAACACGAAGGCTTACCTGATTATTAGCCAATGTATGATAATAGAGGAACAATCTGGACGTTATGTAGAACGCAACGAAAACATCGATTGAGTAATGTTCGTGGGCAGCGAGAATGAAGAATATTCCAAACATATTGAGAAGCCAGGTCAACGTGTGAAGAAAGTATAAATTGCGCGGAGTGTCTGAAAATAACAACACTAATAATAATGATGTTCCTCAATCATGATCTATGTATGCTCACATTCAGTAATGAAAAAGTTCAACAACGTCAGCGCTACTGTGTGACCACTAAACATATAATCGCCACACGTCCTGACGCCCTGAATTGACATTCCTAACCCGCTCCAGATGGTATACGCTCTACTTATCCGAAGAGAGATCATTTCCGTGATTCGCTCACTCGAGCTATCGTCAAACTTGTGATCATGAGGAGTGCATTCCAGATGCGTCCCAGGAACACTGAGCGATGTAATCAACATTGTTACGCAGCGGAGCAAGAACACTGTGCCCGCCAGTGCGAAAAACCTCCGCAATAGTACCATTCTGGAAGAAAAAAACGTGAACAAGAATAGATTAAATAATAGGGCACCGAGTCTTAATGAGCATTTGCATACATACCGATGTTTATGTACTACCATCACACACATCCATATACAGAACAGCAAAGTACCGGTAACTTCGCACATGTTGAAAGCCCACGGAATATGCGGTACATTATCGAGGAAAATGTCCGGCAGTGGAGGATATTTCTTCATGTCTGGGACCCGCTCGTGCACCACCACCATCACGAATGCGGTTATCCATGTGACCAAGAAGGCGTAACCTAGAAGATTTGGAAAATTATATTCTGATCGGACTCGATTATATATTATCGATTATTATATAATTTTAGACTCGATTATATAGAGTTTGAGAAAAAAAAGATAGAAGTCAGGTGTCAACTAACCAATTATAGAGCGGTTAGAGAGCTTTTATTTGGCTGAAAGAAAAATCATGTTTATTATGCATTTTTGTGGTAAAATCACAAAACTAATTTCTAAGTTATTCACTTCCAAAATGTTATTTAAATCCACTAACTCAGATATCTCACAACTATGTCCTCCAATAAATTTTCTCATATGTAAAATGGAAGCAACAGAATCCTCTTAATCCCCATACGCGTACTTTTTGAAGTAGAGCCTGTGTAAGCCAACAGAGCTCGAAACAAATAAGAAATTTGTACCAGACCGAAAGTTGAACTTCTCTGTAACATTGCTATTGTGTATTTTTTAGGCTTATTTGGTATTTATTTGAAGAAGAGGGTATGATTGAATGGAAAAACTCCAGAAAATATTGTTTCTTCGCCTTCATTCAGTTTTAATAGTCATCTAATTAAAACTCCTTAAAGCAGAGTAATTTTTGATACCCCAACACAAATAACTAAATTCAACTTTTTTCCTGTTATCATTTGAAAGTAAGCAACTGAATATAATTCATGAAAGTATAAAAAGCTAAAAAATAACATACAAACGTATTAATAGATTGAGGTTTCATTGGTGTAAGAATCAGAACGTACCATAATTTCATGCTCGAGACAAACATAATTTTTTTAATTTCCTGCAGTTGTAGCGGTTTTTTGGGTCGATTTTCGAAGAGAAGAATGTATAACGAGATAGTTGCCAGATGATAAAGGTTCTGAATTATCGAGTTTGCATACTTCGAATATTCTTCGCCTATGTGTTCTTGGTAAACAAAAAATCAATGCCTGTTTTTTTATGGGATTGAAAAAGATGATATAGAAAGATTTCTAGGAACTTCCTGCAACTTGTTTTCTTGTTGATATTATGATGTATCCCCGAAACGTTTATTAGGTTGTAAAAAATAACCATAACCGATTAGTTTATAGTTTACAGTTTACAATTCTTCCTCAAATGCAATTCTTTCACACGTGTGTATATGTGTGATCATTGTATTTAGTGAGTGAATATACAAACATTTGTATTTTGCTTTTGCATGTATGAATCCAACGACGAATATATCGACGAATAATATATGAATCCGTTTAATCTGGTGACAAAAAAAACTAAATAAAAATAGTCCGGTAATGATGTTATGCATTATATTCAATAAATATTCAACGCCAATAACATTAATTTATACATTTCATTGAACAATATTCTGAAATAGGAAACTTGTTCTGAAAAGTTACTCCTATACTCGCGTTGGTGTCTCAGACCGACACACGCCTCCTTCTTACCAATACAATTCTCTCTAACTTCATCATTCGCCGTTCTTCCTAGTTTAGTGTATCGCATGTGTTAGTACCAAGGGGACATGTTTCACTTTTTTAATACTTTCGGTCTGAGACACAGACGCCAGTATAGGAGTCACCTTTTTTGGACAATTGACTTTTTTCCTATTTTAGAAAATTGTTCAATAAAAATTGAACATAATGTTAGTGGCGTGGAATATTTACCATTCAAGAATGCATAAGATCATTACCGGACTATTCTTATTTGATTTTAGTGCCGATACTGTAACAATAAAATAGATGCAATTTATTTTTTTCCATTTTTTTTATTTTTAATTATTGTTCGGGAACGGATGGAATAACGCACGATTCTCGTTAGCGTAGTGCTTTAAGCTACAAAAAATATTTATTTCAGGAATTTACGTAATCTAAAGATATATATAAAAAAATCCTTACAAATTCAGTGCTTTTTGTTTCCTTGTTCCAGAACAAATTAGTTTTAGGTTAAGCAATGGCGAATGTGATTGTGTATGAACACTAGAAAATATAATATTTTTTACGTTCAATTTAGAAATATAATCGTTATTTCTATATTTCTATATAATGTATTGCTCACCTCGTATTTTTATTATAAACAAACCAATCAGTGAAAATTGCCAATTAATAGAACCTATCTTCCTCTAGTTTTAAGTAATCGTTTTTCTATTGTTTAATTCAACAATTGTGACAGTTCTAAGAACCTGTCACTTCGGTTCTGTTTGGTTGGTATTGGATGTGTAATCGGAAGCGTTGCCAGTAGCAACAATTATTAAAAAAAAATTATAATGCAATCCACTAAATTCAGATCTCTGCTGTCAACAAGTGGACCGATTGAAGTAAGCGATTGATCAGAAACGTCAAGAATTAGCCATTCGAGGAGGTGCTATATTCGATCAGGACAACGCTAGATTACACAACTCCGGGAGCTTGAGTAGGATGCATCCACCATATAGTCCGAACTTGGTACCACATTTTTTTCGCACTACATAAGTGATAAGAAATTTTTCGCCAATAAGGACCAAGACTACTATGAGAGAGGTATTACAGGTCGGACTCGATTATATATAGTCAACCATTTTTTTAAACAATTATTTTCATATCCTATACATAATCGAATCTCAAGAAAACAATTTTTTCATTAATGTATGAATGTCAAACATTAATAGAAAAATACCTTTTTTGTGATTCGATTATGTATTGGATTCGAAAATTAACGTTGAAAGTGAAATTGCGATTATATATAATCGAGTCCGACCTGTATGAAGTTGCAATGACAACAAATTTAACAACAAAACGGTGGATATTTGACTCAAATCGAACAATCCGAAGCATATTAAAAAAAGGTTTGAATTTCACCCAAAAATGGCTTACTTTTTCCCCAACCTAATATTTCTTCATGACAACGCTCGGTCTTATGTTGCTGTTCGAGTTTCCCGACCGATGCAAAGTCATTCAGAGGCGAATGAACTGAAAAGTTTAAAGCATCTTCAAAACAAAGAATAGAATTGCTGTTCGAGTTAAATATTTGAAAAATAGCGGATGGGAAATTCTGTTTCATCGGCCTTATGTACACTGCGTTTCATAATTATAGAACCACTCCATTTTTTTTGAGTTTCCAGAGATATGTAAGAAGTCGGGTGAATTGAAGTATATAGTGTAGAATACAATAACTATCTTCATTTTTTTAGAATACAATAACTATATTCATTTACTTCATTTACAGACTGGTCATTTGAACTAAATTGTTGTGTTCAGGCGCGAAACAATCAAAAAACTAAAATTCCAGTGTTTCATAACTATAGGACCAGATGGAAAAACTCTCACTCCTTTACAAAATGAACGTCAATTCCATATGAATTACAATAAGTTTCTTATTCGTAGGTCATCTCTAGTTCTCAATCAGTTCAAATAACTGGGGGTGATTTCGACCAAGCTGCGCCATGTTGTAGTGTGTATCTTGTTCTACGCAGAGAATACTGCTCGTTAAAGCTCTTCAAATCACTCATACTGCTCGTAAGCTGCATCTACTATTCGTACGATCACTTCTCATAAGTTCTTCGATTTGGTAAATAAGCTGATTAGTCCAAAATCTGAACCTCTATTTATTAAACCATGTCATGACTATCCGGATTTTATGAATTGATGCCAAATTACCCAATTGTAACAATGTTGTTGATGCAAAAACAGAAGTAAATGATTCTGGAGTATTTCATTGCACTTCTGAATGTGCTTTCGTGTTGACGGTAAGCTATTTAAACCAGGCCTTTTGGAGAAAATACTCCCCAAACCATAAAAATTCCATCTCCTAAGCTGCGGGTCCAAAAACTAATGTGAAAACTAATCCTATGGGTTTCACTATTTCAGTAGAACTTCTCTGATAAAAAGAAATTCAACCTTAATAGAATTTCTTCATATAGGAAGGACTTACGGAACGTTTACGTAATTTTTCAACTCATATCTTTGCAGGCGGCAGTTTGATGGTTTGAGGAAAATATTTTCAAAAAGGCCTGGTTCAGATAGCTTGTCATCAACCCGAATGCACGGACAGAAGTGCAATAAAGTACTCAGTTAGTCGGTAATTGGTTATGTCGTAATATAACGTTAAAACCAAAGGTGGACCCTCTTTGCGCAGAGGTTATTTTATGAAGGCAATTATGTTTCCTAACGACATAAACGTAGTCAAAAAGTGTTTAAGTGTTTGATCAAACGGCTCACGTTTTCACAATACGAAGAAATGCAAGAGAGGCAGGAACAAAACGCAGAGATGGTAATAAGATACCGAGAATTAGGCATGATATGAAGCAACAACGTTGCATGTTTACAATGTTTCTATGTTGGCCAACCATTCGATTTCTGTGAAATGGTGCATTCATGTTTTAGTTTTACTGGAACATTATTCATCTGTATATCTTTGTAGACGCATTGGTACATGAGAAGGAAGATATACGAATTATTTTTCGTGTTGAACGTTAGAATTGTACTTTGAATGCCATTAAAGTTTCAAAATGTTGATACTGTTTTTTGATACTGTCATCTACACTAGTAGTCCGAGCAAGAGCCTACAACTCACTGACAAATTTCTGGAAGCCCTATAACATTACCATGGACCATTACTCGCGGGTAATCCACGACGCGTATTATTCGCTCGCGAATAATGGTTTACTGGCAAGCAGAGATTCCTATCAGAAAGCTTCAGGAAATATTTTCCCCCGAACAAACACTACCATTAGTAGTTCATTTCTTGAACAGCTGTTTCAGATCATTTCGATCACTTTCTGTTATCTTATCGGATGTGATTAGACTGTGTAATGAAACGTCTTTGTTAGTGTACGCGCCGTGCAGTCATCACCCGGAACAGTAATATTACCATGATCCAGAAACACAACAAACATAGTTGGACAAAGCGATGACAAAGAAAATAATCGGACATAATTAGTTTTGACCGATTTAAACAAACAAAGCATGGTTTAATTGTTGTTTTCAGTTCGATTTCAAAATGATACAGAAGTCCAACGCAAGCATTCAGATAAATTCTGATTTTTGTTTGTTTTTCAACCTATTGACAGCTAATTTGTATTTCAAATATAAATATTTGTTCGCTGTGTCCATTACTTATAATCCTCGTCACGTTTTGAATGTCACAACCACGATAACGCTCCGTTAGCATGATTTAATTTGAATTACGTTTTGCGCAAAGGCATAAGGCGCAAATATTCTATGAATACACTACGGACCAATCATGGTGCGTCAATCGAATGCCAATGTTCGAGGTGGAAATACTCGTTGCGCATTCATGGATCGTTTGATTTGACCTTAGTGTTTTTGTGCAATGCTTACCAATTAAACAAATATTTGTGTTCAAGATGCTCAACAAGTGCTACAAAATACACATAACGTAGACATTTATGTTGAGGCCTTGCGTAGCATATTATAACTTGTTAATTTTTCATTATGTAAAAAGATCAATGTATTCTGTGATGCTAGGAAGACATCGCGAATACCAATACCGACTTCAAGATAGTTTACAATAAATTCAAGGTAGCCAATTAGCATATATTCGATGGCTTGGAGTGATGATAAAGAGACCATCAATCAGCTCAAGAATCACAAAAAAAAATTCGGCGACTGAGCAATAATCGATTGAAAATTATATAATTTTCGCGATACGAAACATTTTCCGTTTTTCATGTTATGCATCCAATATTGGATACGAAAATATCCTACTGATGGGAAAGAATAATCTTCAGAAGCTTTCCAGCTAATTACACTTGATTGAAAAATTACGAAATCAAATGTATTTGGTCGCTGTGTTCGACATATAATTAGAAAACATTAAAATAAACTCTTTCGCATGGATGTATTCTTCAATTCCCAGGGAACTGGCAGATTATTTTTCAGCAACGATTAGATCTTTCCGGAATTTTCTCGATGCTGTATGGCATCCAAACGAAAATTCTCGTTTCAGTTTGGCCTGCAAAAAACTTTTCTAAACTCTAATCCATCAAATTTGGAGCCCTGAAAAGGGCCGATGATTATATGCTAAGCTAATATAGCACCCTCTCCTTGGATTCGATGGGCCAGCTGAATGTCCTTGGGCATGATGTGACGCGTTTTGCGTGGATAGCACACAAATTTGTATCTTCGAATAAGCCTCCTGCAGCGTCATAACCGCGGAACTTTGGAAGCGCAAGTCGGTGTTTTGAAGTCCTGAGCAATTCCACGAACCAAATGCTGCAAAGGTAGCTTGCGGATCAGCAATTCGGTCGACTTCTGATAGCGACGAATTTCATGCGAAGTTCCCGGTCGATAGCGATGTGGCTTCTTCACGCTTCCTGCGGCTGATGCGCTTATCCGAGCTGCTTTCGTGGTGCCTTACCACCGAAAGACTAACGAGCTGTCTGCTTAGTCCCGATGAAACGAGTCCTCACGGTGCGAGAGTAGAGTAAGAAATGAACGAAAGCAAGGGAAGTGTCATTTTATAAAACATAAAAGAATCGAATGTAAACCCCACCCTCTTTATTGTATAAGCTTACTGTATACTCACGAATATAATAAGGGTGGGATTTAGATTCTATACTTTTATGGTTTATAAAATGACGCTTCCTTTGCTTTCGTTCATTTCTTACTCTACTCTCGCACCGTGAGGACTCGAGCTCGTTAGTCTTTCGCAGACAGCTCGTTAGTCATTCGGTGGTAAGGCACACGAAGTCAGCTCAGATAAGCGCACCAGTAGCAGGATAGGTGGAGAAGCCACATCGCTATCGACCGTGAACTTCGCATGAAATTCGTCGCTATCAGATATCGACCGAATTGCTGATCCGCAAGCTACCTTTGCAGAATTTGGTTCGTGGAATTGCTCAGGACTTCAAAACCGACTTGCGCTTCCAAAGTTCCGCGGTTATGACGCTGCAGGAGGCTTATTCGAAGATTCCAATTTGTGTGCTATCCATGCAAAACGCGTCACATCATGCCCAAGGACATCCAGCTGGCCCATCGCATCCGAGGAGAGCGTGCTATATTAGCTTAGCATATAATCAACGGCCCTTTTCAGGGCTCCAAATTTGATGGATTAGAGTTTAGAAAAGTTTTTTACAGGCCGAACTGATAGGAGCATTTAGCGAAAATCGTGGTTTCGATAATAATTCGTTACCGATAGGTGCCATGAATATGGATTTCCTTATGAAGAATATGAAATACATGACATGATGTAGTGAATATATCCGAAGAAATCACTTTGGTGAAACTGCATTATAATAAAATTATTTGTGTACGAATGCCGCAATCGATAGTCGACTCTAATTTGCGCTGGGTAATTTCCTCGGAGGACTCGATTCCTCCTTTGAGCATTAATAATCTCTTTCTGGCAAAACGATGTGGTATGAATCACATTATTTGAATGATAGAATGAAGAAGTTTTCTGCCAATTTCCTTCAACCTCCAAACGTATCTTTCTCCCGTTTGTCGTTTTCGCGTTCGCTAATCCTCTCTCACAACACCCATTTCTAGTTTGAGAAATTGTTGAGTAAACATTGTTTGCCAGTGCGCGTAGAGCGGGAATTCCTAAAGATTCATTGCACCTCTAATAAATTGCCGAAAGACGTGGTCCTACGTTGATCGCACTTGATTGAAAAAATCCAAAACGAAATGTATTTGGTCGAAGCATTATATGAGTAGAAAGCAAATAATCGCTCGCAAATGACTTGATTTTCGCGATGTGAAACATTTCCCGTTTTTCATGTTATGCATCCAATATTGGATACGAAAATTTCCACTGATGGGGAAAAAAATATTCAGAAGCTTTCCTGTTAATTGCGATTGATTGAAAAATAACAAAACCAAATGTATTTGGTTGCAGTGTTATATCGATAGAAAACATTAAAATAAAGTATTTCGAATGAATGTATTTTTCAATTCCCAGGGGAACTGGCTTTTCAGCAACGATGATAGCAACGAGAATTCCGCGCGTGTATGTGTGTGTGTGTGTGTGGCGGCTTTTTATTTTAAGACTATTGAAACAAGTTTTTGGATGAAAAAGTAACAAGTATATGACGCGTAGACATTTTATCTTTCAAATGAAGTGTTTATCATACCATTTCGTTCAGTTGTTTAAGAGCTATTAACGCTCAAAATCTCGGTCTCCAGCGTAACGCTTTCGTTCTCGAAACTTTGGTTTCACACCCCGGTATAGAAATGAAAGACGTAGTCCTACGTCAAAAAATTAACCTTTCAGCATTAAGGTGAAATTTAAGTGGCTTTTATAAGTACAGTGGATTAAAAATCGCGATTTTTGAAGATTTTGATTGAATCTTCATCAGGAATTGTTTATATCGATATTGCAGCGAAATTAAGAGAGATAGAAGTTGGGCGTCAAAGAACAAATTGTAGAGAGGTTAGAGAGCTTTAATTTAATTGATAGAAACAATCAAGTTTAGTATGAATTTTTAGGATAAAATTAATAATTACAAATAAAAAAAACTTTTAAATTTTCCACTTCAAAAATGTTATTTTAATCCACTAATTTAGATGTTCCACTACTATATCCTGTACTAAATTTTCTCATCTTTCAAATGAAAGCAACAAAATCGAATTACGTAGCATACTTTTCAATGTAGAGTCAGTTTGAGCCAACAGAATTCGAAACAAAGAAAAAGTTCTATAAGTCTGTCATCGTTGAAATTCTAACATATGCGTAGAAGGATTTTTTTCGTGAAATATAACCGTGTATCATCTCCTGAAAGATTCTGGAAAAAAAATTTTTTTTTATATGAGAAAGGTGTTTTTTCACTTTAAGGGAATGAATCAAAAATTCAAATTAATACCATAATTGGGACACTTACCCTAATATATGAGAATTTAAGACATAAAAAAAATTAGGAAAAAATGTTCTATATCTCGATACCTCCCTAACTCGATGGTCCCTTTGGATATCGAGTTAGGGAGAGTTATATATATATATACAGTCAACTCAGTCAACTCTCCCTAACTCGATATCCAAAGGGACCATCGAGTTAGGGAGGTATCGAAGGTGCCATGAAATCCATCGAGTTAGGGAGAGTTGACTGTATATATATATATATATATATATATATATATATATATATATATATATACATATATATATATATATATATATATATAAGTTACCGAGGCAACCGACTTCAACCCTAAATCCCAGGAACAACACATATCGCAAAGGCTCGAGCAAATACAACAACAACAACAACAGATAGCGACATCATTGGCATCGTTAGAATCAGGCAACAAGTCAACAGACACACAATTCTGCACTCCGTAACCCGACGCCAGAACCAGCACCGGCACCAAGAATGCAGACTCGACATACACGAGCGACGGCGAGCCGAACATAACACCTAGGAATCCCAGAAAGTGCTCTATCAATAAGTTCCATTTAGATTAGCTACCCATATATAAACGTGTGAAAAATAAATTAGAGTTAGTTCTTTTTCCAACCAAGTAGTGATTACATCGCGTGTTCTTTTTTTTAAAAAACCCTTCGAAAACCCTCGGGACGTAATTGGCGCAGTCGGCGCGGATCAAGTACAGGGCTGTCGCGAGTGAACTCTGGATACCATCCTTGACGGTACATCAAGTGATTCGTGAAGAATATTGTACGCGTGTTCGTCCAGATACCATCCTTGAGTGAATATCAAGCGGTTTGAGAAGAATATTGTGTGCGTGTTCGTCCGGTGTCCGTTTTGGTGGGATACCAAAACAAGTGAGTGAAACTCGTTGGCGCCTTGGAAAGATCCGGCGTTTCCATCATCGGAATCACTAGCGGCTTACTAGTTGATATCAGGTGAGTAACCCCTTTTTTTTATTTAAAACTTTCGCCTTCCTACTATCTGGCTACCCGGCATAGGTACGCCAACTGCTTCTTCTAACACCCTTCCCCCAAACTAATTAATTAATAAGTGAATTACTAAGTGAATTAATAAGTGAATTAATAGTGAGAATAAGATTATTGTGCATGAAAACCAGAAGCATGACATTAGAAACATTAGAAAATTTAATCGAAGAGCTAAGCTCTCAACTAGAGGCCCAACGCCTCAAGATTGCAACCCTAGAGGAAGCAAGAGCCTCAGAGGGGAGCAGCAATAACACCAACCCGCCCCCGCCAAGCGCAGCGGGAACAACAGCGGCTAGGTTTGATGCGTCTCGGATACCGGACGCAATCAAAATGATTGTTCCCTATAGAGGGGATAGTAAAGACAAAAAATCGCTCTCCACTTGGATCAATTCCGTGGAAAGCAAAATAGCTTTCGCGAAAAATTTACTGCCCGCGGAAGCGGACGTTGCTCAGATTATGGCACTATGGGTGGGCATAGTCCGAGATAAAATTATTGATGAGGCTAGTGACGCATTGGCCTCAAGAAACAATCCCACGACATGGGAAGAAATGAAACTAGTATTAATAGAATACTTTGGTGACAAGAGAGACTTAGGCACTCTCGTCACTCGAATATCGTACCTACGACAGGGTACGAAAAGTATAGCAGATTTCTACAATGAGTGTAGGGAACTACTGTCCGATATCGTGGCAAAATTATTATTGGACGATGAAACTAAATCATGTTTAAAAGTTCTCTCTAAGAGTTACGAGGACATGATATTGAACTCTTTTGTGGATGGGCTAAATGAGCCTTACTCCACTTTAACAAGGACATCTCGCCCAAATACGCTTTTGATGGCATTTCAATGGGCATTGGATCAGTATAACGCTACCCAGCGTAGACGGGAAAAATTCCCAAAAATTTTAACGCCTCCACAAAAACCAATTGTGCACACAAGTTTCAAACCATCGTTCCCCTACCCTAGGCCTATTCAGCCGCAAAATCCTCCACTCCTAAGACAACCTGCACAAAATCCCCCATACCAAAGACCACCTTTCCAAAGCACCTATTACCAAAAACCTCTCCAACAAAACCCCCAATTCCAAAAACCGACAGCACCCTACATTAAACCCGACCCCTCAGGTCATTTGAAACAAATGGTGCCTTTCCAGAGACGAGAAGCACAAGTGAATAATTGTGAGGCAACATCAGACGAAAATTATGAACAGTTTTGGGAGCAAACACAGGACGCCTGTGCCCCGGAACAAAATCATGAAGAAATAATATTGCCACCCGTAGTAGAAGAAACTCACGAAGAGTTAAATTTTTGTATGGTCCCAGACCAACAAATAATGGAGTAGGGAACAATTTCCTCCCGTATTTAGAGGTCCCGAGAAAATCAGGTAGACCATTGAAATTTTTAATAGACACGGGGGCCAACAAAAATTATATAACCCCTGAGTTAGTCCCCACAAAAGGCATTGCATCAGGGCCACAACATAAAATAAAAAATGTGAGTGGCGCCCATTTTATTAATCAATTCACGTATTTGAATCCTTTCCTTAATACTACCAAAGGTGTGCCAAGTCAAAAATTCTTTCTATTCCGATTTCATGATTACTTTGATGGACTCATTGGTTTTGAATCATTGAGATCTATAGGGGCCATAATTGATACGGTATTCAACACAATCACCATCAATGGTACTAGAATACCGCTGAAGAAAAAATTCCCCGATAAGGAGCAATTGAATTTCCACCAAAATGAAACCCTTGTGAAGCAGTTTCCAGTACGGCTTCAGGAGGGAGACTTCCTAATAGAACACGATATTGTGATCGGACAAGATGTCGTCATACCTAGCGGGGTATACAGTGCTCGAGATGGTGTGACCACTTTTCTTTTAATAAACACTGGCGATAAACCAGTAACGGTCTGCATAGACAAAGAAGCCTTATTTACAGAGCTTCATAATTTTGAAGAGGTTTCTCCCGAATCTTTTCTCACAAATGAGAAACGGGATAAAGCCAAAATTGAACTAGGACGGTGCATTAGAACCGATCACCTAAACACGGAAGAAAAAGAGAAACTTCTTAGTGTTTTAAAACTATTTCCTGAAGCTTTTTATAGCGACGATGAGGAATTAACATTCACAAATGCTGTGAGACACAAAATTAATACAAAGGACGATGTACCTATTTACTCCAAAAATTACCGCTACCCCTTCTGTCATAGAGAAGAGGTCCAGCGACAAATAACTAAAATGCTCAACCAAGGCATTATTCGACCGTCCCAGAGTCCTTGGTCATCACCAATCTGGATCGTACCGAAGAAGATTGATGCTTCCGGCACGAAGAAATGGCGGCTCGTTATTGATTATCGCAAATTAAATCATAAGACCGCAGATGATCGATACCCTATTCCTAATATAACGGATATACTCGATAAATTAGGAAAATGCCAATATTTTTCAACCCTTGACCTTGCTTCAGGGTTTCACCAGATAGAGGTCCAAAAGAAAGACATCCAGAAAACTGCGTTCAGTGTCGACGGGGGACACTACGAGTTCATCAGAATGCCTTTCGGCCTCAAGAATGCTCCAGCCACGTTCCAGAGAGTAATGGATAACATTCTCAGGGAACATATTGGAGTGAGATGTCTAGTCTATATGGATGATATTATCATCTTTTCGACTAGCCTTCAAGAGCATATAATTAATTTAAAATTGATTTTAGAAACGTTAAAAAATTATAATATGAAGGTACAACTCGACAAGTGTGAGTTTCTCCGGAAGGAAGTTGCGTTCCTAGGGCATGTAGTTACACCCGAAGGAGTAAAACCTAACCCGGAAAAGATAGATGCTATAAGAAAATGGCCATTGCCTAAAAATGAGAAAGAGCTAAGAGGGTTTTTGGGAGTTATTGGCTACTACAGGAAGTTCATTAAGGACTTTGCAAAAATTGCCAAACCCCTAACTCAACAGCTACGGAAGGAAGAAACTATAAAGCATACAAAGGAATTCATTTCGGCCTTTGAAAAATGCAAGAGTATACTGAGCAGCAGTCAAATACTGCAGTACCCAGACTTTGATAAGCGATTCGTCCTTACTACTGATGCATCCAATTTCGCATTAGGCGCGGTTTTATCACAGGGCCCTATCGGACATGATAAACCCATTGCCTATGCATCCCGAACGCTGACCAAAACAGAGGAGAAATACTCCACGATAGAAAAGGAACTCCTTGCTATCGATTGGGGTTGTAAATATTTCCGTCCATATTTGTATGGCCGAAAATTTACTCTGTTTACGGATCATAAGCCGTTAACTTACGCTTTGAGTTTAAAAACTCCGAATGACCGCCTAATCCGATGGAAATTGAGATTGGAAGAGTTTGACTATGATATCAAATATCGACCCGGCAAACAAAACGTTGTTGCCGACGGTTTGTCAAGA
Source organism: Toxorhynchites rutilus septentrionalis (assembly GCF_029784135.1). NCBI lineage: Eukaryota > Metazoa > Arthropoda > Insecta > Diptera > Culicidae > Toxorhynchites > Toxorhynchites rutilus. Next base: position 192,102,015 of record NC_073745.1, on the reverse strand, counting down.
ATTTTACCCGAAATTAACAATAATGAACAGGAATCATCTTCTGATACTGAAGCCGCCCATTCGGCAGACTCGGATGCCGAGGAACTTATACAAATGACAGAGCACCTACTAAATTTTTTCAAGAACCAAATAATAATTAAAATAGGAGACGAAAATTCTGAAGAGTTTGATGAGATCTTTCCAGGTGTCACACGTCGTACAATAACCAGGTTCGCATTTGGAGTACCACTGGCGATAAGGATACTGAGAGATTACATGCACCCCAGTAAGATCAACTGTATACTCTGTCCCGAGAGATGGATTAATACTTTACAGATCACATACAAAAATCATTTTTCCCGCAACAAATCTTTTAAAATTAAACTAACGCAAACTCTTCTGCAGGACGTCAGAACACTTGAGGAACAGAACGCCCTGATCGAAGAGGTCCATGGAAGAGCTCACCGAGGCGCAGAGGAAAATCATGCTGAAGTCATCAGGAGACACTATTTCCCCCAAATGCGTAAGAAAATTCAACTTTTTATCAACTTATGCGATACCTGTCTTCAGAACAAATACGAAAGGAGTCCCTATAAAATTAAATTTGCAGAGACTCCTATCCCAGAAAAGCCACTTAACATTCTTCATGTAGATATTTTTATATCTTCCCCAAATCTCTTTATTTCGGCGATAGATAAACTATCGAAATACGCAATGCTTATTCCAATTAAGTCCAGGTCAATTCCCGATGTCAAGCGAGGCATAGTGAAATTGATTTCGACTTATGGAACTCCAAACCTACTCGTTTGCGATAATGAAGTGGCATTCCGTTCTATAGAAATTAGAGGACTGCTCCAAAGAGTAGGAGCAGAAATGTATTTTACCCCCTCTAACCATAGCGAAACTAACGGCATGGTAGAGCGTTTTCACTCAACCCTGTCGGAAATATTTCTCTGTATAAAGGCTAAATATAACGACCTTTCGCATAAAGAAATTTACAAAATTGCAACAAGTCTATACAATTCGACCATACACAGCGTTACGAAAATGAAACCCATCGAAATATTTTTCGGTATTAAAGAAGGGGAAGAAAGACCCTTGAATTTGGAAACAATCCTCGAAAACAGGAACAAAATCTTTGACGAGATAATCACAAAAACTAAAACAAATCAGGAAAAAACATTGGAAACCAGAAATAAAAATAGAGAAAACGAACCGAATTTCTCAAGAGGAGAAGTTATTTACAACAGAATTCAGGGTATAAGAAACAAGAAAAAACCGAGATATAAGTCCCAAACAGTAAAACGCAATAGAAGAAAAACCTTTGTAGATTACAGAGACATAAAACTACACAAATCAAAAATCAAAAGGAAAAGGAAACATGAATGACCATTATAAAAAAAAAAAATATATTCTATTATATATCACTAGTTTTACGCCAGCATAGAAGCACCTAACATTGTAAACCCCTTTTCCAGATCCTTTTCCTGATATTCACTACGATCCCTATTCCGACAACAGCATCCTTTCTTTCGATGAGAAATCTCAACGAAGACCCCTTGTTACTACTAAACGTAGGAAATTGTAAAATCCAAACAGGAACCTTAAAAATCATACATCCCATAAATCTGACCCACATTCAGGAGTCTATAGACTACCTAACCACTTCCTTTTATGATAAAGTAGATATTAGAAATCCATTAGGAGATGTAGTTAAACTAAAAGTGAAGAAACTTTATAACAATTTCCTCCAAATAAAACCACTCCAACATCACCGACTTAGAAGATGGGATACGCTGGGTGCAACATGGAAATGGATCGCAGGGTCGCCGGACGCGCAGGACCTCCGCATTATAAACTCCACGCTCAATGAGTTAATCACACAGAACAACCAACAGTTTGAAGTAAACAATCATATCAACGAAAGGATTTCAAACCTGACGGGGACCATCAACAGAATCATCGAGAACATGAAAACGAATGAATTATTAACCAACGAGATCACATCAATAATCACGATAATTAATATCGATATCATCAATAAACTATTAGAAGACATTCAAGAGGCCATCATCCTATCTAAGACGTCAATATCAACAAATAAAATACTTTCGATTCAAGAAATCTCTTTTATAAAGTCATTATTACAAAATCAAGGCGTGACAATAGACCTCCCAGACGACGCCTTTCAACATGTAATTCCCAAATTTGCAGTAAACCAAGGGACCCTTCTGTACATCCTTCATGTTCCTCGACTGGACAACAAGACATCCTCCGTTATTCAGCTGCACCCCTTAGTACACAGGAACCAAATCATCAACAACTATCCGGAGCATGTCGTCAAAATCGGAAACACCCTTTACGCTACTAGCAATCCGCAGCAGTTCGTTCAGAAAGCAGCATATTTGAAAGCAATAAACGACGCTTGCATTTACCCACTGATTTTTGGTAAGAAATCCGAGTGCAACTCTACGTTTTATGACAGAACAACTCAAGAGTTAATCACCGAAGGTACGCTCTTGATTCAAAACGCAAAAGACAACCTCCTACGAAGCAACTGCGGACCAGATGATCGCACTTTAGTTGGAAATTTCTTAATAACATTTTCAAATTGTACTATCAACTTGAACAACCAATCATTCCAGAACAACGAAGTAGTACACGAAATGGACGTCATCCACGGGGCACTCCATAACGTCAGAACGACCTGGAACAAACATCACTATTTCGACATATCAACAATTGGTAATGAAACATCAAAAAACCGGAAGGAATTGGAACATGTCTACTTACAACAACATAGCTTGAATCTGAAAGTTTGGACCTTATTCGGCGGATTCTCATTAACCAGCATTACTTCTCTATTCATTGTTCTCATGATCATCAAAATTTACTTCAAGAATAGAGCAAACGGATCGGGACGATCCTCACTTAGGGAGAGACCAGTTACCGAGGCAACCGACTTCAACCCTAAATCCCAGGAACAACACATATCGCAAAGGCTCGAGCAAATACAACAACAACAACAACAGATAGCGACATCATTGGCATCGTTAGAATCAGGCAACAAGTCAACAGACACACAATTCTGCACTCCGTAACCCGACGCCAGAACCAGCACCGGCACCAAGAATGCAGACTCGACATACACGAGCGACGGCGAGCCGAACATAACACCTAGGAATCCCAGAAAGTGCTTTATCAATAAGTTCCATTTAGATTAGCTACCCATATATAAACGTGTGAAAAATAAATTAGAGTTAGTTCTTTTTCCAACCAAGTAGTGATTACATCGCGTGTTCTTTTTTTTAAAAAACCCTTCGAAAACCCTCGGGACGTAATTTATATATATATATATATATATATATATATATATATATATATTTATTTTTATTATTGTTTACGAGGAGAAATTGGTAAATATATATGCCAAGCATCATAATTCGTGAGCCGAATATCTTCAGATATGATTCAAGTTCACTTATGCTTTCGAGTAAAATATACCAACCTCCGTAAGGCATGTCCATTGAATCTGACATTAATTTTACATACCCCAGCAAACATTAAATCGCATAACTTGGCATATTAAAAGTCGCATATAAAGTGAGATCGAATTAAAATCGTATACAATGTCGATGTGTATATTTAAAATGCGAAAACTACTATCTTATTTATCACTACAGATTAGGGCTTAAATCGGTATAACAAACATCGTTTTTATGATATACACCATCGTAAAATCGATCTATACGAAATCATATATGCATATCAGGCTGTTGCAGTTTGTGAGTCGCATGAACATGTTGATTAAATCAAGTACTTACGTATTAACGTTACCGAAGCCAAAATTCTATAGATAGCAATTTGATTTTCCGCACGGGTACTAAGCTATCTTTTCTTATGTTGTTGCCTTGTTGTAAAAAAAAAAAAAAAAAAAAAATAACACCTCTGGTATTTGGATATATTATGTGAAAAAACCTCAGCTTTCATGAAAAATATTAAAAAAATATTGCGCCCGTGGTCCCGAAACGATATTTTTCGAAACAAGACTAGGGGGTCTCCGTAGCCCGTAGCCATATTGGTTGCGCGTTCGCTTAGTAAGCGATCGATTGTGAGTTCAAAACTCGGGGCCCTCTTTGACCATCTTTGTGTTGTTACAGAATAACTACGTCCACGCAACAATCAACAACAATCATATTACACATATTTCAACCAAACATGACAATGACAATTGAGAACTGTGTCTGAAAATAATCTGATATTATAATGATAAATTTTGTTAGAAATACTGGGAATTTTATAGTAAAAGGTAAATTCAACGGGGTCGATTAGAAGATCAATCAATGAACAGTTCTGCGATTGGGCCCATGAACTTGCTCATAGCAAGAAAACGTGAATGTTTGAAGGTATTGATAACAAAAAACAAATTTTGGGCGGGACGAAGTTTGTCGGGTCAGCTAGTTCTGTATAAAAACTCGACCAAAATTAAATAAAGTAAGTAGTATTAGGCTGCATTCTGCAACCAGAAGTTCTCTTAAGTAGAATTGAGACCCGTGTTGTACCTTGAATATACCACAGTCTTTAGTCCGCTAACGAGAGATCAGCAGCGTCCAGACTTCCAACGTTCGATGCAATAGTTGTATAATTTACGCTCGGAGTTCGTGAAGATCTTGTTCTCGTTGATCCTCCCGCTTAGTAGATTCCAACAAATTGTTCAAACTCCCGTTCGTCACGCGTTCCGTAAGGAATTAGTGCGAAGGCAGTTGAATCAACTTGTTGAGGGAATAATTTCGATAGATTGATCGACCTCCGTTCGTTACGCGTTCCGTAGGGAATTAGTGCGAAGGCGGTCTATGCAGTTTATTCTTGATAAATTCACACAACACTCTACTTCGAAATCTGTAACGTGCAAGCCAAACTCATAACGATTGATTCCTTCGCGCAACCGAGTTTGCTGCTTCGTTCGCACGCTTACAACTGGTGATGCAAAATCTAAGCCTTCACAGCAATGTGAAAAAAAATCTTTAGGCCAGTCAAATAAACTCCGTTAGCTCCGCAAAGTCTGTCTTAACCAGGAGAAAGTAAATCTTTGTGTCTGAGTTATTGGAAAGAAATTCTGTATTATGGGTTCCTACCAAGCAACCAGTCGATAGATTCCAACAAGCACAGTTCGCAACTAGAAGAATCAAAATTAGCGATCCAGTGATTAGCCATCATGATAGGCGTCCTGTTCCATCAGAATAATGCCAAACCTCATGTCTCTTTAAAAGCCCGAAAAATTTTAGGAGTTTGGCTGCGATGGGATTTTTCACCCACTGTATTTCCCAGATATTGCATCTTCATCTTCATCTACAGATTATCATTTATCCAGGCAGGTGGAAAAAATAATGAAACGACAAGAACTTCGACTTATTGGATATAATGAGAAGCACGTTGCGCAGTCTTTGGACAAAAAAAAGAAGTTCAACGATGATGGAATTTTCAAGTTGCGCAAACGATCACATAACACAACATAGCATTTTATTATCTTGTACAGCGTGATGATATGTGTACAAACCGCTACTATTATTAAACTATTTTTATCAATGTTAAAACATAGCATAGAAAATAGAAACAAACTTAAAAGGGAATTTACCCACAGTTCAATTACTTTCCCGATTTATATTTTAAAAATGTCTACGTGGACAACAGAGGTAGAGGTATAGAAAATGTTCACGCTTGTCCACGCAGGGGGAGGGGGTGTCTAAAATCGTGCTTTTTCTGTCCACGTGGTATGTGGACAGTCCCTAGCTGGGCTCTGATCTCCGCCCAGTTAGCGGACAACCGCTGAATTTGGAAAAATAGTGGATAGGAACTTCTGGTTCATCCACCTTATAGCCCAGACTTTGGCCCTTCCAGATATAATTTGTTGCGATCGGTGCAACACGCTTTGAGTACGCTTTACTTCAGAACAGGGTATCGAAAATAGACTGGATTCATTTTTGGATTCAAAAGATGAATGCTTCTTTCGAGACGGAATCCGTAAATCGTCACAAAGATGGAGAAAAGTAGTGACTAAACAAAGAAACCAGTTGTCCTGTTTTATCTCAGCCATGGTCTTGGTCCCGAAATCGATAGAAGAAAGCACTTGGGTTTCATCAACCGCTACATCAACTTTTTAAACTTGCGGAATCGACGACAGAATAACCGCATTACATTGTATCATTTAAGTGCCCTATTGCTAAGGATGACACCGAGACAATTCAAACGTAAGATCGCATTTCTTTTCAGCGTTTTCGCATAAACAGCGCGACGTGTTGTGGGTTTTTATATAGTTCATTACATTGAATAAAAGTATTTACCCTTGAATCAATAAAACAGGGCGACTTCGAAAATATGCAAAGATATTTTCGATTCAGGGGATCTCATTAATGATTAAGAATTCCATTATATTTAGAACGCAATACAATACATTTCGATGCTTTCACATCAAATACCGTACATGCCGAATGTAAACAAAGCCACTGTGTGAAAACTCGAGAATATTGCATCACAGAAAACAAGAACATATTTCACGTCATCACGAAAACAATCCAAAAATACAACAAAAATCTATATTTCAAGGATGACTGTAAACTGCAGTTCAAATATTCTGGTAAAATTTAATTCATCTGAATTTTGGTATCAACCTACCTAAACTTATCATAGTTTTGAAGAACTCCGGCTGAATGCAGGTCGCCCTTCCATCGATGGACATTGGCGGTGAAATCCTCTCGATATCACTGTAGTTTATGTCCGCGGATGCATAACTGGTCCCTAAACTCGACAACAGTGGGTGGTGATGATGTCCCACTGTTGAACACAATCCTTCCGTTCCATTTGTACCACTACCGACCGATAGTATTCCCAAATACGCCAATGTCGTAGCGTTTTGCTTTTGAATGACGCGTACCGAAAACCAGAATCGTTTCATATCCCCAAGCGTAAGGGTATACGCGTATTTCTCTCTCAGATTTTTGATATCATTTTCACACAATGTCAACAAACATTTCCCGTCGATGTCTTCCTTCACTATGCATTCGATCACTATTCGACTCAGGCTATCTTTTCGGGCCCATTCCACCACATTCTCTCTCGTCCAGTTAATAACACTTAACTCGTTTGCCATTTTTTCACGTAAATGTGCCGCGGTAGCTAATCTTGCACTGGAGTAATGCTTCAGATTAATAAAAGGATCTCCACATTTTTGTGACATCGGGGCCAAGTAAAACACAATGCGTCTGATAATAGTGATTCATTGGAAAACGGAGCTTAATGTTACATCTACTTTCACTCGCGGAACATCCAATCAACTCGTACACGAATGAAACAATCTGCTTTGCAGACCAGACACTGCATGAATGAAAATTTTTGACAATATTTGTTAGGCGCTTGCCGTGCGCATTCATTCCACGTTTATTCAAACAAACACTCCTACCAACAACAAGTTCGAAGCATATCACTTTCAGCGACTTCTATCTGGTTTCGGACGAGAATTCATCAAAACAAAAGATAGGGGGACAAAATATCTCCACCGAGAATTGTTGTCACCCTGTTTCTCTAGAGACCTATAAATGAGAGGGGTTCTAATAGCAATAAAAGCAAGAAAACATATGTCAATTCGCATTGATGGCATTGAGTTTCGTCTACGAATTTAGGGGAGCGTCAAAAATAATAATTGATTTTCTGGCGGAATGAACACACTTTTAAAATTAAAATTATGAATGAAAATTAACTCTCTGTATCAAATTAGTATTATATTCAAATGAAAAACACTTTTTTTGCAGGCGATTAAAAAATCTCATACGAAAATTGTTTTTGAAAACAATTTTATAATTGAAAGTTTCAGTATAAATGTCGGGAATGATGATGATTTAAGAGGCTTTAAACTTTTCAGATCATTCGCCTCTAAGGGTGAGTTTAGACTAGTGATATATTCGTGTGAAGAAATATGATGAGATTTATAGAAATCGCATTAACCGTTTACACTAGCGCGAACTTATATAATGAATATATTCATATTTTTGGTGAATTTATTCACCTGAAGTAGAACTGCATCCAACTTAAGTGATTTCTCACCAGTGAGAAATTCACCTGCGTTTACATATGCCTGAATTTATTCTATGCATCGTATACATATATACCTCGGAGAAGTGTATCATATATATTCTCACCCATTTACATCTATGTTCGGGTGAATAAATCCATCTATAGTTATAGATCTCCCTAATGTAAACCCGCCATAAGACGGGAATGTATGGACCAAGGATCTCTATATATATACCAGGTGAAACAATCATATGAAATGCACTTTCAGCCATGTTCACTGAGAGCAAAATTTAGAAAATATGACGAATTCTTTGGTACATGTTACCAATTCTCTAGTCATTTTCTACCCTACTAATCATTGGTACATATTACGAAAGAAATTGGTAGGCACAAACGTCAAACAAACTTCGATTTGTTGGTCCAACATTGGTGCAATAACAGTGAAAATTTTGCTTCTCATTTGGGAGAGATAATCATCAGGGATAGTAAAAATGTTTTTTAATAATTATTTTTAATTTAAAAAATTCTATTTGATTACATTTAACTTCACATACTTAGAATACATAATAATAATAATATATAACTTATTCTATGAGCAGCGTACACGAGGAAAGTTCCCTCTTCCTGCTGCATCGCTCTAGTTTGCATTATTTAGGGAGTGTCGGTAGCACCAGCACGTTTCATTCGCATTTTGTTCTCTCATATCTCTATGAAGAAAAGAAGTACATATGTTTTTTTTTCTCTATTATAGTGATTTTCAGCACATTTCGGCTGGTTCGTCACTTTTACTTCCATTTTTGGAAGAATGTCGGGAGTGAGAATTGAACTCGTGATCTCTGCGTGAGAGGTATGGATGTGACCACTACGCCAGATCGCCTCCAAGTACATATGTTAATAATATTAAATATGTATATATGTAATGAAACGTAACATCAACAAAATGCTTACCTCCGAATCGCTTCATCTCCAAAATAGAAATGGCGATTGCAAAGTGCGCACATCACAGATGTTAGGTATGACAAAAAAACAAAGTTACTAATGGTATGAAGTAAAATCTACGAATCTCTGGTAGGAACGTTCATTGCGTCTGACATCGCTTTTACGCAATTTTGGTAATATTTACAAAACATTTGTATATTTTATCAATGTTTTGGCTACTAAAGATTTGATAGCTGCTTTTACTAAACTATTTCTCCAGTGTAATAGGCGATATCGGCAAGGTTATTATAATAGCTTATGGTGCCACACAGATGCAACCCATTACAATTTTTTCCCTCCCAAGGATAAGACACTAGTGTTAGTTGACAGACCAAATTTTTCATTTTAAGAAAAGGGGGAAATAAAAAAATTATAGTTTTATCTTTCACAGTGTAAACCACTGTGTTCATCATTTTGAACTATTGTGGTATGCCTCATTTTTTTCTACTAAGAAGTGTATCGAAAAGCCTTAAAACTTTAACACGTTATTACACACAAACGGGTGAACTTTTTTTAGTCGTATAATCAGAGCACGCTTTGTTTACATGTCAAAAATCGAAATACAAGTCATTTAGTAGCGGTCATAAAGTTGTTTTCAAAATGTCGTGGATTGATTTGGAAACTAAAAAGAAAATTCTGCACAATTGGTGCACCGGGTGTTACATACCACAAAATACCAAAAAGAATCAAAGTTTGTCCAGAAAGTGTTAAACGAATCATCGCAAAGTTCGGTAATGACTGTTCTTCCGAGGATTTCAGCAAAAGTGGACGAAACTCCAGACCAAATAATCCCGAATTGGACCGAAAAGTTGTAAATTATATTCAGAACAGGTCTGCATCTATTCGTGATTTGGCCAGGAAGTTCAAAACCAGTGTTGATTTACCGGATTAAACAGAGCCACAGATAAACAGAGCCATTTTTGCCTATAAAAAACAAAAATTGGTCAAACAAAAACCGGAGCTGTAACCGTTGGTTAAAAGCGCAATTTTTGCTCCAACCAAATTCAAATAAATGTATTAAAAATAATTTTTCATATACTTATTCCAAACCGTCGGTCACTGGATGATTTTCATAAATTCACAGACGGTTTGAGTCTTGTCATTGACACACTATCCAGTTGATCTACCGTCATCAAAAGGATCTACCAACTGGACAGAGAAAGAAAAATGAATTGTTTCACCACACAAAAGCTGGGAAAAAAGAAAAGCTCGGTGAATAAGCAGTGCCGGCGAACGACTTCAACCGTTTCAGGAAGTCAAAAGTGCACGACGGAAAATTAAATTTAAAATTGAATTATTGGAAAAAGGTGAATAAAGGTTGTAGCGGAAAACGAATAGAATCTACGTAAGGTTCGTTGAAAATTTGAAATGGGAAAACAATGTTAGTAAAGTTTAGTTCCGGTTCACAGAAAACAGGATTAAAGGACAATAGAAGGATAAGGAAAGTAGAAAGAGGAGAGCTGAAAAAGTGGGAGAAAAGGTAATCTGGTCTGGTCTCTCACGCAAAACTAGCCCGAATACTAATACGCAGGACCGGTCCGTCCAGCGGGCCCTTTATTTTACGTGCTGATTTATTTCCAGCAACAGCTCAGCCATCCATTTTGTTGGAAGTCTGAATTCCGTTTCCGCCATCGCGCAGAAGAGATGCTAAAAGCGCAGAAGTCCCCGATGATGTTGCAAGGGGCAGCTGGAAGGTTAAGCATTGGAGACGGTGTACCAGAACACGGAGAGAGAAAGAAAAACCTAAGTCATAGTTACCGCAAGTATTCGCATGCAAACTGTTGAAAGATTGTGACGTCACAAATAGTAAGGAGAAAGAGGAAATAGGGACATGTGAAAAGAAATAGAGAATAGAAAAATAAAGAGAGAAGAAACATTGTACATATAAAAAAACATAACCGTGCTCTTATACTATACTACTTATACTTATACTTATACTTATACTACTATCCCTTTATTGTAGTCGACCTCCGGACTCGAAAGGAGTCATCAGCCCTCGTTCTCAATCGGCCAAAAGTGCGTATGTTAGCACTGCACGGCAATTGAGTGAATTCAGCGTGTGGGTACAGTAGGTGGCACCTATAGGTGCGTGAGATCCCCTGGCAGTGTAACTCGTATCAAAGTTTGCGAGTGAGGAAAATATTCTAAGGCAACCGATTGCTGAATAAGTGACGCAAGAACCTTGTTCCCATCCTTAGAGTTACAGAGCATCAAGATTGCGCTAAAACACGAGCTCGAAAGCTATATGAGCGTATTTTGAACAATCCCAACCAGTGCATTCTCATGGATGACGAAATATACGTCAAAGAAGATTCCAGAACCTGCCGGGACCTCAATTTTATACCAAATCGTTTGGCAAGCCATTTGCACGTGTGGCATGCGATCGTCAACTTTTTTCACAAAAAGGAATATAAATGTGGAATGTGGAAGAATGCTTGAAGAAAAGATTGCTTTCAATTTATAGAAAGCTCGAGGTTCCTCCTTTATTCTGGCCGGATTTGGCCTTGGCAAATTATGCCAAATCCACTCTACAATGGATTTGGAATGATTTTTTATGAACAACATCATGTTCGTCGAAAAAGACCTCAACCCACTTAACTGTCCCTAGCTGCGGCCAATTGAACGTTACTGGGCAATTGTCCAGGCCAAATTCAAGAAGGAAGGGACAATGTCTAAAAATATGTCACAGTTCAAGAAGATTGGTCTTCAGCGTCCAGTAAGTGCACAAAAACTACTGTTCAGAATTTGATGAGTGGAGTAAAATCAAAGGTTCGCGAAGGTTTTTCATTTCATTGCTTTGTGAACTTAATATTCTTTAATAAAATTCACTTTTGTAAACACTTTATGAACGCTTTCGGTATTATTTTGATGTTTGATAGTTGCTTATCTACGACTTATTGATCAAGGAGTAGACTAAAAGCTACAGCGAAAAAGGTGCCCGGTCCCGGTCTTCCCATTTCTTCAGCTCACTCTGGATCAGTTGAGGGTGAACTTGAGCCACTTCTGGCAAGTTCATCTGCTTGTTCATTTCATTCTATACCGCAATGGCCAGGAATCCAGTACAGTTGTGCCGAACTTATCTGACTTAGTTGCCATAAAAGACAAATGCATTTCCAGACAATTTTCGAAAAAATATTTAAAAGCATTAAGAGCTTTAAGTGCCGCTTGACTGTCTGAGAATATACAGATGTTGGCATATCTTTATTTTTATTTATTTATTTTTTTTTTTTGAGGCAGACTTTTAAACATTCTCTTAGGCAGCTATTTCTGCCTGGAAAAGTGTTGGCCAGTTTCCCATAGCTGAAGAAATGTTTGTTCTGGGACCATACACTTCGGCACCTGTTTTGATTCCCATTTTCGACCCATCAGTGTAGAAAATGATTGAACCATTATGAACACTGGGACCACCTCCATCCCATACTGAACAAAAAGGTTCGATTACACTATATGGAATGTTGTAATTTGCTCTAGGTTCCATCCAACCACTGTTCATCTCTGAGGATAATCCTACGGGTAAGAGATTCAGGATGCTTAATAGACCAATTTTGTTCCCGTGTAATATTTTGTTCCATCTTTTAAGCTTTAGAGCACTTTTCTTAGCCTCTAGCTGAATATGTTGGTTCAAAGACCCGTCGTGACGGATTGCCCTCCAACGTAACACGCAATCCGTCACAGCAACCCTCGCGGAATTTCTCTTCCCAATGGAGCGCCGATTTAGTAGTGCCCTCCATTAGGAATGACGTGCACTCGCTCACAGTTAGCAGTGTTCCTTCACCCAGGCCAAGATCAGGGGTTGCCAAGCAGGCATTATGTTGTTCTCCACGCCGTTTTCTTTCCATCTCGTCAGTATTCGTTTACCCGTCGAGGCGTGTACCGATTAGGAATTGCCCTCCAACTTGACGCGCAACCCGTCACAGCCACACTCGCGGGGTTTCTAACCTGAGACGTGAGCCGATTAGGAAGCGCCCTCCAACGTTGAGGAAGGTGTTGAGGTCCGCCCCGGGTGTCACCCTCTCAAAGTGAACAAATTTCGGGCGTTTTTACGAACTCTGAACAAATGAGCAAGGAATATTTTCACTGTCCATTATTTCACGCTTCGTTTCTTTATGTTTTAACAATACAACAAGGAATACACGGGAAAAATATTCAAAATTAGAATAGTTACAAGATGGTCAAAAACAAAAGTTAAAAATCAAAAAAGCTGTATTCAAGAGTTAGCCTGACGGGGCCGGGAGTTCAATATTTTGACAATTTTTCTTATCATCTATATCAGTAATATATAACCGATTACTCGCGGTTGGTTCGAGGTTGGTATTACAAAGCGTTCTCATAATTAAGATATTGAAGTCTCCAATGCTCTGTACGTGTAGTGTGTGTCCGACACTAGATACTTCCTATTGGGACGCAGCAACGCCCTCCTAGTCTGTGGTATGATCATTATCTGGGACAATCATCAGCTCGTGTAGAGTTGTCATGAGCGGTACAATCCTCAGCTCTTGGTGAATGATCAGTGGCCTGCACAATCTTCGGTGTGTCTTGATAACAGTCAAAGACTTTTTTTATTATTTTTTATCCAAAATATATATTTTTATTAAGGCTCATATGGCGTCAACCTGACGGGGCCGGGAGTTCAATATTTCGACAATGTTTGCCTTATAACTATGTTAGTAATATGTAACCGATTACTCGCGGTTGGCTCGAGGTTAGTATTACAAGTGTTTTCGTAATTGTGATGTTGCTGTCTTCAATGCTCTGTACGTGTGCCCGACACGGGATACTTCCTATTGGGATGCAGCTGACCATTAATCAGCAACGCCCCCCTAGTCTGTATCCCATATCTAGCGTGGTGCGTCTTCTCGACTCGAGGAATCCAGGATAGAATGGTCACTAGCCGGCGCAAACATCAGCTTCTGAGACGAGACATGACAATAGGGGCCGATTCCGGACCACCATGTCTGTCAAACTCGGACCACTTGCAACTCGGCTTCTGATTAGTTGACGAGGAAAATAATTGACAAAGATAAATATACAGAAATGGGATTTCCAACATTTTCACAGTGTTGCCAAATATATTCAAAATTGAATAATAGTTGCATTCACATTTCATTTTAGCGAAAATTTCTATTATGGATTCTTTGTAAGTTTTCGTTTCTATTACGTCCGGTGTTCAGTTCCTGAAGAGGGAAACATTGCATCGGAATTTCCACCCTACATCTTTTTGTGATTCTCTTGCATTCTAGCATAGCATAATAGCAGCGGCCTAGCAGAGATGAACATTCAATTATTTTCCAACCGTAAAGCATAAATCATGTTGGTACCTGAATAAAACATACATACCAACAAATAAAAACCTGAATAAACGCTATGTTATATTTTGGAAATATATTATTTTATCAATATTTCAGTACTGTTAGTGTTTGAACGATATCAAAGTTCAATTATAAAGCCTTATTCCTGTATACACTTCACGGTGAAAACGAAATGAATTGTATCCGCGATGACAACGATACAGTGTCGACATATGGATACGAAATTGGTTTTTAACAAGTCTAACTACTCGGCCCGAAGGCACTTTTAAATTGTTAAAATCTGAATGAAAATTTTTACTTGGCGTTATTTATTTACTTGAAGCACGTCTTTCTTACCCTAACTTGAGCAATTTTCTATACACTTTCCGAAATTCTCACTAAAACTTATCATTATAATATAAAATTATCTTCAGATACAATTTTTGTACGAGATTATTTTACCAAATGAAGCAAGCAAAGTTTTTCATTCACATTGAACACTAATTTGATACGAAAAAAGTTAATTTTTATTCATAATTTCTATTTGAAAAGGTTCAATTCCACCTGAAAACTCATCATTTTCTTTAATTCGTGAAACGAAATTTAATGGCGTGTCGTTCATTTCGATTTCATCGTGAAGTGTAAACGGTAAGTCCCATAATCTCTTGATAAATAAAATATCATACTCCAACTATCAAATCTACGTTTTCTATTTAATTTTTCACATTTATTTTTTTGCATACCAAAATAACAGGAAAGTACTTATTGTTTGAAATATGTGACATTCGGTTGAACAATTAATACAAAAAAAATGTGCAGCTCAGAAAATACATGATACGAAGAACACATGTTTTTCATGGGAAAATAATCTTCCGAAATTTTATAACATTTGGCAACCTCGCCTTTTATAACATTTCACATCTCGCTTTCCTGTTATCTAGCACTTGGTCGACGAAAATGCAGAAAGAAGAGTAAGAAGCCAGTTGTCACGTCTTGTCTTAGATCAGCTCGTGTAGAGTTGTCATGAGCGGTACAACCTTTGGCTCTTGTTGAATGATCAGTGGACTGCACAACCTTTGGCCCGTGTATCTGTAAAGAGTGTGTGTATGTATTGCCGCGACTAAGTAAAAGTTTATAGATCGGATAGGAGGGATATGAAACAGGGACACAACGAAGGAAACATTATTAAACGTTGACATCGGCGTTTCTGAGGAACAGGTATAGATGAAGCTGAAGATCAGGATCACGGCTACCTAAGATATTCCGGACGGGGATATCCGATTGTCTGCCTTTTACTCTCAGTGCTCTAGAGAGCTGAGAGCGAGCAGCATGGAATCGGATACACGACCAGATAATATGCTCGATGTCGTGGTAGCCATCGCCACAATCACATAGATTGTTTGCTGTGAGCCCAATGCGATATAGATGCGCGATTAGGTTGTAGTGATTGGACATAAGCCGAGATATCACGCGAATGAAATCACGACCTACATTCAATCCCTTAAACCAAGCTTTCGTCGAAACCTTAGGGATAATCGTGTGTAACCAGCGACCGAACTCATCTTCACTCCACATGCGTTGCCAACTAACGAGTGTGTCCTGACGAGGAATGTGAAAAAATTCGTTATAGGCAATTTGTCTTTCAAAAAGTGTGCCTTCTGAAGCGCCCACCTTAGCTAGCGAGTCCGCTTTCTCATTCCCCGGAATCGAGCAATGGTAATCTTGAATAATTTTTCGACCAAAACACTCAACACTCGAAAACAATAGAATCATGTTGGTACCTGAATAAAACATACATACCAACAAATAAAAACCTGAATAAACGCTATGTTATATTTTGGAAATATATTATTTTATCAATATTTCAGTACTGTTAGTGTTTGAACGATATCAAAGTTCAATTATAAAGCCTTATTCCTGTATACACTTCACGGTGAAAACGAAATGAATTGTATCCGCGATGACAACGATACAGTGTCGAAAAAACAGTGAAAGTTGAAAGTCTTATTCTTGTTAGGAAATAAGATGAGCGTTTATCAACTTTCATTGAGCGGATTGCCTCTATTGAGCTGAGACTGTCTGAAAAAATAAAATAATGGTCGATAGGCAATGTTTCAATGATCCCTAGTACGTAGTATATCGCACCCAGTTCAGCGACATACACGGAAAAAGGATCTTTGAGTTTGAAAGAGGCACTGGAATTCTCATTGAAGATGCCGAAGCCAGTGGACCCGTTTATGCATGAACCGTCAGTAAAGAACATTTTATCAGATCTAACTTTCCCATATTCTGCCGAAAATATCGGCGGAATAGAATCGGAGCGTAGATGATCTGGAATTCCATGGATTTTTTGTCGCATGGACAGATCAAAATTGACAGAGGAATTGCAAAAGTATGGGAAGCAAACTTGGTTGGAGATGCTCGGTGAAGGGTGCACTTCATGGGTAAGGAAATCATGGTACAAAGACATAAAACTTGACTGAGGAGTCAGTTGGAGCAGATTTTCGAAGTTATCAATCACCAATGGATTCATGATCTTGCAACGAATGAAAAATCTGTAGGATAATTTTGTGAACCGAAGAGTAAGCTGGGGTACTCCTGCCAAGACTTCGAGACTCATCGTATGTGTCGAATGCAAACACCCCATGGCTATACGCAAGCAACGATATTTTATCCTGTCCAGCTTGAGAATATGAATCCTGGCAGCTGATCGGAAGCAAAAACTGCCATATTCTAACACTGATAATATCGTTGTTTTGTACAACTGAATGAGGTCTCCTGGATGGCACCCCACCATGTTCCGGTTATTGTTTGGAGAAAATTGATTCTTTGCTGGCATTTCTGTTTCAAATACGCAATGTGTATTCCCCAGGTACATTTAGAGTCAAAATATACTCCAAGGTATTTGAAAAACATCGAGTGCCTGATCGCTTTGCCGGATAGGTGAAGCTGGAATTGGGCGGGTTCGTGCTTCCTAGAAAAAACGACCATTTCGGTTTTCTCCGTAGAGAATTCGATACCCAGCTTGAGAGCCCACGTGAACAGGTTGTTCAGGGTATCTTGCAAGGATTTTTGCAGAACGGCGGGATTAGTACCCGTGATGGAAATAACTCCATCGTCTGAAAGTTGTCTCAGCGTGCAGTTTCTAGTTAGATAATCATCCATATAATTGACGTAAAAACTATACAAGAGGGGGCTTAGGCAGGAGCCTTGTGGTAGGCCCATAAAACTGTATCGACAAGATTTCAAGCTGCCATGATTGAAAAACATGTGCTTTTCTGAGAGTAAATTGTACAGGAAATTATTCAGAATTGGCGAAAGTCCACGATTATGAAGTTTCTCTGAGAGAATTTCCATGGAAACTGAATCAAATGCCTCTTTGATATCGAGAAAAACGGAAGCCATTTGTTCTTTACGAGCAAATGCGATTTGGATTTCAGAAGATAGCAACGCGAGACAATCATTCGTCCCTTTACCCCGGCGGAAGCCAAACTGCGTATTTGACAGGAAATTGTTCGTTTCGACCCACTTGTCCAAACGAAGTAGTATCATTTTCTCTAACAATTTACGAATACAGGATAACATTGCAATCGGCCTATACGAATTGTGATCGCAAGCCGGCTTGTTGGGTTTTCGTATGACTATCACTCTCACTTGTCTCCAGTCGTGTGGGACTATATTCAGCTCTAGAAACTTGTTGAACAAGTTCAGAAAACGCTGTTTCGCCAAGTCGGGAAGATTCTTCAACAAGTTGAATTTAATCTTGTCCGACCCCGGAGCTGAATTGTTACATGAGAGGAGGGCAATTGAGAATTCTACCATCGAAAAATTCTCATAATCGCCTTGGAGCGGAATGTCGACGTTTTGTGCAGGAACGGAATCGGGACGAACCTTTCTTGCAAATTTGAAAATCCAACGGTCAGAGTATTCCTCACTTTCATTTGTATGGTTCCAGCCACGCATTCTCCTAGCCGTATTCCAAAGAGTGCTCATAGCTGCATCCCTTGACAAACCATTGACGAACTTCCGCCAATATCCACGCTTTTTTGCTTTAATCAGACCTTTTAGTTTGACTTCTAGAGCTTGGTACTTTCGAAACCATTCCACTAATCCAGTTTTCCTGAATTTTTTGAAAGCGGATGATTTTTCAAGGTAGACCTTTGAACACTCCTTGTCCCACCAAAGTGATGGAGGACGACGTCGGAAAGTGGTAGCAGAAACACGTTTCTTTTGAGCTTGAAGTGCGCTTTCGTAAATCAAACTCGATATAATGTTATACTTTTCGAGTGGAGGAAGTTCATGCATTGAAACAAGTGCTTCAGATATTATTTCTGCAAATTTTCTCCAGTCAATATTTTTCGTGAGGTCATACGCAATATCGACTGACTCACGAGAACCTGATTCATTGGCGATCGATAAAATTATTGGCAGGTGATCACTACCGTGGGTATCTTGGATTACCTTCCACGTGCACTCCAGGGATAACGAAGAAGAGCAAAGTCTAGCATACATGCCCGTGCAGGAGGGTTGGCTATCCTAGTTGCTTCCCCTGTATTTAAAACTGTCATGTTGAAGTTGTCGCACAGATCATAAATCAACGTGGCACTTCTGTCATCGTAGTGTGACCCCCATGCTGTTCCATGGGAGTTGAGGTCACCTGAGATTAGCCACGGCTCCGGCAATGCCTCCATGATATCAAAAAACTGATGGCAGCCGACCATGGTTCTTGGAGGAATATATATCGAGGCAATGCAGAAGTCTTTGCCATTGATTTGGGTCTGGCAAAAGACAACTTCAATGCCTGTGATCGATGGGAGAGTGACTCTATAGAAGGAGTGACATTTTTTGATCCCCAATAGTACGCCACCAAACGAGTCATTTCGATCGAGGCGAATAACGTTGAAATCGTGGAAATTCAGCTCGTCGGCTGAAGAAAGCCATGTTTCACAGAGGGAAAATACATCACAGTTAGAACTATGAACTAAAAATTTAAATAGATCTAGTTTAGGTATGATGCTTCTGCAATTCCACTGTATTACAGTGGTCAAATCCTTGACCTCTTGCACTGAATCAGGCATCGAGGGAAATGAACGCTGCTAAAAAACCACATTTTTCTTTCAAAAATGTTCTCACAATCGGAAGCAAACATAATACTATGCTTTTAAGAGGGTCATTCATATTATGCCACGTACTTAAATTTGCCACGTACGATTACGACTAGATAATCGGCAAAGCCCACGACTTTGAAACCTTTTGCCTCTAAGCTTCTCAGAAGGTCTACGAGGGATCAAAGGGGAAGTCCTTTTGAGACCCGCCCAACTCCGAGGTAATTTGCCTATTTGTGAGCATGTCTTGGATCCATTTTACTATATAGTCATCTTCATAGCCTGTTGGGAGACATAGCCTGTGCTATTGATAGATGAGAAGCATTATCGAAAGCACCATTGCATATGAATGTATGTATGTATGTCATGGTTTGTATGGTTTCTTTTTTTTATCCAAAATATTTTTTTTTTCATTCCACGCCGACAGCTTTGAGAAGTCACACGCGCTCTGTGTACGTTCCCGTTAGCGTGATCGGATACCATTAGTGCAGTTGTTTTTTCCCGCATTGGTGCTTATTGGTGTCGCGCGTGAATTAAAAATAGTTTCCGCGATAGCATAAGCAGAAGAAAAGCTCCCCTCAGCTAAGACTATCAAATCAGCTGAATTTTGGTTTTCACCAAATCATCGCCATTACTATTGGCATCGGATACCAGTGATCAATCAGTGTGATTCGTCGCTCACTGACGAAAACGTGAAGAAGCACTTCTTGGTAGTGGTGGTGTTGGATTACGATCTCTCTTGTGCCGAGCGCCCAGCACGCGATCAACCGAGCGACAAGTTCAGCTGCACCGGTGGGTGCGTTTAGGTATTTAAGAATTATTAGTTTTTAAGATTGGATAGTTTTAAGATTTGAAAAAAAAATTGTTTTTTTAACTGCCGCATAATCATGGCAGAAGGGGGAAGAGAGTTTCCTGATATAACACCCCTTCAGTTGTGCAAACGGCAGGAGGAAAATCGCTCAAGCGAAATACCACTTCGGAAGATGTTACTTCCGAAGAAGAGTCATCCCACCTCAAGAAGCCCCCCTTGAAAAAAACTCACAACCCTCTCTTCTCAATCCCCGGAACCATCCACTTTACTTCAACCCCCGATCTCGCATCCCTCATCTGTTGCTTCCGATCCCCCTCAGCCATCCAGCTCCTCTTCCCCCTCTATCGCCAACATTCCCGCTCAACCATCGACCTCGTCTTCCCCCTCCGCTGTCTCCGCTCCCCGTGTCAAGGTCTATTCGGAAGATGCACCTGATAATGGCTCGTGGGTTGTTTTCTTCCGGCCCAAACCAAACGGGAAATCGCTCAATGTAATTCAGATCATGAAAGATATGTCAAAAAACTATTCCTCCGTGGTCGAAATTCGCAAAGTTAGACCGAACAAACTGTGTGTTGTCGTGGCTGATCGGAAGCAAGCTAACGAGATTGTTGTCGACAAGCGGTTCATTTTAGAATATCGCACATACGTGCCCTGCCATAACGTAGAAATCTCGGGGGTGATTACAGAAACGGGTCTGACGAGCGAATTAATAAAAAAACGGAGATGGCAGATTTAATAAGCTCCCTTCGATGCTAGTTAAAATGTTGGACTGCCATCAACTGGGTAAAGTTTACCAGGATGGGGAAAAAACAAAATTCACGCCGTCCGACTCGTTTCGAGTAACTTTTGCTGGTTCCGCCCTCCCTGACTACGTTATGGTGGACAAATTGAGGCTTCCAGTACGACTCTTCGTGCCAAAGCCTATGACTTGCAACAAATGCAAGTCAGTTGGTCATACAGCAGATTATTGCGCCAACAAGGAGCGCTGTGCCATTTGCGGAAAGCAACATGTGGGGAAATCCTGCAGTGTGACTGAGCATAAGTGTCCTTATTGTGGGGGATCCCCACACGTGCTCTCAGCTTGTGGAACTTACAAGAGTCGCTGGGAGAAACAGAAGCGCTCTTTAAAGGAACGCTCGAAACGCATTTTTGCGGATATTTTAAAGGGCGCTTCTCCACAGGCCCAACAGCAACAACATCCTATCTCCTCCAACAATATCTTTTCCACGTTGCCAGTTGACGAAATGGAAGCGGACACAGCTAACGGGGGCACACCGTTTATTACCCAAGGGAATCCCCGGCGCAAAAATGTGACCACTCCCAAAATTCAATCACAAGTCCCTCCGGTGATATCCCCTGTTAGCTTGCCTAAAAAATCGAATGCAGCGGACAAGCAAAATCAGGTCTCCATCAGAACCATTGTCATCTCAATGCTTCCAGTATAAAAGACAATTTTGCAACAATTGATGCAAACATGGCCCCTCCTTGCAATGATTATCTCTCTTGATGTCTAATTCAAATAGAGAGGTCGGAGATATCACTGTTTTACAGTGGAATTGTCGTAGTCTTATCCCTAAGTTGGATACATTCAAAATTTTAATTCATAAGTTCAATTGTGATGTTTTTGCTCTGTCCGAAACTTGGCTTTCTTCGCGAGATGATCTATCTTTCCACGATTTTAATATTATACGCTTGGACCGTGTTGACAGATACGGGGGGGTACAATTGGGGATCAATAAGTGACACTCATTTTTTCGAATTGACCTTCTACCTATTGGAGGGATTGAAGCTGTTGCTTGTCATGCAAACATCAGAGGCAAAGACCTCTGTATTGTCAGCTTGTATTGGCCTCCGAGAGCTGCGGTTAGCCGCAAGCAACTTGTTGACATGTGCTCACTCCTTCCTGAGCCACGATTGATCTTGGGAGACTTCAACTCTCACGGAACTGCCTGGGGGGAACAGTACGACGACAATCGTTCATTGTTGATATATGACCTTTGTAACAGCTTCAATATGACCGTTTTGAACACTGGGGAAACAACACGTGTACCTAAACCTCCTGCTAACCCAAGTGCTCTTGACCTCTCGCTTTGCTCGAATTCACTATCGTTAGATTGCAAGTGGAATGTAATCCAGGACCCCAACGGTATTGATCACTTGCCAATCAAAATTTCCATCACCATTGGGTCGAATTCTTCTGAATCTATAAACATGGCATATGACTTCACAAGACAGATTGACTGGAAAAAGTATGCGGACGCGATTGCTCTGGCCATCAATTCCAGAGATGGTTTACCTCCATTGGAGGAGTATACTTTCTCGTTTGATCTATGACAGCGCAGTTCGCGCTCAAACGAAACCCATTCCAGGTTCCACCATTTCCCGAAGGCCTCCCAATCTATGGTGGGATAGCCAATGTTCCAAGCTTTATATAGAAAAATCGAATGCATTTAAAGCTTTTCGGAAACGTGAGACTCCTGAAAATTTTCAAACGTATTTAGCCCTTGAGAATCAGTTCAAAAATTTGATTAAAGAGAAAAAACGTGCTTATTGGCGAAATTTCGTGGGAGGTTTGAAAATTATGGAAAGTGGCTCGAAACATGAGAAATCGCTCTTCAACGAATGAAAGAATATTCACATCGATGGATTTTTAATTTTGCACGGAAGGTTTGTCCCGATTCCGCTCCCGTGCAAAAAATTGTTCGAGATATACCACAAGATAGGTGCGATCTTGATTCTGAGTTTTCGATGGTAGAATTCTCTATTGCTCTTCTTTTATGTAACAATTCTACTCCGGGATCGGATCGAATTAAGTTCAACTTGTTGAAAAACCTCCCTGATGTGGCGAAACATCGCTTGTTGAATTTATTCAATCGGTTTCTGGAACATAATATTGTTCCAGATGATTGGAGACAAGTACGAGTTATAGCTATTCAAAAACCCGGAAAACCCGCGTCCGACTTCAATTCGTACCGCCCAATAGCAATGCTGTCTTGTATACGGAAATTGTTGGAGAAAATGATCTTGTTTCACCTTGATCGATGGGTTGAAACGAATGGCCTACTCTCAGATACACAATATGGGTTCCGCAGGGGCAAGGGGACGAATGATTGTCTTGCTTTGCTTTCTTCAGAAATTCAAATGGCTTACGCCGAAAAAAAACAAATGGCTTCAGTATTCTTGGACATAAAGGGGGCCTTTGATTCAGTTTCAATAGAGGTCCTGTCAGACAAATTACACTCTCGGGGTCTGCCGCCTCTATTGAATAATATGTTATATAACTTGCTTTGTGAGAAACATTTGAATTTTTCTCACGGGGATTCGACAGTAAGTCGGGTCTCCTACATGGGACTCCCCCAGGGCTCATGTTTAAGCCCCCTTTTGTACAACTTCTATGTAAGCGACATCGACAATTGCCTTACACAAAATTGCAGCCTAAGACAACTTGCAGATGATGGAGTGGTGTCTGTCGTAGGATCAAACGAATCCGACCTGCAAGAACCCTTACAAGATACTTTGAACAATTTTTCAACCTGGGCCATTGGGCTAGGGATCGAGTTCTCCACAGAGAAAATAGAGATGGTGGTTTTTTCTAGGAAGCATAGACCAGCAAAACCAAAGCTTCAACTTTTGGGTAAACCGATCACTCATGCTATGTCATTCAAGTATCTTGGGGTCTGGTTCGACTCCAAATGTACTTGGGGGGCCAATATTAGGTATCTGAGTAAAAAATGCCAACAAAGAATAAACTTTCTCCGTACATTTACCGGCACCTGGTGGGAAGCCCATCCCGAAGATGTTATAATGTTGTATTGAACAACTATTCTCTCAGTGATGGAGTATGGCAGTTTCTGTTTTCAATCAGCTGCCAAAACACACCTCATTAAACTCGAGCGAATTCAGTATCTTTGTCTCCGTATTGCGTTGGGATGTATGCCCTCAACGCATACCATGAGTCTCGAGGTTTTGGCAGGCGTACTCCCACTAAAAGATCGCTTCAATTTATTATCCCTTCGGTTCTTCATCCGGTGTAAGGTCATGAACCCATTGGTGATCGCAAATATTGAGCAGCTGATCGAGCTAAATGTTCACTCCGGATTCATGAGTTCATATCATGAATTCATCTCCATGCAGGTTGATCCTTCTTCGTATATTCCCAACCGTGTTTGTTTTCCTGACTACATCAATTCCTCTGTGCATTTTGATCTGTCCATGAAGCAGGATATCCATGGAGTTCCAGATTATCATCGATCGTGTATCGTATGGGCGTGTCAATTGTGATAATATGTACTTTACTGATGGGTCCTCTATGAATGAGTCCATAGGATTTGGAGTGTTCAACAATTTTTTTAGCACCTCACACAGTCTTCAGTATCCTTGCTCAGTGTATATTGCTGAATTGGCAGCAATACACTGGGCGCTGGACAGCGTCGCCTCACGACCTGTTGAACACTATTACATTGTAACGGATAGTCTGAGCTCTGTCGAAGCTATCCGTTCAGTGAGGCCGGAAAAGCACTCGCCGTACTTCCTTGAGAGAATACGAGAAATTTTGAGTGCTTTATCCAGACGCTGTTATGTCATTACCTTTGTCTGGGTCCCTTCACATTGTTCAATTCCGGGTAATGAGAGGGCTGACTCATTAGCCAAGGGGAGGTGCAGTTGAAGGCGATATTTATCAGCGTCAAATCGCTTTCAATGAATTTTATTCTTTAGTTCGTAGAAATACCATCGCTAACTGGCATCGCAAATGGAACGAAGATGAATTGGGCCGGTGGCTCCACTCGATTATCCCTAAGGTTAGCCTCAATCCGTGGTTCAAAAGTCTGGACTTGAGTCGGGACTTTATTCGCACCTTCTCCCGACTCATGTCCAATCACTGTTCGATAGACGCGCTGCTTTTTCGTTTTAATCTTGCCGACAGCAATCTCTGCGGTTGTGGCCATGGTTACCACGACATCGAACACGTTGTTTGGTCGTGCGAGTTGTATCTTGTCGCCAGATCGAATTTAGAAAACTCCCTTCGGGCTGGAGGAAAGCAGTCCAATGTGCCGGTGAGAGATGTGTTGGCTCGGTTAGACCTTGATTACATGTCCCAAATATATGTTTTCCTTAAAGCTATCGATCTTCGAGTGTGATTGTTCATACATCCTTTTCCCCTCCTTTTCGTCCTTCGCGAGCTATCGGTTCCCTTCCTACTAACATTAGAATAAGTTAAATTGTAAATACATATTAGATGTAAGGATAGTTTTAAGAATTGAGTGTGAAGTGTCAGTGTGAATGAGAATGTGAATGTGAATGTGAGTGCGAGTGTAAACACACATCTCCTTACATCCCATCCTTTTCCAAATGAAAATGTGTCACCCTTCTAAACTCGAGTCGACCGCGAGTAATCGTTTTCCTATTTCATTAACAATAGAATTAAGGAAACAACATGTTGATATATGCTAGTTGAAATATAGTTAAGAGTTGGCTCCATTAAACTTATATAACTGAGCCTGTAAAAATAAACGGATTAATAAAAAAAATAAAAAAATATATATTTTTATTAAGGCTCATATGGCGTCAGCCAGAAGGGGCCGGGAGTTCAATATTTCGACAATGTTTGCCCTAAGACTATGTTAGTAATATGTAACCGATTACTCGCGATTGGCTCGAGGTTAGTATTACATTGTATTTTCTTATTTGCTGCAGTATCCAATGCTATGTACTTGTGACCGACACGGGATACTTCCTATTGGGGTGTAACTGACAATTAATCAGCGACGCCCCCCTAGTCTGTACCCCATATCAATCGTGGTGCGTCTCTCTCGACTCGAGGAATCCAGGATAGAATAGTCACTGGTCACTTGGCTCTTGTTGAATGATCAGTGGCCTGCACAACCTTCGGCACGTGTGTCTGTAAAGAGTGTATGTACGTATTGCCGCGACTAAGTAAAAGTTTATCGATCGGATAGGAGGGATATGAAACAGGGGTACAACGAAGGAAACATTATTAAACGTTAACATCGGCGTTTCTGAAGAACAGGTATAGATGAAGCAGAAGATCAGGATCACGGCTACCTAAAATATCCCGGACGGGGATATCCGATTGTCTGCCTTGTGCTCTCAGTGCTCTAGAGAGCTGAGAGCGAGCAGCATGGAACCGGATACACGACCAAACAATATGCTCGATGTCGTGGTAGCCATCGCCACAATCACAAAGATTGTTTGCTGCGAGCCCAATGTGATAAAGATGCCCGATTAGGTTGTAGTGATTGGACATAAGCCGAGATATAACGCGAATGAAATCACGACCTACATTCAATCCCTTGAACCATGCACTCTTCGAGACCTTAGGGATAATCGCGTGTAACCAACGAACTCATCTTCACTCCACATGCGCTGCCAACTTACGAGTGTGTGCTGAAGAGGAATGTGGAAAAATTCATAATAAGCCATTCACCTTCCAAAAAGTGTGCCTTCTGAAGCCCCTACCTTAGCTAGCAAGCCCGCTTTCTCATTCCCCGAAATCGAGCGATGAGAGGGAACCCATGCTGAAGTAATCTTGAATAATTTTTCGACCAAAACACTCAATGAATGTCTTATTCTTGTTAGGAAATAATATGAACGTTTATCAATTTTCATTGAGCGGATTGCCTCTATTGAGCTGAGACTGTATGAAAAAATAAAACAATGGTCGATGAGCAGTGTTTCAATGATCCCTAAAGCATAGTATATCGCAACGGTTTCCTTTTACGAGTGAATTTTCAATTTTTGTCACAAACGTGTGAAGCGTTGACTGTGGATTTGCCTGATTGGTAGGTAAACTGGTATATAAATAATGGGCATTTAGACATAAATACAGACTTTATGTGTTCATATAGGGGGTCTTCGTAGCCACTTGGTTACGCGTTCGCTTACCAAGCGATCGATCGTGAGTTCAAACTCAGGGCCCTCAATTGACCATCTTTGTGTTGTTATAGAATAACTACGTCCACGCAACCATCATCACAATGGAAATCGATCCACGGTCGAAATGAGATCGATTCATCCATACAATGCTCTGCTCTGCAAGACACATCGGGCTGCTGTTCTATAAATAGCTCAACAATGATCAATATCAACTGTCTTCGCTGTCCGGTCTGCTGAACAATGGAAGAACAGAAAGAATACCCTTACGCCTAAATGGCTACTACTGTGTGATTTACCATAATGTAATGGAACAGAATACTTAACGCCTAAAATGGCTACTACTAACTACTGTGTAATTTACAATTTATAGAAACATAAACATATGTACATGTACACGATTAAAACCCGGCTCTGTTACAGCTAAAATGCTAATGAGCCTAATAAATAAATGAGATAAAAAAAATGTGTTCATATAATCTTTTTTCCATAGTAATGGAACAGTGACAGTTCCAAAAGTAGTGATAATAAACTAATTGGTCTGAATGATTTTGGGAGTGATTTATCTCGTTTCCCAGCTTTTGGAATGGAAACTACTCTAACAAGTCTCCATATCAAGGAATGTGCTCTAGCATCAGACTTGCCTCAAAAATCTCGAATAAAAAACAATGGTTTGCTGGAATTCACTTGGATTTGTTGTATTTAAAAACATGTATAACGGCAGACATCACATTAAAAGTTGTTAAAAATAGAAGCTAATTTTATGAGATAATGAAAAACAAAAACATATAGCGTTCTGTTTTTTTCCTTTGTATTATTTTATCAGATACAAATTAATTCTGAATGAGTTGCTTCTCAGTTGTTTGTGTCTACCATTTTTGCTTCTAGCAAAGCCAGCTCAAGATACATATGTGAATTGTTTCATGTTGGATAGCTCAAGAATGAACGTGTTTTATATGAAGAGAAATAAGTGATCATCTTTTTATATGGTACCATATTTTTTATCGACTATGGTGTAACTTCTACGTTTTCTTTTTCGGCTTCTCATCTCATTCTGAAATCTGCACCTTTTGGACATTAAAATTCATCTTCATACGACTATGTTGTATGTGTGTGTGACTTCTTCGCGACAGTTTCATTCTATTTTATGTGCTCATCGAATAATTGCTAATTTCGATTTTTTTTCGCAGCAATAATGGGTTTTGTCATTTATTTCAATCTTTAATGTTTTTCATACGGTTGTATATTGCGTAGATTAATGCGGTTTTTCTTAATTGTTTGTGACGAATACAGAAAGACACATATCACTGAATGTTTTAATCAGCAACTATATCAATTTCTCATTTTCCCGACGAGTTCTAAAGTGGAATCGAGGAGATTATTTTGGGTGCAATAGGTGTCTTGTGTATTCGGCATTTATGAATTGATTCTTAGAAACAATAATTTTGTATTGTCGTATGCGACCGCGAGCTCAATTACATTTAAAACTAGCTTATAGTTTTATGTGTTTACGTTGACGACACAACGTTTTACTGTCCTCACAACTGACTGAATCTATTTCAAATCAGATTTTATCACTTTTCAATATATTATCCAGCGGAAATAATAACCTCATTCAATTCCATACACCAAACTTCCAATCCGTTACGATAACTAGCAACATTTTAAATTTCCCCTATTATAAGACTTTCTATTGTAACTTCAGCGTTCGTTTACGTTTAATACGAAGATCAATAGTGAAATAGTCAAAAATAAAACAAACAAATGTGGGTTATTATAGAAAGTGTGTTAGGTGTTTTGTCACCGTGCATAAATATAAATAATTGGGTTTCCCAGTATTGTTGTATCAGTTCGAAAAAAAGGATTTTGGAGACAAACGATTTTATCTAGTACGTTCTTTATATAATGATTCAACAAGACAGTGAGCAATCCCAACACACTTTCTCTCACAGTCGATACCTATTTCGATTCCAAGCGATAAATACTTAACTTCCAAATATTTTCATGTTACTTCTCTGTACATTTGCAAGCTCGTTCACACGCATGTCATCGGATTTTGTCTTACAAAATATGTATGTATAAATGACTATTCCGTAAATAATTAATATAAGTGATAATTAACCGTTAACAATAAGGGGTTCTCCCTTTTGTTTTCCACTTCTATTTTTTTTCCAATAATTGTTTCAACTGTTTTGCAACCACACTAACCGCACTGGAGATGATTATTCGTTCTATTCAATATAAGTATTATTGTGTCGCTCGTGTACCGGTGTAACTTAATCCTTACTCATTGAGGTATCCATTGGACTAGCCGGCTGCACGAAGGACGAATTTCCACTGCAAGAAATGTTACTGCTCGTGTTGTGTATTGAGGACGAAGAGATGCTGCTGTTGAATGAGGCATTTATATTGTTTCCACCCGCTCCAGCCGCCGAAGCTCCAGTGCTGCTCGAAATCATTGAAAACGAAGCGCCGCTACCACCAGGAGCGCTTGGTGCCCCAATGCTACTGTGATGATGATGGTGAAGCACATTCGGAGCAGAGGTATTTAGTCCTAGTGGAATCGCTGGTTTAATGAATCGCTCACTTGTGCGACGAGAGACCAACTGGCCACAAGCGTGGCATCGAGAGAGTCCTCCTGGACTGATGGGTCGAATACTTCCACTGCTCCCTCCGAAAGCGGATACATTCTCATTGAATAGACGTTCTTCTTCGAATTCCAATGACGACTCTGATTCGGATAAGTGACGAGAGAGCGCCTCGCGACGTTCTACTTCTTGCTGAAGTTTCCGTTGCAGACGTTTATTCTCATCGCGGATGCACTTTTCCTCTTGAGCGAACTGCTGAGATTTTTCTTTACTCTCCTTTTCAGCAGCAGCTAAATTTCCGCGTAGTTGATCAACCTCAGAACGAAGGTTCTGGATATGCGCAGTCAACTGTGAGGCAGTATCATTGCCATTTTCATTGCGATGGTTGATTTCTCTAATAAAAAGAAGGTATAGTATGTATTAGAATGAGAAATATACTAATATGAATAAGATACTTACTTAGGACTTGTCGGGTCCGATACCGGTTGATCGAGTTTAATCTGAAGTGACCGTTTTTCAGCTTCAAGTTTATCCATACGTTTCCATAATTTGTTAACGAGCGCTTCCTGTTCCTGTTCGAGTGTGTTTTCCAATTCCACCATTTCACGACGTAACTGTTCCAGATGGCTTTGCTTGGCAGACGTTTCGGCTTCAAGTTTTTCAATCTTCCTCATCAATTTATTTACCAAGCATTCTTGTTCCTGTTCCAGTGTCAGTTCGAGCTTGCACTTTTCCTGACGCAGCTGATCCAATTTGCGCGACAGATCGTTTGTCAAGCATTCTTCCTCGCGCTCGTAGTGATGGGCTAACGTTTCCTTCTCTTTCTTCAAAGCCTGAATTTTCTTCAACAAAGTATTTGAAATGTACTCCTCCTCTTGTTCGGCCTTTGCTTGCTGGAATGATATTTGCATATACATAATATGATTAGGTTGCTGATCGGATGCTATAATAGTTAACCAATGATAGTCAGTCACTAGATTTTTACTAGGGAGTACCACATTTACATCCATTCTCTTCTCGAGATGTGGCGATAGGAGGTGTAGTCTCATTTTCATAGCATCAAATAAATCAAGCAAAGGGTTGTTTCAAAAACTCGAAAATTGGACAGCTTGTGAAGATACTAGATGTTAGACAACTGCATTTAGCATCCTATGAAAACAACAAGTTTATCAGCATTCATACTCGTTTTGGGCGAGTGTCGCTGGTTGAGTTCTCCCAAACTATCCAAACCAAACCAAACCAAGTAAAAACAGCACTATGGATCAGCACAAATATCGGACCCTGATTCTGGCGAGAATCTCTCTACGGTTGCACCAAAACCTCCGATAACGGATGGACCTTCAAAAAGAAAACTATTTCCCCCGAAAGTTCACCGTAAGAAAGCTTAGGTTAGGCCCAATGAGGCACATATGAGGTGGATCAGTAGGCACAGTATATTTGGATTGGTAAACAAAATATGGTGTCGTCATTATTTGCATTCAATACAATGTTTAAATTACGTACGGTTTCATGATGTCATGAGCCAATTTGCTCATGAAATTTTGAAACTGATTGCTTTTTAATAGATGATAATTGCATTCTGGCTTATTTCCATCATTTAAAAAGTAAAAAGGTCCAGAGAACAGTCGTATTCTTAGTCCTCAGGAATAGTAGAATTTTCAATGAAATGTTGCTTGATTGCCAACTATTTTCTTGAATTACATACACCGAAACTGTGAGCTTTAAAAATATTGTCATATTATCGCGAAAATGATGAAAATTTCTTTGTTCCTTTGATGGTGAGAGAATGAAAAACCACACAAAAATATCATTTCCATTCATCTTCTCCGACATTATTCCACAAATATCCATTGCACACTACCACATTATACCATTAACATTCAGCGGGAATTGCAAAAAAAATATCTGTTTTTATTGAAAAGAAACTGAAACTAGCCTTTTTTGCATAGATGTGGGAGGCAATTGAATGTAAACACAAATATGAACGTCACAAATCGAGAAGTAACTATGCCAGCGCGTGCCATCACGCACACTACGCTAGCAATCTCTACCATCTGCTAGACCTATACTTCTTGTTCATGGGGTTAGGCCCAAAAGATTGACTAACTTGAATAGTAATAGTACAGAAACAAAATCAGCTAGTTCCTGACTGTAGTAAGGATTTTATGATATTACTCGAAAAAAAAAACAAACTAAAACAAACTGCCTCTCGATCTTCATGTAGGAAATTCGATCGCGGAGGAGGATTGATTACTTTTTTCGACATTGTGCATTTCATATATAACATATACAAGACCTTAGAAGCGGCATTTTTGCCTTTCTTCTAACTTCGTATCGTATTTTAAGTCGTATTTTACGGTGAAGGTGGAAGGAAGCCACAAATGGCTACCGCAATGGCGATCACTTTTTTCATCTCCCTCCCTCACCCTTCGCCCGAAAATCAATAATTTTGCGGAACAGTGTGAAGAAAATGATCGTTTTCGCACACTTCACATCAAGTAATATCAACCAAACTCTAATATATTATTTTTACGTTCAATAAGTATATAATGCAAGTTTTAGCAACTTTAACATTTGTTATGAAAATTGTATTGCAGAGCTCGGAACACTGCTACGGCTGCCTCTGCTGTTAAAAATAGTAAACGGAAAAGTATTACATTCAATCAAAATGCCTCGGCCTCCAGACTCGATCAACGAAGGAAATTATTAAGGAATTATCAACATCGAGTTACTGTGCGGAAGAACTGGTAAATTCCAAAAGAACCCCAATTCGTGTGTGTTATAAATTTGCTCATGTTATGCTAGCGTATAATCGGAATTTCACTTCATATGCAAATACACCTTCAATTGTTCATGCAATTGTTCATCGGAACACATCGTTCATACATTTTACTTTAGTATTGGATTGTTATTTTTTTAAAATGTATTCTAAGACTCGTATCAGTGAAGCGCTACACAGTCTGATAAGTGAATTAATCTATTTACGTACAAAAATAAAAAGAAACGAAACAAATTGCTCTTCTCTCACAAAAACCAATAACCCCATTTTTACACTCGGACACGAAATATATTATATGCATGTTTTATTGTAGAGAGGTTTTCCAGGCCACACTATCAGGTGGCCAAGGTGTCATGGTGTAGTTGGCGCCATTAACGACCAAGCCGTAAACATAATTTTTTTGACGAAAATCTAGGTGTAATTTAGATTATTGATACTAAAAAAACCCCAATGTTCAAGATATATTAATTTTTCCATCTTCCATTTTCCGGAAATGACTGTCCGAAAAATCCTTTTTTACGGGACTGATGCGTGCGTGCAAAAACAATCGCGTAATTTCAAGCAATCGCGTAAACAAACAATCTAGTGTATTCTTGGCTGCAGAATTTAACGTTTTTTAATCAAAAATGCCAGAAGAGGGTTAACTTTCTCCATTCGATTTGCGTTACATGGTAGGAAGCTCATCCGGAAAATCTCATAACCCATTATAAAACAAACAGTTTGTCTGTTGTAGAGTATGGGTTTTCTGCTTTCTGTTTTCTGTTTTTTTCTATAATAAATATATTCATACTAGCTGACCCGGCAAACTTCGTCCCGCCCAAAATTCGTTTTTTTTGTTATCAATACCTTCAAACATTCGCGGTTTTCTTACTAAGCGCAAATTCATGAGTGCAATCGCAGAACTGTTCATTGATTGATCTTCTAATCGACCCCATTGAATTTACCTTTTACTAAAAAAATCCTAGTACTTCTACCAAAACTTATCATTATAATATCAGATTATTTTCAGACACAATTCTCGTTCAAGATTTTTCAACCACTTGTAAATAACATGTTTCTCCGTTACATGGAATAAATGTTCGATACAGAAAATATGATAGAATAAAGACAGACCCCTCCCCTCTTCTCCCCTTAGAGAGTATCTAACCACCATAGAATCATTTATTGCACCCTAAAACCTCCACATGCCAAATTTGGTTTCGTTTGCTTGATTAATTCTCGAGTAATGAAGAAATTTGTGTTTCATTTGTATGGCAGCCCCCTCTTAGAAAGGGGAGGTGGAGTGTCTAACCATCATAGAAACATTTATTGTACCCTAAAACCTACAGATGCCTAATTTGGTTGCATTTGCTTGATTAATTCTCGTGTAATGTAGAAATTTGTGTTTCATTTGTATGGCAGCCCCCCCTTAGAGAGGGGGGTGGAGTATCTAACCACCGTAAAAAAATTTATTGCACCCTAAAACCTTCACATGTCAAATTTGATTTCGTTTGTTTGATTAATTCTCGAGTAATGCAGAAACTGTGTTTCATTTGTATGGCAGGTCCCCCTTAGAGAGGGGGGTGGAGTGTCTAACCACCATAGAAACATTTATTACACCGTAAAACCTCCAGATGCCTAATTTGGTTTCATTTGCTTGATTAATTCTCGAGTAATGCAGAAATTTGTGTTTCATTTGAATGGCAGCCACCCCTTTGAGAGGGGAGAGGGGTCTCAAACTATCATGAAAACATTCCCCGGCCCCGAAAACCCCTACATACCAATTTTCATGTCGATCGGTTCAGTAGTTTCCGAGTCCATAAGAATCAGACAGACAGAAATTCATTTTTATATATATATAGATAGATTTTCGGTGAATTTATTCACCTGAAGTAGAACTGTATCCAACTTTAGTGATTTCTCACCAGTGAGAAATTCACAAGCTGAAGTTGGACCTTCGTCCAACCTCTACTCCCAATATGTGCATGTCCATAGAATAAATCTCGTGGAAAACAATGTCTGTCAGTGTGGAAACGATTACGATGACATCGATCATGCAGTTAGGCAATGTATGAATATTGACGCCGTCAGAGCGCATCTTTTGAATATCCAAGAAGACAACACTATGTTTCTATCAGAGAAACGAGAAGTTGTTGCGATTCTAAATAAACGAATTGGAAAAAAATCCTATCCTTAACCCTCCTGTACTCGCGTGCAAAATCATAACACGTATACTCGCGCACGGTGTCACAGACCGAAAGTTGAACTCCTCTGTAATGTTGCCATTGTGTATTTTTCAGGCTTTATTGGCATTTATTTGAAGAACAGGGTTTGATTGAATGAAAAAACTCCAAAAAATATGTTCTTTTCATCTTTATTATGTTTGAATAGTCATCTAATTCAGCATCCTCAAAACAGAGTAATTTTTGATACTCCAACACAAATAACGAAATTCGAACTTTTCACTGTTCTTTATTAAAAGTAAGCAGCTGAATATAATTCATGGAAGTATAAAGAGCTATGAAACAACATAAAAACGTATTAATCGATTGTGGTTTCATTGGAGTAAGAATCAGAACATAGCATAACTGCATACTCGAAACAAACATATTTTTTACATTTCATGCAGTTGTTGCGTATTTTTCGGGTATTTTATCAAAGAGAAGAATGTATAACGTCCTTCTAGATAATTACTAGATGATAAAGGTTCTGGAATATAAAGTTTGCATATTTCTAATATTCTTTGTCTCTGTATTCTTGGTAAACTAAGAAGTAATGCCTTTTTTTAGATGGGGCATAAAAAGATGATATAAAAGCATTTCTAGGAACATCCTTTTCTTTTTCTTGTTTTCTTCTCGATATTGTCCATTATGAAAAAATATCCCCGAAACTGTAACTGTTGAAAATTACCATAAGCCACCAATTAGTTTATAGTTTACTGTTTACAATTCTTTCACAAGTGTGTATATGTATGACCATTAAATTTAGCGAATAACTATACGAAAGTAAAACATTTATATTTTGCTTTTAAACGTATGAAACTAACAACGAATATATCGACGAATAGTTAATATATAATATGTTAATATAATGAGAATAGTCCGATAATGATCTTATGCATTATATTCAATAAATATTCCACGCCACTAACATTAATTTATACATTTCATTGAACAATATTCTAAAATAGGAATAAAGGTTCTTGTCCAAATAAGTTACACCTATACTCGCGTCGGTGTGTCAGACCGAAAGTGTTAAAAAAGTGGTACACGTTCCTTTTGTACCAACACATGCGATACGCTAAACGATGACGAACGACGAATAACGAAGCTAGAGAGAATCGCAAAGTCGTAGTGTTGATATTTTCTGAGAAATGAGCGATTTATTGATTTCTCGGTCTGACAGACCAATGCGCGAGTATAGGAGTGTCAAACCGTCGCATCTATACGAAGTGTTCACGAATACGGAATATGGAGAAGGTTAAATATATCATTCCCCTATAAATAATTGTCAGATATATGAATGAAATTACTGTTTATACTTACAATGATAACCGAAGCTTGTCTTAGGGCACGGTTCTCCTCCTGTATGACTTTGACACGAATCTTATATGTTTCCAGTTCCACTTTCAACACCCTGAAAAAAAAACCAGATTTATTAGAACAAACTGGTTCGCAATGGCTTACAAAACACGATAGTTACTTATTTTGCTGTGTTAAACTTTCGATGCGCTTCTGTAACTGCTCTCGAGATACCGGACTTGGAGGAAGCATAACTCCTCCGTCCAACGAACTTTCCGATTCACATGGGCTGTCCATTACTAGAAATAGAATATGAAATAAAATTAAATGTCATTGCAATTGGAATACGTAAGGATTTGTTGTAGTTCGGTATAGTCCCATTCGCAGTGCTTGAATTTTCGAATTCGGGTTTAACTCTTTTATGGCGGTTTTACATTATGGAGATCTATAGCTATAGATGGATTTATTCATCCGAAAATAGATGTAAACGGGTGAGAATATATATGATACACTTCTTCGAGGTACATATGTATAGAATGTATAGAATAAATTCAGGCATATGTTAAGGCTGATGAATTTCTCACTGGTGAGAAATCACTTAAGTTGGATGCAGTTCTACTTCAGGTGAAAAAATTCACCGAAAATATGAATATTATATATAATTATTATTATATAAGATCGCGCTAGTGTAAACGGTTGATGCGATTTCTATAAATCTCAACATATTTCTTCACACGAATATACCACTAGTCTAAACCCACCCTTAGGGGTAATGGCAACCAACGATTTTATTTTTTTCTTCTCTTTAACAATAAATTATCACTTCTAGCCTAATGTGGCAACTAGTTCTGATATCTAGGAACATGCCTGATTTTTTGAGGCACGAAAAAAATTTGGAGGCGTTTTCAACAACAACAACTACCAATTTAGAATAGTAAAAGCAAATTTCCCGAAAAGTAACTGAGAAACAGTCAATTTGTTGAAGTTTCAATATACATGAACTGTCTAGGACCTGCTGAGTCTGATCATAAGTTTTATTAGTCGTTTTTGTTGAAACTAACATGAAAAATTCAAAAATAAAAAGTCATTTTTACCATCAAGTGTTTACCGCTAGACGGGCAGATGGCAACTATATTGCCACCAACATTTTACGCTAGTCCTTTTAAGGGCAGGTGGCAACTACACTGAGTTTCATGACTATACAACCACTCTATTTTTCTGAGTTTCCAGAGATATGTAAGAATTCGGTTGAATTGAAGTATATAGTGAGAATACAATAACTATCTTCATTTAGAGGACTGGCCATTTGAACTTTATTGTTGTTGAAAAAACTCTCACTCCTTTACAAAATAAATGTTAATTTCACATGAACTATAATAAGTTTCTAGGTTATCTTTAGTTCTCAATCAGTTCAAATAACCTATTCGGGGCGGTTTCGACCAAGCTATGTCATGTTGTAGTGTATATCTCCTTAAGAGCAGAGGATACTGCTCGTTTAAGCTCTTCAAATCTCTTATACTGCTTGTAGGCTGCAGTAGCCTATAGTAGCTACGATAACTTATCAAAAGTTCTTGACAGGGTTTTGATTAGGTAAACAAGCTGACCAGTCCAGAATCTGAAGCTTCTATTCATTAAATCATGCCATTACCTTCCGGATTTTATGAATTGAAGCCAAATTTCCCAATCATTACATTGTTTTTATGCAAAAACAGCAGTAAATGATTTTAAAGTACTTCGTTGCACTTCTGAAAGTTCGTTCGTGTTAATGGTAAGCTCTCTAAACCAGGCCTTTTTGAGAAAATACACCCCAAACCATAAAAAAAACCATCTCCACAGCTGTGGGTCCAAAAACTAATGTGAAAGCAAATCCCATGGGTTTTACAACTTCAGGAACTTCTCTGATAAAAAGAAATTCAACTTGAATAGAATTTCTTCATAGTGGAAGGACTACTTACGGAACGTGTCATGTAATTTTTGAACTCGTTACTTTGCAGGCGGTAGTGATAATAATTGGGTAATTTGGCTTCAATTCATAAAAACCGGAGAATCATGGCATGGTTTAATGAATAGGAACTTCTGATTCTGGACTGGTCAGCTTGTTTACCAAATCAAAACCCTGTCAAGAACTTATGAGGAGTTATCGTACGAATAGTTGATGCAGCCTACCTGCAGTATAAGTGATTTGAAGAGCTAAAACGAGCAGTATCCTCTGTGTAGATCGAGATACACATATCAACATGCAAGTTGATAGAAACCACCCCGAATTGGTTATTTGAACTGATTGAGAACTAAATATGACAGTGGCATTGTTATATCGCAAGCGAGTAGACATTGTTTTTTTCTCCCGCTGCGAATAATCGTTGTTTACGTTTATATTGTTTATCGTTGTATTTCATTGTACGTGTAAACCTCACGGGGCACCATGCAGGCCGTGGAAGTGATTTTACCGTCGTTATTTGTGTCCGTATTGTCCATTTATTCGTCGCGAATATCGTTTGTACCGGTGGCATTGTGAATAATGGTTTACGTCGGTTGTGTATCTAGCGCCGGTGCGGTTACAGCGCCGCACACAAGTTTTTGGACGTTTCGTTTGTGTTAACTTAAATTTAATTTAATCAACAAAAAATTGTATTATTTTTTAATTGTGTAAAATAAACAATTTTATTGCTCTTTGTGATCATAGAAGCCGTACCGGTCGTCGGGTAGGGGTCAGGCTTCCCCCGTAGTGCGCGCTAACGAAAACATCTAGTGGTGTCTGCCAGAGTTTGAGTAGCCGTTGGGCCGCCGCCATGGCGGGAGACCCCGGCCCCGCACGCACGGTGTGGGGCCATAAAGGCGGTGGAAACCACCGCAATATTGGACGCAGTTATTCGGGGGCAACACTACCAAGATATATGGATCCGACGTGAACACGGTGAGCTTATCATATTGCGTATTACTGGTGTAGGCGATGACGGTAAAGATAAAGACCTCCCCCCCGCTCCCTTTCTCATTCGCAAGTCTGTTGAGAACTGTGTTGGCGAAATAGAGGGTGCTTTCCCTGAGAGCAATGGTGCGGCTTATGCTCTTAAAGTTAGAAATAAAAAAAAGCGGAGGCTCTGTTACAATTGACACAACTTTCAGATGGAACAAATGTTAAGGTCACCTACCATAAACACTTTAACAGTACCAAGTGTGTGGTCAGCTGCGCACAGACAACAAATATGTCGGAGGAGGACATTGTGGACTACCTCAAAGATCAAAAAGTGACAGCGGCTAGAAGACTCAAGCGGCGGACCGGTCCAGACACGGTAGAAAACACCCCTGCGTTAATCCTGACAGTAAATGGCACATGTACACCTGAATTTATTTATTTCGGATATCTTCGAGTCAGAACAAGGCCGTATTACCCGTCGCCCATGCAGTGCTTCCAATGCTGGGCGTTCGGTCACACAAAAACAAGATGCAGACAAAACACGCCAACCTGTGGAAATTGTTCCGTTAACCATGTGATCCCGACTGGAAGTCCCAAATGTTAG
Organism: Toxorhynchites rutilus septentrionalis; assembly: GCF_029784135.1. Taxonomy (NCBI): domain Eukaryota; kingdom Metazoa; phylum Arthropoda; class Insecta; order Diptera; family Culicidae; genus Toxorhynchites; species Toxorhynchites rutilus. The sequence goes on along the minus strand of NC_073745.1, from coordinate 192,062,511 downwards.
CAGCCTTCGTTCTGCAGCCGATGCAAATCTGCAGACCACAACCTTGCCTCCCGTTCCTGTCCGGAATACCGAAAGGAGAATACAATCCAAAAGATTAAAGTAGACCGGGACGTCGACTATAAAATGGCAAGATTGATCTTTGGGGCAAAAAATGGTCGGCCAGTAAGCTGCCTAAGCTGTCAGAGATGACAGAGCTCCTGACCACACACCAAACAAGGAAGCCCCGGATCGAAGGCTAAATGACCTGGTAAAAAATAGGCGAAAAAGACCTTACCATCGCGAACATGGCCGCGTCGATAGAGTTACAACGCATCGAGGCGTTGAATAACACGCAAATGATCAAGTCTCTGGTGGATAAAATCGACCAGATGGCCAACACACTAGCGGCCATGGAGCAACGACTAGCCCAGAAAGATAAAATCATAAATCTTCAACAGAAAGAAATATCTAAAGCCAGGTTATCATTGCCACAAACAAAAAGTGTTGAAACATCCGGGGTAACACAAGTAACATAAATACTCCTACATCCTCCCGACCGGTCAAACCCACTTTATCTCCAAAAACACCGAAGGAAAAAACAAATTTATCACCACAAAATTCCAGCATTTCCTCCGACTCCGACATAGAATCCAACGAACTAGACGACACGCTTACGAAAACACCCTCTCCGTCTACACCAGTACTACATACCGTCCAGCCCGGAAATCGAACCACTACAAATGCAACGCCCTCGAATAAAAGAAAACCAGAATCTCCACTTATCCAACCACCGAAGGACATCCGTCAGAGATCGCTGACAGTAGGCAAGCAAACGGCATTGCCTCCAGATACCCCTCGACCCAATCAGCGATTAGACTCTCCATACCCGCTGCCGACCAATGGAAAGGATCGTCAGCCCAAATATTGTCTCTTCCAAATCCAACCTCACTTGTCGCCAGCCACCACTCCACCAATCAGCTCTCCGGTAGGGATAGTCGGGGCACCGTAGATGCGGACGCTACAGCCCCACCGGAATCGACGGACAACCTCCGGCATCCCTCGCGGCGAACTGTTGCTGACCGAAGCAGTAGCGCCCCAGGTATGCAGGGCCCCAGCAGTGCGGACGTTACACCCCCACCGGAACTGCTGGACAACCTCTGCAGCCTGCGGACGAAGAAACAAACAAACGTCGATGAAGAACGGAACCCAGTGATATTCCCTGGTAGTCGAGGCCCCGTCAGTGCGAACGCTATACCCCCACCGGTACTGGCGGACTACCCCCGGCACCAGGGATATGCAGCATTCAACGATCCAGCTTTCGGGACGCATAAGGGTGGCAACTCCTGTTCCCCGACGAACTATGTAGGAATTGTACCTAAACTTGGGACGCACAAGGGTGGCAGCACCTGTTCCCCGAAGGACCACGTGGGACCAGTGACAGAAATCGGGACGCACAAGGGCGGTAACGTCTGTTCCCCAAAGGACTGCGTGGGAACTGCATCAGATTTCGGGACGCACAAGAGTGGAAACACTCGTTCCCCGATCGATCTCACTGGAGTTCCTTGTACCGACATTTTTCGACTCCCGCTACCCTGTACTGTCATCACCGAAGTATTCACCACCAAGCCACAAAGTAGCACAGAGGATTGCAGTGACGCCGAACCGTTTTTTCCCGCCGTCGGGTCAAGTGAGCGAACGCTGGTTGAGACTTCTACTCCCAGTTGCCGCGTACCGCTGTCTCGTTCGACAACACCGCCCATCGGAGGCACTGCGATCCTTCAAGCTGCTGACCCAGCACCATCCACAGTTGACGTCCCAATCCGCCGAAGATCCGCTCGCCTCGCCGTCAGGGCTAAGTCGGTCGCCACAACAATTCTACTGGAAGCCCATGCCAGTCGAAACACAGTGCAATGCCGATATCTACGATGTATGGAAACGTAGTCGAGGAGATTTCACGCAAGCTATGGCCGGGAGTTCCAACTCCCCAACGAACCCTCCCACGTTTCCTGGACTGCCTCCAAGTGGCAATGCTGCCCAACCTGTTATCGTTGGTGGAGTTCGAGGGGGAATCGTCGCATCCAGTACCACTACACCTCCGATTCCCCACCACACTGTTCACCAGCAGCAAAGTCTGGCCACCAACACATTCACCTCCAATGGAACATCAATGGGCTGTATAAAAACTTAGGAGAACTGGAGATCCTTGACCGAGAGCTGTGCTGTGCTGAGCTGTGTGTGTCTATCATCGCACTCCAAGAGGTAAATCGAATTTCTCCAACAAACATCCAAAAAATCCTTGGGGGTAAGTTTCACTGGCACACCAAGCGGGGATCCGTCCTGCAACACTCCGTTGCACTGGGCGTCCTAAGAAATATTCCCCATCTGCGGAAACAAATTTCCACTGAGCTACCAATAATAGCAGTCCGAATCCGATCACCATTATATGCATATACCTGCCGTGTGGCACAATCCCGGAACTACGAGGGAAGCTGCTTGAGGCATTAGAGAGCTTGGAGGACTCCATAGTCATTCTGGGGGACTTCAACGCTCATCACAGCAATTGGGGAATGCAAACACCAGACGTAAGGGGGAATATCATTGCCGACCTCCTGGAGGAGCAGGAGCTCTCGGTATTAAACGACGGCACGGATACTTTCCGTAGAGGCACCAACAACACAGCCATTGATGTTTCAGCAGCCAGTCTTAATTTGGTGGATAGGCTAGGGTGGAACAAAGCCGACGACCTTCATGGCAGCGACCACCACCCGATAACCATTAGCTTCAACGGCCCGCCGCCGCTAACGACTCGAAAACCCAGATGGATCTTCGAATGGGCTGACTGGGCAGCTTACCAAACAACCTCCGACTTCCTGCTAACTAGGGACAACCCTACCACCATCGCCACTTTCAACAAAATCATTATGGAGGCAGCCGAAGCCTCAATTCCAAAAACGAAGACCACTCCGGGCAAAAAAGCGTTGCATTGGTGGTCCGAGGGCATCAAAGGGGAAGTCAGGAAGCGGAGAAAGTTCCTCCGTGCGGCCAAACGACTACCACTCGGAGACCCTATGAAGGAAGCTGCCATGAACAAATATCGAGCGCAAACATCAGGGTACGTCGATTAATCCGGAAGGCGAAACTAGACAGTTGGACTCGTTTTCTTGAGTCCATCAACGAGAACCAGTCCTCGGCGGATCTTTGGCGCAGAGTTAACGCGCTGAATGGAAAGAGCGACCCGGTAGATACTTCGGACACGCTCGGAGAATATTTTGCGCGACTGTCCTCCATCTCCGAATATGACCCCGATTTTATCCGTCGTCAGGGAGCGGGAATCACTTCGGTCAGCAACTTCATAGTCCCTATGAGTCGTCCTGATAATCCTCTCAACCGGAATTTCACCATCGAGGAACTTTCCGTCGCCCTACGTTCCGCGAAAGATGAGTCAACCGGCCCTGATGGTATCGGCTATAAGATGCTGAAACAACTGTCCCTGCTCGGACAGTCCGTCCTTCTCAGCATCTTTAACGACCTGTGGAGTACACACGAATATCCCGAGGGTTGGAGACACAGCCTAGTAATACCCATACCTAAGGTCGGCCAAAGCAGCAACAACGTCAAAGGCTACCGTCCAATTTCCCTAACCTCCTGTGTATCCAAGATCCTGGAAAGAATGACGAACAGAAGCCTGGTTACCTTTCTGTCTGAAAACAGGAAATTGGACTATCGGCAGTTCGCCTTCCGGCCAGGTATGGGCACCAACATCTACATCGCGACCCTCGGAGACTTGATAGCCGAAGCCAACAGGAACCGTCAGCACATGGAGATGGTAGTACTGGACCTGGAAAAGGCGTACAACAGAACATGGATCCCGTTAGTGCTGAAAACTCTGGCAGACTGGGGTGTTGACGGTAAACTACTTCAATTCATCAAGAACTTCGCCACACGCCGAACCTTTGAGGTCAAAATTGGGAACACCAGCTACCGAGTTTTCCACGAGGAGACAGTAGTACCTCAAGGTTCCGTTCTACCCGTCACCCTCTTTCTCGTCGCCATGAATAACCTGTTTCAGGTCCTGCCTAGGGGTGTCTTCGTGTTCGTCTACGCGGACGACATTCTTCTGATAGCAGTGGGTGATACCCACAGGATTCCACGCATCAGGATACAGGCAGCTACTAACGCCATCGGCCGGTGGGCAGCCGAGAGAGGATTCAAACTTCCAGCGCAGAAGAGCGGCCATATGGTGATATGCAGCCACAGACATCAGGGTCCCACTTCCAGGATCCATCTATACAAAGAATACATTCCTCGTCGAAAAATATTAAAGATCCTCGGAGTGCTGGTCGACCACAAACTTAGCTTCCTCCGCCATTTCGAGGAAGTTAAGAAGAGCTGCGCCACCCGGTTGAACCTTCTGAAAACCATTTCCAAACCGCACCGGAGCAACAACAGGAAGATCCGGTTACGGGTGGCCAAAGCTATCATCAGCAGCCGTCTCATCTATGGCCTCGAGCTGACGTGTTTGGCCGGAGACAAGCTCCCAAAAACTCTGGCACCGATTTATAATAAGGCACTACGGACTGTCTCCGGCCTCTTGCCAACAACACCAGCTGCCTCTGTCTGCGCTGAAATTGGGGAACCCCCTTTCGATCTAATCATCGACATGGCTATCGTGTCTAGGACTGCCAGTTTTTTGCCGAAAACCAGCGGTAGGGGGGACCCACCTGACCGCCCTTAGCAACACCATCCTGCAGCGGGTGGTGCATTCCAACCTTCCCCCGGTGGCAAAACAATCCTGGTTTGGGGCAAACGATTGGAGGTTCCCAACGACTTTCGTGGAGAACGGTATCAGGGACAACTTCCGAGCCGGGGTGAGCTCAGTCGGTCTGCCAGAACATTTCAAGGCCATCATAGCAGAAAAATACCGCCTCCACGAAATCAGGTATACGGACGGCTCAAAGGGACCATCAGGAGTTGGATTTGGGGTAAGCGACGGTAATAAGACTGATTTCCAGCAAAAAAGTGGCGGACATCTGTCAGGTTTTCTCGGCAGAGGTGGCCGGCATTTTAGAGGCAACCACAACCCCGTCCTCTAAGCCGCTGCTAGTCGTCTCCGATTCTGCAAGTGCCATTGATGCCATCGGTGCGGCTAGGTTCAAACACCCATGGGTACAGGCCGTCAGGAAGTACCTATTGGCCGACACTCATGTGGGTTCCCGGACACAGCGGCATCGCAGGGAATGAAGCGGCCGATGGATTTGCCGGTATCGATCACACCAGACCGTTTTTTACTCGAGAGGTGCCGCTTGACGACACGAAGTTGTGGATCACCAATTGTTTCCGCTCCTTTTGGTCAGAAAGGTGGCTGGCAGAGAGAGGGCTGTTCCTAAGAAAGGTAAAGGGTTCGATTGCAGGGTTCGAGGACGTAAAAAGGATGCGAGAACAACGTATCCTGTCTAGACTGAGGACCGGTCATTGCTCGGTGTCGCACGGCTTCAAAGGAGGACCTTTCCGACTACTCTGCGATCACTGCCAAATCCACAACTCTGTCGAACATTTCCTGTGTGGTTGTCCAAAATACGACGATCTGCGAAATCTTTATGGTATCAGCGGGAGCGTGCGAGATATCTTAAGCGACGAACCAGCGAAAGTAGCAGCGCTTTTCTGCTACTTAAAAGATGCCGAACTATTCTTCAGAGTCTAACGCGTGAACAATGGATCAGCCACGAAGATCCTTGTTCCTTCCCCTCTACGATGAAGGGGAATAAGAACTTCTCGGCATCAACGGTACGGCTTCCTCTCCACTGGCCTGGAGCCATGGTCCGAGGACATCCTTACCATCTGGTCCAGCAAGCAAGCAGCAATTGGAGAAAAACTAGTCCAGTCTACGTAGTCATTTTACGTTAATGTTTTATGTACATTTTATGTAAGTTGTTGTACCTTGCGGCAATATTTACTGCCGTCACTACAGAGGCGAACCAGCCCAGGAGGCTAAAAGCCTCTCAAATAAAGAATAAAAAAAAACTAAATATGACCTACGAATTAGAAACTCATTGTAATTCATGTGAAATTGACGTTAATTTTGTAAAGGAATGAGAGACAATATCCGCGTTACTAGCAGAGCAGATGATTTGGCTGGATCTGCTGAAAGTCGAGCCTCGCCAGTTAGAGGGCGCTCGTTCCATAAAACCGTGCAGCACAATGTTAAATAGCAAACAGGAAAGTGCATCACCTTACCGAGGCCATCTGCGAGACGAAAATTAATCGGATAGTCCACCTTAAGCCTAAGTAGCCTTAACCACTCTGGTCAGTTTCCCGTTTTGGTCCATGATTCTCCATAGCTCTTTTCGTGTAATTGAATCCTGTATGGCTTTAAAGCCAATGAATAGATAGTTGCGTAGGGACTCACGGCCAGGTTAAGATTTGGTCAGTAGTAGACCGACCTCCAATGAAGCCAACCTGATAAATTCCCACGACTTAGTTCGTTAGTGACGATAGTCGACAGAAGATAATTCGCGAAAACACTTTGTAGGTGACATTCTGGAGGACGATGAATCTTTCGTCTTTCCACTCGTCCAGTAGCTGTTTTGTTTCCTAAATGCGGACAATCGGTCGATCCTGAAAATTGATCAACATTTCCGGGTCTATTTAATTGACGCAACCCTTCAGATACTTCAGGATAAAGCAATATTGAGCTACAGTTTACTGAACTTATCGAGGATCAGTGTTAGGGTAAATATTTGGTCTGTTTCAGTTGTTGTTCCTCCCAAAAACCACGTCAATAAAGATTCCATAAGCGATCAGAAACCTTGGGTTGTCCGCAAAGTCTAATATTATATAGGCGAAAGGGAAATGGTTAAAGTTACCATTTTTAAATATATTTGTCCTATTCTCCACAGCTGCTTTACTAGAAAATACCATACATTTAATATTTTTTTGACATTTTAGAAGAAATAATTTGGAAACTGATTCTTTGCGGAAACAACAGATGTTTTTGCAAACAGTAAAGTGTGCAGAAAAAAAAATTTCCCCCGTCGCATCCATTACTGCACAGCCATCAAATCCTGCGTGTATAACAGGTTTATTCTTCGTACCATCAATGAAATTTGTGTTGAGCTAAACACCAACCACCCCCTCCCGACGAACAGACAAACGTGCCGAATAAAATTATTAATGCCAGCGGCCATGTTATCAACTCGACTCACATTTTTTCTCTTGCTTTAACCAAGTAATAACTGAGCCGAAAGTAATACAACGAATAGGCTGTTACACTAACGAAAAAAAAGTTATCCTTTATTAACAGTTTTTTTCGGTTCTCAAATTCACATAACGCTTTGAGTTGGTATTATGAAACGATTTCTAAAATAAAATGAATATCTAGAACACAGCACTGAAGTTACTTTTTATAAAATAATATCAATGTTCCCATGAAATAAATTGAATGTAGTATCATGTAAATTGATACATTATAAAATACGTATTTACAAACATCGAACTGACCAGTTATTCAGCGAAACGCCTCTAATTTAGCGAAGCTGAACATCAAAATGTCTAGAGAAATTCTACATTTTTTTACAATTAATCAGTTCAATCCGGGATAAGTCTAGGGGGAAACAGATGTAATTATTCTGCAGTGGGAAGAGCAGGGCAAATTACTTACTTTCTTTTCTTTACTAGCGCTCCTTTTTCCAAGAGAAGTAGACTGCCGTTTTTTTTTGCACTACCGTTCTTCGAGATAGGAACTATATTTCTCAACCCTTCTTCTTGATAATTCAAGCAACAATCACTTCTATGGCGTTAACCAGCTTTCCCAGAAGGAAGTGTGCCAAATACAGATAGGCTTACCCACAGGCGGAGTGGAATCCACCACAATTTTCAACTATTTCTTCAGGGTAACGCGAGCCACCTTATGTACTTTGCAAATGTGAAAACTACGATGATACGATGGGATACGTCTGCCACTGCTAGAAGTGCAAATTGCATGAAAAGATGGTGATGAACTAGGCGTTACGGGTAGTGAGATATATATAGAGGCATGGCAAATATTTATACATTTGTGTTGTTCGGTAAGACTTAGCACATGACGTCACAGTTTTGTTGGTAGGATCCAAAGTACATAGAATAGAAGGTAAGGGATATTTCCTGTGTATACACACGGAGAGCGAATGTATTACACACACAACGAAGTTAGTAATAAAAAATCCTCAATTTGTTCGAAGTTCTGAAGTTTTTTCAATATTTATCGATTTTAAAAGTTCTAAACATCATAAAAAGTGGCAAAATCGCCGGTCGAGTCGACGGTAAACACGATAGTGTACTTGTTTTTCACTGCAAGTAACGGTTTATGTGAATTTCTATCGACTTCATACTGAATAGTTTTTGTTTACTTCAGCAAAATGTTGAAATACCACGTTCCGCGATGCCGGAACAGAATAATTTCGAATGAGATAAACTAATCGGAGATGTTTTCAGTTATCCCATGCATTCGCTCCTTGGATCGGGAACGAGAACGACACTGCTTCGATATAACCTCTCCACACATTTGTTTATCGGTTTTGCATTATTTCTATAGTACAGGTGCGATAATTTTACTGTTTTCAATTTTAAAATAATTAAGTATACCACTATTCCATTATTTCGAAACATATTTCGAGACAGTTCTTGTGTTATAATTTAAAAAATTAAAAAATGTTTGAATTTATATGGATTCGATCTATGGTTAATGACTATTTTTTGCTTTTTTTCCTACCACTACTTGAACAAAGCAGGGAGTAGACTACCTTCTTATTCTACGCACTTTGGGCAATCCTAGATACGATGGCCAAGTCGACGATTAGGTCGAAAGGGGGTTTTCTATTGGCGATCTAACGCAAAACGTAAACGATCGGTGAGACATCTGGATTTTGTTTTTGAACTAAGAAAATGATGCTAATCAAGGAGCTGGAATTGACAGGTGGTTCGTTTACGACAGTATGAGTATAAGGCATGGATGATGCGAGAGGGGATGAAAAATGACAGCGGCTTTTTTTGTTTATAAACAAAGTAGATCAAATCTTTATGCTACATAGCGGTCCCCACCAACATATACCTACGCTGGGCTGGTTTCAATCGAACTAGCTGTTGTGTCTCACAACCCGAACGATCAGGCGAGTCTTCAGCTAAAGCAATACGGCACAAGCCCACCGGTTATTAAGAGCCACCTCTTTTATATACCCACTAGCAAAGCTCCCACAATCGCTGAGTTTCCAATCCCAGCAGCAACGGCAACAACCCTCACGTCCCGTAGAACAGCAATGCAGACAATAACTTGCAGCAGTCACCGAAACACTACAATGATGCCAACAGCGTAAACAAAACCAACATTTATGCGCAGCAAACACATAGCGGCATGCACTCCTCATTGCATGCCATTTGTTATCCTCTTTCTCGGAAAACTCTAGCCGTTCGTTTGGCCGCTGTCAATTCGAACTCAAGTAATGGCTGAACAGCAGTTCTGACATAACGTTCCACCTTATTATACCGCCTTGATGCAAATGTAACTTAAAACTCAAAAACAAATCACGTATATTTTACTTCCGGGCTTTCCAAGGTAGTTCTCACATGCACGAATCGTGCATTTTTCTACTTGTGTTTGATTGTGCTCTCGAATTTCCTTCTTTAATTCAACCATTGTCAACATTTTTATAGTTTTCACTACTGAAAGAGGTAAATAAATAACATGTTATATATAAAATTGCACAGAATTAAATTTCTTCCAAACTCATCGCAATCAAATAATCTTTTATGATTATAACATTGTAATTTATAGAAAGAACTACAAACCTTCCATAAGCTCACATGGCAAAATTTAAAACCATCATCACTTTCACCGCAGTGCCGCCTAGGTGTAGATTTGTACGTTAGATCGCCAATAGCGAATTCGTTTTTAAAACTGAGTCAGTGCCAAACTGACTCTGTAATAAAAAAACGTTTTCAGTTTCACGAATGCGGTGGTTTGTTGGTGTGCGTTATATAGTCTGATTTGTTTATATTTACGACGGCAAATGTACAGTGTCGACGTCTGGTGGTGATATTAGTGCTTGGGAGGTAAATTGTTCTCCATCAGATCAGAAGGGCCAAGTGCAGTGTAAACATATAAAAGTTTGAATGGAAATTTTTACTTAATATTGTTTGATTACCTAACACATGTAGTTCTGACACTCACTTAACCATTTGTCGATGCATTTCCTGTTTGTTCCACAAATAATTACTATTATAATATAAAACCATCATTAGACACAGTTTTCGTTCAATATTCTGCGATATCGGAAAAAACTTTTATTTAATCACATAAAATAAATATTCGATACGTTAAAGTAAATTTTCATTCATAATTTTGATTTTGAAATTTATTCCACCTGAATATCCATTATTATTTTCACCTCCCAATGAAAGCACACGTAGCTTAATGCCGTCTACTCTACTCTTCAAAATCAGAATCCGAATTGGATTACGATTCCAATAATACAAAAGCAAAAGCAGCAGGTTTTCCATTTTCATAGTCTTTAGTTTTAGATTTTCCAAAACAATATTCGGAACTTGACCGTTCAGTATAGTTGCATTGGTAAACCCGAGTGCCAACCCGTGAAACATCTCAGTGCGAAACTAACAGCTTTCGGGGCGAACTAGTGCGACACTGAGTGCGAAACTGAGTGAATAAAAAAACGTTTTGACAGCAGTTAGTGCGGCACGGCTTACAGAGACAAGGCTAGCTACTCCGGATCAGTCATTTTTTAGTGGCGTCATCTGAGTCGTTGAAGTAAACAATGTGTTCTTATTTTTTATTTTTCGTGCTTTGTAAGTTTGTGTGTTGATGATATAGTTGATTATATTTAACACCATGAATAATTTGATAAAACATTTATCCACAAAGAACATAATTCTCGGTTTTTCGGAAAGCGAAAGAATCTCTTTTTTGGCCCGATAATGTCATTTTCATAATTTATACACCCGCTCACAGCGCATTGAACCATTTTCGATTTTTCATTTCAGGAACATTTACGCGTAAGTCGGAAAACAAAATACAACTGGCGACTGTTTACACTGACGACTCGGATGACGTCATCAAAAAAAATGTTTACTCGCTAAAGAACTAGCCTTGTCTCTGTAAGCCGTGTTAGTGCGGCACTGTGGTTGAAACCAAGGCGTTGTACTATAGGTGAACCGCAATGTCAAAATTGCTGTTCGGCCATTGCTCGTGAAAAAACAAATTTGTTTACAAAACAAGTCGTATTTGTTGGTGACAAATGCATTCGTTGGCAAAATAGCTGCTCGCGCTTTATTGTCGAATCATAACAGTGCAGAAAGATGTTTTAGTATATCTTTTCGCCTTTCTTTCCAAGCAAAATGTACTTCTGTTTGGCTCCCATCGGCGGGGAAAAGAGTACTATCAGCTTACGGCGATGGTGACAAAAAATAACGCTGATTGTGGCTCCACTGATTTCGCTCAGGGAGGAGGAGAATGCTGTGCATATACCGGGAAGGAGATCCGGAAAGGGCCGTTACAAGTAATTGGCTAGAGCAAAAGGAGGTTGTGCACTATATTCCACGAATATATATTTGTTTATTTTTTTCTTCAATTATTTTCCTTAGCGAGTTGACATTGAAATCATAACCACAAACCCAAACAAAAAGTAAATAATTCTGAAAGTTACGTCTCGCTACTCGTCTCACGTCATGTCCTGAAAGTGTCAAGAACGAAACACCTTTAGTTCAGCATCTTGGTTGAAACTGAACAAAAACGAATTCGCTACTAATTTCAATGCAGATAGAGGCAGCTCGTGTTGATGCCAATTGGCGATCTAACGCAAAAATTACAGACAGGCGGCGCTGCGGTGAAAGTGATGCTGGTTTACGTTTCGTAGTGTCAAACTGGTAGTAAATTTGTGAATGTTAGTAGTTCTTTCCATAAATTACAAAGTTTGAATCATTGAAAGTTAGCGTGGTTATGATTAGATTGTAAAAAAACTTATTCTGAACATTTTTATATATAACATATTACTGTTTTTCTCTTTCAGTTGTGTAAAAGATGTCAGTGTTAAGAACGACTGATCCAATGAAGCAAGTTCGGGAGCATATTCGAGAGAAAGCTACAAAATGCATAGTTCCTGCATGCAAAAACTACACTGGAATGCCCAAAAATAAGATTTTCTTCCGTGTTCCACCCACTAATTGTACGGTGTATCAGAAATGGTTCCGTTTTGTACTCCTGTCGGGAAATCGAACAGAAAGGATTTGCAGCGATCATTTCTGCGATGCGGATTTTATTAAATGTAAGTAATTGATTCGATTTGGATTAAAACATGCACCGCAAGAAATTTGTGTTCAACAGACACCCGACTGAAACTGAAGAATCATGTAGTTCCTTCTGTGAAGCTTACGTCTTGTAATCACGAAGAGAAACTTGGGAGATTATCCTGTGTAGCCGGTTGTCATACTAAAAGACGAAGGTGTTTGGAAACATTTCCAGTTGATAAGGTATTGTTAAAACGTTGGAAACGCGCACTTGGGATAACAGTCTCTTCAAGTACGGTGGGCTGGATGATTTGCCACCATCACTTCATGAAAACTGACTTTCAAAAAAGTAAATTTTCCACATTTCATAAGTAGCAAATAAGACATTAATGATTGTGCATATTTACAGCAATTTCAACGTACCTCGAGCCAAATACAGTTCCATCTAAGAAGATTAAACCATTGATACTATTGAACACTTACAAAATCACAATTACAATAAATATGAAGGACATTCACTAAGTAATCGATTATGCTTTGTGGCAGGTTGCCGGTCAAGGGTAACGGCAAGGATTACTTTGTACAAGTTTCCTGCGCGGTCTGACAGCCGCTTCAAGATTGAAACGAATGCTATTTTTCTTCATCGAAGAAATCAATTGATGACGCAGAACCCAGTTTGCTAGAAGCGCCGGATGAAACGAAGATTGAAGTCAATGAATCCTCACCAATTACATGTTTATCTTCTCCCGCCAATATTAACGAAGCACTAGATGAATCGAAGCATATGAATGTATATAATAAAAGTGCTACCATGAGCAATGTGGAATCTAAAATTTCGCTTGATGTTGGGGACATTTCCTGTATAAATCAAACCAACGAAGATCTACAAACATCGTTTATTGTGCCTGATTTTACGCATTTAAATAGTACAAAGTACTCAATTTTGAATGACACCCGTGGTTCGGCTAATGTTCAGAATCAAAGGATCAAAGTGGAATCATCAATTTTTCAAATCACAGACGACCGAAGCGGATGTTCGGAATGTCTTCTTTCAGACCTTCTTTTGACGGACAAAGAAGTTAATTCATGGACCGGATTACCGTCACTAACTTTACTTGAGGAAATTTGTTTTGCCGTGAGAAGGAACGAAAGTTCTCAATGCCTACAATGGATCGAGTGATTCTCTCACTGACAAAGATCAAACAAAACATTTCTTTCGAGGCAATTGGAAGTTTGTTCAGGATATCAGGTGTAACGGCTTCGAAATACTTTTCACATATGGTTTCAGTTCTGGCTTCTTTATTCAGACAGTTCATACACTGGCCCACTAAAGAAGAGATAAAGGAGAATGTACCAATGTGCTTCAGAGAGCACTTTCCTAATGTAACAGTAGTACTTGATTGCACAGAGGTGCCGGTAGCCTCTCTAAATTGTTTAAACTGCAGGAATTCATCTTATTCTAACTACAAATGTCGATGAACGGTCAAGTGGGAGTAACACCTGCTGCTTTAATATCCTTCGTAAGCAAGGCATATTCCGGAAAAACTTCCGATTAATTTATTTTTAACAGCGATAGATTAATAGATCGGTTGACGCCACATGTGGATGAAATCATGGTTGACAAGGGAGTGTCTATAGAAACAGAGTGTTCAGCGAAATGCATTAAACTTCATATGCCGCCATTCATGAGAGGTGGGAGGCTATCTCCATCAGAAGCAAGCAGAAACGAAGCAATCGCACGAGCCCGTATACACGTTGAACGAGTCATCCAACGTATCAAACTATTTGGTATTCTGCGTGATACTATCACCACTAATATTCTGGCATTTATCGATGATATAATGGATATCATTTGTGTTATAGTGAACCTAACCCCACCTGTACTGAAAGATGATAAATTTTAAAATAAATGTTACTAGCTTCCATTTCATTTCAACGTTGTTATTTCTGAAAATAAAAAGTAATTGTATTTTAAACAATATTTTAGTTACGAAAATAAGTGCATTCATTCCGTCGACCCCAAGAGAGAGCGACACATCTAAATCTCCATCTACAACCAGCAATCCATTAGCATCGATTTGCCATCGAACTCCATCTTATTCAAGGAAATCTTTCCATCTATTCAGTGGGCGCTAATTTCCAACAACAAAGTGAAGGGTTTGAATTATAAGGGGCAGGGGTATTAACGGAACGGTTCACAGTTTCAATAGAATGAAATACTACTTGCACATATTTAATATTTATTTGTTCAAGATAACAACTTTTTGATCATTTTATCAAAATACAAGGTTTTTAAGTTTTTAACCACATTTTCAACAAACGCTTGATCAAAAGGGACTTCAATTGCAAGAAAATCATCGTCTTTTTTCGAATAAACGACTAATTCTGCGATTCTACAATGCAAGATCCACATGTTCAATTGAACCTGGCAAAAATATTGATGATTTTAACATAGTGTAAAAATGTTGCGACATTCCCAAGAGCATCTATTCCATCCGGCGACGCTCCAAACCAGGATTCTTCGGGTGAATAATCAGTCCGCATTGTTTCATCAGGGGATTCCTTTTTCTTTTGTAGCGTAACAGCCTCACAATCCGATCGGCCTGGGTTCAATCCCAGCTGGCGTCGTTGGGATTTTCTGAGGCGAAAAATCTCTGGTTACGTCTTCCTTCGAAAGGGAAGTAAAAGAAGTTGGCCCGGCTCATGAGTTGTTGAGTCTGATAGGTAGGAACAGGTGGAGTCGCCTCCCTGATGTCGGTGATTGGCACTGAAGTGGAGGAAATAGGCCGACGAAAAATAAGCGAAGATAAAAAAAAAAGCCAAGAATTCAGTTTCTTTACCATACCTAGTGGATGTAACGTTCAAAGACCGCATGCTCCAATACTGATTTATTTTCTTATCCCAGTTTGGGGATTTGTTTTTCATGTAGGTGAACAACGAGTAACAGTTGCTGGCAGTTATTCTAACTGATCGTTCAATTTTCCATTCGTTCGTATTTTGTTTCTTTGTGGCAAACGCTATAGCGATGGATTTATCCAAGTTGACCTCTACGTGCTTCTTGAAAAATTCTGCTTCCAATTGTGAATCAAACTGAACAGGTCCTGTTTGAATGTAACAGGTTTTTCTCGTCAAGCATTCAGACAGTTGTTTTGTCGAGCAATAGCTATCGTATTCGCATTCACTATCAAGTTGCAGTGCCCTGTTCGGATGCAGTTTTAGTGGATTCATGAATCTTCCACTAAGATGTTTTGCTAAGGCGGATCCACTGGCAACTGAAAAGGGAACAAAACGATAGCTTTATATACATTTATACACTTTCCAAACATCAAATGGTTTATACCACTAAGAATTATTTTATAAGAATCTGCCAGTATTTCCTGTGTATTGTCACTTCCACTGTACACCTCTCTCGGCTTCTTGGCGCAACATAAATCTGCTATACGTTTGGCTCCCCATGTTTTGTTTTTTTTGGAATTTCGATATTCCCCAAACCTGTATCACATCTGTGCAGGATAAGTACTCCAGCTTCCGATATCTGAAAGTATTTAATTGAAACTATGCTTCAATTGCTGTAATGTTTGGGTATATATTATTCGTACCGTTCTATATGTAGCAGGCATGTAATAATATGTTTGCATTTATTTGTGAAGTGCTTCCTCCAATTTTTAAGTTAATTTTGTGAGGGGTGTTTCCGGGGTTCAATGACTGGTTTACATACGCTTCGATGGATAGTATGTTGTTCTGATTATTCCTCCAAACGATACAAATAATGTGATTTGCTGCAAACACAGCATGTCTCTCTCTAATAGGGCGGACCGATTACCCCACGTAATCCATAATATCCACGATTGTGATATTGATGTCCTTGTCTTGATCTGCGAATTTGGGAGCGAAAAAAATCGTTTGATTCCTGTTAAAAGTTATATGATATTATTTTTGATTTTTCTTACTTGGTGATATACTCTCCATTCCAAAAAAAACTTGGATTTTTCCGAAAAAAAGCAGCCGAAAGATTTATACACACTCTGTTCAACGGTAATTGACGGATTCGGTTGATGTTTGCATCATTTTCATAGTTCGAAAATTAAACACAGATGACGCATCGAGCTTTGCGTTAGATCGCCAATAGGCCGGAGACAGTTCGTAATGTCTTATTGCACATCGGTGCTAGAGTTTTTGGGAGCTTGTCTTCGGCCAAACACGTCAGCTCGAGGCCATAGGTGAGGCGGCTGCCGATGATAGCTTTGGCCACCCGTAACCGAATTTTCCTATTTTTGCTCCGGTGCGGGTTAGGAATAGTTTTTTGAATGTCCAACCGGGTGGCACAGCTTATCTTAACTTCCTCGAAATGGCGGAGGAAGCTAAGTTTGTGATCGACCAACACTCCGAGAATCTTTAATGTTTCTCGACGAGAAAAGTGTTCTTGTATAGTTGGATCCCGGAAGTGGAGCCCTGATGTCTGTGGCCGCTTATCACCATATGGCCGCTCTTCTGTGCTGAGAGTTTGAATCCTATCTCGACAGCTCACCAACCGATGGTGTTGGTAGCTGCCTGTATCCTGATGCGTGGGTGTCACTCACTGCTATCAGAAGGTTGTCGTCCACGAAGACGAAGACGAAGACCCCCCTAGTCAGAATGTATATAAATACTTTGAACTCGAACAAAATTGCGTCTGATAACGATTTTCAATTTTAAATAAAGTTTTACGTCCGCGGTGTCAGGGTTGCCGTATACATAACGTCCAAATGAAACGCACTAGCGTATATACAAACAAATTAAAACTATTTTATTGGACAATTGATCGCTAGGGATGCTCATGTTCCCAACATAAAATTAGAGCGGAAATGGGAATGCTAGGAAAATTTAATAATAGTTAAGTAAAGATGAGTCAGTTAACTATTTTTTAAATTTTCCTAGCATTTCCAGCTCCACTCAAACTTATCAAAAATATAAAATCGTTATCAGACACAATTTTGTTTCGTATCAATGCAATGTTCCCACTTTTATACCATGGACAGACATACAACTGTACTAGCGTTGTACGTGTACAGCGTGTACACCTGGAAGAATTTGAAGTGAAAGTCGCTTTGTCGTTGAATTCCTGTGGATTTCCTGCTTGGAAAAGTTTGGGAAAAGCAAGTGAATGACCCCAAGATAAAAGTTTCCGTTGATTACTAAGAACAAAAGTAAACAAGTGACACTGATAAAAAAGCTAGCGAATGACACTGAGACAAAAGCCCTACTTCTTTTGGCGATATTTTCGACCAATAGTTAGAATTTCATGGAACTAATATCTCTCAAAAACCCACGTAAGCTATTCTTCTGAAATGGCTTCACATAGTTCATAATGTCTTCAAAACGGCTTCACAAAATCAAATGTCTTCACAGTAAGTCAAATGTCTGCAAAATGAAGACATGTCTTCAAACCTGGCATCTCTGATCAGAACGAATGATTCTATAGCCATGTAGTTCAACTGGTTGTTGTGGAGTGCCCAAATCAATTGAAGTAAAAATCTCACCAATCCATCAGAAAATGACTGAGCGATAAGCATTTGAATTGGGCATTTTGACGTAGGACTACGTCTTTCATTTCTATACTGGGGTGTGAATTCAAAGTTTCGAAAACGAAAGCGTTACGCCGGAGAACGAGATTTTGAGCGTTAATAGCTTTTAAACAACTGAACGAAATGGTATGATAAACACTTCATTCGAAAGATAAATTGTCTACGCGTTATATACTTGTTACTTTTTTATCCAAAAACTTGTTTCAATAGCCTATTAAATCACCAATCGGTATATAAGTTATAATTGAACAGCGATTGGAGCATGTTGTCTCTGCTGTGGCGAAGCTATCATCGTTCATCATGAAAGCGTTGATGAACGGTGTCACCAAGAGCCTGTTTGTGCATCTTAGGCCAGAAGGGAATCCATCGGGAGGAGAGTAATGTCACTGAAAAGGCGATAACAGCATCGAAAATTGGTTCCGCTTGAGGCATCGGAGCAGCCGCCACAAACACGCATACACACGCGCAACTCTTTTCGTTTGGTAGTATCGAGCATCGAGAAGAATCCGGAAAGATGTCATCGTTGCTGAAAAATAATCTGCCAGTTCCCCTTGGAATTGAATGTTACATTCAAGTAGACTTACTGAGATCTAGTAGAGCACGCAAAAGAGACAGTGTGCTTTGCGTTATCCAGTATCGCATCTCACAAAGTCATTGGGAGCTGTATGCAACAAATGAGCGAGACAGAAGGTAGCCGAGCGAGCAGACTTCTTGTGCGCGCTTAAATTTCGAGAGACGAGTATCGATTTTTTCTTCCTCACAACTCTTCCATGAGCAAGCGATGAGACCGGGCTTTAGCACGCGAGCTTGAGGTTGGCTCTTTCTCTTACGTAAAATTTTGTGATGCTTTCAGTAATGTTTCGTCGCGTTTCGATGCGAACGATGCACATGTGTTATGTGCAGAGATGCTCGTGCATCAGTGCTCCTGAGACTTTCTCGTGTAACTGCCTCAAAGTAACATTTGGTTAGGCCTTCGGAGATCTCACACAGCACGTAGAAGGGACAATGTGCTTTGCCCTATTCAACCTCGTATCTCACACAATCATTGCGAGCCGTGTGCAACAAATAAATCAATTGATTGGATGATTTTAGCAGCCATATTTATGTGAAACAGTTCTTCATCACAAATTGTTCTACGTGCCATTTTACGAAGATTAAAATTTTAACACCAGAAGCACAACCTCCTCCGACAGCACCAAATGTCACTTTAAGGCAGGTACACGAGAAAGTCTCGCGAGCACCAACACATGTGCATCGCTCATGTTGAGGTGCAACAAGGTATTCTTGAGCGCGTCTCAATATTTTACGAACGAGAAGAGAAGGAGCCGAACCCAAGCTCGTGTGCTAGAGCCCGGTCTCATCGCTTGCACATGAAGAGGCTATGAGAAGGAGAAAACCAATACTCGTCTCTCGAAATTTAGACGCGCGCGCACAGGAAGTCTGAATACATCTCAATATTTTACGAAAGAAAAGAGAAAGAGTCAATCCCAAGTCTGTGTGCTAACGCCCGGTCTCATCGCTTGTACATGGAAGGGTTGTGAGGAAGAGAAAATCGATACTCGTCTCTCGAAAATAAAACGCGAAAACACAGGAAGCCTGCATTCAAGCAAATGCATTTTCAATCAAGTGCAATTAACAGGAAAGCTTCTGACGATTATTCTTCCCCATCAGAATAATATTTTCGTATCCAATATAGGATGCATAAAACCTTGTGCCTCCAACTTAACCCTCTCGTTTTGAATTCCTTCGAATATTCATTTATTCATTCATTCAGAATGGATTCAGATTCAACTTCAAACAAATGATCACTAAATCAAAGATAGTCCTACGTCAACCTTGCGGTTATACCACAGATATAACCCACTTCCTGTTTTTCTCGGAGCGATCGATTTTCGTTTTACAATTTGTACCCCCAATATATTCACGAGCGTCGCAATCCTACATCAAAACAAAGCATTTGGGAGAGTCTATTTTTCAGTACAAACCCAGGTGAAGATTAATAATTTCCAAACCTTCTAGAGGTACCCTTGTTCTAATACGTCAGATTTTGACTGACAGCACGATCGAATCATGTTCGCCCAATCAAAAGGTGCTACTCCTCAAACGATGTCGTCATTGCAACCTCTTTTCTTTTCAACAACAGTAGACCGGTATTGTTCACCATGATACATGTTATAGGATTAAATGTTGTCATTTAATGTTTTATGCTTCATTTTACGCATGAAACCATTTTATTACAGAAAAACTATTTATTGTTTACTATTATTATTTAAAAGGTGCAGCTCGATAATAATGACGATTTTCACTCAACTCACTTATTTACTATCAACAGTATTACCTTCCTATGAATACAATAAATCGAATAATAATACTTCAAGTTTCTCTTCGTTTATGTTGTCAAATGTTAAGTTCATAATAATACAGTGTAACATTGTCCATGAGTCATCTTGCTTAATTTTTCATTTTACGTAGAATAATCCAAAAAGTAGCAAAAATGTTTTCGAGCGGTCCGAACTATACAAAATTGAAAACCAACTTACGACTCGCGGTCAACCGCTTGAAGTTATTGGAAAAGAAAAAGACGGAACTTGCTCAAAAAGCTAGGAAGGAGATTGCCGACTATTTGATTGCGGGGAAACCAGAAAGAGCTAAAATCCGTGTGGAGCATATAATCCGAGAAGACTATCTAGTAGAGTCAATGGAAATTGTTGAAATGTACTGTGATTTAATATTGGCTCGTTTCGGGTTGGTAACGCAAATGAAGGAAATCGACGAAGGAATTGAAGAAGCTGTTAGCAGTTTAATTTGGGTTGCCCCTAGATTGCAAGCTGACGTTCAAGAGTTGAAACTTTGCGCGGATATCTTTACTGTAAAATACGGTAAGCCGTTCGCCGAGTCGGCTAGGGCAGCGATTCCACCTCATAAAGTTTCCGACAAGCTCATGCATAAATTGGCTATTCAAGCACCCCCTAAACTGTTGGTCGAGAAGTATCTTATTGAAATAGCAAAAATTTTCAATGTTGAATACGAGCCAGATCCACTGGTGATGAAGGCTGATAAGCCGAACCACGAGGATAGCACTCTGATTGATCTATCCGATAGAAATAATCTTGATGGAGGGAATCCAGGTTCGGGTGGTGGTGCACCAGCTCCTCTCGGTTTCATAGGATATCCACAACCACCGGCACTACCGCAATTACCAACATTTCCTTCCACTGTTCCATTTAATTATCCGGTAAGTGAATTTTATTTACGTGTGAAAAGTATATGTAATATTTCTTCGTAGGGACCGAGCGCTTCAAGTTTTGGCCAATCCACAGCACCATCTTTCAATTATAATATACCGCCGAATTCGTGTGAATCACGAACTGATGAAGTGAAAGACTTGAACGTAAATTCACATTTTATGCAACATGAAAAAAGGTCTCAGGGAGATATTGGACCACCGCCGTCGTACGCATCGCTCAGTCCGGATGATAATATGCAGGTATGTTTGCTAATATGAGTCTAATTGTCTTATCTTTGTTTTGAATCATTTCTTTTCCTTATGATTCCTAAAACTAATGTTTGAATTTTTGGATTCTTGTGAGTACACTATTCATTTTTTTCGATTATGATAACAAATGTGAGCTGCATAGATTTGTTCAATTGTACATCCTCACTGTAGCATAATTTCCATCTCTTTTCTTGTTCTCAATAGAATTCAACCAAACCTAAACCACAGCCCCGGTCAAAGATTTCTCCAGAAATGAATTTTCCATTGCTACCAAACGTCCCAGCTGATTTGCCGGATGTGCCTAACGATGAAAATCCGTCCAGAGGCGGCCAGGACAATGACGAGATAGATTTTGACGAATTGTCAAGACGATTTGAGGAGTTGAAGAAAAGAAAGTAATTTCTTGCATGAGATCATACCGATTAGAGATTAAGAGTTATTCCTTTTTTTAACGCAATATTATATGATGTTTCATTTCATATGCTAGGGTTGAGTTTGATACGAATGTTAATCAAGAAATAAAATTAGCTCATTTCTAATAACATGATGACATCCACAAATGCTTATATGCGAAGAACAGGTCAACGGAGCTCATCCATGGGTTCGCACGCAATCAAGGAGCTGGAATTGACAGGTGGTTCGTTTTCGACAGTATGATGATAAGGCATGGATGATGCGAGAGGGGATGAAAAATGACAGCGGCTTTTTTGTTTATAAACAAAGTAGATCAAATCTTTATGCTACATAGCGGTCCCCACCAACATATACCTACGCTGGGCTGGTTTCAATCGAACTAGCTCTTGTGTCTCACAACCCCACCGGTTATTAAGAGCCACCTCTTTTATATACCCACTAGCAAAGCTCCCACAATCGCTAAGTTCCAATCCCAGCAGCAACGGCAACAACCCTCACGTCCCGTAGAACAGCAATGCAGACAATAACTTGCAGTAGTCAACGAAACACTACAATGATGCCAACAGCGTAAACAAAACCAACATTTATGCGCAGTAAACACATAGCGGCATGCACTCCTCATTGCATGCCATTTGTTATCCTCTTTCTCGGAAAACTCTAGCCGTTCGTTTGGCCGCTGTCAATTCGAACTCAAGTAATGGCTGAACAGCAGTTCTGACATAACGTTCCACCTTATTATACCGCCTTGCACGCAAGTCCTGGAAAAAAGGTAATGAAGATGGGAGAGTTTCGAATGACATAGTATGCGCTGCCAAAACTACCCAGCAAACATTAAGTCGTATGAATAGCTATAATTGGAGGCGATATACATACAACCAAGACACATTTGTATGATATATGATGCAGATAACTAGCATATACACACAAAAGTGGAGGCAATATACGTATATGCCATATTTTGTACGCATATAAAGCCATATATAACGATATGCGATGCTTTTTGGACTGATATGCGATTTGATACGACAACGTTACCACTCAATCCATCGATGACGTGGAAAATCGTGTTTTTGCATTTTATGCGATTTTAGATATATATGATCGATATTTTGATTGATATTTTATGCGATTGTGATTTGATACGAAATTATATGTGACTTATCATGTGCAAAGTTATACGATTTAATGTTTGCTGGGTATTTTTCAAATAGTGACGTCAGTTGTCGTGTTTATCTTTGATTGCCCACCGCATCCGTGTGAAAATGCTTTTTTCAATAAGTGTGTTATCAATGAAAAACATACATTTTATTGATGTTCCCGCGTATTATAAACATAATCTGATAGCGTGCAGTGGAAATTTGTGAAATCACGACGAAGGGAACCAACAAAAGTGATATTTTAGTGAAACATTTTCACTCCCCCACGGCAATAGAAACAAACGAACTTTCCTTTTTCTAACGATACCATATTAATATGACTATGGCTCTCAGTGTGGGTGTGTATGATGTGAGAAAATAGTGTTCAATTAAGCAGCGTTTCACTGAAAATGTTACTGCTTTCGAAGACAAACTAAGACTACTCTCTGGTTTTTTTCACCATATTAATAAGGGAAATAGGCCACAATACAATTGTCATCTGTTTAAAGACAAAAGGTTGCAAGATTTCATTAGAAATTTGGCACAAACCATCATGAAACCGTGAGTATTTCGAACATTGTTTTGTTTCTTCCATATACACTTCGTCAAGAACGCAAATAATTGCGAAACCATATTTTGGTCGCCAATACAAATATACTTCGCCTACTGCTTCACCTCTATATGTACCTCATTGGTTCGCACGTACAGGCAAAGCTTTTCTTGTGTGGGGGATAGGGACCTTCACCTGGCCCTTAGAAGTCATGTCATGCAAAACTTAAGGCTGATTTAGACGATGCCAGTCAGCGCTCTAGTTGAAGTATCCAGTGAACAGAGAATAGACACTCTGTTCAAGTTACTTGTACCAGTATCGAACAAGTAATTGGCCTCTAACTTGAACAGAGTGTCTGTTCTCTATTCACTGGATACTTTAACTAGAGCGCTGACTGGCATCGTCTAAATCAGCCTTTAGAGCATTTGATGGAAGGATGGGAAATATACACTCAAAAAATATTCAACTTGAATTTATGTGAAAACTCCCATACATTGAAAACGGGGTCCATTCTGGATGAATTACATGACTGTACACCCAGAAGACAAATTACTAAAATAAGCTACCAAATCTTTGGTAAGCCAAACATTAGTAGAATGTACATATTTGCATAAATATTAGTTAAATAAACGCAATACACATCCCTACCAACGATTGGTACTATAATCTAAGGAACTGGAGTTCCCTAGATGCTTGCTATGAAGGCAAGACTTTTCGCTCGTCCTCTCTCGAGCGCTTCGTGATTAATCTAGGGAACTTATTTCCCTAGATGTCGGCAATTGAGGCCTGAGAATCACGGTTTAAATTTATTAAAGCCAGGGATCTATTTCCCTGGACTTGGTTGGTCTCTTATGGGCTAAGCCCCTTTGCGTGAACAAATCCCGGCTAGGGCAGCCACAAAACTTCAACCTCTTCCGGCTCCAGTGCGGTCCGGTGAAGCGAAGCAAATGGTCTGCTTTTCGGATTGGGATTTGTTCCTTTTGGTTATACCTTTTATAGCGTGGCGCCTGGTTGCCAACGCTTGGGTGTATCCGGATTCTGATGCGTGACGCCTGGTTGTCAACGCTTGGTGGATTTTCGGATCACGAATTGAACTTTGAACTACGAACTTTGATTTTGAACTAACGAGTTAGACTTCTGATTTGAACTGTTTGATTTGAACTGTTTGATTTGAATTTTGAAATGGACTCAACAATTGGACTGTTTGATTTGAACTGTGAAATTGAACTGTTTGATTTGAACTGTGAAATTGAACTGACTTCCTAGGCCAGAATCCCCAGTATATATACCCAAGAATTCATTCCTAGGCGTTAAAACTATAAAGGAGAGAAGAGATCTCTCTTTCCTTCTCAGACAACCGAGCCCATATCGATTGTCTGCCTGCTATTTCCCTACATGTTATTACTACCCGCTTATCTCTGCGGACCTTTGTCGCTCTCGCTAGAGGGGTACAATTTAGAAAGTTTATTACTCATCGTCGGCTTAAAATGTTATTTTTGTTTATAGCCCTTCGTATATTCGATAATGGGCGAGGCCAGGCTTATTACCAGCAATAATCTTTCGCCTGGTGCCTTGTTGTCTTTGTGTATTCCAGGCGCCTTATCTGTCTATGCTGCCTGCTCACGGTCTCAAATGAACACGTGATTTCCTATCTTGTATGCCTGCGCTACACTATGAGTAATACGATCTATTCAGAGGATCGTGCGGGTCACAGATTTGTTTATTTATTTGTCCCTACTTTCTGGTGCGTCATGCACCGCTTGTCTGAAGCTATACAAAAGGAAAAGAAAAATAAGAAAGGGATGAATCACATGGCCGTATCTGGTGATTCATTGGGCTATAAATTTTCTATGCGCTCGTTTGCACTTCAATAACATTATTTTGTTTATTGGCCGGCCTTGCTATCTAAATTGGGTCCGTAACATTCCGGCCCTGATAAATCTACTTGTTCGATTTATAAAATTCCTGAACGGACCCTATGCTACCTGTGTTACTTATATCTCTATTTGTTTACATGTTTTCGGAGCATCATTTATTTTACATTCATCCTTATATTCTAACAGAGTTTAAAAACACTTTTAAATTTCAATTCTTCGGCACGTTGCCTGGTTCCAAAGGATGTCCTCTTCAATGCTTGGTCCATGGATCATACATCTTAGCTCTGACGCGAGCTTACATCAGTTGGCTGCATCTTTCGGATATTGGTGCTCTGGTAGCGAGCACTGACGTCTTCTTCCTGATTAGTTGATGGCTGGATCATTTCCCTTGATAATGTCCAGTACTGCAATTTTAACTGCCGGTCGTTTCAGGACACCTTTCGCGGTTTGGATCTTTGCTTGGCGAACTTGCCCGTCGCTCGCCACAAACGTTTCGATGACTCGTCCTTTAAGCCATTTTCCTGGTGGTGCGTCGTCGTCCGTGATTAAGACGATGTCGTTGACTTTGATCGGTTCTACTTTCTGCGTATTTTTATTACGCTTTAACAGAGTTGGTAAGTACTCCTTCTTCCATCGGTTCCAAAACAACTTGGAATAATGTTGAATGCGTCTCCATTGCGCTGTGTCATACTGACTGGTCGTTGGTGCATACGGTGGGGCATACTCTCCTGCTCTTCCTATTAACGCGTGGAATGGCGTCAACACTTCATCGTCGATGCAGGAGACTGGTATGTGTGTCAACGGTCGAGAGTTGACTAAAAATTCCGCTTGGATGAATGCAGCTTGCAACGTTGCTGCTGATGGCTTGCTCCTACCCCAAACTTTCAGGATCTCTGCTAGTGCTACTTTGACGTTTCTTATTAATCTCTCCCAAGCGCCTCCAAAATGTGGTGCTGAAGGTGGGTTGAATCTCCACTGGATTTCCATTTTTGCTGCTTCATTTTTGCCCATCTTCTCGTTGATTTCATTGACTAGCGACTTTAACTCTCGCTCTGCTCCAACGAAGTTCGTTCCGTTGTCGCTGTAGATACTGGTGACCTTTCCTCTTCGGTTCTGGAAGTTCCTTAACACGACCATGAACGCATCAGTACTGAGATTTTCTGCCATCTCAATATGTACTGCTCTTGTTGAGAGACAGGTGAATATGACGCCCCATCTCTTCTCGAGCGATCTCTTTACCGCTACTTCGAAAGGTCCGAAGTAATCTACTCCGCAGTTTGTAAATGGAGGTATATGCGCTTCTGTGCGGAAATGTGGTAAATCTGCCATCATCGGCTCTACCGGAGTTGCACGTCGTATTTTGCACCTATTGCAATTCTTCTTGACGTTTGCTAATACTGTTCTTATATGCAGTATCCAATACTTCTGCCGTAATGCTGCTATGACGGTGTTTTCGCCGTGGTGGAAATATCTTTCGTGTGTTGCTTTCACGATCAAATATGTATATGGATGCTTTTGTGGGAGCAATATTGGCGTTCTTGTAGTCCATGGTACTGACATGGCTTTCTTCAAACGTCCTCCACTTCTCATTACCCCTGCCTCGTCTAGGAAGGGTGCGTAACTGACCAATGGTCCTGACGATATTGTTCCGCCATTGAATAAAGTTTCCATCTCTGTTGGAAATGCTTCCCATTGCATCTTTCTATAGAGCACGTTCTCAGCTCTTTGGTAGTCCTTGTACTCAATGTCTGGAATATATCCACGACGTAATCTTTCCTTTGTCCTGTTTAATACACAAAGGTTCTTCGCCAATTTCCACCAATCTGAGTATTCCTTGTACTTATCGATGAAACTAAGTTTGCTTAGTTCTTCGTGAACTAGCACTGTTTCTCTCAACTCTTCGTCTGTTTCCTTCTCTTCAATGGAAGGCCATGACGATTCTGAGAGCTTTAGGAAATCAGGTCCCTCAAACCATTGTGATTTTCCTAGCTTTTCCTTTGTGCCTTCATCGGCTGGATTTTCATCTGTTGGCACCCATCGCCATTCATTTTTCCTGTTATCTTCCAGGATTTCACCTACTCGATGCATCACAAATACGCTTCTTCGTTTT
The DNA here is from genome assembly GCF_029784135.1 of Toxorhynchites rutilus septentrionalis. NCBI lineage: Eukaryota > Metazoa > Arthropoda > Insecta > Diptera > Culicidae > Toxorhynchites > Toxorhynchites rutilus. The sequence goes on along the minus strand of NC_073745.1, from coordinate 192,035,115 downwards.
GGACTCTTGATCCATGACAATACGGTCTGTGAATCACTCCAAATTGTTTTGCTGACGATTTTCAACCTCGTTTCATCTATTATCGTTTTGGTTAATCGGCTTCCTAACACGGCCGCTTGTAGCTCTAGGCGTGGTATGCTTAATGGTTTGACTGGTGCTACTCTAGACTTTGCTGATAGAAGTCTTACGTGTGGTGTGTTTCCAGATATACTTCTTACGTACACACATGCACAAAATGCTTTCTCAGAAGCATCTACAAAGGTGTGTAGTTCTACTTCACCTGTTCTTTCTTCGAGGATGTATCTTGGTATCGTTACGCTATCAGCAGATTCAATAATTTCTAACCAGTGTTGCCAGTCTGACTGCAACTTCTCGGGAATTTCGTCATCCCAATCTATATTTTCTATGTGCAGCCTTTGCATGAGGATTCTTCCATGCACAGTTATATTTGAGATGAGTCCAAGTGGATCGTAGACACTCATCACGAAAGCTAGTACCTCTCTCTTTGTTGGTAAACGTAGCATTTGTGTAACATCACTTCCTAGCTTGTCTAATTTGATTTGATAGCCGAGTGTGTCAGACGTGGTGTTCCAATATACACCAAGTACCTTTTCTGTCATTGAATCCTTTTCTTCGAACATTTTGATTCCGGAAATTTGTACACGTTCCGAGGGTAAACTTTGCAGAAGTTCTCTGCTGTTTGACACAAAGTTTCTGATGTGGAAACCCGCGTGATCGTGAATTTTCATAACATGTAGTACTATCTCTGCTGCCTTATCAAGCTCTTCGAAACTATCCAAATAATCGTCGACGTAGTGTTGCTTGATGATTGCTTCAGTCGCCACTGGACAATATTTTCTGAATTTTTCTGCGTTGTGGTTTTTAACCGCTTGTGCACATGACGGTGAACAGGTTGATCCGAATGTCATCACCTGCATTACGTATACATCAGGTTTCTTACTGCTATCACAATCTCTCCATAAGAATCTCTGAGCGTGTTGATCTTCAGCTCGGATTCGTACTTGGTGGAACATCTCTTTGATGTCTCCACATACAGCAATTGCTCCTTCTCGGAATCTTACTAAAACACCGAACAATGACGTAGTAGCATCCGGCCCTGATAACAGTTCCGTGTTGAACGATACACCTTGTGTCTTTGCCGCCGCATCGAAAACCAACCTTGGTTTAGGTGGCAACTTATTTTTGTTGTGCACAATAAAGTGTGGAAGATAATACACTCTTGATATCGGCTTCATAATTTCTTCCTCTGACAGTTTGCGGATGTAGCCTTTCTTCTCGTAATCCGCAAATGTTTCTATTGCCCATTTTTTCAACTCTGGGTCTTTTTTTAACGTTCTCTCACTCGTTGTCAGCCTCTTTGCTGCATTGTTGTAGCTATTTGGAAATTTCGTTTCCTCATCTTTCCATAGAAGTCCAACTTCGTATCTACCATCCTTGTATTTCATAGTACTTCTTAGAATTTGTTCAGCCTTTTCTTCTTCAGCTGATTTTGGTAGATTCTTGACTACCTTAACGCCGAAGTCTTCGGTGGAGAAATATTTCTGCAAAGCCTTGTTCATTTCATCTTCTTGCTGAATGACCATGATGTGTCCGCCTTGCACATTGGACGATATGTTGCCGAACATGAACCATCCAAGTTTGGTTCGTAGCGCTGTGGGCTCGTTCGGTTTTCTCATTCGCCTTTCGAATGGAATTAACAAGTGACTGTGACTCAGTCCAATTAATATCGTCGGGCGTATACTGCTGTAACTGCTCAACGGCAGATTCTTGAGGTATGGATACCTTTTCTCCATCACCTCCTTGTTGAAGCTTTGCTCTGGGAGTTGGAGATTCTTTATCGTTCTCACTCCTTTCATGACGTATTCTTTTTCATTGTTGCCGTTGATTCGTACCTGAACTCTACGGCTGTTTTGTTCGTTTCTCGTGACGTTCTGCGTCCACTTTAGCATTAACGGATCAATTCTTCCGTTGAGCCCTAACTTGTTCGCAATCTCCTCGTCTATTAGAGAGAGTGATGACCCCGCATCCAAGAAAGCGAACGTGTTGATGATTTTGTCATTATTTTTCAACGTCACAGGAACTATTTGGTAGAATACGTTGGATTTTGTTAGTTGTTGGTGATTGTGTATCTCACCATCTGCTTGTGTATCTGGACTATGCTGTCCTTCCGACTGATTTGAATCACTTGATTCTCTCTCATGAGATTTATGAATTAATGGATGATGTTTGAACTTACATCCATTAATTCCACATTGTTTTGCTCTTTTGCAGTCTCGCATCATATGGTTTGTAAATGCGAGACAGCTCAAGCATACCTTTGCCTTAAAGGCTAATTCATTTCGCTTTTCAGGCTTCATAGCCTTAAATCTGGTGCATTCGAGGAGTTTGTGGTTTCCCCGACATGCTTCACAATTGCGTTTTATTATTGTCGATCTATTTTCCTGATGCGTATTTACGTTAAATCGACGCTCAGGCCTCGTGTCTCGCGGCTGCGATCTGTTAATTTCTCGCGGCTGCGGTCTGCTTGTTTCTCGCGGCTGCGGCCTGCTGGTGCCATTCAGCAGTCTATTGGTTCTCGAATGAGGCTTCAGCCACTCATTGAGATCAGCTAAAGTCTTTGCCCCGTCGTACATTTCTTCAGTCCACTTCACCTGTAGACCGTAGGGCATTTTCCTTATGATCTCTTCCACCAATCGGTGGTCAATCAGGAATTCTTCTCTATCCATAAGAGAAACATTACAGACGAGATTATCCAGTGCTTCGGATATCTCGGTAATCAAATTCCGACTCTCCCTTTTGATATTGGTGAGTTCGGCTAGTAGTTCTTTATAGACTAGTTCGGGTCTTCCGAAATTATCTTCTAGTTTATCAATTATTTGGTCCATATTATTTGGATCCATCATTAACTGTCGGACGCTCCTCTCTGCGTTCCCGTACAGCACTGTTTGCAGGCGATTCAAATTTTCAAGCCTGTTAAATTGACCTTGTTTTGTGGTCTCATCAAAGGCCTTTTTAAATTTCGGCCATTCTCTGGCCGCACCTCCATATTTTGGCAAGCTCATGAGTGCTTGTCGCTTTAGGTAGACAGTCCATTCTGGCTCTGCCTCCTGATTTTGACCTTCGATGCTGTCATTATTGTGTGCTGAACTTGTACCTGGTTCAGCTTCGAATCTCGTTGTCCTCATGGACTTTACCAGAGCCTCCATTGCTGCTCTGTTCTCTTGCAAAATTTCTTGCAAGCTGTCTCCGGAAACTGATTGTCTGACTTTGACTTTCAGTTCCATCATTTCCCTTTCTGTGCTCATGCACTTAGGGCATACCCACCTTTCATCTTTCTTGGGTAGGTATGTGAGTCCCACACATGAAATGTGGAACCACCGATCGCATTCATCGCATGCGACCATGTCCTCTTTCTTGTCTTTGTCCGTACACAGACGGCAGTGCCCATTAGGGTTGGCTTTATATGCGTATGTAGCCATTTTAATTAACGTGATTCCTTCTTGAATACACGTGAGTTCAATTCAGATCTTTTTTGAGTGCTTAAATTTTCAAGTCTTATCTCTTTCTTATAAACGTGATTCCCTTTTGAATGCACGTGTGTTCAAATCAATTTCTATGAGTGCTTGAGTTCCAAGTCTTATCTCCTCTTACAACGTGATTCCCGTTTGAATACACGTGAGTTCAATTTCACTCTCTGGCGCGAGAGTTCAAATTTCAATTCTTGACTTCTTAGTCTTTTCAAAAAGGCGTGATTCTGAGCCTCCCGATTTACTCCTCTTGCGCGAGGGATCGTGCTGATAACGCGAAGGTCGTGAGTTCGATCCTCTCTGGAGCCACCAAAATATAATCTAAGGAACTGGAGTTCCCTAGATGCTTGCTATGAAGGCAAGACTTTTCGCTCGTCCTCTCTCGAGCGCTTCGTGATTAATCTAGGGAACTTATTTCCCTAGATGTCGGCAATTGAGGCCTGAGAATCACGGTTTAAATTTATTAAAGCCAGGGATCTATTTCCCTGGACTTGGTTGGTCTCTTATGGGCTAAGCCCCTTTGCGTGAACAAATCCCGGCTAGGGCAGCCACAAAACTTCAACCTCTTCCGGCTCCAGTGCGGTCCGGTGAAGCGAAGCAAATGGTCTGCTTTTCGGATTGGGATTTGTTCCTTTTGGTTATACCTTTTATAGCGTGGCGCCTGGTTGCCAACGCTTGGGTGTATCCGGATTCTGATGCGTGACGCCTGGTTGTCAACGCTTGGTGGATTTTCGGATCACGAATTGAACTTTGAACTACGAACTTTGATTTTGAACTAACGAGTTAGACTTCTGATTTGAACTGTTTGATTTGAACTGTTTGATTTGAATTTTGAAATGGACTCAACAATTGGACTGTTTGATTTGAACTGTGAAATTGAACTGTTTGATTTGAACTGTGAAATTGAACTGACTTCCTAGGCCAGAATCCCCAGTATATATACCCAAGAATTCATTCCTAGGCGTTAAAACTATAAAGGAGAGAAGAGATCTCTCTTTCCTTCTCAGACAACCGAGCCCATATCGATTGTCTGCCTGCTATTTCCCTACATGTTATTACTACCCGCTTATCTCTGCGGACCTTTGTCGCTCTCGCTAGAGGGGTACAATTTAGAAAGTTTATTACTCATCGTCGGCTTAAAATGTTATTTTTGTTTATAGCCCTTCGTATATTCGATAATGGGCGAGGCCAGGCTTATTACCAGCAATAATCTTTCGCCTGGTGCCTTGTTGTCTTTGTGTATTCCAGGCGCCTTATCTGTCTATGCTGCCTGCTCACGGTCTCAAATGAACACGTGATTTCCTATCTTGTATGCCTGCGCTACACTATGAGTAATACGATCTATTCAGAGGATCGTGCGGGTCACAGATTTGTTTATTTATTTGTCCCTACTTTCTGGTGCGTCATGCACCGCTTGTCTGAAGCTATACAAAAGGAAAAGAAAAATAAGAAAGGGATGAATCACATGGCCGTATCTGGTGATTCATTGGGCTATAAATTTTCTATGCGCTCGTTTGCACTTCAATAACATTATTTTGTTTATTGGCCGGCCTTGCTATCTAAATTGGGTCCGTAACAGGTACATTTTACTGTGCGTTAACTCAGACAATTGTCACCTCTGGCAACCGCGAAAAAATATCGGTCATTATTTCAATTTTCGCCGTGCTGATAACAATAATAAAGGTAAGTTATTTTGAATAATTTTTAAATATTGCATTTTAACGTTTGTTTTATGGCTTATCATTTCATTTCGTTGCTGTATTATAGGTTTTTACATATGGTCCACCTAATCGCGCAGAGCGCAGAGAAACCGATTCACAGTTGTGGTACTTTGCGAACCACCAGTGGAGATAGAGGTATCGTGCTGGGAATAACCGGCGAAGATGGTGATAACTCGGCCGATAAACATCCGCTTGATCTGGTGGACGATTAAATGTGATAAATGTCAGTAATACTTGCAGTGTAATCTCATAGTGCATCAGCATTGCTCGGCCACGGGACATGAACCGTGCGCAGCGGAAACTGGCAGTAGGACGGTAACGTTGACCAGCCGTAGTCACCAGGCCTTTGGACTTGGTCTTTGCTAGCAGTTTAGCGTGGCCGAGCTGCCGGCGCCGCAGATTGTCATAATATCTTGCAACGAGCTCGAACAGAAAGTGATGTGTAACTTGAACCTGGATCTGTATAATCTGTATCGGACGACGTCACCGAACCACGATGAGGTTAAACTGCGTGACTCACTCAACGAAAATCTAATCAACACCGATCTGGGCAGCTATTCACCGGATGGTGTAGCCACGGTGCTCAAGAAGTTCTTACGGGAGCTGTCCGATCCGATCATTCTGGTTATGTTTTACGACAAATTCGTCGTAAGCCTCAAGTAGGATATCCTATACATGTTTTATATAATTTTTTATTAAGTATCCATGTATCTGTCCACAAATAAATTACCAGTGATGCGTAGCAATCCGATTTCATATCCAGGATCTGCCAATTTACCACAACATGACGCTCAAGTATATCATGATACATCTGATACGAATATGCCAAATGCAGTACCAGCGGGAACTGAAAGAAGAACCGACAATACTGATGCAAGTGTGGTGCCATATTCTAATGTGTCCTTCTAGGGAGAAAATTTTGTAAGTATGCCTGCCAGCCTTATCCGACTGTCACATGTTAATGCATTTGTTTAATTTTTCCAGTCAAATCTTGCATAACACGGAAAACCACTTGCGAATAATGAAACTGTTGCTCTATAAGCTGGACTGGAACAAAAAACTATCAGAATTTCTGTCTGCTCCTGCGGTACCACAACGGAAAATCTCCCGAAGTACGGCTGTGTTACAGCAGCAGTAGCAGTAACAACAAATACCCGGTTCGTCCACTGTTTTACCAGCAGAATATGCTGCTTCAAAAAACCTGCGATAAAATCCCCGGCATCTGTGATACAAGCGTCCTTGGTTGGGGTGTATAATAATGCCCGTAGCAATAGTAGTAATGGAATAGTGACTGCCGAAAGTCGGGGGACAGCGTTGATACGAGCAGTTGATGATGCAAACACCAGCTGATCTAACGAATCAAATCGACCGGTTCCTTCCTCGAGTTCCAATTTTATTTATATAGAAATAATTATTTATAATTTTTATTGTTTATAATAAATTTAAAAAATATATTTTAATTACAATTGAAACGAAAATATTACGATTCTATACCCGATCAAAATACCACTGACGGTGGACTGACAAATGACATCGTGTTGAACAAATTTCATATATGTTTAGGATATATGTTAAACAAACGTTGAACCAACCGTTTATAGTGGGTTATACTGACCAGTTTGACATTTGTTTACCATTGTTATTGTGTAATATGTACGAATAATTCGTATTGCAAAAATTTACTAATCATTGGTAATATTTACCAAAAAATTCATTATATATACCAATGTTTTGGGTCAGTGTAGCGATACTTATTGACGAATTTACGCAAAGCTGAATCAGCTCATGCGACATCTATATTAGAGCTCAGAACCACAAAAGTGAGGGTGTTTCTTCTTCTTCTTTTTGGCTTTAAGAGGGTTTAAACTTTTTAGTTCATTCGCCTCTAGTGAGGGTGTTTGTTTATTTTACGCACTGAAAAGCAAGATTCGGTGGTGATTATTCATTTTATTTCAATTTAGATTCATTTCAGCCATTGAATGTCGTCAGTATATGGTAAAAAAGTTGGAGTTTTGTATATTTACGATGGTTTCAACGCGCGATTTGACCAAAGTCATAGATAATCTTCGAAAATTTTATGTTTGATGATGCATACCGGTTATTGATACTATGGATAACTGCGATGAAATTGATATCACATCAAATTGGCTGATATCATTGATTATGTAGGGGCCGATACGAGAAGAATTTGCAGTATTTTTAGCGCAAAACGCCCTGTTCATCGTTTACTTAGTTGAAAAAAATTAAAGTTACAATACTTATAACAAGCCATTCCTCGTAATGTACACAGCACATTGTAAAATGATGATTTTCTAACCTTTTCAGCGTAGAAAGAATACATGAAACCGGGAAATTTGAAGATAAATTCTGATTTTTCTAGAAAACTTGAACGAATTTCATACCAAAAAAAAACAAAACATCCTCATTTTACTCGCTGCGCCATCTGGTTGTAAATCCAACGTAAATTCGTCAATAGTAAAAAGTCACAAACACAACGTATTTGACATTTCATTGTTTGGGCGAGCTATGAGAATTTCCTGCGTGAAAATTTTAAAAATTCACAATGACGTCTCGATTGCTTGCAGACTTATGTGCGATTCACATAGAACGTTACGGAAAAAAACGTCCACGTTCCGTCACCGTCTCCACCAATTCACACGTGCAGTCTACGCTTGCAGCCACACCGTCACGTCAAATGTCAAACAAATGATTTATTAAATGTTATTCATGGTGTCGCCACCTACAACAGCATGCCTAGAACCAGTTCTAAATTTAGAAAGATTCAATGAAAATCATTGAATTATATTAGGGGCTGTGCACATACCACGTGGACAACTTTAGGGGGGGTAGGGGGTAAGACAATATCCACGCTTGTCCTCGGAGAGGGGGGGGGGGAGGGGGTATAGATCGAGTCCACGTGGACAGGATTTTTTTTTCAAATACAACAAGGGGTCCCATAAAAATAATACACATATTTCAACCAAAAATATTCCAACCAAACATGACAATTGAAAATTTTCGGAAAACTCTGAAAGAAAAAGGGAAAATTCGGAAAATTAAATTCCCATATGTTCTACAATTACATAGTGATAAGGGTTGTTAGTCCATTTGATGTTTGCGCTAGCGAAATTGATCTTTGTTCGAATGGATTTGAATGTGATGATACGCACTCCTACCGCCGGATGTGTTGATAAGAGCAGAACTCGAGGAAGGAATTGTCCGATTTAGGGCTGTCTTTATTCTATCATATTTTCTGTATAAAACATTTATTGCTAGTGTAGTGAATAAAAATATAGGATCAAAACTAGGGTTTCAAGGGGTTTCCCGAATTTTAGCTAGTTAAGTCAACAAAAAAGCCAATTGAAGTTATCAACCAGCTTCCATCGGATTCCAAGAACTTTCCTGAAGTACCTTTCAATACAAAGTTATTTTTGCTTAAATGAAAAATTTCCCCGTCGTCTTCAATGATTAATAAAATGATTAGCGCACCGCTTATCGAAAGGCAGTTTGGAAAACTTCCATAAATTATGTACAAAGTCAATTTGTCGATTTGACGAGAAACAAACGAAATTTTATTTAATTTTTTTGCGTCGATTTCAAAAAAGTGTCAAAGATAGTAGTGTTTTAGGAAATCGTTTTTCATTTTGCAAATATTGTAGCAAATTCCAATGTTAGCGGAACATTTTGAGCCTTGTATATCCTCAAAACCTCTGTGAACGTTTCATAATGATACGTTTAGCCATTCTTTGTAACCAATCGATGAACCTTTATTTTTTTTGTCGAGTGTATTAAAAGCACGACATTATTTTGTTTATGTGCGGGTTTCGATTCAGCTTCCGCTGCTTCACTTATATTTATTGAGGTTTTGCGAAAATGGAAGGCGAACAACACATTCTCTGAGTCATGGGCCAAGTCTCTGGAGATGTGTTCCTGGCAGCGCTACTCTTCTTTCTTCATTTTATTATAATAATTCAGGAAACAACTGAATTGCGCATTTTCAATTTCTAGTGTGTGTGTGTGATGTGTATATGTGTTGTAGACAAAATATATTGCAAGAAAAGATAAAACGTTTATGGTTTGTTTTCAAAATTTCTCTAGATTTTGAAAATACAATCTTAAAAGCAATCCAATCAACATGATTATTTCGCTTCCATTTGATTCATAGAGAGTTTCAGTAGAACTATTTACTACAGAGTTATTTTCTATCGAATGAAAAATTTTCCTTTGATTTCGAATTAAGAATATTTCATGAAATAATGAACGCACAGCAAATCGATGGTCAAATCTACTCATCGCAATCTTGAAAATATTTAATACATGGTCCAGTTGTTGCTTTGACGAATGCATTATTTTATAACAGAGTTACAGCGTTTCAAAGATCACTCAAAACTTTCGTTGTCGCTTTTTGTTCCTCTATTTTTTGTCTAGTGTAGTTCTTTGTCTACTTCGGAATACGATCGCCACAGGAAATGTCGGTTCATTTACACAATCAATTCACTTTTAGTCATCAGCGCAATAGAAACCTTTTCCGTAATAGTCTGGGAATTTTCAAAGGGTACCTTATTGAAAATATTTTCAATATCTACATATTTTTTTGACGTAGGATTACGTCTTTCGGGAACATATTGGGGTACAAATTGAAAATCGAAAATCGAGCACATCGTGAAAATTGTCCAATTTCAAACGCTTATTGCTCAGTCATTTCATGGTAGATGGAGGAAATTTTTGCGTCAATCGATTTCGGCACTCCATAACAATTTTTTATATTGAATAAAATAATATATGTCATGAAACTAACTATCGAACAATTGAAAAATCTCAACCCCTATCCTAACGGAAATACCCATTTCTGATTGGTCAAAATTGACGATGTGCTGTTTGGTGGGGCGTTCGGAAAAGTTCACGGAAACGATAGTTGTTCCGGCGTGCAACTAGCACACCTCACGTATATTCAACGACTATTTTACAGTACAAACATGTCTCTTAAATACTAGTTTACATTCATTCACTTAAACTCTACACAAACATCCTTATTGGTAATACTGGGCGGAACATCTTACCAGAAGAGAAAAATGGAAAGAGATAGACTGAGGACGGACAAAAAATGGTAAAAGATGTTGTGGGTTTTAGCCTTCCGCTTTGCTTGAGCAAGCGTGGCTTAAGTGGGTCGTGAACATAACATCGGACACTTGCGCTGTGTGGCTAAGCGTAAACATGTGGCTACAAGTGTCGTGTTTATTTATGGTACTTGAATGTTATTCCGTCGGTCGTAAAGCGTATAGCGGGTGACTAATACTTTATGACTTGTGGTTTAACGAGGGTTTGGAATAATTGAATAATTGAATTTCACTAAGTGTGAAATGAGATGAAACATGCGTGGGAAAGGATATTAGATTAAGGATAATGCTACAACGACACATGCGGGAAAGGATATTAGATTAAGGATAATGCTACAACGACACATGCGGCGGTTCCCTAACAGAGACATCAAAACCAAGATGCCCGAGGGAAAACGGCATTGCAAATATATGCAAATCGGGGGCATTTTTATATTGCAAGTTGGGTGAGTGATACGATTAATTCCAGCAAATAAAATTTAAATTTGGAACTTAAATGTTCGTGAAATTTCATATCAATGACCGATCGCATTGTGAAAAATTTAGCACAAGTGTAATTGTAAAATTGTACATGGTAGCAAATGTTTTAAAAATGATTTGATATATGAAACGATTTATTTCAATTTTCATAAATAAAAACCAAGGTGTGTTCCCGCTCGAGAACGGCTCGTTCGGTTTAAGCTGTCTGTTTTGTTGTGTTTATTTTCACCCAAGAAAAGTTCATGCGGCGAGAAAAAATTGGAAATTTTTTCTGAAAACTCACGACTCAATAATTTTTTACTAACCTTAAACGAAAAGTTATTTGTATTGCTCTTTAGTTTTCCTTCGCTTAAATCCTTATCAAAACGTCACTAACGTCACAGTTTACCAGAAAGCAATTCAACGCCAAATTAATCCTCCGCTACCCTGATCCTCCCCATTTTATTAAAATTGTGTTATTTTTTCTAAAAATGGCCTTGAAGCCTGTTGCCCGATTGAAACTTTTTTTTTTGAGAAATATCGAAAACTGTTATATCTATTTAACATATTGTTAAATATAGGTTGTTAGGTACCTGATCCGAAATATTTTAGGAGATAGGGGATCATAAAAAAATCTTCCACGTTTATGATCAAATCTTAACTACGAAAGAATTATTGAACTTTTCCCTGAAACCGTTTTTTTTTTGCCCTGAACTGACTTTAATTCAAAAAGTGCGCTATTTTGCACGATTGAATTGCTTTCATTTGAGGAAAATTTGAATAAAATTATGTTGTGAACACATTTAAATTAGTGGAAGATAACAAGAAGGATAATAGTGGGGTGTCAAGGAAGGAACTGTAGAGTGGCTGGAGAGCTTCAATTTGGCTGATAGAAACAATCCAGTTTATCATGCATTTTTGAAAAATTAATAAAAAACACCCAATTTGAAGTTTTTTCTTTATATTTAAAAGTTGATTCTGGGTTCCATTAATTTGAAAGTTGCATGCTATGCAAAATTTTCTTATCTTTCAAATGAACAGTATAATTATTCTAAGGAGCGTACTTTCTAAATGAGAGTCAGTCAAGACAAAAAATCAGACTTAACAAAAATTCAACAATGTTCTAGTTGAGAATTAACCACATGCGTAGGATTTTTTCATCAAATATGATCCTCTATCACCTCCTGAAATATTCTATAATTTATCAGAACACTGGCTCAATTGTTTTAAGTTGACGAATAGTGATGCATAGACAATCTCCTGCAAATATAAATATTTATTCCTAAAAAATAATGGAATGAAAATACTTTGGAAAAATGATTTTACACGCAATTCTGTATGAAAAACTATACAGACGTTATTATCATATATTGTTCTCGAGATATAACAAAATGTATAGAAAATTATATTTGATAAAAATCATTTACGCATATCATGGAATCTCAACCATTATGGAAGCGTTTATTTTTTATAGTTTTGGCTATGAGAGCTATGCATACCCCGTAACTATAAAAGTTCGATCATAGGAAATAGTTGGTCATTCACAATTTACGTGAGATATTTCTATAATACAGATTTCACTGAAGAAGATCCATGATATGAGAAAAAAATTGTAAGGGGTTGTATCTAGGACTCGATCGCATGTTTTCGACGTAGAACTACGCAATTATATTATGCAATCCACTTGTTTGCCACTTCGAATATTATTTTAGAATGCATCGAAATTTTTGTAATAGATTATGTTCTTCGTTACAAATAAATTTGATTTACGTCCCTTTACGTTTGATATGATGCCTAGTACTACCAAAATATGTGAACGGAAGAATTGTCAAACGATCATTGTATTTTACATTTCCCTCTGAAATTATTGCACATCTCATGTTTACGTAGTATCTAAAATGAAGATTTTCCCAGGCTTCTTAGTTTAAAAGTACGTTTCAGGGAAACATATTCCGATCTGCACAACAACAAGCCAGTATAAAAGTACTTAACAGCAAAAAATACCCCCGACTTGCATATATTTGCGGATTAATTTTGAAGTCCGTGTTAGGGAAACACAGCTCAAAGGGAAAAATACCCCCGACTTGCATATTTGATAAAGCGAATTCCCCCAGGCACAATGATTTAGAAGTTCGTGTTAGGGAAACTCGGTGGGAACAAAATTCCCCCGACTTGCATGTATATTTGCAGAGCGGATTTCCACAGGTACATCGATTTTGAAGTCCGTGTTGGGGAAATCGTAAATCGGGCCAATCAAAATTTGGCATTCAGGGCGTTTAGATAACGCTTGACATTTTACAGTCATTCAATTGTGCATCTCATGAGAAATATTTTTTTATTAATTGTGATAGACGCGTAGAAAAATTTCCTATCAATTGATGCAAACTTCTTTCCGATCTGTTAAGAAATGTTCGAGTTAAAAGCATTCGAAATACGGGTAGGTTTAGCACACAAATCGGCAGAACAAATGTATGGGAAAAAAGGAAGTTCTTCTAGTTTTCATGAATTTAACCCGTTTGTTGATTGGCGAATTATAATGTATAGCATATCGAACAAATCTTAGAGAATTTCCGATTCGATTGGTATACAAATCATGAGAATTCGTTTACAGTGAAAACAGTTATTAACGTTAACTTTATTTCATAAAAACGTGACCTGTTTTCTTATTTGGCACCCTTCCTGAAAGACGTAGTTCTACGTCAAAAATATATGAACGTTTGACTGGGCAGCACTCTCAGGCTTCTCAATCCGTTTATTGATAAAAACGGAGAGGAAATTCTTCCTGTTCACGTGGACTCAGTCTATACTCAGTCCTCCTTCTCCGTGGACAAAAGTGGACATTTTCTAACCCCCTACCTCCCTAAAGTTGTCCACGTGGTATGTGAACAGCCCTTTAGGTCATAAGCTATCCCCGCAAGATGAACCTTTTGTCTTTCGAATACATTGTCGGGGGCCAAGCGTTGAATTGAGTTCAAACGATACGAGATCGTGGTGTTTTCCTTGATCCAGCTCTGTTATTCGTGAACCACTACACCCAAAATTGATTTTTAGCTCATGTTTTGTCATCCCGATTTATTACATTAAATGAGCCTAAACATAACAGAAAATGTCATGCCTCTCAAATACGAGTAAGTATATAAGGGCTCCCGCTTTTTTCAGCCGATAGTTCTGTCAGGTTGAATTGCTAGTGCGCACACCGAGCCAAGCAAACAGTCGGGTTGGGTTGTCGGTCTCGAAAGAATGCATTTAATTTGTGTTTGACAACGGAGAAGAGAACGGTGAAGGAAAATCAAAAAGAGATTCAATGAGCATTGGGCGCATCAGATTCCTATGTCGGATGCCACAATTGAGAGCGAATTGAGAGCGAATTGGTTTATCGGCCGATAAACAATCGTCGTGTGACCCGCGGTGCGGTTTATCCGCGAAAACGAGTTCCATAGTAATTCTATGAACCTACCCTAAATTTGACAATGAGTGGTAGGTTTTTGTTCTTCTGTTTTGATCATGTCTTTCACATTATTTGACTACTGGTGTACACGACCTTACAGATGGATAGTTCAATAATTCCTGTATTGATAAAACATTGTTTTCATACTGAAATATCTGTGTTTTGACGTAGGACTACGTCTAACCGGAAGATATAGGGGGTGAAATGGAAATATAGGCACTGAACAAGTAGGAAAAAATGCAAGATTTGGAACGCTTATAACTCGAGCATTTCTCAATAGATCGCAAAGGTTTTTGCATCAATTGATAGGAAATATATCTACGCATCTATCATAACGAATAACATTTCATTTTTCTTGAGATAAATAATTGAATAATTGTGAAATATCAAGCATTGTCAAAATGCACTATGTGCCCATTTTTGATTGGTCCATTTTGTGCTCCTCAAATCGTACCGACCAAAACGGGCAACCAGAGCAGCAGCGAAATAGAATGAAGCGCGATTGGGAAGGAAAAAGAAAAAAATGAACGAAACATTGGTCGCAGTCTCACACATGCGTCTCGAGCCAGCCAGTCAGCTTAAAAATCCCCGCTCCGCTGCCGTAACGATCATTCTCAATCAAACCGTACACCACATCGGTTCGCATCACAACACATCAACAAACCAACACAAGCAGCCATGTCTGGACATGGTAAAGGAGGAAAAGTGAAGGGAAAGGCAAAATACCGCTCGAACCGTGTTGATCTGGAGTTCCCCGCAAGGGTAGCTAGGCCGAGCGCGTTAGTACCAGTGCACCAGTCCACCTAGCCGGCGTTATATAGTTTCGGCCGCCGAAGTTAGCTGGCAAAGCTGCTCGCGACGATAAGAAAACCCGCATTCGGAACAGAACACATTCGGTTCGGTGGACATCAAGACAACAGGCAGTTGCAGCGAGTGGCAAACGCAATCGCAAAACGGCATCAGGTAGCAGAAGAAAAAAGTTTGTTCTTTATACAAACTGCTTTGGTGGCAAATCCAGAACAAGGCGGCATCGAGGGCGTTCGAAATGGTTTTTTTAAAACCACGAGTACTAAGTTTTCTAAATTGGAACCATTCCATAAAACAAGGCGCTTTTCAGGGCCATTAAACCTTCCAAAAAAGAGTTTAGGAAATACAGTTCAATGCTTTCTAAAACATTATCCAAAATAATAATAAAACACAAATTGATTTTTTCATAATTTGTTTGCCTGGATCTGATGAGTATGTGAATTTGGCAGTTGTTCTGAGCTTATTGATAGTTGGGGACTTTCCTGATTATTCAATTTTCACCAATTCTTAAATTGTTTCCAGATTGAAAGTACAGTAATTTACAATTAGTTCGACATTTAGCTAATTGGACGGACCTGTAATGCGACATATTTAGTTGGACATTTTTGTAAACATAGAGTTCGGGTTCCAAATTATGACCCCACATTGAAAGTTGACACTGTACCACTGTCATCGCAAATGTTCAATTACAGGTTAAAATTACCTCCAATCCGATACTGAGTGGTGGTAATGCGACGTGCCATTTGAAACTCTCTAATTAGGGATTTCCTTTCTCAGGGTCGTTTAACCTGCTTCCGGTCACTCGCAAACAGCTGTTCCTCCAGCAAAAAGGAGCAGTGTCGGTTTTATCTTTCTCCACAAGACCTACGCATTCCTTTGAAGCCACCAACTACTCCCACAATCAACTATCTCTCAAAGGTTGAGCAATGCTAGCCAACTCCGCCGACCAATCGAGGACGAGGGCTGGCGACTCCTTTCGAGTCCGAAAAAACGGGAATTTCCAAAACCGCAATAGAGGAGATAAATGTAATTTTCTTACAATTTTCTTTTTTAATTCCTTCCTTTTAAATCTACTCTTTAATTTTCTTCTGACCCTATCCTATTTTCCCTCCCTTTTTCTTTTGTCCTATTTGTGACGTCACAAAATTTTATGCTTTTATACTTGCAGTACTTTTCGTGTATTTTTTTCTCTTCTTTCTCCGTCGTTTAACCGGATAAAATCCCCGCTGTAACCTCCAAGCGTGAATAGGACTCTTCTGGTTCCGGTATCCTTACTCGACGTCGACTATCAATGGCGGAGATTGCAGTCGAACGTCCTTTATCTCAATGGCGGGTACCACACGTCTCGGCGGAGAAAAAGATGAAATATAAAAAAAAGGCCCGCTGAAAGGACCTTTTTTTCTCTCTTCCGGTTCTCTTCTTCTTTTAAGCTCTTATATTTTCTCTTATAATTTCTTTTAATTCTTATAACAATCTTTTTCTATCTTCTCTATTTGCTCTCGATGCACTCTGGCACTATTAAAATTCACTTGTTCCGGCGCGCACTTCCTACTCTTCCAACGAATACAAATCCTGGAGCTCGAGACGCAGTCTCACACATGCGTCTCGAGCCAGCCAGTCAGCTTAAAAATCCCCGCTCCGCTGCCGTAACGATCATTCTCATTCAAACCGTACACCACATCGGTTCGCATCACAACACATCAACAAACCAACACAAGCAGCCATGTCTGGACATGGTAAAGGAGGAAAAGTGAAGGGAAAGGCAAAATACCGCTCGAACCGTGTTGATCTGGAGTTCCCCGCAAGGGTAGCTAGGCCGAGCGCGTTAGTACCAGTGCACCAGTCCACCTAGCCGGCGTTATATAGTTTCGGCCGCCGAAGTTAGCTGGCAAAGCTGCTCGCGACGATAAGAAAACCCGCATTCGGAACAGAACACATTCGGTTCGGTGGACATCAAGACAACAGGCAGTTGCAGCGAGTGGCAAACGCAATCGCAAAACGGCATCAGGTAGCAGAAGAAAAAAGTTTGTTCTTTATACAAACTGCTTTGGTGGCAAATCCAGAACAAGGCGGCATCGAGGGCGTTCGAAATGGTTTTTTTCAAAACCACGAGTACTAAGTTTTCTAAATTGGAACCATTCCATAAAACAAGGCGCTTTTCAGGGCCATTAAACCTTCCAAAAAGAGTTTAGGAAATACAGTTCATTGCTTTCTAAAACAATATCCAAAATAATAATAAAACACAAATTGATTTTTTCATAATTTGTTTGCCAGGATATGATGAGTATGTGAATTTGGCAGTTGTTCTGAGCTTATTGATTTTCACCAATTCTTAAATTGCTTCTAGATTGAAAGTACAGTAATTTACACTTATCTCGACATTTAGCTAATTGGACGGACCTGTAATGCGACATATTTAGTTGGACATTTTTGTAAACATAGAGTTCGGGGTCCAAATTATGACCCCACATTGAAAGTTGACACTGTGCCACTGTCATCGCAAATGTTCAATTACAGGTTAAAATTATTTCCAATCAGATACAGAGTGGTGGTAATGCGACGTGCCATTGAATGTAATTTACTGTAAAATATGTCACAAGCTGGATGGGAAGAAATTTTCCAACTGTGAAAGCTGTGGCGAGTGGCAAACGCAATAGCTAAACAGGAAGGTTTAACCGAACAAGATGGGAATATCGAGTGATAACAAAAACACAACACCAAAGGTTCTTTTCAGAACCATCAACATATTCATAAAGAGTAAACAGTAAACTAATCCATTTTTCAGGTAGATAGGTAGGTATTCACGTAGGAGAAGAAAATAAAACAATATATTTAAAATATATATTTAACAAAAGCTGTCCCCTTTGTATAGTCCTACGTCACTCCGGTTATGTCCCCGACATTACCCACCCGTCTTTTTTTGTGTTTGCACCTCTTTTTTAGTCATTCGTTGTGTTATCCGCGATTGTCGTGATCCGCTGTGAGCTAGCCCGACTATTCCGCGGATAATCGGGGTTCCACTGTACTTTTGTTCATCAAAACATACTAGTTGGCTGAAATATAATAATAATAAATAGTAAATAAATATAATAATAATAAATAAATCGATTTGGTTTGAATCTCGGATGGATTGTATAATGCAGAAGTCGATTTCGAACGGGTTGTGAATTTTCAAACCATGTCAGATTCCGGAAGAGCTGTTTGTTATATGTACTTATATCCCTCATAAGGGTTGTATCGATTAAAGTAGTAAAACGTATCATCCGCAACTTCATTTTCCAGAATGTTCGAACTTCCCGCTTGAGCATCCTAGTGTAGCACGGTGAATGATGAGCCAGTAGCTTTAGGGTCAATGAAACCGTTTGCTGTACCTCATAACACGTTCTGCAACAGTTAGTGCAAGCTTTTTGGCACCACTTTTGCACCCAGCAAACATTAAATCGCATAACAAGCGTATATATAACATCATATGCCCTAAATTTTGGTTGGCATATAATGCGCCTAACTGGCATATGCATGCAAAAGTGGAGGCCATATACATACATGGCAAATGCTTACCGAATTTGTTTGGATGAATATGCAACTTTGACCGGCTATAATAGCGACTTTTGCCATACTCGTATACGATTTATTACAGACATAGAAAATAAACAAATGGCGCAAAATATTTTCGTGAAATGTTTATTATAGCCTCACGAATCGCCATTTTTATACATGAATATTTTTATATATGAAGCGCGATTGGGAAGGAAAAAGAAAAAAATGAACGAAACATTGGTCGCAGTCTCACACATGAGTCTCGAGCCAGCCAGTCAGCCTAAAAATCCCCGCTCCGCTGCCGTAACGATCATTCTCATTCAAACCGTACACCACATCGGTTCGCATCACAACACATCAACAAACCAACACAAGCAGCCATGTCTGGACATGGTAAAGGAGGAAAAGTGAAGGGAAAGGAAAAATACCGCTCGAACCATGTTGATCTGGAGTTCCCCGCAAGGGTAGCTAGGCCGAGCGCGTTAGTACCAGTGCACCAGTCCACCTAGCCGGCGTTATATAGTTTCGGCCGCCGAAGTTAGCTGGCAAAGCTGCTCGCGACGATAAGAAAACCCGCATTCGGAACAGAACACATTCGGTTCGGTGGACATCAAGACAACAGGCAGTTGCAGCGAGTGGCGAGTGGCAAACGCAATCGCAAAACGGCATCAGGTAGCAGAAGAAAAAAGTTTGTTCTTTATACAAACTGCTTTGGTGGCAAATCCAGAACAAGGCGGCATCGAGGGCGTTCGAAATGGTTTTTTTAAAACCACGAGTACTAAGTTTTCTAAATTGGAACCATTCCATAAAACAAGGCGCTTTTCAGGGCCATTAAACCTTCCAAAAAAGAGTTTAGGAAATACAGTTCAATGCTTTCTAAAACATTATCCAAAATAATAATAAAACACAAATTGATTTTTTCATAATTTGTTTGCCTGGATCTGATGAGTATGTGAATTTGGCAGTTGTTTTGAGCTTATTGATAGTTGGGACTTTCCTGATTATTCAATTTTCACCAATTCTTAAATTGTTTCCAGATTGAAAGTACAGTAATTTACAATTAGTTCGACATTTAGCTAATTGGACGGACCTGTAATGCGACATATTTAGTTGGACATTTTTGTAAACATAGAGTTCGGGTTCCAAATTATGACCCCACATTGAAAGTTGACACTGTACCACTGTCATCGCAAATGTTCAATTACAGGTTAAAATTACCTCCAATCCGATACTGAGTGGTGGTAATGCGACGTGCCATTGAATGTAATTTACTGTAAAATATGTCACAAGCTGGATGGGAAGAAATTTTCCAACTGTGAAAGCTGTGGCGAGTGGCAAATGCAATCGCTGAACAGAACAAGATGGGGATATCGAGTGATAACAAAACAATAAACTCTTTAGATTGAAGATAATTTTGTGATCCTGAAAAGGACCCTTTTAAGCCTGCATGTGAATCCAACGAGCGAACAAATCGTAATGAATGTATTTTTTTGCCATCGCTCCCTTTTAACGCTCATTCGTTCGTCTCGTTGGACTCGCCCCTCTGGCTGAGTCTGTCGATTTGTCTCTATCCTGTGAGTGTGTACCGCTAGAGTATAAAACACGCGGACCCCAAAAAAAAATATCTTTTTTTCTTTCAAACCGTAAACCCGTGTGGTTGTACGGCATCGGCATCGTGGACGTAACAAAGGAGGACAAGTTAAGGGAAAGGCAAAGTCCCACTCGAATCGTGCAGGTGTGCAGTTCCCCGTAGGTGTATCCGCCAATTGCTCAGCAAGGGTAGCTAGGCCCGAGCGCGTTAGTACCAGTGCACCAGTCCACCTAGCCGGCGTTATATAGTTTCGGCCGCCGAAGTGATCGAGTTAGCTGGCAAAGCTGCTCGCGACGATAAGAAAAATCGCATTCAGAACAGAACACATCAAGACAACAACAGGCAGTTGCAGCGAGTGGCGAGTGGCAAACGCAATCGCGAAACGGCATCAGGTAGCAGAAGAAAAAAGTTTGTTCTTTATACAAACTGCTTTGGTGGCAAATCCAGAACAAGGCGGCATCGAGGGCGTTCGAAATGTTTTTTTTCAAAACCACGAGTACTAAGTTTTCTAAATTGGAACCATTTCATAAAACAAGGCGCTTTTCAGGGCCATTAAACCTTCCAAAAAGAGTTTAGGAAATACAGTTCAATGCTTTCTAAAACAATATCCAAAAAACAGGAAGTGGGTTATATATATGGTATAACCGCAAGGGTGACGTAGGACTATCGTTGATTTAGAGATCATTTGTTTGAAGTTGAATCTAAATCCATCCTGAATGAATGAATAAATAAATATTTGGGTGACTTCAAAAACGAGAGTGTTACTTTGAAGACTCAAGGTTTTATGCATCCAATATTGGATACAAAAAACCTTGTTCTGAAGAATAATCTTCAGAAGCTTTCCTGTTAACTGCACTTGATTGACAAATCACAAAACCAAATGTATGTGGTCGCAGTATTATATGGATAGAAAACATTAAAATAAACTCGCTTGAATGTAATTTTCAATTCCAAGGGGAACTGGCGGATTATTTTTCAGCAACGATCATTTCTTTCCAGGTTTCCTCTCGATAACCAGCAAACGAAAAGAGTTGCGCGCGTGTATGTGTGTGTGTGTGTGTGGCGGCTGCTTCTATGTCTTTCCGAGGAACCGTATTTCGATGCTGATACTCTCTTGGTCACCTTCTCTTCTCCTTCTGATCGATCAGCTTTTCTGCGCTCCCTCACAGTTAAAACAAACTGATTGCATTTCAGGTCAGGTCAAGCCAGGTAATGAATACCTCGATCCCTCGCCGTTCAGCTCGTTCAGTAACGATGTTGTCTTGTCGATGTCCTCAGGCGTCGTGCACTAATTACGTAACGCAAAAATCCGGATTTTGAACCTCCCCCCCCTTTTGTAACGCAATTTCCTATCTCTAATAAACAGAAAGTAACGCAACATCTAACCCCTCCCCCCTTATCGCGTTACGTAATTTGTGCACGACGCCTCACGGAAAATGAATGGGTTTCACCACCAGAATATCATTTCAGTATGCTTTTCGTGCGTGATTGAATCGAGAGAAGTTGTGGTTTACGATGGCAATTTGGAAGGCAAACTAGAGGAGAATGAACTCTCTGAGTATGAAAATTTCGGCGACTGAGCAATAATCGATTGAAAATTATATAATTTTGGCGATACGAAACATTTTCCGTTTTTCATGTTATGCATCCATTATTGGATACGAAAATATCCTACTGATGGGAAAGAATAATCTTCAGAAGCTTTCCAGCTAATTACACTTGATTGAAAAATTACGAAATCAAATGTATTTGGTCGCTGTGTTCGCCATATAATTAGAAAACATTAAAATAAACTCTTTCGCATGGATGTATTCTTCAATTCCCAGGGAACTGGAAGATTATTTTTCAGCAAAGATTAGATCTTTCCGGAATTTTCTCGATGCTGTATGGCATCCAAACGAAAATTCTCGTTTCAGTTTGGCCTACAAAAAACTTTTCTGAACTCTAATCCATCAAATTTAGAGCCCTGAAAAGGGCCGTTGATTATATGCTAAGCTAATATAGCACCCTCTCCTTGGATTCGACGGGCCAGCTGAATGTCCTTGGGCATGATGTGACGCGTTTTACGTGGATAGCACACAAATTTGTATCTTCGAATAAGCCTCCTGCAGCGTCATAACCGCGGAACTTTGGAAGCGCAAGTCGGTTTTGAAGTCCTGAGCACGATCCAAAAGCTGCAAAGGTAGCTTGCGGATCAGCAATTCGGTCGACTTCCGATAGCGATGAATTTCACGCAAAGTTCTCGGTCGATAGCGATGTGGCTTCTTCACCTATCCTGCGGCTGGTGCGCTTATCCGAGCTGCTTTCGTGTGCCTTACCACTGAAAGACTAACCTGCTATCTGCTTGGTCCCAAACAAACGAGTCGTCACGGTGCGAGAGTAGAGTAAGAAATGAACGAAAGCAAAGGAAGCGTCATTTTAAAACCTGTTTTCGAAGCTATCATTTAGCTATTGAAACAATTTTCTGACTCAATAAATAGCAATCATATAACTCTTGGATATTTTATCATTTGTACGAAATGATTATCACTGTTCCGTTTATCCGAAGCAGAATGAATCACGCTTAAAGAAGGAATGGATTTTTTCTTGGAATTTACTCAGCAAAAATAATGCCCTTTCCCAACACTTAAAAACGACAAACGGTAAACAGTTTCATCAAAGTGATTTCTTCGATATGGGGATATATTCACTACATCATGTCATGTATTTCATATTCATTATGAAAACCATATCCATGGCACCTATCGGTATCGAATTATCATCGACACCACGATTTTCGCTAAATGCTCCTTTCAGTTCGGCCTGTAAAAAACTTTTCTGAACTCTAATTCATCAAATTTGGAGCCCTGAAAAGGGCTGTTGATTATATGCTAAGCTAATATAGCACGCTCTCCTCGGATACGATGGGCCAGCTGGATGTTCTTGGGCATGATGTGACGCGTTTTGCATGGATAGCACACAAATTGGTATCTTCGAATAAGCCTCCTGCAGCGTCATAGCCGCGGAACTTTGGAAGCGCAAGTCGGTTTTGAAGTCCTGAGCAATTCCACGAACCAAATGCTGCAAAGGTAGCTTGCGGATCAGCAATTCGGTCGACTTCTGATAGCGACTAATTTCATGCGAAGTTCCCGGTCGATAGCGATGTGGCTTCTTCACGCTTCCTGCGGCTGGTGCGCTTATCCGAGCTGCTTTCGTGGTGCCTTACCACCGAAGGACTAACGAGCTGTCTGCTTAGTCCCGATGAAACGAGTCCTCACGGTGCGAGAGTAGAGTAAGAAATGAACGAAAGCAAGGGAAGTGTCATTTTATAAAACATAAAAGAATCGAATGTAAACCCCACCCTCTTTATTATATAAGCTTACTGTATACTCACGAATATAATAAGGGTGGGATTTAGATTCTATACTTTTATGGTTTATAAAATGACGCTTCCTTTGCTTTCGTTCATTTCTTACTCTACTCTCGCACCGTGAGGACTCGAGCTCGTTAGTCTTTCGCAGACAGCTCGTTAGTCATTCGGTGGTAAGGCACACGAAGTCAGCTCGGATAAGCGCACCAGTAGCAGGATAGGTGGAGAAGCCACATCGCTATCGACCGGGAACTTTGCGTAAAATTCATCGCTATCAGAAGTCGACCGAATTGCTGATCCGCAGCTACCTTTGCAGCATTTGGATCGTGAAATTGTTCAGGACTTCAAAACCGACTCGCGCTTTCAAAGTTCCGCGGCTATGACGCTGCAGGAGGCTTATTCGAAGATACCAATTTGTGTGCTATCCATGCAAAACGCGTCACATCATGCCCAAGGACATCCAGCTGGCCCATCGTATCCGAGGAGAGCGTGCTATATTAGCTTAGCATATAATCAACGGCCCTTTTCAGGGCTCCTAATTTGATGGATTAGAGTACAGAAAAGTTTTTTACAGGCCGATCTGAAAGGAGCATTTAGCGAAAATCGTGGTTTCGATAATAATTCGTTACCGATAGGTGCCATGGATATGGATTTCTTAATGAAGAATATGAAATACATGACATGATGTAGTGAATATATCTGAAGAAATCACTTTGGTGAAACTGCATTATAAAATTATTTGTGTACGAATGCCGCAATCGATAGTCGACTCTAATTTGCGCTGGGTAATTTCCTCGGAGGACTCGATTCCTCCTTTGAACATTAATAATCTTTTTCTGGCAAAACGATGTGGTATGAATCACATTATTTGAATGATAGAATGAAGAAGTTTTCTGATGAAGGAAATTCAACCTCCAAACGTATCTTTCTCCCGTTTGTCGTTTTCGCGTTCGCTAATCCTTTCTCACAACACCCATTTCACGTTTGAGAAATTGTTGAGTAAACATTGTTTGCCAGTGCGCGTAGAGCGGGAATTCCTAAAGATTCATTGCACCTCTAATAAATTGCCGAAAGACGTGGTCTTACGTTGATCGCACTTGATTGAAAAAATCCAAAACGAAATGTATTTGGTCGCAGATTTATATGAGTAGAAAGCAAATAATCGCTCGAAAATGACTTGATTTTCGCGATGTGAAACATTTTCCGTTTTTCATGTTATGCATCCAATATTGGATACAAAAATTTCCACTGATGGGGAAAAAAAATTTTTTCAGAAGCTTTCCTGCGGCGCTCGCTTATATACCGATTGGTGATTTCAATAGCCTGTTTTGAAAGCAATTTTAAGACTATTGAAACATGTTTTTGGATGAAAAAGTAACAAGTATATGACGCGTAGACATTTTATCTTTCAAATGAAGTGTTTATCATACCATTTCGTTCAGTTGTTTAAGAGCTATTAACGCTCAAAATCTCGGTCTCCAGTGTAACGCTTTCGTTCTCGAAACTTTGGTTTTACACCCCGGTATAGAAATGAAAGACGTAGTCCTACGTCAATAATAATAAAACACAAATTGATTTTGTCATAATTTGTTTGCCAGGATATGATGAGTATGTGAATTTGGCAGTTGTTCTGAGCTTATTGATTTTCACCAATTCTTAAATTGCTTCTAGATTGAAAGTACAGTAATTTACACTTATCTCGACATTTAGCTAATTGGACGGACCTGTAATGCGACATATTTAGTTGGACATTTTTGTAAACATAGAGTTCGGGGTCCAAATTATGACCCCACATTGAAAGTTGACACTGTACCACTGTCATCGCAAATGTTCAATTACAGGTTAAAATTATTTCCAATCAGATACAGAGTGGTGGTAATGCGACATGCCATTGAATGTAATTTACTGTAAAATATGTCACAAGCTGGATGGGAAGAAATTTTCCAACTGTGAAAGCTGTGGCGAGTGGCAAACGCAATAGCTAAACAGGAAGGTTTAACCGAACAAGATGGGAATATCGAGTGATAACAAAAACACAACACCAAAGGTTCTTTTCAGAACCATCAACATATTCATAAAGAGTAAACAGTAAACTAATCCATTTTTCAGGTAGATAGGTAGGTATTCACGTAGGAGAAGAAAATAAAACAATATATTTAAAATATATATTTAACAAAAGCTGTCCCCTTTGTATAGTCCTACGTCACTCCGGTTATGTCCCCGACATTACCCACCCGTCTTTTTTTGTGTTTGCACCTCTTTTTTAGTCATTCGTTGTGTTATCCGCGATTGTCGTGATCCGCTGTGAGCTAGCCCGACTATTCCGCGGATAATCGGGGTTCCACTGTACTTTTGTTCATCAAAACATACTAGTTGGCTGAAATATAATAATAATAAATAGTAAATAAATATAATAATAATAAATAGATCGATTTGGTTTGAATCTCGGATGGATTGTATAATGCAGAAGTCGATTTCGAACGGGTTGTGAATTTTCAAACCATGTCAGATTCCGGAAGAGCTGTTTGTTATATGTACTTATATCCCTCATAAGGGTTGTATCGATTAAAGTAGTAAAATGTATCATCCGCAACTTCATTTTCCAGAAAGTTCGAACTTCCCGCTTGAGAATCCTAGTGTAGCACGGTGAATGATGAGCCAGTAGCTTTAGGGTCAATGAAATCGTTTTCTGTACCTCATAACACGTTCTGCAACAGTTAGTGCAAGCTTTTTGGCACCACTTTTGCACCCAGCAAACATTAAATCGCATAACAAGCGTATATATAACATCATATGCCCTAAATTTTGGTTGGCATATAATGCGCCTAACTGGCATATGCATGCAAAAGTGGAGGCGATATACACCCAGCAAACATTAATCCGTATAATTTTGCACGTGCCAAGTCTTACAAGAAATCCGAATAAATCATAATCGCATATAATATCAATCAAAGTATGTGTCGTGTATATTTGAAATCGCATAAAATGCAAAAACTCGATTTTATATGTCATTATCAAATTAAGTCGGTAATTCGGTATAATAAACATCAGTTTTATGATGTACATTGTCGTAAAATATATTTAATCCGCATCATATGCGTATATTACGCTGATGCAGTTTGTGTGTCGTATAAGCGTATAATTTAAATAGATTCAGTACTGTAGCAAATCGTGTTGCATGCTGAAGAAAATCATGAAACAGTAAATAATATTAGATCCTAATAAAGAACATATTACATCATATTGAAATGTCAATGAAATTCTGATGCACTCGAAAGTTTCAACCGCTGTTGAATTAATCTTCAGATAGCCGCGCGAGATAGCTGGTGGATGATAATCCAGACGACCGGAGTTCGAACCAAAATCGGAGCAGTTTTCACCAAACATTAATCTGTGCCATTTTAAACATTCATATTCCACGCCCAACACAAGTCAATCAAACAATTATTATTTCTACAAACATAAATATTCATATATAAAAATGGCGATTCGTGAGGCTATAATAAACATTTCACGAAAATATTTTGCGCCATTTGTTTATTTTCTATGTCTGTAATAAATCGTATACGAGTATGGCAAAAGTCGATTTTATAGCCGGTCAAAGTTGCATATTCATCCAAACAAATTCGGTAAGCATTTGCCATGTATGTATATGGCCTCCACTTTTGCATGCATATGCCAGTTAGGCGCATTATATGCCAACCAAATTTTAGGGCATATGATGTTATATATACGCTTGTTATGCGATTTAATGTTTGCTGGGCACCCAGCAAACATTAAATCGTATAATTTTGCACGTGCTAAGTCTTACAAGAAATCAGAATAAATTATAATCGCATATAATATCAATCAAAGTATGTATCGTGTATATTTGAAATCGCATAAAATGTAAAAACTCGATTTTATATATCATTATCAAATTAAGTCGCAATTCGGTATAATAAACATCAGTTTTATGATGTACATTGTCATAAAATATATTTATTCCGCATCATATGCGTATATTACGCTGATGCAGTTTGTGTGTCGTATAAGCGTTTAATTTAAATCGATTCAGTACTGTAGTAAATCGTGTTGCATGCTGAAGAAAATCATGAAACAGTAAATCATATTAGCTCCTAATAAAGAACATATTATGTTTAAAATGGCACAGATTGATGTTTGGTTAAAACTGCTCCGATGTGGGTTCGAACTCCGGTCGTCTGGATTATCATCCACCAGCTATCTCGCGCGGCTATCTGAAATTTAATCCAAAAGCGGTTAAAACTCGTACATATGATTCGATATGATATAACCTAATACATTCTATGCAGTAAGATCAGTCATTCCTGGTTGCCGATTTTATTATTTAAGAAAAGGATCTTTGATTTCCCTATCATAGAAACCAAATATATGATATCATTGAACAGGAATAATAAAAAATAAATGAACATCAATGAAACTATCTCAATTTTAAATTATTTTTATTACAATTTTCACTGTACAATATGTTTTCTCAATCATATCCAACTAAATTCTGATCACTATTATAATGAATATAATAAACCAATCTGGCAATCTTGGTATATATCTACCAATCAATAGTGGTATATATCTAAGATTGGCGTTCAATGGCGTAGTTCACTTCGTTTTGCTGCATGTTTCATTAGAAGGGATGTTTGTCGTTGTTACTTTCATCGAACATCAGCAATTTTGAGTGCTGATATCCAGAAGTCCATTTTTGTAATGTCTTCAGACATTGCTGTTATGAAATGAAACTTGTCTGTTAAAGCATTTCATTGACATTTCAATATGATGTAATATGTTCTCTATTAGGATCTAATATGATTTACTGTTTCATGATTTTCTTCAGCATGCAACACGATTTACTGCAGTACTGAATCGATTTGAATTATACGCTTATACGACACACAAACTGCATCAGCGTAATATACGCATATGATGCGGATTAAATATATTTTATGACAATGTACATCATAAAACTGATGTTTATTATACCGAATTACCGACTTAATTTGATAATGACATATAAAATCGAGTTTTTACATTTTATGCGACTTCAAATATACACGATACATACTTTGATTTATATTATATGCGATTATGATTTATTCTGATTTTTTGTAAGACTTAGTACGTGCAAAATTATACGATTTAATGTTTGCTGGGCACTTGCGCTTATTGCGATAATACATCCAATTGTAAATAGCAGTCAAATGTTGCGACATTTCGATGTCTTGCACACAATTTTGTTTTGCATACGACATTCACGGAAACCATACTGAAAAGAAAAATGCATAATACACCAATTAGCTTCGCACTCGCTCGGAAAACATACCTCTTTCGTTCGTGAAATTGTTCACTTGTTTTACAATTTCCACTGTTGGTTTCTCAGGCGAAAAAATTGCTGGAAAATATTATAACATATATCGTAAGAACGATTCTGCGTAACATTCATTTTAAATCTCATAGGGCCTGATCACGAACGTCACTTCACTTTTTGTTCAGAGAGTGTCAACTGGAAACGACCGCAATAAAATTGAAAATGGTTTAAATAAAAGTCTCCTATTGATCCGCAGGGACCAACGTGAGTCAGACGAAAAGTTCATCTTTGGTCCCCTAGCTCGGTCAGGGCTTATCGTGGTCAATAAGCTGGAAGAACTAGTGTATACTGGACAGGCAGGATTGTTTGATGAAGTATCGTAAATGAAGCACTGGGTGGCCTAACGGAAGTAGGGCGGAACCTCAACCATGGCCGATGAAAAAATGAATGTTGACGTATTCTGTTACCTTTTCGTTGGTTTGGTGGTCAGCTGTCTCTCCATTTTGGCCTTCGCCCAAAAGTTTTCTATCGGGCGACAATATTTATCTCCAGCCGATCCATCTTCATGTGATCTTTTGTCATAATGGGCTGATCCCAGGCAAGCGCTTCGTACTGTATATCTCCCCGTTCACCATGTGACTCGAAAGAAGACCGACTTGGACATTCCCTTCTCATCTGTCAGAGAAGGACCTTCTTCGAGAACTTGATGTGGATGATATACTCGACGTCATCGCTTATCTGAGGAACGTAATATACCCGGTCCCCTGCCATTCGTTGAATTCTAGTATCAAATACGTCTTCTTCTTCTTGAATGGCGTTAACGTTACCTGTAGAACTTTTGCCGTCTCAACGTATGCATTAACTAGCGTCATTCATTAATACTTAGTTGAGATTTCTTAAGCCAAATAACACGCCTTGAATGTAATCCGAGGGGCAAGCTCTAGAATACGCGTGATCACAGTGCAAGTCGAAGGAAATTTCTCTGACGAAAAATGAAATACGTCTCGTCTTCCATTATGAGCACGAAAGAAGTTTTTCACCAGCACCTCAAGTTACTCCTTCTGGAAATGTCCATTTTGACCAGATTCTCCTTTACCGTTTGGCCAGTTGCTTCGATCTCCTGGCTTAAGGAGCGGTAGGGATAGGATGTTGTAAATACCAGATCGGCTATATCTGGCGGACATAAAGTGCCTCAGGATGTTCAACTCCTTCGCTGTGAAGTGGAGCTGACAGTATGGAAAAATCATCAAGTTGCTTGACAGTGCTAGGCTGCGAATTAACAGCCTTGAATCATTTTTGTTGTAGGCTTAATAAACGTAGGATTTAAAGAAAATTTGTTCCAATAAATTATATTTGTTCTTTTTTTAATCGCCATCCGAATTAAGTAAATTTTTTAATGCATACGTTAGCACGATGAAAAATGGATGGGAATTTTCGAGCTTTCCATTGGATAATTTGAAGAAAATTATAGAATTTGAATCGCGCTTGCTAGGCTTAAATGTTCTGACTGAGCGAGTGATTTTCAGGTGTGAACAAAATCTAAACCACCGAAAAATCACAACTAAGTTCCGATACTTAAAAGAAATAATACAGATCAGGTTTAATTGCAAGGACACATGTTAAGAGTTTCACGAATAAATGAGACTCGCTAAACTATGATTTATGTTCACATAACGTATATACATAACTTTGTTTTTTTTTTGTTCCGCTTTAGACCTCTGACCATCTGGTCACTTTAGACTAAAACTTAATTCGTGAATATAATACGTAGGACTGAATAAGATAAGAGTTACACAAATGTTATGCTGTTGATAAATGTAACTTATGTTATAGGAATTACTAAAAGCATTGATATATTCAGTACAATCATCACATGGTTTTTTAAAAGATCCTGAAAGCTGCATTCCCACCGTACAACGATTAAAGTATTAATCGTGAAATCCCATTTTTTTCCTTTCCTTGCTTCCTCAATCGTCGTCTGTTTCTGAAGGGCCCACTAATTGTTGTTTCCCGATAATTTTTTTTAACCACAGCCTCTATAAACACTACACACGTTTATCACCCTCAGAGGTCCCACTGTTTATCTTCAGTGGTCCCACTGATCATTTCTTCTTCTTCATCGAAAAAGCGAGGTTAGACTCGACAGAATACTCTGCTTACAGTATCTGTGTGTATAGAGGAGCTGAGTGAGTGGGATATTTGTTGTTTTGCTCAATTATCCTTCGTATTGTGCGAGTGTGAAGCAGCAGGAAATATATAGGCGTGATTTTGCATTGTTGCAAGCTGCTCGAGTGTTTAGGAAAAGTGACTTCGTATGGTAGCAAATGTTTCAACGGGAGTTTAACACCGTGATACAAAGTTTTAGCGATTTTTCGTGACTCGAAGTGGTTGTCGTCGAATGGGAGAGATTCCACAAGATGGCGTCTTGCGTAAAGTGACACTTACGAGCGAGGAAAAGGAAGAAGCGGTTACAGTTTTTCGTTTCATTGATTTTCAAGACGATCTGCGATGATTTTAGAGTGTCATACGCGTCAGAATGGTGTTGCTTTGAACATTGATGATAACTGGAACCCATCTTATAGTTAGAAAGGTTGAAAAGTGATATTTTGATAGCAATAAACGCATAGCTAGAATTGAATTTTGCTGTGAAGACATTTTTTTCATGTGGCTGTTAAATGGAACAGATATCGCAAGCGCCGCGACTGGACTGCGTTGGTGTATGTGAATCATTCACGAAATCGTTTTTTGTGTAAGTAAAGTGACGGATTGGCGACAGTGTAGACAAAGCGATAAAGAGTGACGCGCTCCAACAGAGGACTTTCTACGGAAAAGTTTGGAGTGCTATGATTATGGAAATGTGAAAATAACATAATTTTAACTTGAAAGATGTGCATTTTACCTTGACTGATATTGCAATCTATGATTTGTTATAAATCTGAAAGGTTCAAGGGTGGATTGGAGATTTTCAATTCTAAAAGTTATAAATTTGAACTAACACTAAAGTAAAAAAAGGTTCGGATATGCGAGGAGTGCGCAGTGAATAGAAAACGTGTAATTTTAGCGAAGAAGAAATGGTAAAAGTGAAAAAGTATCATCGATTTCATACTGGATGTTAAAGGCGAAATGGCTTATTATCAAATTGTTCCCTCAGAAGAGTTGAAAAATTTATATCAGCAGTTGAACATTGAGAATGGAGGAATTCAGCTAGTTATGGGCGACGATGTTCAGTTTGGTTCCCAGCAGGTTATTCTTGCACCCGATCAGCCTGAGCTATTGATAAATGAAAATAATCAACACCAATTACAGCAGATTGTGTACCAGGCACAGTCACAACAGACGCAGCCCCAACAGGCTCAGCAACAGCAACCACAGCATGAGACACATTATCTGATTCAGCAGGAAGATGGAGCGCTGACGGATGCATTCGGACAACCGAGCCAACCGCAACACATTTATTATTCGGAAGTTCCGAATGATGGTTCGCAGATAATTCAAACCAATCTAGTACATGATCAACCCCAGCAAACAACACTGCATACCATGCAAACCGCAGCTGAACAATTGCACCAGCAACAACAGCAACAGCAGCAACCACATCAAGTTTTGCAGGTTGTACATGGTGTTCCGAGACCGGGTCAACAAATAATTCTAAGACAACAACCTCAGGACTCACCGAAATCTCAACAGCAAATCGCAATCCAGCAATCTCAGCCGCATATTCTAACCCATCAACAGCCTACACAGGTAATATTGCAGCACCAGGGCGGGCATCAGGTGGTTCATCGTCAGGGACAACAGCAACAGACACAACATCAGATAATTTACGAACATCAAGGGCACACGGTACAGCAGAATATCCAGTTGACGCCCCAATTGGTCCACCAAAGTCAGCATCAGTCACCGCAGCCCACACAACGTGTTAGTATTCAGAAGCTTACTCCTCAGCAACATCAGCAATATATACAACAGCAAATTCAACATCCGCAGCAAATAACGCAGCAGCAGGTAATACAACAGCCGGTGCAAATGTTGCAACAACAATCTGGCGCTAGACCTTGTTTGATAATTACCAAACCTCAGAATCCTTCGCAACCAACCGCTGTTGCAGTTACCCAACAACAACAGCCTCAACTGCAAACCCCACAGAATGTTGTACGCGCTCGGAATTATCGACCGCGCGCCCCAAGAAATCCTAACCCACGGTCACGTCCAAATGTTCCTGTTACATCTGCAACATCGGCTCCACCACAACCTCGTCCGACGCGGCCTCTCAACACCATTACCAAAGTCACACCAGCAACAGCAGCAGCAGCAGCAGTTATTCGTCAACCAGGAGTTGTGCAACAGCAACAATCCCAACTACAGCAACAGGCGGTTGTAACACCTAGGACAAACATAATTCTAACTAATGCAGGTCAAAAAATCGTGACTCTTACTAACCGCCCACCACATCTCGTGCCGACGAGTTACGGCGCCGCAAAAGCAGCTCAGATAAAACGAGTCATAGCCACTTCAACTACATCTCAGCCACCTCAATTGGCACCTGTGTCACAAACCCATCCAGCACAACAACCGGTTGAGGATCAATCGCAACAGCAGCAGCAGCAGCAGCAACAGCACATGCAGGAACAACAAGCAGCTCCGGAAGCTCAAAAACCTGCGGTTTACTCAAATGATTTGGAAGACCTTGAAGATAGTATTCAAGCAGCAGTCGTTGCGAAGGCTCCACCAAGTTCCTCCTTACCTCAACCATCGGGACCGATTGAGCAGGCTTCCGTGTATCACCAAGCACCAGGAACATCGGTGCAGTCATCCCAACAACCTTCGCCGGCTCAAGCTATACAGCCACAACAGGTTTTGCAGCAACAGTCACAATCGACACCAACACCTCAGCAGCAGATACAACAACAACAGCAATCGCACTCATTCGATGAGACTAGCAGCATTATACAGTTAGGCAATGGTCAAACGATGACCGCGGCACAGTTTCGTTCATTCCAGGAGAAACAACAACTAAGACAGCAGGAAAACTTCCGTGGAGGCTTCACTCAGCGAGGACGGGGACCGACTACTGCACGAGGTATGGTCATTCGAAAGACTCTTCCCGTTAATCGACAACAGATTGCACTCCAACAACAACAGCAACAGCAACAACAGTCACACGCCCCAAATTCCCACATACAAATATCTCAACAGCATCTCTCACAGCAGCAACAAGTTGTGCAGCAACAACCTGCTCCTCCTCCTCCGCCCCAACCGGAACCAGAACCGCGTGAGAGTGCTAAAATGTTGGTTATTCTTCAAAGCGGAGAACAGCGACTCATAACATTCACGCTGCCAAAAGAGAGCTGCACGGTGCAAGACTTGCTCGAGCAGGTCGGCGTTCAGTTCTCACCTGATAGCAACATCCAATGTATATCGAATCCGGGCGGTGATATTGACTACATCGTGACGGTGGGCGTCACCATGCAAGAGACGAATGAGTATCTGAAAGCAGCGGAAAATACGATCAAGAGTCAGCAACAACAGCAACTTCAGCATCAACAACAGCAGCAGCAGCAGCAGCAGCAACAACAACAACAACAACAAGCGGTATAAAAATCCTTTCATCAATACGATAATTTTACGTTAACATATCAATACTGTTTCAGATGGTTCAGCAGCAGCAACAAATGTTGCAACAACAACAGCAGCAGATGCACCAACCACAGACTCTGCACCATCAGCCTCCAATTGGTCTTCCGCATCAGCAGCAGCAACAACAACAGCACCAGCTCCAGCAGACTCCCTCAAACCACCACCAGTCTCGCTTCAACGACTCATTCCGTGCTACGATGGCATCGACCTCGACGCCTACCTCCCACATCCAAACGTCGCAGCATCCGACAGCTGGCGATTTGGCGAAACTTGACCAGTCGGAAGCAAAAAGTAAAGAACCCCCGGTGAAGATCGTGAAAGGTTTCCTGGCGGTTTGCCAAACCTGTGGCTACACCGGAATCGATCATGCCAAGTGTCAACGATGCAAACGTATTTTCACCGACGCTCCGCGTCGAATTCCCGAACCGGATAAACCGATGCCCTCACCGCATCCACCTCCGCTTGTGCCGACCGGTGCGCCGGTGACGCCACTTCACACCAAGGTGCTTATTGCGGGAGACAAGGGTGGCCCGGGGAGTGTCGAACGGGATGCGATACCGGGGCTTAAGGGTATTCCTCTGCAGAAGAAGTCCTCGCAAACATCGCTCGGAAGCATGCTGTCGATTAGAGGGCTTGGCAGGGGTAGTACCGCAGTACGGGGTGGACGTGGCAGGGGAAGAGCTACTTCCTCCAAGTATGCAGATGCAGAGCCGGTTATTTTTACGCTTAGCAGCGATGATGAGGACCATGATCATAGCGATAAGTCCAAGAATGGGAGTAAGCCGCCTACAGTTGCTGCTGGAGTTCCGAAGGTGCGTTCTTTGTGTAGGAGAACGGATTGAATGTCAGGGCTTAGTTTTTTTTCTGATTTATAGGCTCCACCAGCAGCGGAAATCGAGAAACAAGAACCACTTAAATGTGAACCTATCATACAGGAAACAGATCATGTTGAAGGTAAGTGGCACAGCTAGTATCTTTATAATGTATCTATGAGGGTGTCATTTTTCCATCGGTCCTTAGATGTGGCTTCGATGCCGAATTGGTTTTGTTCGAGATATGATCGCATAGTTGACGTAGGATTACCTTAAGCTATTCGTTGGGTGTTGATTTTGGATATCTTTGAAAAAAATCCATAAACCAACTCTTTCATAAAACGCCGCAGTTGCGGTCGCCCACTTGCCACAACGGCCGTATTGCTGATGAATTCAGGCTACCCGTAGCGAGCCCGCAGCTTTTTTCTTTTATTTCATAGAGGCTTCAAAGTTGAAAGTTCATTCGGCTCTAAGAATCCGCAGTTTGCTTGCATCGTTCTGGGGCCTGATATTTTAGTTTGTATTAGAGGAACGCTTTGCTGTCTATATTGACGAATGAAATGTAAAGTTGAAGCCCTCCTTTCTACACAAATGTGTGAGAAATTGGAAGCTCTCATTCCAATGCAATATAACAAAAAAATTGTAAGGGGTTGTGTCTAGGACACGACCGCATGTTTTCGACGTAGAACTACGCAATTATATTATGCAATCCACTTGTTTGCCACTTCGAATATTATTTTAGAATGCACAAATAAATTTGATGAACGTCCCTTTACGTTTAATATGATGCCTAGTACTACCAAAATATGTGAACGGAAGAATTGTCAAACGATCATTGTATTTCACATTTCCCTCTGAAATTATTGCACATCTCATGTTTACGTAGTTCTCGAACCGCGAAAGTTCATTCACCTCTAGTATCTAAAATGACGATTTTCCCAGGCTTCTCAGTTTAAAAGTACGTTTCAGGAAAACATACTCCGGTCTGCACAACAACAAGCCAGTATAAAAGTACTTAACAGCAAAAAAATACCCCCGACTTGCATATATTTGCGGATTAATTTTGAAGTTCGTGTTAGGGAAACACAGCTCAAAGGCAAAACATACCCCAGACTTGCATATTTGATAAAGCGAATTCCCCCAGGCACATTGATTTAGAAGTCCGTGTTAGGGAAACACGGCTCGGTGGGAACAAAAATACCCCTGACTTGCATGTATATTTGCAGAGCGGATTTCCACAGATACATCGATTTTGAAGTCCGTGTTGGGGGAATCGTAAATCGGGCCAATCAAAACTTGGCATTCAGGGCGTTTAGATAACGCTTGACATTTTACAGTCATTCAATTGTGCATCTCATGAGAAATATTTTTTTATTAATTGTGATAGACGCGTAGAAAAATTTCCTATCAATTGATGCAAACTTCTTTCCGATCTGTTAAGAAATGTTCGAGTTATAAGCATCCGAAATACGGGTAGGTTTAGCACACATATCGGCAGAACAATTGTATGGGAAAAAAGGAAGTTCTTCCAGTTTTCATGAATTTAAACCGTTTATTGATTGGCGAATTATAATGTATAGCATATCAAACAAATCTTAGAGAATTTCCGATTCGATTGGTATACAAATCATGAGAATTCGTTCACAGTGAAAATAGTTATTAACGTTAACTTTATTTCATAAAAACGTGACCTGTTTTCTGATTTGGCACCCTTCCTGAAAGACGTAGTTCTACGTCAAAAATATTACGCTATTTTACGAATGCATAATTCTTATGTATTTTAACGAAACTTGTTTATGCGAAGGAATCAACCTTGCGAATCTGGATTGGCACTTTACTGGGTTGAAGTAAGAAAAAGTGTCGAGTGATTTACTCTTGTTCCTGGAACAAACTGAATTGACTTCCTTCGCACTAATTCCCTACGGAACGAGTCACGAACGGAAGCTAACCAGTGTTATTCCTTCCAACAAATTGAACTGACTGCCTTCGCACTAATTTCGTACGGAACGAGTAACGAACGGAAGCTGATCAATCTATTAAATATCAATTAAGCGGGAGGATCAACGAGTACAAGATCTTCACGAACTCCGAGCGCAAATTATAGAACTATTGCTGCGGTTGAAAAACTTGAATCTGAAGAACTCTCGTCAATCGATTCAATAGGAGGCTTCGGAGTTAAATCGTACGGCACGATTCCAAAGACTACTTGTTCATTCAGAGAACCTTGGGTTTTTAAATAATTTTCTTCTATCCTAATTCTAGCCTAAATTCAAATTTAATGTGTGAAGGAAAGAGTGCACCCGTGGACGAGTGGTTAGCGTCTCACATTATTATGCCGGGTGTTCGGGTTCGATTCCTGTTCTGGCCGGGGGATTTTTCATCAGAGAAATTTCCTTCGACTTGCACTGTGGTCACGCGTATTCTAGAGCTTTGCCCCTCGGAATACATTCAAGGCGTGTTATTTGGCTTAAGAAATCTCAACTAAGTATTAATAAATGACGCTAGTTGATGCATACGTTGAGACGGCAAAAGTTCCACAGGGAACGTTAACGCCATTCAAGAAGAAGTGTGGAGGAAAACTATAAACGTTCTTGCCTCTTTGTATATAAATCCTTTAACTATCGCCATTACCATACAACTCCTGGCTAATGTTTATCTAAGATTTGTAACTGCATTCTAAGACCAACGGAGCCTAGCGCAATAAGGAATGTGTGCGATCGTTTTGGTCCCTTTCCTTTCACTGTTTTATTGCACCCGCTCCCGATAGGTTGTTTATTTCGGATCGTACACTCGGCTCGCGTGTATCGTGTAATGTTTTCCTCCTGTCCTTTCGATTGTTTACGATATTAAAAAAATAAATTCTCAAATTCTTTCGATTTCTTACAAAACTCATACAATGCATCGGTTGAAAGTCAGAGGGCCTGATCACGAACATCACTTCCACACACTCGTTCGCATAATTTTCAGCGTTTGAACGTTTGTAGTTAGAATTAATACAGTGTTAGAGATAATATTCAATTTAATTAAGTATATGTTTTAGAATGATCCGGTATTTCAAACTTGAGATCAAACTTTACTATTATGTATAATAATCGACATTTGCATACCCTTGTTCATAGATCTGTCTTATTCGTTCGAATAGTAAGAAGCATTTAGTATAAATCAAGGTTAGAAACATTTTATAAGAACCATTCTACAATTTTGTTCAATAATAATACCTTCTATAACTCATAACAAATCCGAATTTATCCGCCTCACGATCTGTATAATCTGAGTTACTCCCATATGAGATTCTGAATTTTAATCCTTTTGTTATTCCCACTCTCATGTAATTTAATATTCGGGACATGAGGTTTGATTTGATTTTTTAAACAGAAACTGATTATCAGGATCCGGCGAGAACATAATCTTCATATTTTCTTTAGACGGATATCAAAATTATGGAAACAGAACTAGAGAAGAATTTAAAAATAGTATCATTTGAATGCTTTGCAATGATACACTCATTTTTTCCTTGTTTGAAACTTATTTAAATAAAATAATATTTAAATAATTAATATTCGTTCATTCAAAGTAGGATTGGGCGATCTTGGATCGATTTTCAGAAAATCGATCTTTTCCATTTAGATTTCCGATTTTTTGGATCGATTCATGATTTTTTCGATCTTAGAGTTTTTCTTCAGCATGCAGCATACAAAAGCCTTAAGTGCTAAGTCTTTTAAAATCTAATAAAAAAAATCTCACCACCTGACAAATTTGATCTTCTCGATCTTTTTGTTTGTAGAAAAAAAATGTATATTTGTTTTTCAGAAAATATTTCGACTCAATGCCAGACGTATGAAACGGTTGGATTCAACGAGATTATTGTCAGCGGAGTTCTGAATGAATATCAGTTGTTGCATTTCTGATAGTTTTCAATTAATTTATTTAATTACATAATTCCATGACGGTTCAAGATGAATGCCATGGAAACTATTTTTTTCTGGGCTTTCAAGATTTTTTTGTGATTCATTCCGAGAATCAAAATTAAATGCCTTTGATGTTTGAATAGAAATGTGGGATGATTATTGGATGTTTAAAGAAAAGCCAACACTTAAATAGAACAAGTAAATAAGATGGAAAAAGGGCATTCGATTAAACAAAGATCGATTCTTTTGCACCGATTAAATCAGTGAATCGATCCCTACGCCGTTTAGAAAATCGATCCATCAAGATCGATCTTTTTCTAAAGATCGCCCAATCCTAATTCAAAGTATATCTACAAAGCAATATCGTTGAGAATACCTATTACGAAAACGAAGAAAAAACCATGGCTTTATTCGTTTTAACTATCGTCCTGATTCGGGTCGTGTCCATCACGACCATGAAATGAAATTTCCGTTTCATGTTGTTGCAATTTTCTATTTGTTTAGTCCTAAAAATAGAAATAAAAAATTGCCATTCATTCAGGACAATTGGAAGTAGAGTTAATTACACCCCATAGTGCAGTTACCGAATCCAAATAAACAAATTTACGTCCTCTGGATACGTCAAATGCCACCAGGCGGTTAAATTGCTGTTTGTTTATCTTCTCTTTCCTAAAAAGCAAGACATGATTCAAAATGTTAGCAGAAATGCTAAACAAATACAAAATTTAACTTACTCCATATCGCGTGACCAAGTTTTACCATCTTAAACACAAGTGAAAAAAATATACGCCAAACGTTATTTTTCTCCGTGACATGACAGTATCGTGGTATTCATAATAACACCAAGTTCAACAAAGTTGTCACGATGGATGAACTTGTCCCATTTTAACCACACGGTGATCCTCGGAATAAGGTTGTATACAATTCACTTCGTTTGCACCGTGCAGTGACATTCGTGAGGTCCAGGATCTGAGGCGTGGAACAGCTACCGGAAAAGTGAAAAGAAGAGGTAATCTGTCCCATCCATAAAAAAGCTGACAAGCAAGATTGTAAGAACTAGCGTGTATCACGACTTTGAATGCTGCCTACAAAATTTTATTCCATATCCTCTTCCGCCGTCTATCATCTATACCAATCATATTTGTGGGAAGTTATTAGGCCGGATTAATGCCGGTTGTTCGACGATGCACCAGATCTTGGTGGTATCTTCTTCGAAACTGCGGCGAGTATCGAGTCCCTATGCACCACATTTTAATTGACTTCATAGCCGATACCATCGACCGACGACAGCTATGATGAATCGTGGACGAGTACGGCTTTTCCTCTTACCTTTTACTTCTCAACGCATCTACGGAGCAGGAACTAGCATTAGTAGTCCGCGTAGGTCTTATCGATTACCCATTGGCGCTCCTCAAGTTGACGACCACCATTAGCTCGATTTTTCTCGCTGTGATTAGCATACTGTCAATAACAGAATTGCTTCTCTGGATTAGGACCGCATATTTGACCATATATTCTATGTAAATTTTTACCAAATTATTCGAGAAACAGTTCCGTTGAAGGCCCGACGTTCTAGGAGTTTCAATGAACCCGACTCCACAGTTTTGAAATCTCGACAATCGGCTGCGAAAAGCAAGGGAACGATTTCTTCACAACAGGAACTCAATGCGCAAAAGAAAATTGCATGAGACTGAAGAAAAATACAAAAACTTGCAGCTTGAAATAAATATTCTTCAAAACACACTCAAGCAAAATGTGTCATCTTTCTGGAGTTTCGTACGGAACCGAAAGAACTTGACACGGATTCCGGACAAACTCCGGTCTGGATCTCCGTTCCAGATTCCGGATTTCTCCGGTCTTTATCAAGAACTGTGCAACGATGCTCGCCGTACCGATTTCAACGGTTTACAACTAATCTCTGCGTGAGGCTATCCTTCCAGATGCTTGGAGGCATGCTCCTGTCAACAAGAAAGACAGCTCTCATAATGTCGAAAACTATCGTTTAGAAGTTTACTTCATTTAGAGTTTTACTTCATGATACACTGTATCCGATTGAACAGCCTGTGATTTCGGAGTTCCAACACGGCTTCGTTAAAAAACGCACAACAACCACGAATCTTATGGCATATACGCATATGATCAA
Source organism: Toxorhynchites rutilus septentrionalis (assembly GCF_029784135.1). Classification (NCBI taxonomy): domain Eukaryota; kingdom Metazoa; phylum Arthropoda; class Insecta; order Diptera; family Culicidae; genus Toxorhynchites; species Toxorhynchites rutilus. The sequence continues at coordinate 191,993,715 of NC_073745.1, read as the reverse complement.
CAGGAGACGCGACAAAAAGAAGATGCTATTTACTTCGATTTCTCCAAAGCTTTTGCAAAGTATCCCATGACCTTGCTACAGTAAACATTCGCTAACTGGGCGAAAAGGGAAGACCAGTTATCGACATTCGCGTTTTAACTGGTCCGGCATGTAAAATATCAAAAAAAATTTAGGGCAACTTTAATGAATTGTTTTGATCACGTTGATCATGAAATTGGATGAACAAAAGAATTCCAATGGAAGTTTCGCATTGAGTGCGACAACAGGTATGAAATGTAATTTGAGGAAATTATTTTTCTGTAATTTAATCAATGTTTTTGTCATGCGAAAATAATGTCAATTTTCATAACATTCCAAATTACATTCGAATGCCCCTCATAGCAAATCTTTCATTTGAATATGGCGTCGATTGTTTGCGAAATTCTGCTCTTTAACTAGTCCAAGGACCAGTTAACGTTCGCCCAGTTAAAAAGCAGACCAGATAGTGAGCGATTACTGTACTCTGAAAATAGATCGACTTGGCTCACCATCCTGGATCATAAACCTGTTCACCTCGTACCTATCATCCCACAAGCTGACATTGAGCGATTTACTGTCTGGTGCCAGAAAAATGGAATGCATGCAAACGCTGATAAATGCACGGCTGTTCTCCTTGACAGCAAGTCTCGGTAAAAGTTTCGAGAGCAAATGTGAGGGTTGGATTTCTGAGACACAAAACAACTCATTTCGATGACATTTACGTTCTGGATAGCGTTATACTGTACATTTGTCCGCAGCGTTTTGGAATATGTCGTGCAAGTCTGGGTCCCATATTACACTGAACATATTCAGCGCATCGAACGTGTTCAGAAACGCTTCGTAAGGTATGCGCTACGTTGTCTGCTCTGGAATAATCCCATCAACAGCGATGTGCACTTATTGGAATGCAAACCTATGGAAAGCCGACGATTGGTGCTGCAAAGATTTTTGATTTATTGACGGGCAGAATTTACTGCAGCTATCGACTTTTTAACGTTAGTCTACACGCGGTACCTAGTCGCCGTATCATATATGGCCAAAATAATCCATTAGACGTTTGCTGCCGAGTCTTCAACGAATTATCTGAACTTTTTAATGTTAATATTAGTAGATTAGTCTATAAAAGTAGAATTAAAATTCTTTAATCTATCCATACTCAACTAACTGCCAGCGGGTCGCATGTGGCAGCATTCAAGTGCGAGTGCAAGGATTTATGCGTTGATACCTCTTTGCCGGCTGAACAAAGTACACTCGACAAAAAAAAATAGAGGAACAGAGTGCGAAGTCGGAAATTTTAAGTGATTTTTGACATGCTGTAATTTCGTGAAAAATCAATGCATATTGACGGGATGCGCATCATTTTGAAGCTACAACTTTCAAGTATTAGAATATTCTACGTACATATTTTTATTTTGGTGTGTGTAGGTGTAGTAGGCAACAATATCGGGAAGAAATGAGAAATCGATTTTTCTTTGTTTTTTCAAGAATATTGTGGACTAACACAATTTTTTGTTAACCAACTCAACAGCAAATCCAATTAATCTTATCAACCAGTTTTCATTTGGTTCCAAGAACGTTCCTGTGCGTACCTAACAAATATTGTAAGGAGTGATGATACTCACACATATACATACGCATTTCCACACATATACGCATTCTTCACCCACAAACCCATAAAAACGAAAGTTACGAATCGTTCATTCTGAGAGTCGCGTAGAGTACTCCTCTAATTTACTCCAAACTTTGAAAAATCGGCTAGAAAAAACGGCTGAACGTATCAATATGAAACGTTCACAGATTTTCAGGGAATACACTAGGCTTAAACTTTGCCTGTAAACATCACAGTGGATTTTGTGAAGCATTATAAGAATCCTGTTTTTGGCACTTTTTTTTAAATCGATGGAAAAAAAATTAATAATTTTATTTCGTCAAATAACAAATTATTCTTGAGCAAAATTTATTGGAGTTTTCGAAACTGCCTTTTGATTTGCGGTGCGATGGTTGTTTATTGAATTTTTCATTCAAACTGTGTGGGAAGGTCCTACAGGAATGTTATTGAAACCAAATGAAAGCTAATAAGGTTAATCGTATCTGTTGAGTTGGTTAGCAAAAAAATTGTATTAGTCCAAAATATTCTTGAAGAAACAGAAAAAAACGATTTTTCATTTCTTCCCTATATTATTGCCCACTACACCTACACACACCAAAATAAAAATATGTACGTAAAATATTCTAATACCTGAAAGTTGAAAGTAGCTTCAAAATGATGCGCATCCCGTCAATATGCATTGATTTTTCACGAAGTTACAGCATGTCAAGAATCACTTAAAATTTCCGATTCCGCACTCTGTTCCTCTATTTTTTTGTCGAGTGCATTATGACAATCACTTTAGAGAGATGAAAGATTTATGGGCATATGAGCTAAGAACTTTCTTCCATGGCTCAAAAACTGCTTTGAAGGCAAACTATTGAAATAAAAAAAGTTGTAAATATTATGGCTTGGAAGTTCATCAAAGTCAAGCATGATCAGAGCTCAGTTTCTATTTTGCTAACGTGTTAAACGGAAGTGCAAAGTTTTTCTCATCAGAATGCACTTTCAGAAAATGCGCGAAGCAAGCATAGTGCAGAGCATGCGTCGACGGGTCGAAGCAAAGCAGAAGATCAATATTAAATAGGACGTACCGCGTCGATTTCCGTGCCGTTATGTGGAGATTGATTGTGTATGATTAGATCATACGTATGAATTGTTGATTTTATGCGTCATGAAATAGATAACGGCGGTGGGAGAACATATGAGCCGTCGCTTCGGTCCGCGATGTGTCTAGCACGAGAATAATATTCGGGATGCATACTAAGTACGCTACGTGCATTGGCAATAAGGACACATATCTCGTGTATTGTTCTTACGAGTACAAAAAAAGTCACAGGAGGATTGTGTCCGAGACACGTCCGCATAGTTGACGTAGGATTCCGTTAGGCTATCTGTTGATTTTGGATATGTTTGAAGAATTACATCGTCAACTCTTTGATAATGATTTGGTCGCTCTGAAATGGGCCGTTTTGTCTAGTTGTTGGGTATTGTTTGTTCACTCCACCAGTGTTTACCGAGTGATGATGACAGAAGGATGGTAAACAGTCGTTGAATAGTGCGTATCAGATAAAAGATACCGAAGTAGAACGAGATATGATGAAAATCGCCCTATGTGATCCTAGACGAGATGCCTCCTGTGTTATGTATGGATGAAATAAAGCAAAAAAACTCCGAACACAATTATCAAATTTTCTCATCAGTAAAAACATGTTACTTTAATATACAGAAAACATATCTGAAATGGAAAAGGTAATTTTCTTTCATAATTTTTTACTTTCTAAGTGTTTATTCACCCAATGCGAATTTCAATTGGACTCACAACAACTAATACTATATGTAGAGTATATGGATAATCACTTTTTCTAATGTTTCTTCACTTTTCCAATTTTGCTCGCCGTAAAAACTTTTCTTGAGTGAAAATGAACACAACAAAACAGACAGCTTAAACCAAACGACCCGTTCTCGAGCGCTTGGTATTTATTTATGAAAATTGAAATAAATCGTTTCATATATGAAGTCATTTTTAACACAACTGCTACCATATATAATTTTTCGCTTACACTTGTGCTAAATTTTTCACAATATACGATCGGTCATTGATATGAAATTTCACGAGGTAACCAACATTAAAGTTCCAAATTCAAATTTAATTTGCTAGAATGAATCGTATCACTCACCTTACTTGCAATATAAAAATGCCTCCGACTTTCATGTATTTTCAATGCCAATTTCCCCCAGGCAGCTTGGTTTTGATGTCTCTGTTAGGGACCCGCCGCATGTGTCGTCAATTTCGACCAATCAGGGTATTTCCGTTAGGATATGGGTTGAGATTTTTGAATTGTTTGATAGTTAATTTAATGACATATATTATTTTCTTCAATGTAAAAAAATGTTATGAAGTGCCGAAAGGATTGACGCAAAAATATCATCATGAAATGACTGAGCAATAAGCGTTTGAAATTGGACAATTTTCACGATGTGCTCGATTTTCAATTTTCGATTTGTACTCCAATATGTTCCCGAAAGACGTAATCCTACGTCAAAAAAGAACCAAAAAAACCCCATCTTAAACTGCTTCTATCAAACCACGCAAACCAATCTGGTCGTTTTCAGGACCATCAAAATTTTCGGCTAAAGAATTATTCATATTTTTTCGAGGCATTCTAGAATAATATCCGAAGTAATCAAAAGCGAATTGATTTTTATGATTTTTGCTTGTAGAGAGCTTCGGATTTTTTAGTGTAATTCCTCAGTTCATTCGCTTCTAGCCTAGAAAAAGACTAATTTGGAAAACTAAGCTAAACACTCGGCCTCGAGAAAGGCTATTCGCAGAGCCTCGCTGCCATCCTGCTTGATAGCATTTTTAGCAAAATTAAATTTCCATGGCTCCCAATATAACTTTCTAAAAAACCCTCCTTCTTCACATCCGGCTTGATATGTGATGTAAATTAAAGCCACTTAAACCCGGAAACATTGGTCGAATTCACAAAAAAATATTTATCCTTCGGAAAAAGTGACCAATAAGTAATTCACGATTTATCAGATAAATGATAAATCGTGAATGACTTATTAGTGACATTTTCCGAAGGATAAATAATTTTTTGTGAATTCGACCAATGTTTCCGGGTTTAAGTGGCTTTAATTTACATCGCGTTTCAAGCCGGATGTGAAGAAGGAGTGTTTTTTGGAAAGTTATATTGGGAGCCATGAAAATTTAATTTTGCTAATAGATACTGAAAAACTACTTGGATATTCAATAAGTTCAGTGTTTCAGTGTCGCTCTGTACAGCGAGCAACTTACAGTACATGTTAACTCTGTGAGTTAATTCGATAATCTGCTCGAATTGGTTTTTAATTGCTTCGCGAAACATTCGCACCCCTCACTCAGTTAAAGCATTTTCTCATAGGCCCTTATCATTGCTACCAAATGTGTGTACAAAAGAGTTTTATTCTTGAATTTATAATTTCACAGTCCCACGTTCATAATGCGGTCGTATCTTAGACACCCTCTTTCTTCATTTTTTGCGGCCCGCAAGAAATGTGTAAATAAATATTCAGACAACGATGATCGGGCGCGGTGCAGCGTGTGGCTCTCAGGTGATCTGTCGAAATCGTTTGAAACTCACAGGGACTTGGCAAGGCGATGGGTTTTCCAGTCTGTTGTATAACGCTGAAAGGCGGAAAGATGGAAGTTTATTTGCTTCGCTGTCGACGTGGAAGAACACAAGTGACGGTATCGCACTCATATACCCGACTGGAATACGAAGCAGGACTGCATGGGTTTAGGATTAATGAGTCTAAGGCTAAATACATGCTATCGAGAGTGGCCGTTTGTAATATCTTCCTCTCGATAATCGTGATAATCGACGGCGGCGAGCTCGAGGTGGTCGACGAGTTTGGCTCAAACTTGTCAAAGAGAAATACCGCCAATACGAGATTCGATATACGGACGGTTCCAAAGGCTCCAAAGTGATGCAAGGAGTTGGTTTCGGGATTAGCGCTCGTATTAGTTCTCTAATTTCCAGCAAGACACTCGTTGACGTTGACTTGCGTTAATATAGTCTTTTACGTTGGCTAAGATCATTCCATACTAGAAACAAAAAAATGCCATTGCAATAGTGCACAGGAAACAACTCGATTTCAACTATTTACCTATATATTACTGCCGCGATCGAGGCTCAATGATTGATATTTGAGTGAAAAACGAATGATTTTACAGACACTCGCTGGCTCAAGCAAAAGTTTCCATTTTGAATCTATCACCATCTAACGTCATTCCGATAGGCAAATGAGAGAATGCAAAATTCTCTGAGAATAGATGAGCGGAATCGAGACAGTATTTTTCCGTTAAACCCGAGAACGAACTTTGCGAAGATGATAAATGAATATTTTCTGTCTAAAATAAAGTGGGGCATAAACGGAGAATAGAAGGGTGATTTTTATCTATGAATCATTGTTGTTGAACGAATATCGATGCGATTTTGCCCATACCTGCTCACGGTTGCATGGTAGTTTGGGCCAAAATTCTCATGAAATCATTCAACTGTTTGTTTTTCAAGAGATGACAACTGTTTCGTGGCTTATTTCGATTATTTATGTGGTAAAATGGTCCAGAGAGCAGTCGTATGCTTAGTCCTTGAAAGCAGTAACATTTTCGGTGAAATTTTGATTAATTGGCGATTATTCCCTCACAACATACATCTTCTTCTTCTTCAATGGCACTAACGTTCCTAGAGGAACTTCGCCATCTCAACGTAGTATTACTTGCGTCATTTTTATTAGTACTTAGTTGAGATTTCTATGTCAAATAACACGCCTTGAATGCATTCTGAGTGGCAAGCTCTAGAATACGCGTGATCACAGTGCCAGTCGGAGGAAATTTCTTTGACGAAACATTCCCCCGACCAGAACGGGAATCGAACCCGAACACCCGGCATGTTAGTTATGACGCTAACCACTCGGCCAAGGGAGCACTAACAACATACATAACGACACTGAGAACCTTCGAAACATCAACTTCATAAAGTTAAAATAATGAAACTTCGTTTGTTTCTATCAACGTGGGGAAGTGAAAATGGCACAAGGAAATATCACTTTTATTCGTCTTTTTCGACGTGATTTCACAAATATTCACTGCACGCTATACCATTAGCCTCATGTTCAGCGGGAACTATAAAAAAATGTTAAAAACGTACGTTGATAAGTTATTTCCTGAAAATAGCATTTTCTCATGGATTCGGTGGGCAATCAAAAATAAACACAACGACTGACGTCACTATTTGAAAAATAATTATGGGCCCTATTCCAGAAAACGAGACGAGCAATTCGTCTCGTCTCGTCTCGTCTCGGCTTCAGTCACTGTCGAGACGAACAAAATATCCTATTCCAGTACACGAGTTTCATTGCAATGTTTTATTTGGTAGACTGGAAAGACTTCTGTAACTTTTTCTCGGTATAACCAGTGATGTCAGATGTGAAGACATATTTTTATTTCGAGAAAAATAAGAAACATTTTTAAAATTGATCAATCGATATTTATAAAAACCAATGTTTGTATACCTAATCAACGATTTATCAAGAAAAGTTTCAAATCTATGTTCGTTCACATTGTTCGCGACCGATATCGCGAAAGAGGAACAAGAATCGAAAAAAGCAATTTTCCTTTCCTATCCTTATCCTTTCTCCCATCCAAGCCACTCCGTCCTACCACAATCACAACCACGACAAACACAATAACCCAATGCGCAGTAAAATATGAGCTGAACGCATTCAACGATACAGAATATGAATCGATCCCTATTAATGCAATATTTGCCATTTCAATTTCAACCTGTGAAAGATCGCGATAATAAATCCCGTGTGTAGTAGTTACCCAAACTTTCCATTCTCCACAAACCCCATCCAAATTGTATGGTCTTCCAGAAGACCAAATTGCCAAAAGTATCTAATTTCCTGAGCTATCATCCAGGACTCCTTCAGTAGGCCTGGACTCCTGTGAATCAGTAGGCAAAAAAAATTGGCTTATCGAAAATGCACATTTGAATGATGTTGAGAGACTTTTCGTGCCGTGTTAATATATTCAAAACAGTCATCTGGCATCCCTGGATATGAGTACAATGTTTGTTTGAAAGAGGCCCATTTGAAAATCTGTGAAATTTTGCAATTACAGATTTGAATTTGATGGTTGCAGTTGAAAACATACATTGCTTATACAATACTAGTTTAGGCGTGTATCAATTTTTGAAGATAAAGGCGGAACAGAAGAATACCGATGCTTTAAATCAACAAGGTGAACAAACACATCAATAGAGGCGAATGAACTGCAAAGTTTAAAGCCTCTTAAAAACAAAGAAGAAGAAGAACACATCAAACAAACTAGACGACTCGACTGATTTATCGGCGAGCGTGGCCAAACGGTCGTCGAGCCAAACGAGCTACTCGTCTGTTTTTAGTCGAGCTCGGCTTCTGGAATATGAAAACGAACGGAAAGAGCGCTCGTCAGCTCGTCTCGTCTTCTGGAATAGGGCCCTATGGCAGCGCATGCTATGTCGCCCGAAACTCTAGCATCTTCATTACCTTTTTCCCAGGACCTTGATATTATGTCATATGTTTTCACTTACGATTGAATATGAAAATGACATGAATTTTAATTTTTTACACAAAACACACCATCGTTTTTAACATTGTCGAAAATTTAATGCTCGAATGCTTAAACGTCTAATATATAATTTATAAAAATAAATGAAAAATAAAGACGGGTGGGTAATGTCGGGGACAGCTTTTGTTAAATATATATTTTAAATATATTGTTTTATTTTCTTCTCCTACGTGAATACCTACCTATCTACCTGAAAAATGGATTAGTTTACTGTTTACTCTTTATGAATATGTTGATGGTTCTGAAAAGAACCTTTGGTGTTGTGTTTTTGTTATCACTCGATATTCCCATCTTGTTCGGTTAAACCTTCCTGTTTAGCTATTGCGTTTGCCACTCGCCACAGCTTTCACAGTTGGAAAATTTCTTCCCATCCAGCTTATGACATGTTGTTCAGTAAATTACATTTAATGCGATGTGCCGGAGAAACACTTTGCCACTCACTGAAACTAATTGTTGCCTTGATGAGCGCCGAACCGAAGCTGCTCTGTTCTTGATGCGGGTTTTCTGATTGTCGTGAGCAGCTTTGCAAGCCAACTCGAGCACTCCGACGGCCGAAACTCTATAATCGCTGTTAGGTATATTGGTGCTCCGGCACCAATCCGTTCGGCCTAGTTACCCTTGCGGAGCAATCAGTGAATGCGACCAACAGGGAACTGGAGACCTGCACGGTTCCAGTGAGACTTTGCCTTTCCCTTAACTTGTCCTCCTTTGTTACGTCCACGATGCCGATGCCGTACAACCACACGGGTTTACGGTTTGAAAGAAAATAAGATATTTTTTTGGGGTCCGCGTGTACACACTCACAGGATAGAGACAAATCGGCAGACTCAGCCAGAGGGGCGAGTCCAACGAGACGAACGAATGAGCGTTAAAAGGGAGCGATGGCAAAAAATACATCAGTAGAGGCGAATGAACTGCAAAGTTTAAAGCCTCTTAAAAACAAAGAAAGAAGAAGAAAAATACATTCATTACGATTTGTTCGCTCGTTGGATTCACATGCAGGCTAAAAAGGGTCCTTTTCAGGATCACAAAATTATCTTCAATCTAAAGAGTTTATTGTTCGGCTAAACCTTCCTGTTTAGCGATTTGTTGCCACTCGCCACAGCTTTCACAGTTGGAAAATTTCTTCCCATCCAGCTTTGTGACATGTTGTACAGTAAATTACATTCAATGCGACGTACCGAAGCGCCACTCAGTGTCACATTGGAGGCGATTTTAACCTGTAATTGAACATTTGCGATGACAGTGGTACAGTGTCGACTTTCAATGTGGGGTCATAATTTGGATCTCTATGTTTATAAAAATGTCCAAATAAATAAGTCGCATTACATGTCCGTCCAATTAGCTAAATGTCGAACTAATTGTAAATTACTGTACGTTCAATCTGGAAACAATTTAAGAATTGGTGAAAATTGAATAATCAGGAAAGTTCCCAACTATCAATAAGCTCAGAACAACTGCCAAATTCACATACTCATCAGATCCTGGCAAACAAATTATGAAAAAATCAATTTGTGTTTTATTATTATTTTGGATAATGTTTTAGAAAGCATTGAACTGTATTTCCTAAACTCTTGTTTGGAAGGTTTAATGGCCCTGAAAAGCGCCTTGTTTTATGGAATGGTTCCAATTTAGAAAACTTAGTACTCGTGGTTTTCAAAAAAACCATTTCGAACGCCCTCGATGCCGCCTTGTTCTGGATTGCCACCAAAGCAGTTTGTATAAAGAACAAACTTTTTTCTTCTGCTACCTGATGCCGTTTTGCGATTGCGTTTGCCACTCGCCACTCTCTGCAACTGCCTGTTGTCTTGATGTCCACCGAACCGAATTTGTTCTGTTCCGAATGCGGGTTCTCTTATCGTCGCGAGCAGCATTACCAGCCAACTCGATCACTTCGGCGGCCGAAACTATATAACGCCGGCTAGGTGGACTGGTGCACTGGTACTAACGCGCTCGGCCTAGCTACCCTTGCGGGGAACTCCAGATCAACACGGTTCGAGCGAGATTTTGCCTTTCCCTTCACTTTTCCTCCTTTACCATGTCCAGACATGGCTGCTTGTGTTGGTTTGTTGATGTGTTGTGATGCGAACCGATGTGGTGTACGGTTTGAATGAGAATGATCGTTACGGAAGGAAGGAAGGTATTGTATTATAGAGACATTAAACTTTTGCAGTTCATTCGTCTCTAGCCTTGAGAAAGGCCCTTTGAAAACTCTACTCTATTCTACTCCAGCGCTACCACCTCCGCCCTCTTGCCTTGAGAAAGGCACTCGATCCCTCGCCGTCCAGCCCGTCCAGCAACGATGTTGTCCAGTCGGTGTCCACACAAAGAATGATCGTTACGGCAGCGGAGCGGGGATTTTTAAGCTGACTGGCTGGCTCGAGAATTACGCATGTGTGAGACTGCGACCAATGTTTCGTTCATTTTTTTCTTCTTCCTTTCCAATCGTGCTTCATTCTATTTCGCTGCTGCTCTGGTTGCCCGTTTTGGTCGGTACGATTTGAGGAGCACAAAATGGACCAATCAAAAATGGGCACATAGGGCATTTTGACAATGCTTGATATTTCACAATTATTCAATTATTTATCTCATGAAAAATGAAATGTTATTCGTTATGATAGATGCGTAGATATATTTCCTATCAATTGATGCAAAAACCTTTGCGATCTATTGAGAAATGCTCGAGTTATAAGCGTTCCAAATCTTGCATTTTTTCCTACTTGTTCAGTTCCTAGATTTCCATTGCACCCCCTATATCTTCCGGTTAGACGTAGTCCTACGTCAAAAAAATCTTTATTTTAATTAACAGATGGAGATGTTCTTTACAATTTTTTGAGTAACCATCTGAAGATAATGAATTTCGGAAAAAAAAATCGAACTATACACGATTATAATTTCCGTTATTTTATACCTCTAACAAGTCAACGCATGACAGAAAACCTATGATTTTGGCTTTCCTTCCCCTCACTCTTGGCTCTCGAGTCAAATCAGCTTTGACAGCCCGTTTGTTCGCCATATTACTTTAGTCCAATCTCACTTCACACAGATTTTCCGATAGCTCCAGGGTTTTGGTGTAGATATTGGCAAATTTTGTTATATTGTCTCATATTGCAGACAACAAGCGGTGATTCTGTTTCAATAATTGTGTAGATACGTGGCAGAAGCAGTCTAAGTGACAGATGGATTAAACTTGTATCGTGTGGGAAACGTGTGAGACATCGATAGTTTTGCGTTTAGATTTGTTCACGGGTTGCTGCTGCTACTCATTGTGACATTACACCGGTTTAGTGAAATTTGATTTCCACAGGAAGAAAGCATGAGTGAACGTGGTAGGCACTGTTTCCGTAGCATTATCTACGATTTACGAACACAGATGATCTTTTTCTATACTATCAAAATGTCCGGATCATTTATCGTTAACTGATTGAATATCCACCTTAGAATAATTCTTGTCCGCTATGCAACTAAAACTAATAATTTGATAATTGAAACCAAACCTGGTATAAGTATGAGATTGATTGAAAATAATATCTATCTTTTGCCATATTTTTAGATTTCGTTCGGTTGGATGTAACTGAAATCAAAAACATGCCGGATGGATTGATGACGCACCTTGAATGTCGAACGATTCGCATTGGAACGCTCAAATACGATACAACAGAAAAGGTAAGTAAAGAAAAAACCAGCTGGTAGGTTAGTGTTTTACGGATTTCACATAGACCATGCAAATTCCAGATTGTAGTTTCGTCGCGAGGCTTACGCATTATTGCACCAAACGTGAAGCGAGCAAATGAGAACTGCATACTGGATCTGCAGTTGCACGAGGTCGTCAAGGCTGTGGTTCATTTCTCGAAGGTTTTAAATGTGATTTTCTTGTACACTTTACCATCCTGTGGCACATACATCCGCGAAAGTCTGGAGATGGGATTGCCCGAGGATAAAAGTGAGTAAAAGAGTTATTTGAGCGCACGCCGACGTATAAAGATGACTTCTGTTTGCATTTACAGCCCCATACTTCAATCCCGTTAGTCGAATAGATGATTCCCATAGACGAATTACACTGGTGATGGATCGCATAACTGAGGAATCCAAGTCTATTTTAAAAAGCATTTTCTTGACAGAGAAAATTGAAGAAATTTCCGCTCGGGATGCCAACGAATTGTTGGTGCGTTCGTGTGGTAGCAGCAAAAATAATGAAAATAACTCCAATAAGTAAGATTTCTGATACTCTTGTCATACGCAAATGCTTTCATTTATTTTATTTACCAGCACTTCCAGTTTGAACACAGTTGACGGGGTAGAAATAAGGAAAATTCTAATTTATCCCCAAGGAAAAGGAGGAATCTCAATCAACACCGAGGACTATATGTGTCTAGCGATTGATCAATATCTGAACGATGTTATCATCGATTTTTATCTGAACTATCTCAAGCTAGAACTGCTGAAAGAGGAGGAACGCAACCAGATTCACATTTTCAGCACATTTTTCTATAAACGTCTGACAACCATTGGAACGCGTCACAGAGGTCAGGACAAGGATCAGAAATTGACCGCCGCCCAGAAAAGGCATTCTCGGGTTGCTAGCTGGACGAAAAAAGTTAATATATTTGATAAGGATTACGTTATAATCCCGATCAACGAACAGTCTCACTGGTTCCTGGCGATAATCTGTTTCCCAGGCCTAGATATGCCACTATCGATGAATAGCAATACTCCAACGCCAATCAAACGGAAAAAAGCGGCTCCCAAGAATAAAAATATCACCCTCCAAATAGGTAATACGACTATTACCCCCGTGTCGAAAAGGGAGATGGAATCGATCAACCTCGGTGATGATGATATGAGCGAAAGAGACGAAGCGGAAGGGGATGACAGCGAGCTGGCGAGTGATACAGAAGAAACGGATGAGGAACCGAACGACGGGAAGCAACCAGTTAAACAGTATGCCACAAAGTACACTTCCATCAGCTAGAAAATTAATTTCCTCCTTTTATTTCTCTTTTAAGGCCGATCATTCTGATTTTCGATTCGCTAACTGGAGCATCTCGAAGTCGAGTAGTAGCTACACTCAGAGATTATTTGACGTGCGAGTATAAATGCAAGATGCCAAACAAACCTGTTAAAGTATTTAATAAGAACAACATGCCTGGCCACTGCGTGAAGGTTCCACAGCAGAATAATTTCACGGATTGTGGGCTATATTTGCTGCAATATGTGGAACACTTTTTCCTGGTAAAATTTTGCCTTCTCACAAACCTTTTGAACGTTTGTTATAAAACATTCACCTTTTTACACAGGATCCTATCAAGGATTACCGCATACCGATTAAGCTGCAAAACTGGTTTGATACGCTAATCGTAACTAAAAAGCGCGAGGACATCTCCAATTTACTCATAGAGCTCGTGAGGAAACACAATCCGAGTGTTCTACCTCTGCCGGACATTAAATTCCCTACTTTAAATGGTATGTATTCCCGCTTATATTTATGCCCTCGAAAACTGGATGCCTAATTTTTGTTTTCTTCGCAATAATTCCCACCACAACCAGGCAAGCTGATAATCGATCCCGATGACAGCTTCAACGATGCCGAGTTCGAGGAGGAGGAAATGGAAGACGAGGAATTTCAATCGGCGGCCGAATCATCCGGCACGAACGATCGTCACGTTGAGGAGGAGAGTGGCAAGCTCGTGACGCCAATATCCACCACCACCACCGCCACCACACAGAAAAAGACCATCAAATTGAAACGATTTAACTCGTCGGGGAGCAGCGCGGGCGGAATGGCGACAAATGTATCCACCGGTAACAGTAGTAGTAGCAGTCATTCGCTACTCGTAACATCACAGAAACGACCGTTGGATAACGGTGATAGCAGATCGAGCACAGATTGTAATGTAAGGCCTAAGGCACCCAAAATAAGTGATAGCCCTAATAAAATAGTTACTACACAAAATTAGCGTGTAAGATGAGCGTTAGTGGATTAGAATAATGAATAACAGGTCCCTGCGGACATCATTTAGTATTAGGTGGCATATCGAAACGTATGGAGAGAGAGAGAGAGAGCGAACCTTGTCTCGGAGAAGCTGGAAGCAACTTGTTCCTAGACACATGATCAATTCTCCCGCTGCTGGATGAAACGTGCTGCAAACCAAGTGAAGTGGTCTGTGTCAACCTTTTATTTAGCTAGATGTGTATAATGAATTTTTTTTTATTGTCGAGAAATACAGTCAAAAGCCTAAATTGAATTCTGCATGTGCACTCATTTCGTTGCCTTAGATGTCATTTATTTTCATACTCCCATGTATAGAGTGATTTCGGATTTTGTTTACTTCATGGCGAGATCAATGGAAAAGTTGACGACCCCTTATTGAATTACCGCATACGTGAACATAACCTAATATGTTAGTTCCAACATTTTCTCATAGAGGTCTGAATGGCTTCCAGCTTTTTCTAGGTTAGAAAATTTCATGTATCGTAATAAATGGACTTGGTATGATCAAAAATCCACAATACATGGCATGTATTCTGCGAAATATATGACTGATCCAATTACTTCATTACATGGAATACTTATTTATTGTAATAATAGTCTACTAAAAAGAAACAAAAAATTTTCATGAATGAAAAAAAAAATGAGACAATGCACGAATGGACATAAATGATGAATTGTTATTCAGATTAGTTTTATCCCAAACTGTAATGAATAGCATGATATAACTGTTCGAAAACGTAAATAAAAAAATATTCGCAATATAGTTTTGAATTTTTTGATCCCTTTCTACGGCATACATGGCATGTACATAATCGGTGACGTAATTGCGATCGTTTGAACGGAACGGAAGGCAGCGTATATTGGTAAGGTATTATGGTCTATCGAAATTCGTAATCGAACACGAGTATTTGCATCCAATTCATCAACATACATGGAATACGCAATCATTTCAACAGGCATAGTTAGGTTATGTTCCAGGCAGCGAAATTATCATGATCCGTTTTTGTGCTATACATGCCATGTATACCATCGATGACGTAAATATCGTGCGCTCGTTCAAGGATGACGTCATATTGAGATTTGGCTGTTTAGGGTAAAGCTGTCAATTTCTGCTACCCTATGTATTAGGCCAGTGATGAAAAAAAAATTTGAACGAAAATTATGTCTGATAAGGAGCTGTCCACATACCGGGTGGACAGAAAAAGCACGAATTTAGACTCCCTCCTCCCCCTCCGTGGACAAGCGTCGACATTGACTATACCCATCCCCTGTTGTCCACGTGGAAGGAAGGAAGGTATTGAATTAGAGAGACTTTAAACTCTGAGAGTTCATTCGTCTCTTAGTGTCCACGTGGACATTCTTCCATATATTTTAATTGGAAAAAAAGGAAATAATTACATTGTGCCTTTTTTCAATTTTAAATTAGTCTTATTTAATATTTGGTGTTTTTTAATGATAAAAAAACAAGAAAAAACACATGTTCTTTTTTTTTGTTAATAGTGACTAGATATCTTCCGATTCATTCGTCGCTGTTAATCATATATTCAAAAAAAAAAGAAAAAGAAGTAGGCAAATGTTCTAAAACTTCTCAACTGTACTTTGTCCAACTCCAGTCTAAACTTGACTGTTGCTGTCAGTGCAATACAAAACCTTTTCCGTCATCGTTTTGAGGATTTTCAGAGGACGCGTTCCATTCAATATATCGGTTAAAATTACACAAGCGTATTGAAAATATGAAAAAAAAGTATAAATATATTTTGAAAAAAAAAAACAATGCAAATAGGCTTTATTAGAAGTAGCAATTGTTTTCTATTCTTTGATTTTTTTTATTAACATTGCCCGAAAAGTTAATTCAAATAAAAATAACTTATTTGTATCGCTCTTCAGTTTGTTCCAAATTCCATTATAGTGACTTCAACCCATCATCTCATACAGTTGCCATAACCGAGCTTTTCCTGCAGCCAACGATTTCACATATTTTCAATCTCTAAGGTATATTGGTAGGAAGAGGTGTAATCAATACTAATAGGAGCACCGGTTAGTTTCTTCGTTTTTTCCAAAAATGAATGCTTTATTCTGCAAAAATAGTTACAAATTTAATATTCAAAGTATTGCCCATCGCTAGTCACAACTTTTTCCCATCTTTCTGGCAATTCACGGATCCTTTTGCGGAAATAATCGGTTTGTCGGCTAACCATGAATCGATCCATTTTTTAACCTCATTAAAAATGGAGAAGTGCAGTTCAACCAGGCCATATTGTATCGATCAATAATAGCCTGTCGGCTATGGGAATACATGGAATACTTATTTATTGTAATAATAGTCTACTAAAAAGAAACAAAAAAATTTCATGAATGAAAAAAAAAATGAGACAATGCACGAATGGACATAAATGATGAATTGTTATTCAGATTAGTTTTATCCCAAACTGTAATGAATAGCATGATATAACTGTTCGAAAACGTAAATAAAAAAATATTCGCAATATAGTTTTGAATTTTTTGATCCCTTTCTACGGCATACATGGCATGTACATAATCGGTGACGTAATTGCGATCGTTTGAACGGAACGGAAGGCAGCGTATATTGGTAAGGTATTATGGTCTATCGAAATTCGTAATCGAACACGAGTATTTGCATCCAATTCATCAACATACATGGAATACGCAATCATTTCAACAGGCATAGTTAGGTTATGTTCCAGGCAGCGAAATTATCATGATCCGTTTTTGTGCTATACATGCCATGTATACCATCGATGACGTAGAATATCGTGCGCTCGTTCAAGGATGACGTCATATTGAGATTTGGCTGTTTAGGGTAAAGCTGTCAATTTCTGCTACCCTATGTATTAGGCCAGTGATGAAAAAAAAATTTGAACGAAAATTATGTCTGATAAGGAGCTGTGCACATACCGGGTGGACAGAAAAAGCACGAATTTAGACTCCCTCCTCCCCCTCCGTGGACAAGCGTCGACATTGACTATACCCATCCCCTGTTGTCCACGTGGAAGGAAGGAAGGTATTGAATTAGAGAGACTTTAAACTCTGAGAGTTCATTCGTCTCTTAGCGTCCACGTGGACATTCTTCCATATATTTTAATTGGAAAAAAAGGAAATAATTACATTGTGCCTTTTTTCAATTTTAAATTAGTCTTATTTAATATTTGGTGTTTTTTAATGATAAAAAAACAAGAAAAAACACATGTTCTTTTTTTTGTTAATAGTGACTAGATATCTTCCGATTCATTCGTCGCTGTTAATCATATATTCAAAAAAAAAAAAAAGAAGTAGGCAAATGTTCTAAAACTTCTCAACTGTACTTTGTCCAACTCCAGTCTAAACTTGACTGTTGCTGTCAGTGCAATACAAAACCTTTTCCGTCATCGTTTTGAGGATTTTCAGAGGACGCGTTCCATTCAATATATCGGTTAAAATTACACAAGCGCATTGAAAATATGAAAAAAAAGTATAAATATATTTTGAAAAAAAAAACAATGCAAATAGGCTTTATTAGAAGTAGCAATTGTTTTCTATTCTTTGATTTTTTTTATTAACATTGCCCGAAAAGTTAATTCAAATAAAAATAACTTATTTGTATCGCTCTTCAGTTTGTTCCAAATTCCATTATAGTGACTTCAACCCATCATCTCATACAGTTGCCATAACCGAGCTTTTCCTGCAGCCAACGATTTCACATATTTTCAATCTCTAAGGTATATTGGTAGGAAGAGGTGTAATCAATACTAATAGGAGCACCGGTTAGTTTCTTCGTTTTTTTCCAAAAATGAATGCTTTATTCTGCAAAAATAGTTACAAATTTAATATTCAAAGTATTGCCCATCGCTAGTCACAACTTTTTCCCATCTTTCTGGCAATTCACGGATCCTTTTGCGGAAATAATCGGTTTGTCGGCTAACCATGAATCGATCCATTTTTTAACCTCATTAAAAATGGAGAAGTGCAGTTCAACCAGGCCATATTGTATCGATCAATAATAGCCTGTCGGCTATGGGGGTTTCGGATAAACGGAACAAGAGCTGTGTCACGTAGCGCGTTCTGATTCTTACTGAGTGTTTATTCAACAAATGTCAAAAGCTTATATTCTACCTAAAATTGTGACCTAGACACAGGCAAAACATCGTTGGTGGTAAACATCTGTGTAGGCAAAACATCTGGTGTTTTATTATGCTTGTTATGTTATGTAATGCTGAAGGCGGGTAGTTTATGCAAAGCACACGGAAGGAAGTAAACTAGGGAAATTTGTCGAAAAGACCTTGAATCTATGTTGTTTAATGTTTAATTGTTTTATGGCTCGTAGTGTTTGTGTTTTATGCCTTGAACATTTGGTTGGCATATGGAAGTTAAGTTTTGATGATACAGTAAATGCTATGAATGCTACAGATCGAAAAAGGAAGTAATCGACGGAGCAATGTCTGAGAATACGGCAAGTGGGATAGGACCTCCCATTTCAGCGTTTCCAAGTTAATGCAAATAAAAATAACTTATTTGTATCGCTCTTCAGTTTGTTCCAAATTCCATTTATGTATTAGGCGTACCGATGAGTTTCTTCGGTTTTACAACAGATGGTGTAACTTGATTATTATTCCAGCGAATCAAATTTCCAGACATTCGTTGGAAAGCTACTGCTGCGTCATTGCGCATCCTTTTCAGTACATGTCAAAAAGTTAAAGCGTAAACAACATAGTTTTTTGCCACTTCGAATATATCCAATTTCCTACTAACGAAAGTGTTTTTGCGGGAAGTGTTACTTGATTAACTCAATATGAAGAAAAAAGCTGCGGAAAGTCATCGCATTTTGGTGGAAGTGTATGGTGACCATGCTTCAACTGAGCCAACGTGTCAGACTTGGTTTGCACGGTTTGGAAGTGGTAATCTTGACTTGGAAGACGAAGACCCCGGACCGCCAACAAGGTTTGAAGAATTGGAGGCCAAGAAACTAACCGGTGCTCCTATTAGTATTGATTACACCTCTTCCTACCAATATACCTTAGAGATTGAAAATATGTGAAATCGTTGGCTGCAGGAAAAGCTCGGTTATGGCAACTGTATGAGATGATGGGTTGAAGTTACTAAAACAAAAATTCATTCTTTTTCATCCCATTTGTTCTAATGCATATGGTGATCTATTTAATCATTTGTGTAATAATCCCACTATGAAAACTGATATTAAGCGCAGAATACTACTCCTTCAAAATCGATTTCCGAGAAAATTCCAGAGAACATATATGCCTTTCTAAAGGTTTTAACGTGTAGATTGTTTCCAAAACAAAATCAAAAAAACTATTGATTCCATCCGACATTAGGATTGCACCCTAAATAATCCTACTGAAATTAGAAACATTTCTACGAGGGCTTCAAAGAACTGTACACCAGTAAAACTGCACAATCAAGAGAAAAAAATTATCACAGCTGAATCAATAATCTATAATCAAACGACGCATAAAATAACAGCTGATGAAATGTCATTCGCCTGCAGAAAATGGATTTAAGCTTACTTCTTCACTGAACTTTGGCTGCCGCTGAACTTCACTTCACTGAACTTTGGCTGCGAGATACTAGTTCAGATATTGAAGCGATAATTAGAACAAAGAAAACAATATGTTGAATGCCTAAAATGCTCCAATTTGAAGAAAAATTTTATAATGTAGTTGCCTTCTAAATGGCAACAAGTTTGCGAACAAAACGGCGCATATTTGACTGAAATTGGATAATTTTAAGTATGTTAAATAAAGCGTCGAAATTTCGATCAGAAATACGACATTTCTTTTTCCTCAACCCAATACTAATATTACTAAATTTAATATCCCACAATTCAACTGTTTACAGAATGAAGATGTGTTATCATATCTGGCATCCTTGTTCTTGGTTGTTTACATGTGGAACGGAGTGGAATGAGACATCAAAAAACGCGCGATCTAAAGCGATCAGTATGTCATAGCACACGATGAGCTCCAACTTATCGTTTCGCATCGCATCGCATCGCATGTCCTCCGGCAAATGCTGTTTTTGACATTTTTGGAGGGTGCGAGTGCGAGTGAAATCAAAAAACTTTGGAGTAGCTCATACGCTGGATCACGCATGATACTAACTGGCGTGATGTGTTCACACGGTGTGAGTAGTTGCAATGCAGTAACTGACTAGGCCAACTCGTACGCTTCTTCGCACCGTATAAACTAGGCTTTAAAGCCAAATTCAGACGAATAGTTTTTTGAATTTACTCGCACTCGCATCCCTCAAAACGCCAAAAACAAAATTTAGCGCTCGAATCAGGGATGCCAAATGTGAAGAAATGTCTATATTTTTAAAATATTTGAAAATATGCAAAGATATTTATAGACTTGAAAGTTATTGGAAAAACAAATAAAACCCTCATAGTTTCTAAACGAAATTGTTGTTATTTTGTTTTGCACGCTGGCGGGCCACGTTTTCTTTTTGAGATAGTTGAGATGGTGAGAATCTAAATATAAAATCATTATCGGGCACAATTTTCATTCAAAATTCACTCACAACTTGCAAATTAACTATTGTTCTAAGAAACAGAATACATTGTCAACGCAGAATTCGCCGAGCTGGCAACCCTATCCACCGGCATTACTGAAGGGGCGAATCGGCTGTCAATGAGCTGAACGGTTGCAAGCAAGGCGGGCGATTTCAAGCGAAATGTCAAAATCATTTCCGCTTGCCAACGACAATCTCATTTCGGATTAGAAGACGAGTGTATAAAGACGTGTTAAACAAAAGTTAGAAATAGTGAAATTAAAAGAAAAGTGGGCGAACCAATTTTTTTGAAGCAGGTAACAAAATTATCCTAAATTATAAAAACAAATATTAAAATAAATTGTCTATTCAGATTCAAGCTATCAAAAGGGTCACAGCCGACTTTTCACTACAATCTCGACAATCTTCAAAAAATTGAGGTTATGGATGAGAACTCTCAACATTCGGTCGTGATGGATGGTGTGAGCATTGTGGAGCCCACCACGGAATCCGGGAACCAGCAATCGAGCTGTACCGAATGCCGACGGTCGGACAGCGCGGAAAATATGGTCCAGTGTGACAATTGTGATGGTTGGCAGCATTACACGTGTGCGGGAGTGGACGACAGCGTTGCGGATCGTTCGTGGGTGTGTGCCCTTTGTGCTGGACATCAGCAGCAAGATGATGTTGCCTCCAATCGAAGCGAATCCAGTCGCTGCAGTGCAACATCGGCATTTTCGGTGAGTTTGGGCCAGTTGGTGGAGAAGCAACAAGCGGAGCGAGCTCGTGCGGACTTAGCGCTGCAGCGTCGCCATCTTGAGGAGCAGCAGCAGCTCATTGACAACGTGCTAGGTGGAGAGGCAGTCAGCGGAGAGGCCTCAGGAGGCTGCGATAATTGCGTTTCTTCACGGGAAGTGAATTCCGAAACGTTTTCGGGTGAGCGTAAACGACCTCCAACTACACCTAACCCCGAAGCTCCCATATCATCGTCCGTGCGTCGCTCAACGCCATTGTTGGGTGTATCACGACTAAACGAACCGCCTATGGTTTCAATTCCATCTGATGTGCTGGACGAACTCGCTCTAAACCCTCGGCAGGAGGTACAGGACCCACATGCTGCTTTATCGGAACTACGGAATCGCGTCGAACGGTGTGAAAGGCGAGCAAATCCGACCCCGGAAGAACTGGACGCACTACGTGTCCAATTAGAGAGGTGCCGAGAACTTCTGGAGGGATTCCAATCCGGAAACGATGGAAGCAGAAACCGATCGTCGAACATAAACCAGCCGGCAGCGGGTCAACTGTCAACGCTGGCGGCGAGCAAGCCGCCTTTGGAAAAGCAGATCGGTGCGATCCCGAAGGCGAGTCGTAAGTTACCACCTGTGCTGGAAGGTGATCAGCCAAGAGGACATTCAGCAACTGGACTGGAGGAAAGTACTGACCCTCTTTGGCCATTGAGGGATGTGGTAAGCCAGAATAATCCGCCCGTGGTAAGTCGGAAAGCCGCATCGATCGAAATGCGCCCCGAACATATGGAACCCCCAGGTAAGCGTCAAGCCTTGAGCCATTTGAGTAAATTTCCATCACATAATAGCTCCACGACCATTATAAATAAAGATACCCGTGAGCAGTCGCGAATTGACGCGCGCCCGGGAGAATTGTATATGCCTCCAACAATATCTTTTAATCAGTCGCGAGAATCACTCGCGCGTCCAAATGAATCAATAATGATTAATCGAAAAATATATCAAACCGAACACCGCTCGACCGGTGAACAAACGCGTGAAACTCCCCCGCGTACGGTTGATTTGTCTCAGTACCCTCGTCAGTCAGATAATTTTCAAATAAATCAAGTGATGCCTCCCTCACGATCAGTTAGTGCTCCCTCACAACAACAGCTAGCAGCAAGACAGTCCCTGGCAAAGGAACTTCCTCGATTCTCCGGTGATCCCGCCGACTGGCCGATTTTTATTTCCAATTATCGTTATACAACGGAAGCCTGTGGTTTTTCGGATGGTGAAAACATGCTTCGTCTGCAACGGTGCTTGACCGGACCAGCGCTTGAAACGGTGCGCAGCCGGTTGGTGTTGCCAGCAGCGGTTCCCCAGGTGATCGAGACACTCCGGATGCGGTTTGGACGTCCAGAATTGCTCATCAACGCATTGTTGCGTAAGGTGAGAGAAATCCCAGCACCAAGGTCAGACAGATTGGAAGGGTTGATCGACTTCGGGATGGCCGTGCAGGCTTTATGCGACCACATCGAAGCGGCGAATGAACGCGCTCATCTTTCAAATCCATCGCTTCTGCAGGAGCTTGTAGCAAAGCTTCCCGCTGATCAACGAATGATGTGGGCGGGATATAAACGAGGATTCCAACACGTAGACTTGAAAACTTTCGGTGATTATATGGCGTCAGTGGTACAAGACGCGACCAGTGTGGTTAGCTTCGAGCCCGAGGTTAAGAAGAACAGCGCTCGCGACCGCCTGAAGAACAAAGGATTTGTGAACACCCATGCAACAGATAAACCAACCAATTCCAGCGATTCTCCGAAGAAACCAATAGAGTCAGCTAAACGTTCCGACTGCTTGCACTGTAACCAAGATGGACACCGGGTGCGCGAATGTGGCGCGTTCAAGCAGCTGACTGTCGACGATCGTTGGAGAAGAGTCCGTGCATTGCAACTGTGCCAGAACTGCCTGTTCAACCATGGCCGACGTGCGTGTCGGGGACGGAAGACCTGCGACATCGAAGGCTGTCAGTTTCGCCATCATCCGCTCCTACATTCGCCTAGTGGACCTCCGAAGTTGATAGCACCGAAGGTTCAGGTGGCCGAAAATCATACACACCACCACTCGAATGCTTCTACACTGTTCCGGATCATTCCTGTAACGGTGTATGGGAAAGATGGGTCACTCAACACGTTCGCATTCTTGGACGAGGGTTCTGATCTAACGTTGGTGGAGAATGATCTGGCTACGACGTTAGGAGTAAATGGCACTCCACATCCACTTGGTCTTCGATGGACTGGGGACACTTCCCGAATAGAAAATGATTCTAGGCAAATTACAATCGAGATCGCTGGAATCGGGCAAACCAAACTACACAAGCTTGTGAACGCAAGGACCGTCAGTAACCTTGGTCTTCCTCGTCAGAGTTTCCAGATGAAAGAAGCAGTGCGGTTGTACCCACATCTTAAGGGCATCCCGGTTAGCAGCTATCAGAACGTGAAACCAAAGATTCTCATCGGTATCGACAACCTGAGGCTGGCACTTCCTTTGAAGATACGAGAAGGTGATGGTGCGGCCCCAGTAGCGGTTAAAACCAGACTAGGCTGGTGCGTCTACGGGCCGCGAGGAAACGGCAAGCGCGAATCATACAGTTTCCACGTTTGCAAATGTTCCTGCGATGAGGATCTTCAGGCAACTGTGAAAGAATTTTTCGAAATTGAAAGTGCAGGAGTTATTCCGCCTGAGCCGTCACTTTCAAAGGAAGATCAGCGGGCATTAACCATCATTGAAACAACGACAAAACGATGTGGTAACCGCTTCGAAACGGGATTGGTCTGGAAAGAAGATCATGTGGAATTTCCAGATAGCTACCCGATGGCTCTTCGACGTTTGGAGTGCCTCGAGCGTCGGATGAGTCGCGATCCGGAGTTGAAGGAGAACCTTCACCGGCAAATGCGCGAATATGAAGCCAAGGGATATGCTCACAAGGCCATACCTGAGGAACTTGAAGCCGCCAATCCAAGGAGGATATGGTATCTCCCGGTAGGAGCGGTGGTTAACCCCAAGAAACCGGGGAAAATCCGTATGGTCTGGGACGCGGCTGCGAAAGTAAACGGTGTGTCTCTGAACGGCGCGCTACTCAAAGGTCCGGATCAACTCTCCTCGTTACCTGGAGTTCTCTTCCGTTTCCGTTTGTATTGCATAGCGGTCAGCTCAGACGTTAAGGAAATGTTTCACCAGCTTAGAATCCGCGATGAAGATAAAATTTCTCAACTATTTTTATGGCGTAACAATCCATCGGAGAAGCCCACTGTATACATGATGGACGTCGCGACATTTGGAAGCACCTGCTCGCCTGCTTCGGCGCAGTTTATTAAAAACCGTAACGCAGAGCAATATGCGGAATTACATCCGGAAGCAGCGAAGGCGATAGTTCATGACCACTATGTGGATGATTATCTGGCGAGTTTCAGCTCAGTGGAGGAGGCAGCGAAAGTAGCAAGCGACGTGCGATACATTCACGGTAAAGCAGGCTTCAACCTACACAACTGGAGATCGAACAGCAGCATACTTCTACAGAAATTAGGCGAAATCCAGCAAGAAGCAGTCAAGCAGCTGAATCTGGTGGAAGGAGGAAATACGGAAAGGGTCCTCGGTATGCTTTGGAGTCCTACAACCGACGAATTGAGTTTCTCCACTCAGATGAACGACGAGATGCAAATACTGATCCGTACAGATACACGTCCAACGAAAAGGCAGGTGTTACGATGCGTAATGACCTTATTCGATCCTTTGGGACTACTTTCGCCGTTTATCATTCACGGCAAAGTTCTGATCCAGGACCTGTGGCGAGAAGGTACGGACTGGGATGAGAAGGTCAGCGACGCAGTTTACGTGAAATGGCAGAGGTGGATAAAAATGATCGAATATATTTCCGATATCCGCATCCCAAGATGCTACTTCAGTGGTGCTACACGAATAACATATCAGAATTCCGAAGTTCACGTGTTTGTGGACGCTAGCGAAGTGGCCTATTCCTGTGCGGTTTATTTGCGCACGTTCAACGAAGAGGAGAATCCGCAGTGCTGTCTGATCGCCGCCAAATCGAAGGTAGCGCCTCTGAAACCCTGGTCTATTCCCAGACTGGAATTACAGGCATGTGTTCTAGGCACACGATGGGCGAAATTTGTTGTAGGCCATCTCGACGTTCCCGTAACCAAGGTCACGTATTGGACAGACTCCAGAACCGCACTGGCCTGGATCAAATCAGATCCTCGGAATTATCGACAATTCGTTTCCTTCCGAGTAGGCGAAATTCTGGAACAGACAACAGCGACTCAATGGAAGTGGGTACCATCGAAATCCAATCCTGCGGACGAAGCGACGAAATGGGGAAGTGGTCCGTACTTCAATCAAGACAGCAAATGGTTCCGAGGACCCAATTTTCTGTGGCTAGCGGAAGAAGAGTGGCCCCGTGTTAAAGAGCCAGTGGTGGCTACTGCAGAAGAAATGCGAGCGTCGATTCTTCATCACTGTACGATAGAGACAACCATAGATTTCCACCGGTTCTCTACCTGGGAGAGACTGCAACATGCCACAGCATATGTCTTGCGATTCCTGAATAACGCGTCCAAGAAGCAGCCGAAATACTCCGGATCACTACAACAGGCGGAACTGCATGCTGCCGAAGAAATCATCATCAAATTAACTCAACGTGAAGCTTACACAGATGAAGTTGCTGCATTGTCGAATAAAGCTCTGAATAAATCGGGACAGGAGGTCATCGGGAAGAACAGTTCCATATACAACCTTATGCCGTTCCTGGACGATCGTGGCCTGCTACGCGAGCGTGGCAGAATTGAGGCAGCTGAAAGTGTACCACATGAAGTGCGACATCCGCTGATCCTTCCGAGGAAGCATCACGTCACTGAACTCCTGGTAAACAGATATCATCGCCGCTACAGACACGGGAACGCAGAAACTGTAGTGAATGAGTTACGTCAGCTTTACACGATTCCACGACTTCGTTTAGTAGTGAAGAAAGCAAAACGCGATTGCGCGCTCTGCAAAATTCGTCGGACTCGACCAATGATTCCACCAATGGCGCCGCTTCCGGTTGCGCGTCTGGCCCATCACGAACGACCATTCACCTATACGGGGCTGGACTATTTCGGGCCGCTGCTGGTGAAGCTGGGAAGGTCTATAGTTAAACGATGGATAGCACTCTTCACCTGTCTGACAGTGCGCGCTGTCCACTTGGAAGTCGCTTACACTCTATCAACAGAGTCATGTATCTCCTGCGTTCGTCGATTCGTGGGACGACGGGGATCGCCGGTAGAATTCTTCAGCGACAATGGAACGAATTTCAAAGGAGCCGAACGAGTACTGCAGCACCAGATAAACCAGGGACTGTCCTCGACATTCACCAGTGCCAACACGAAATGGAGCTTTATACCACCGGGAGCTCCACACATGGGAGGAGCTTGGGAACGCTTGGTGCAATCAGTAAAGGCGGCTATGGCTGAAGCGTACATAGAAGGGAAGCTAGATGACGAGGGGCTGCAGACACTGGTCGTGGAGGCTGAAAATATAGTAAACTCAAGGCCTCTGACGTATCTACCACTCGAGTCTGAGATGGCAGAGGCACTCACACCAAACCACTTTTTGTTGTTGAGTTCAAACGGGGTAAAGCGACGAGGCGAAGATGTGGCTCTGGGTCAGTTGAACGACCTAGTACGCCGACAAATTCTGGGAAAATCCTGGGAACTGATACAACGTCAGTTGGAGACATTTTGGCAGCGCTGGCTAGTCGAGTACCTGCCCGTGATTCGCCGACAAGCCAAATGGTTCGACGAAGTCCGAGCGTTGGAACCGGGTGACGTGGTAGTGGTAGCGGAACCTACAAAGCGAAGTGGATGGGAGAGAGGACGAATCATCCGTATGATTCCTAATCCGGATGGCCGGTGCCGTAGAGCAGTGGTGCAAATCGGAGGAAAATCTTCAGTGCGACCGGTGACTCGGTTGGCGTTGCTCGACGTGGTAAATAGATGTGGAGTTCCGGAGGACTCCGGACTACACCCGGGGGAGACTGTCAACGCAGAATTCGCCGAGCTGGCAACCCTATCCACCGGCATTACTGAAGGGGCGAATCGGCTGTCAATGAGCTGAACGGTTGCAAGCAAGGCGGGCGATTTCAAGCGAAATGTCAAAATCATTTCCGCTTGCCAACGACAATCTCATTTCGGATTAGAAGACGAGTGTATAAAGACGTGTTAAACAAAAGTTAGAAATAGTGAAATTAAAAGAAAAGTGGGCGAACCAATTTTTTTGAAGCAGGTAACAAAATTATCCTAAATTATAAAAACAAATATTAAAATAAATTGTCTATTCAGATTCAAGCTATCAAAAGGGTCACAGCCGACTTTTCACTACAATCTCGACAATACATATTCGATTCAAAAAAGTAGATTTTTATTCATTATTTTGGTTTTTGACGCGTATTTATTCCTCCTGCAAATCTACTATCATTTTCATTTCACAAATTGGTACACGAAGCTGCTGTCAAGGCGAAATAAATCAAATTTTTAAAAATATTTTAGACTGCCATTCAGTGTTTGCCAAATGATCCATTCACTGAAAAAATCGCTTTCGTTCGTTCAAATATGATCATACAGAAATCATTTCCCCCAGCGGCATTCTTTTGTTTTTACGTGCTACAAATCACGACACAAAATAGGACGAGACAACTCTGCATCGGTTCGCACTTCATGATACACCGACACGCAAGCAGAACCATCATATGCGTTTTCGGTGCAGAAAATTTATTTTCTTCTTTGTCTCTAACATATACATATCGAACCTCTCCATGCATCATGAAACAGCAGGATCGTACTGACTACCCAAAGCGAATGATTCATATTCAGGTAATCTAGCAGATCCTGCTCCCGTGGCCGAGTGGTTAGCGTCACAACTAACATGCCGGGTGTTCGGGTTCGATTCCCGTTCTGTTCGGGGGAATTTTTCGTCAAAGAAATTGCCTCCGTCTTGCACTGTGGTCACGCGTATTCTAGAGCTTGCCACTCAGAATGCATTCAAGGCGTGTTATTTGGCATAGAAATCTCAACTAAGTACTAATAAAAATGACGCAAGTAATACTACGTTGAGACGGCGAAGTTCCTCTAGGAACGTTAGTGCCATTGAAGAAGAAGAAGAAGAAGCAGATCCTGATCTTTAAGTCTCAGAGAGTGCAAATTATATGATTATTTAGCTAGATAGGGCTAAAGGAATGGTAGTCAGATTATATTTTCCATTTTTAACGCTGCTATCCCTTGAAATATATATTTTTATATAGATCGTTTTACTAGCAACACCACTCCAGTGAGAAACAAAAACTCTCTCGTTTTATCTATTTTTCCATTCGTTGCTGTCCGCAAATGGTGACCGAATGATGACGTAATTTTTCTTGTATCATTTATTGCTTTGCACTTGTCTGTGCCGTGGGTTTCGCTATAATAGAACGGGATGATATATGTGGTTTAAACTTGCATGCAGGCTTCGAAAATGGTGTGTGATGTTTGGTACAGCTCGAATATGCGAACAACAATCTTCGCTCCTCTCTTGGTTTAACCATTTAGTGTAACTCAAGTGATTACTGTCATTCATACAAGTATCTGAATGATCCACTCATATTTGGTTATATGTTCGTGAGAGGTTACTTGCACGACACATTGTGTATCATTCGATATTGATCGAAATCCAAACACTGTGAAATAGTATTGCCTCCTGAATTTCTGACCTCCATAATCAAGTCTTTTGCAAGAACATAATATTCCCCTTCATGCTGTGAGCACACATCTTCGTCAATTTGGGATTCAGAATCTCAGACACGCAAAACTTCATTCTATTCGTAACCAGAGCGAACCAAGTACATGTTAACTATTGACGTAATACCTTACACAACATATGAGTATTTTGTAACGGCTCATGAATGATTTCATAAATAGTATAAATATTGACTCACTTTTGCTGTTTTTGACAAAATAATATCTTAATAAATGGAAATAAATTGACGTAAAAATGCATTGCACTTGGTAATGGCTGAACGTAATTTTGAAAAATGGAGATCAGCCCTCTTAACACAGTTTTACACTTCATTGCATCCCTTTGGTTGTTTTACTTACCAGATCCTGATGACTGCTTCTTGCAAGAGCTGTCAGAAACAGAAAAATCTGTTAGTGATTCGGATAAATAGAGAAACGGCTTTTTTGGAGAAAACGATCACTTTCTTCCGATGACATGTTGTTCGTTTATGATTAGGCTGACCAAACGTTCAGTTTTTAACGGGACAGTACCTTTTTTTTGACTTTTTTTGGGCGTCTCGTCTTTTTATCAATTTGTACCGTATTTTGAATATAAAAATACTTGTAATAAATTCATTTTTTTTGTTTTTTTGCATAAATATATTTATTTCATATTATTTTATGTTTGGTACAAAGTTCTTAACATACGAGGTGTGTTCAAAAAGTAACGTGAATTTTGTGTTTATGAATATATATTCATTTATTCATGAATATCTATTTTGTACCCTTCACATTTGCTCTTCGTCGTTCACATCTTCTCGGTCTTCTGAGAACATTTTGTACAACCGATAAACGTTACTTCAGTCCAAGGTAGCTTCTCTGTATACTACAGTCAATGCCGTTTTTCATATAAAATTTGATACAGGTTCTTTGATCCATTTTTTTGAATAGGTAAAAATCGAAGATGAGCCAAAACACGTGCAAGCAAAGCAGCTGTCAACTATTAACTGAACATTCAAAATGGCCGAACTTGTCGGCATAAGTGAGAGACATGAGTACCAACATAACGCCACTAAATAATCGAAATTCGAATATACGTAACCCGCGAAATTCAGAATTCGCGATACTTTTTGATCATACCTCGTATTAAGTGATCAGCTATTGCTATGCATCTTAAATATAGATAAAAATAGCATAAAAAACTAGAAGTGGGTTATATCTGTGATATAACCTCAAGGTAGACGTAGGACTATCGCTGGCTCTGTAATCATTTGTTTGAAATTGTATCTGAATCAATTCACAATGAATGAATGAATAATGTTTTCTTAAGATTTCTGAAAGTTGCTCGAACGCATTCGCAAGCGAGTAGAAGAAATCACAGCCTGCATGTATTTGCGATGACGGTTTCTCCAGGTGCTTGATTTTGCGTCCGTGTTCGGGAACACATTCCGATCACCACAAAAGCAATCATCATCAATGAGCTAGATTGTTATGTTTTCAACAGTCTGTTTTGAAAGCAATTTTTAAGCTATTAAAACGATTTTTCGAACCAACAAGGTATAATTATAAAACTCTTTGACATTTTATCTTTCGAATGAAGTGATTATTATACTAGTCCATTCAGCCGGTGAAGAGGTATTACCTTACACTCCAGCGTTACTCTCTCGTTTACGAAACTTTGAATTTACACCCCGGTACAGAAATGAAAGACGTAGTCCTACGATAAAAAAGCTTGTTTTGTGTTATTAGATTTTTTTATGGTTTTGAATGTTAAACATATTGATTTTTTTTTTAAATTGGAAAAATAAACACCTACCTAACTTAACCTTAATATAATTCTATTATCTTACTTTACAACGAACAGATGCCGGCCAATTTCATGCTCGGAATAGAAGCACTCATCTCCAAATGTCAGGACGCATTTCTGGAAGTTCTCATCTAGGGTATCCAGGTATGCTCTTTCGTGAATCTCCGTTGTTCTCTTCCAGTGGGGGTGGTCGGCAAGTTAATAATCAGGCTGAGAAAATTTATTTTGAATATGTTGGAGCTTAACCCTTTCAATACGGCAGTGTGCTCCGCCGGAGTGCTACCGCTGTACGGAGCACTGCGCCGAAAAGTACGCACATCGCGCTGGTGTGATCGATGTGCAGTATCACTCTCATGTCATCTAAGGGGCTGTCCACATACCACGTGGACAGAAAAAGCACGATTTTATACTCCCCCCTCCCCCTCCGTGGACAAGCGTGGACATTTTCATACCCCTCCCCCTGTTGTCCACGTGGACGTTTTTCCTTATTTTGACGTAGGACTACGTCTAACCTGAAGATATAAGGGGTGAAATGGAAATCTAGGAACTGAACAAGTAGGAAAAAATGCAATATTTGGAACGCGGTTCTAACTCGAGCATTTCTCAATAGATCGCAAAGGTTTTTGCATCAATTGATAGGAAATATATCTACGCATCTATCACAACGAATAACATTTCATTTTTCTTGACATAAATAATTGAATAATTGTGAAATATCAAGCATTGTCCAAATGCACTATGTGCCCATTTTTGATTGGTCCATTTTGTGCTCCTCAAATCCTACCGATCAAAACGGGCAACTAGAGCAGCAGCGGAATAGAATGAAGCACGATTGGAAAGGAAAAAGAAAAAAAATGAACAAAACATTGGTCGCAGTCTCACACATGCGTAATTCTCGAGCCACCCAGTCAGCTTAAAAATCCCCGCTCCGCTGCCGTAACGATCATTCTCATCCAAACCGTACACCACATCAGTTCGCATCACAACACATAAACAAACCAACCCAAGCAGCCATGTCTGGACATGGCAAAGGAGGAAAAGTGAAGGGAAAGGCAAAATCCCGCTCGAACCGTGTTGGTCTGCCAATTGCTCCGCAAGGGTAGCTAGGCCGAGCGCGTTAGTACCAGTGCACCAGTCCACCTAGCCGGCGTTATATAGTTTCGACCGCCGACGTGATCGAGTAAGCTGGCAAAGCTGCTCGCGACGATAAGAAAACCCGCATTCGGAACAGAACACATTCGGTTCGGTGGACATCAAGACAACAACAGGCAGTTGCAGCGAGTGGCGAGTGGCAAACGCAATCGCAAAACGGCAGCAGGTAGCAGAAGAAAGAAAGTTTGTTCATTATACAAACTGCTTTGGTGGCAAATTCAGAACAAGGCGGCATCGAGGGCGTACGAAATGGTTTTTTTCAAAACCACGAGTACAAAGTTTTCTAAATTGGAACCATTCCATAAAACAGGCGCTTATCAGGGCCATTATACCTTTCAAAAAAGAGTTTACGAAATACAGTTCAATGCTTTCTAAAATAATATCCAAAATAATAAAAAAACACAAACTGATTTTTTCATAATTTGTTTGCCAGGATCTGATGAGTATGTGAATTTGGCAGTTGTTCTGAGCTTATTGATAGTTGGGGACTTTCCTGATTATTCAATTTTCACCAATTCTTAAATTGCTTCTAGATTGAAAGTACAGTAATTTATACTTATCTCGACATTTAGCTAATTGGACGGACATGTAATGCGACTTATTTATTTGGACATTTTTATAAACATAGAGATCCAAATTATGACCCCACATTGAAAGTCGACACTGTACCACTGTCATCGCAAATGTTCAATTACAGGTTAAAATCGCCTCCAATGTGACACTGAGTGGCGCTTCGGTACGTCGCATTGAATGTAATTTACTGTACAACATGTCACAAAGCTGGATGGGAAGAAATTTTCCAACTGTGAAAGCTGTGGCGAGTGGCAACAAATCGCTAAACAGCTAAACAGGTTTAGCCGAACAAGATGGGGATATCGAGTGATAACAAAACAATAAACTCTTTAGATTGAAGATAATTTTGTGATCATGAAAAGGACCCTTTTTAGCCTGCATGTGAATCCAACGAGCGAACAAATCGTAATGAATGTATTTTTCTTCTTTCTTTCTTTGTTTTTAAGAGGCTTTAAACTTTGCACATGTATTTTTTTGCCATCGCTGCCTTTTCACGCTCATTCGTTCGTCTCGTTGGACTCGCCCCTTTGGCTGAGTCTGCCGATTTGTCTCTATCCTGTGAGTGTGTACCGCTGTAGTATAAAACACGCGGACCTCAAAAAAAAAATCTTATTTTCTTTCAAACCGTAAACCCGTGTGGTTGTATGGCATTGTTTCACATCACATGGCATCAACGGATTGGTGCCGGAACACCAGTATACCTAATAGCGGTTATAGAATTTCGGCCGCCGGAGTGTTCGAGTTGGCTTGCAAAGCACATTCGGTTCGGAGGCAACAACTAGATTCAGCGAGTGGCAAACGCAATCGCAAAACGGCAGCAGGTAGAAGAAGAAAAAAGTTTGTTTATACAGACTGCTTTGGTGGCAAAACCAGCCACCGTAAAACACGGCGCTTTTCAGGGCCATTAAACCATTCAAAGAAGAGTTATTAAAAGTTATTCACAATACCAATGCATTCTAAAGTGACATAATATGACATATAATATGAACTGAATTATTTTGTTTATGCTTGTTTTTGAACTTATTGGTGGTTGAGGTCTTTTAAATTGATCATTCAGTTTTCACAAACCCATACATGGTCTCCGAATTAAAAGTGGCTTCAAATTACAACACATTATGCAGGATGGCATTAACGAGTTTTCTCGGTAGCAAGAACTGCTTTCTTTGGTTGATAACTGATGTTGAAAATTGACTGACGTTACATCTGCATTGTATAGACAATTAACTAAGGAGCAACATGATGAGCTATGTATTTCCTGCCGCTCTGTTCTTATTTTAAAGACTTTAATCCGAAGGTCATTCGTCCCTGTATTTACTGTTGGTTTTTCAGAACGCTTCTATCTCGTTTATTTCTCGACAGATCGTAGAGTTCGTCTCCAAAACCTCAGTTCTTTTTCATTTTTATTTACTTTATTTGCGGAGACTACAAATCTTACAATTCATTCGTCTCCGAAACCACAGTTTAAAGTACGGTAATGTGCTCAATAGTGAAATATATGATAGTGAATGAGCTGATGACCACCTATGCATTCCCTATCACAGACATCTTCTTGATTGTACGATGTGCATACGCCGAAAGATGCCCGGCGTTGAACATTTAATAAGTACAAAGCCTTCAGAAAAAAAAACAAGAATCAAGTTTGTAAAAAAACGCAAAAACACAACACCAATGGTTCTTTTCAGAACCCCCAACATGTTCATAAAGAGTAAACAGTAAACTAATCCATTTTTCAGGTAGATAGGTAGGTATTCACGTAGGAGAAGAAAATATAAAAATATATTCGAAATATATATTTAGCAAAAGCTGTCACCTTTGTATAGTCCTACGTCACTCCGGTTATGTCCCCGACATTACCCACTCGTCTTTTTTTATTAGAATAATTTAGGAAACGACATGATTGCGCATAAAATAAATTTTAATTCTATTTAAGTTTATTTTGTTTCAAATTTTACTAGCTGTACCTTGCCTTTGCTGTGGCACATTGAGGTTTTTTGACAGAGAAATGAGTACCAAAACAAAGCATGTGTTTCATATGAGTTTAATTTTGAGATACTTGTAATACTTTGTTTTTCTATTATCTGCGAAGTTTTAAAGCTACCTGGTTTGCCAACACGGAAACGGGAAAAATACAGTTGAACAATCCGCATTCGAATATAAATTACACAATTCTGAAGACACGTCTTGAGCAACGCCAATCGAATAAAAATGAACGGATTTAAAATCATTATCAGATACAATTTGAGTTCACGATTTTTAAACACTTACAAAGAAATGTGTCGCTATCACACATATTCATATACTCATAATATCCAATATACAATACTAGAAAGTTAATTTACGTTCACAGCTTTGTTTCAGAAGTGTGCTTATTCCATCTGGAAATCTCAAAGCTTCCTGAGACGTTGAAAATAGCAGCAACAATCTTTGAAGTGGATTGTATATTGTGTAATAATCCATTAGTGCCGAACGAAATCTTTTCCGCAATAGTTCGGAGAATTTCCAGAGAGTACTAATAGCGTATTAAAATATTTTCAATATTTATATTTTTTCAACTGCTTATTGACCATACTGCATTGAGTGTCTAAGTAGCATTCTACGCAAAATTTCCTCATCATTCGAATGAACAGTATAATAGCGTGCTTTCTAAGTGAGAGTCAGCTCAAGACATTAAATTAGGCCCAAGAAAAGTTCAACAATCTCCTTGTTGAGAGTTGACCATATGCGTTGGATTTTTTCATCAAATATGATCCTC
This sequence comes from Toxorhynchites rutilus septentrionalis, assembly GCF_029784135.1. Lineage (NCBI taxonomy): Eukaryota > Metazoa > Arthropoda > Insecta > Diptera > Culicidae > Toxorhynchites > Toxorhynchites rutilus. The sequence continues at coordinate 191,958,144 of NC_073745.1, read as the reverse complement.
TATTTTTTTTTTTTTTTTTTTTTATTTAAATCGTTTATTTTTACAGGCTCAGTTACATAGGTTTAAAGGAGCCGAACTCCTTACTGTATTGTTACTAGTATATATACATTTTTCCTTAATTCTAATGTTAATAATATAGGAAACCGATTACTCGCGGTCAACTCGAGTTTAGAAGGGTGACATATTTTCTTCAGGAAAAGGAGGGGATATGAGGATATGTTGACAATGATCACACTCACACTCTCAATCACACTCATCACACTCAATTCTTAAACCTATCTTATATCTAATATGTATTTACATTTCATCTTATTCTTAAGAAGGGATCCGATCTCTCACAAAGGAAAAGGAAAAGGAAAAACTAAGGGTATAAGGACAATCACACACGAAGATCGATAGCTTTAAGGAATACATATATTTGGGACATGTAATCAAGGTCTATCCGAGCCAACACGTCTCTCACTGGCACCATGGGCTGCCTTCCTCGGGCCCGAAGGGTGACTACTAAATTCGATCTGGCGACAAGATACAGCTCGCACGACCAAACAACGTGCTCGATGTCGTGGTAACCTTGGCCACAAACACAAAGATTGTTGTCGGCAAGATTAATACGAAAGAGTAGCGCATCTAACGAACAGTGATTGGACATGAGTCGGGAGAAGGTGCGAATAAAGTCCCGACTCAAGTCCAGACTTTTGAACCATGGTTTAAGGCTAACCTTAGGGATAATCGAGTGGAGCCACCGGCCCAATTCATCTTCGTTCCATTTGCGTTGCCAGTTAACTATGGTATTTTTGCGGACTAAAGAATAAAATTCATTGAAGGCGATTTGACGCTGATAAATATCGCCTTCAATTGCACCTACCTTTGCTAATGAGTCAGCCCTCTCGTTACCCAGAATTGAGCAATGTGAAGGGACCCAAACAAAGGTAATGACATAACAGCGTCTGGATAAAGTACTCAAAATTTCTCGTATTCTCTCAAGGAAGTACGGCGAGTGCTTTTCCGGCCTCACTGAACGGATAGCTTCGACAGAGCTAAGACTATCCGTTACAATGTAATAGTGTTCAATAGGTCGTGAGGCGACGCTGTCCAGCGCCCAATGTATTGCTGCCAATTCAGCAATATACACTGAGCAAGGATTCTGAAGACTGTGTGAGGTGCTAAAAAATTCGTTGAACACTCCAAATCCTGTGGACTCGTTTATAGTGGACCCATCAGTAAAGTACATATTATCACAATTGATACCCCCATACTTTTCATCGAAGATCGTTGGAGCGATCCTCGATCGTTGGTAATCTGAATATCCATGGATATCTTGCTTCATGGACAGATCAAAATGCACAGAGGAATTGATGTAGTCAGGGAAACAAACACGGTTGGGAATATACGAAGAAGGATCAACCTGCATGGAGATGAATTCATGATATGAACTCATGAATCCGGAGTGAAAATTTAGCTCGATCAGCTGCTCAAAATTTCCGATCACCAATGGGTTCATGACCTTACACCGGATGAAGAACCGAAGAGATAATAAATTGAAGCGATCTTTTAGTGGGAGTAGGCCTGCCAAAACCTCGAGACTCATGGTATGCGTTGAGGGCATACATCCCAACGCGATACGGAGACAAAGATACTGAATTCGCTCGAGTTTAATGAGGTGTGTTTTGGCAGCTGATTGAAAACAGAGACTGCCATACTCCATCACTGAGAGAATAGTTGTTCGATACAACATTATAAGATCTTCGGGATGGGCTCCCCACCAGGTGCCGGTAATTGTACGGAGAAAGTTTATTCTTTGTTGGCATTTTTTACTCAGATACCTAATATGGGCCCCCAAGTACATTTGGAGTCGAACCAGACCCCAAGATACTTGAATGACATAGCATGAGTGATCGGTTTACCCAAAAGTTGAAGCTTTGGTTTTGCTGGTTTATGCTTCCTAGAAAAAACCACCATCTCTGTTTTCTCCGTGGAGAATTCGATCCCTAGCCCAATGGCCCAGGTTGAAAAATTGTTCAAAGTATCTTGTAAGGATTCTTGCAGGTCGGATTCGTTTGATCCTACGACAGACACCACTCCATCATCTGCAAGTTGTCTTAGGCTGCAATTTTGTGTAAGGCAATTGTCAATGTCGCTTACGTAGAAGTTGTACAAAAGGGGGCTTAAACATGAGCCCTGGGGGAGTCCCATGTAAGAGACCCGACTTACTGCCGAATCTCCGTGAGAAAAGTTCAAATGTTTCTCACAAAGCAAGTTATATAACATATTATTCAATAGAGGCGGCAGACCCCGAGATTGTAATTTGTCTGACAAAACCTCTATTGAAACAGAATCAAAGGCCCCCTTTATGTCCAAGAATACTGAAGCCATTTGTTTTTTTTCGGCGTAAGCCATTTGAATTTCTGAAGAAAGCAACGCAAGACAATCATTCGTCCCCTTGCCCCTGCGGAACCCATATTGTGTATCTGAGAGTAGGCCATTCGTTTCAACCCATCGATCAAGGCGAAACAAGATCATTTTCTCCAACAATTTCCGTATACAAGACAGCATTGCTATTGGGCGGTACGAATTGAAGTCGGACGCGGGTTTTCCGGGTTTTTGAATAGCTATAACTCGTACTTGTCTCCAATCATCTGGAACAATATTATGCTCCAGAAACCGATTGAATAAATTCAACAAGCGATGTTTCGCCACATCAGGGAGGTTTTTCAGCAAGTTGAACTTAATTCTATCCGATCCCGGAGCAGAATTGTTACATGAAAGGAGAGCAAGAGAGAATTCTACCATCGAAAACTCGGAATCAAGATCGCACCTATCTTGTGGTATATCTCGAACAATTTTTTGCACAGGAGCGGAATCAGGACAAACCTTCCGTGCAAAATTAAAAATCCATCGATGTGAATATTCGTCGCTTTCATTCGTTGAAGAGCGATTTCTCATGTTTCGAGCCACTTTCCATAATTTTTTCATTGACGTTTCTCGTGACAAACCTCCCACGAAATTTCGCCAATAAGCACGTTTTTTCCCTTTGATTAAGTTTTTAAATTGATCTTCAAGGGCTAAATACGTTTGAAAATTTTCAGGGGTTCCACGTTTCCGAAAAGCTTTAAATGCATTCGATTTTTCTACATAAAGCTTGGAACACTGGCTATCCCACCATAGATTGGGAGGCCTTCGGCGAATAGTGGAACCTGGGATGGGTTTCGTTTGAGCGCGAACTGCGCTGTCATAGATCAAACGAGAAAGGAAGTTATACTCCTCCAATGGAGGTAAACCATCTCTGGAATTGATGGCTAGAGCAATCGCGTCCGCATATTTTTTCCAGTCAATGTGTCTTGTGAGGTCATATGCCATGTTTATAGATTCAGAAGAATTCGACCCAATGGTGATGGAAATTTTGATTGGCAAGTGATCACTACCGTTGGGGTCCTGGATTACATTCCACTTGCAATCTAACGATAGTGAATTCGAGCAAAGCGAGAGGTCAAGAGCACTTGGGTTAGCAGGAGGTTTAGGTACACGTGTTGTTTCCCCAGTGTTCAAAACGGTCATATTGAAGCTGTTACAAAGGTCATATATCAACGACGAACGATTATCGTCGTACGGTTCCCCCCAGGCAGTTCCGTGAGAGTTGAAGTCTCCCAAGATTAATCGTGGCTCAGGAAGGAGTGAGCACATGTCAACAAGTTGCTTGCGGCTAACCGCAGCTCTCGGAGGCCAATACAAGCTGACAATACAGAGGTCTTTGCCTCTGATGTTTACATGACAAGCAACAGCTTCGATCCCTCCAATAGATGGAAGGTCAATTCGAAAAAATGAGTGGCACTTATTGATCCCCAATAGTACCCCTCCGTATCTGTCATCGCGGTCCAAGCGTATTATATTAAAATCGTGGAAAGAGAGATCATTTTGAGAAGAGAGCCAGGTTTCGGATAGAGCAAAAACATCACAATTGAGTTTATGAATTAGAAATTTGAATGTATCCAATTTAGGGATAAGACTACGACAATTCCACTGTAAAACAGTGATATCTCCGACCTCTCTATTTAAATTAGACATCAAGAGAGATAATCATTGCAAGGAGGGGCCATGTTTGCATCAATTGCTGCAAAATTGTCTTTAGTACTGGAAGCATTGCGGTGACAATGGTTCTGATGGAGTCGGAAACATTAAAGCACGTGAAGATTTGATCCACAAGGTCAGACAACTTTATAAATCCCGATTGGGAAGTTGAACTTGACGGAAAAACAGGGACAGTTGGGGTTTTTGATGTCCCCTCGAGTGCTGGGTCGTTCGAAGGTGAACTATTACCACGGAGGCCAGGAGGGACCTGAATGATCCTCTATCACCTCGTAAAATATTCCGAATCAGCTACCTAATTGCATGTATATTTTTATCAGAACATCGGCTCAATTGTTTTGAGATGACGACTAGTGATGCATGGATAATCTGATGCAAAAGTGAATATTCATTCCTAGAAATTGATAAAATGAAAATACTATGGAAGAATGATTTTACACGCAATCTTTATATATAAATTAGAGTTTTTCCCTCATCATCACGGGAGAACGGCTGATCAAATCTACGTCGTCCGTATATTTTGTGAGTTTGTCTTCACCTAAATTAGAATGATAGAGTACTTTGGAATATATTTGAGATGATTGGAAAAATTCGAAAAAAATCACGATGCATATCTTTATATATAAGAAGGATATTTAAAATAAAAAGGGAAAATTCGAAAATAAGAGGTACGCATATGTATGTTTCGCTGTGAAAATCATCATTAAGATCAATTTGACAGATCTGAATGGTAACATTCAAACTCTCTTGAAGTATATTCGTTATTTTTACCAACCAAAATATTCTCTAGAAATACATTATATGGCAGAACAACGTTTGCCGGGTCAGCTAGTTATGTATGAAAAATTATACAGACATTATTATCCTAAAACTAACTGTTCTCGAGATATTACAAAATGTATAGAAAATTATATATGATTAAAAATCATTTACGCATGTCATCGAATCTCAACCATTACGGAATCGTTTAATTTTTATAGTTTTGGTAGGGGAGAGGGAGGCAAGATGACGAATCGGTAATTTGACCCGTTGTAATGAAGGTAGCGCCACCTACTTTTACTGAAGATGCATCATAAAAAGGCCAAACTTTGTACTCGGTAACTCTGCCGAAAACGTTATCACAAAAAAGTGAAAAATAAAAATGAGAAAAATCGTGATCTTGATATTTTTTTCCGTTTTTTCAAATTTCATTATTCACTTTATGAGAAAAGTTAAAATTTCAAAATAATTTTATACATGATAAAGGTACTCTATTGTGCATAATCTGTTTGTTTTCGGCGAGTTTCAATCATGAATTTTTTTCAGCTAATTTTTTTTATTGAAAAAGTCGCTTGGGGGCAAGTTGGCGAACTGCAACATTATGTTAATTTTTGGTTTTTATGATGGTTAGATGGTTAGATGGTTAGGCAGATGGTCAGAACTTATAAGCGAAGAAGAGATCAATATTGATCGGACACCAGTTTGGAGAATGTTATGAAAGCTATAGAAGAAGGTTTGTCTGTTCTGGGTGCTTCAAAACAGTTCGGTGTGCCAGAACCAACTTTGAGACGCTATCGACGAAAATATCCAGACATGGAGGTTAGATTTTCAATTCAGCATTTGCGTTTCCATGTTCTTTATGCAAGAAATATTAAATCTGTATCAATTTCAGGATACGTCGTCCAATAAAGGCCGCTTTAAAGCCCCATTCAGCGAGCGGCCGTGCGGCCGCTTTAGAGCCACATTCAGGTCCAGCTTCGAAAAATAGCCTATTCGTTTGCGGTTTGGGTGGACAAGTTTTTTAGTTTTTTTGCCCATCCAATACGTAATATGATAGAAAACACTTCAGGCTATCTGAATCAGCATCAACATTAAAAAAACGACATGCGAAATTTTCCAAGATTAATTCCAAGATCCAGGGCTCGCCAAAGCTTAACGTCGCCAACTTGCCTCCCTCTCCCCTATATGAAGATTAGGGTGGCAATGGATGTATGGAAAAATATTCATCATCGAATTTGAATTTGAGCTGAAACTTTGCAAACGTCATTTTTTTGGGCCAATAAACAAAATGTACATGGTCTGTTTTTGAAATTTGACATGACCATTTTCGCTGCCATCCTAATGAGAATCTATGCATACCCCGTAACTATAAAAGTTCGATCATAGGAAATAGTTTGGCCATTCACGTCAGATACTTTTATAATACATATTTCACTGAAGAGGATCAATGATATGAGAAAAAATATTTGAACGTTTGACTGGGCAGCCCTCTCAGGCTTCTCAATCCGTTTATTGATAAATACAGAGAAATTCTTAAATGTATGTTTTTTAATTTAATTTTTAATGTATAGGTGGTTGTATTAAAAAAAAATCCTGTCCACCTTATACCCCCTACCCCTCTTCGTGGACAATCGTGGAAATTTTCTTACCCCCTACCCACCCCTAAAGTTGTTCACGTGGTATGTGGACAGCCCCTAAAGATGACGCTCGTACACACAGTTAATCGCGCGGATATCGTCTATAGACGACGCTCGTAGCAAAAGGGTTAATTCTGTGTGTCCTGTGTTAACACCCCTTTCATACAGGAATCGAATCAATATACCATCACCGCAGTTCTTTACTTTATTTCACTTCGTCTTAGATTTAAAAAAAAACATCTCACAGACTGACAAATCTTAAATACTACCTAGTATTCCTAATTCTACGTTTAAAAACACATTTAGATACATTAAAATCGAAGTGACATTGAACTTCATTAAACGGACGGAAGCAGCTGGACAAAGGACAGTTTTGCCCGTACGACGTTGTATGCGGCCGTATCGCCAATAGCTGTCTTTCGCGGAGCTGTCTGGTGGGAGCGTAAAACCGTATCTCGCTGATTAACTCCGCACAGTCGATGTTTCCGGACAGTAAATCAAAGACAAACAGACGTTGAATTTTTCCGCCTCGCCGAAAGCGTTTCTATATCAATAAGCATGCAGCGACTCTCGTAATCAGGAAGATGAGCGGGATCATTCCATGGCAGTTGTCTTAAGGCGTTGCACTTTTTCGATCCTGATGATCTGCGTTGTATGGTAAGGAGCCCACACGCATGCTGCGTATTCAAGGACACTTCGAACCATTGAACTGTACAGAGCCTTCAGCGTGTACGGGTCACGGAAGGACTGCGTGTTCCGCCGGATAAACCCTAGAATAGCGTATCATTTTGCGATGACGTTGTTGATGTGTTCGGTAAACTTTAGTTTGATGTCGAGAATTACCCCGAGATCTCGAATGGAGTTAACGCGATCGATAACAGCAAAACCGATTATGTAGTCATGGGACAGAAACGATTGGCGCCTTGTAAATGTGATTGTCTTGCACTTGCTGATGTTCAACTCCATGCCATTATCAGCACATCATGCAACCAATTCATTCACGTCAGCTTGTAGAGCACAGCAGTCCAATATGGAAGAGATTTTCCTAAATATTTTTAGGTCATCAGCGTAGAAAAGCTTACCAGACCTCAGTCGGCTGGCGAGATCATTGACGAAGAGAATGGAAATCAAGGGCCCAAGAACGCTCCCTTGAGGGACGCCGGATGAAATATGATATGTACGGGAACGAGCACTTCCAACTCTCACGAAAGCTTTTCTATCGGTTAGATACGATCTGAGCCACTCAGTTATCCATTCAGGAAGTCCAATATGTTTGGGTTTCGCGATAGCCAGTTCGTGGGGGACTTTATCAAAAGCTTTCGAGAAATCAAAATAGATAGCATCTACCTGACTGCGACTTTCTACGGTTTCCGACAGAACGCTCATGTAACTCATCAGATTTGAAACGGTTGAACTTTTCTTCACAAAACCATGTTGAGCATTAGTTATGAACGAACGAACCGCATTAAAGAGACTCCGGTGGACGAGTTCTTCAAAAACTTTAGCAATGCAGCATAGTATCGAGATTCCTCGGTAGTTACCAATTGCGTGAACACTACCAGACTTGTGAATTGGAGTGATCGATGCCATCTTCCACACCTCTGGAAACCTACGCTCGCTCAGGGAACGGTTGAAGATTGTGCTGATAGGAGTTTTCAATGCATCTGCACATTCCTTTAGAAATGCTGGAGGTAGACAGTCTGTACCGGCACCCTTGGAAGCGTCAAGGTTTTTCAAAACTGCAGCTACGTCATTTGGAGCGAAAGTTAATAGCGGAAGGTTTATGTCAAACGATGGAATGTTTCGACCAGCCGCTGATAAACTGGGAGTGTCACGATTGTGCACGCTACTAAAAAAGTCCGCGAAAAAGTCAGCGATATTCTCGGGCGAGTCCGCAGTAGCTCCATCATGCGTCATTCCTGAGGGAATTTGAGTAGTATTTTTCAGGTTTCTAATGTAGGACCAGTTTCAAGTTTGATTCGGTGCGGTTGTTGTAACTTCGAAACGCGTTTTCTTGACATTCATTGTAGAGTGTTTCAAGGTGTTTTAATCTATCCCTGTTGCACGAAGATCTTTCGCGGAAAAAACGTTTACGTGATTTCCGAACGATATTACGAAGGTGTCGTAGTTCTGGTGTCCACCAAGGGAGTTTTGAGTGAATTGCGGAACTCCTGTGTTTTCGTGGAACTTGATCGTCGAGTATGCCAAAAACCTTTTCATAGAACAGTGCAGCTGTCTGGTCTGTGGATGCGTCGCCGAGTCGAAACACCATGATAGATGTGGGAGATAATAGTCGCCAAGTACAACAATGACGTCGTTTGCGGAGGACAGGTCGCTAATCTCTTGAACAGCAGCTGCGTGCGATTCATAAATATCAGGACGAGAGCTCGGGTGAACATAAATTCCGCAGACGTAAATAGTTGTCCCGGGAAGACTAATACAAACGACCGTTTGTTCGAGATGAGTACAGTTTGTTAACGTAAACGCACAACACCGAATATCGGATTTAACGGCGACCAAAACGCCACCACCACGTTGTAGAGTGCTTGTGTTGGCATTACGGTCACAACGAAAAATGCTGTAGTTTGATGCAAGCTCAGCGTTTACTACGTCTGGGCGCAACCACGTCTCGGTCAGAACAGTTATGTCGTAGTCACAACTCGTCGTTTTCCTACGGAACTCGCTAGTTTTAGTACGCATGCCTCGAACATTTTGATAATAAAATGTCAAATGTTTCGAGAATAATGTCGCCGCAGTGTCAAGATTGGAAGGGCAGATGATTTGATCGACAACGTGCAAGCTTTGCGTAGATGACACTAGTTGGATAACAGTATTGTTTGGGGGTGGCGGAGTTGTTACGTCGACGTTGAGGCTCCTGGGTCGGCTATCGGCGCTGGTTTCCAAAAATGCCGTGAGTTGGAAACATTGTTCTCAAATTCGCGAAATTCGATCTCCTGCGGCCAAGTAGAGGGGTCCATTGCCTTGGTTTTTAAGTTTGGGTTGACCTTAAACAACACAAACGTTAACGTGTTCAACGGTCGGCCCCTGGGGATAAGTGATTTTAGCACTACGTCATCCGTCTGCAAACATTCCTTGGCGAGGTTCTGGACATCCGCATCCGAGACTTTGGGTGAAATTTTCGACAGGTACATCCAAAGTCTACTCTCTGTCCTTACGGAGGCAGCAATAGATGCCCCGTTTGCCATCAAACCTGTACCACGGAATATTTTCGTTGGCCGTTCGCAGTATAAATATTATAAAGAATGGGCCCAAGAATACTTCCTCGGGGCATACCTGTAATTTCTTATGATCTTGATAAGATACAGCCACCATGTGTGGCACATTGTCGAAGGCCTTTCCAATATCTAAGAGCGCCATTGCTGTCGTCTTGGACATCGACTTATACCGATGTATAATACCTGAAATCCTAGTGACTAGATGAATGGTGGACCTTCCCTCACGGAAACCAAATTGTTCCTCAGGAAGAGACCATTCTCATCCCTGAAGGAAAGAATTAGACTCTGGACGCCTTTCTCGAACAGCTTATATGTAATAAATTCCTGTTGTAATACGCGAATTATTTGAAAACTCTGGCCTTAAACTATGGTTGATTTTTATCATATGTATCTGCCACTAAAGTTGCTATTAGTTCTATTAGAATTCTTCAAGTATATTGAAATAGTGAAGTACAAAGTATTCTTAAAGGTCTAGTGGATTCAAAAGAAAAAAAAATCCTGAACAACGTTGGAAGCTTTTTACGATAGTACATTGAAAAATGGAAGGCTAATCTACGGGAATCATACATGGATTGTATTTAAGTCTATTACTGAATAGCCAGAGATTCAAAGGAGCATTAGTAAAAAAAACTTCAGATAGACGAAAACGTTTTGTTTGATGGATAGACAACGCTTAAAGGATTTATGATTAATGAGTTAAAAAGATGAAAAAAACCATTCCATCCCAACTGGCGAGGAACGAATTTCCAGAATGCAAGAATTCGTGAAGCTTATTGGTTATTATTTGTGTTTGCCAGGTAGTATCACGTCGTTTGAAAGGATTTTCCTACGATGAACAATATGGAAGTTATGAGAATTGTCAAACAGAATTTTTATTTCAATTTAAGCATGAAATGCGTCACGTTTGAATATTTTTTATGATAAAGTTTCCAACAATTATAATCTTCTTCGCAATGTCTCTCAATGTCTTTTGATATTATGCACCCAATAAAAGTCTTCAAAAATTACTGTGTTTTTTTTTGCTTACCTGTCCCGTTTTTAATCATGAACTATTTGATCAGCCTATTTACGATTCACTCTGGTTGAATGTTATTTCTTTTTTTCTCACAGGTTGCTTCACAGAATTTTTGTTCTGGAGCCGTTGTCAACTGTCCGAATGACACGATCATTTTATAGTCGATAGATTATCATTTGCTACATCCAGTGGTACTCAATTTTGGAAAAAAATGGCGCTTGGTTCGTTTTGGCAGAACCCCTACCATATGTACTGATGAATTATTAACAAAAAAGTTTTTATCCACGTTCACGTTCACGAGAGGTCTAAACCAGAAAGACAAGAATGATATCCACGAGGCAACGAAGGAGTACCAGGTGTGTAAGATGAAATTGTCTGGTTGATGTTTTAGATGTTGCTCGCCGAGTTGTATGCATTCCTTCGATTTGACATCTATGTCATTCTTTTCATTTGACATTAAATTTAAAAAATACGTTAGTATTACGGAACTGCAGGCATTTTTGAATGTAGTGGGTCTGTGAATACCAAACACAACAAAAATTGTTAGAATAACTGAATGACTTTCAAACAGCAATTGGCCATTGTTTGGGAAAGATTCAGAAGCTTGTGAAGTGGGTACCACACAAATTGAGCGAAAGACGAGTGGAACGTCGAAAAACCATTCGTGAATTGCTTCTTCAACGGCACCAATTGCATCGTAATGTCACTGGCGATGGAAAATGGTTTATTTTGAGAACCTTCGAGAACCCCAAGCGCAAAAAAATGGCTTTCACCTGGTGAAGCTGGCCCATCCTTTGCAAGGTCAAATCGTTTCGGGCGAAATATTATGCTTTGTGCGTGGTGAGACGAGGAGTGTATAGTGTACCATGAGATACTAGAATCGGGTGAATCGGTGAACACAGATCGATATCGACAACAAATGATAAATTCAAACTTTGCATTGAAAATACCGGAATGGGTCGGAAGGCAGGGTCGAGTGATATAACAGCATGACAAGACACCAGCGCATACCGCTAAGGCCGTGAAAGACGCATAAACCATCAATTGGCAAACGTTATAGCATCCGCCGTATTCTCCAGACCTGACTTCGTCAATTCGTTTTCCGCTTCAATTTGACATGCGCTTGTAGAGCAGAACTTCGACGAATATGAAGATACTTTTTAGTTCATTCATTCCCCTGTTTTTAGCTTCTAAATGTTAGAATCGCTTATTGTGAGTACGTAACCATATCCACAAAGCTCACGAACCACACTGAATTGAAAGATGTTTTAATTGGAAAATATAGAGATGCTTTATTGAGTAACAAGAAATCTAACAAACAAAATTTCTTGATATATTACAAGTGTGTTTCAAAATCATCTACAGTCTACTGTAAAAATAGTTTCAAATTGCTATTTGCACAAAATTATGTCAATCATTGACTCATTATATGCGAATAATTTTGTTTTTACTGCTTCTGTTTAAATATTGCAATTTTGTGCATTGACAATTTTGAATTGATCAAACGTATCACAAATCTTCAACATCCCCTTTTTATTCGTCATATTACAATTCTTGTTCTTCAGGGACACCTTCGTCATATTCTGTGCTTGGGTCGACTTCTAGTGCATTGTCTTGTGAATTGTTTACTGAGCGAACTTCATCCTGCGTACCATTCATGTTATTTTGAATGGTTTCACCAAACAGTTTTGTTTTCTTCTGAATGAGCACTTCCCGAATAATGTCTGTGAATAAAAGGTGAGATAATAATACATATAGTCGAGTACAAACGATTGAAGAATATTACCTTCAAGCAATTCCTTAGAATCAATCATTTGTCCGATTTCTTGGGCAACCTCCTTGGCCAGCCATGGGGCAATTTGTTTTTCAAACTCTACAAGATCTTTCTCATCTTTGATATTCTCTACGGCATTGACGACATCTGGTAGTAGATCATCGATTCTTCCCCGTAGCAGTTTAGAAGCAGTGATGCGTTCTTGCATTTCTTTGTCCAGATCTTGCGCAATCTTGTCTTGTAGTATTCTGTGTTCCCTTTCGGTTTGTAGTTTGCGGTCCTCTAGTTCTAGACGTCGGAGCTCAGCCAGCTCAGCCTCTCTAATAGCCATGATTTGCTGCTGTTGGCGTTTCATTTCCGCAATTTCCTCTTCATGGAGAACTTCGATCAATGCCTGTTCAATGGTACGACCAACGAGAACTTCCACAATTGGTACAACTTCAGTGTCAAAATCGAACAGCTCTCCCTCGAGGATTTCGGTTGCAACATCCCTTCCCACCTTCTGGGGCACATACGCTGGAGATGGAGGTCTATGGAGGAACAAGTCTGTCTGGCAGCCAGCGTCCATCTCCTGAGGACGAACGAAGAGCTATTAAGAGATAAGTAATGATTAGTTTCAACATGTTCTAAAGTTATCGGGACAGTCAGTCAAACTTCTTCGAGGTATTTTTCCGTTTGTACATTCTCGTGCTTGCGACCACGAACGGCAGGAGGTGTTCCGATAATTCCACGCTGATTTCGTGCCACATGTTTCTTTCTTAGGATTTGTCTTCGACGTGCTTCGACTTCCTTGTAAATGTTGTCGCCGTCGCCCTGTGTTGAAATATATTGTTGGTGGTTATTAATGCTTACAGTGAGAGTCTATGCTTATGTGGTTTATTGAGTAAATGATTTCTAACATATAAGCATGCAAATGTGCTCCCAAGGCCGTGTGGTTAGCGTCGCACTTAACGTGCCGGGGGTTCGGGTTCGATTCCCGTTCTGGTCGGGGGAATTTTTCGTCAAAGAAATTTCGTCCAATTTGCACTGTGGTCACGCGTATTCTAGAGCTTGCCACTCTGAATGCATTCAATGCGTGTTATTTGGCATAGAAATCTCAACGGAGTACTAGTAAAAATGACGCAAGTAATACTACGTTGAGACGGCGAAGTTCCTCTAGTTAGTGCCATTTAAGAAGAAGAAGAAGAAGCTTGTCTCAACTAAGGAATCAATAAATGTGTAGACTAGCATTAGTGGTATTATTTTTCAAAATGGAAAAGGTCATATAAAACAATGGATGTGATTCCAAATTCTAGAGAATATTTTCTAATAATGAAATATTTGAAAATCTATCATTTCTATTTTCTTGTTTGTCAGATGGAAAAAAATATCTGTATTGTGACGGGCGATGAACACTTTATCTAGGTGTAATGAACTGAAACTGAACTGTTACAGCTACCAGTGGCGTCGAGTGTGGGGTGCGGGGGGTGCGGACCGCCTTCGGGTATATGATTTTGGGGGTGCAGAAACACCCCTACGTTAACAAATACTTCACCGTTCTGCATACATCATATACAGATAGCGTAGAGGGAAGAGGTGCAACCACCCATTTCTGCCCCGGGTGCGAAAGCTCCACTCGACGCCACTGCTGCCTACAACATCAATAGGACAAGTTGAATAATGAACTGTTGTGGAAAAGACTAACAACAGGGAGTAACAGACGCGAAGTTATTCTCCTTCATGATAACAGTCAACTACATAGGGTAAGTTGTAGCGATTTGGACAACCAGGTTGATTTGGACGAGCCCTTTATCTCGGAAGGTGCGGCTCAACTTGGATTTTTCATAATGTCATCTCCTTTCATTGTTGATCTGTGTGTACCTAACGTAAAAACTTTGGTCAAATTTGATAGGTGGGGGAAAACGGTATCATGAACAAAGCAAGCACTTGATTGTAAAACATGTGAGTTTTTTTACTGTTTCAAGGTTTTTTCCGCTGATTAAACAAACGTGTATTGTGCAGTAAAGTTCTGTTAGCCTACAGAAGAGGAACTATTTGATGCAGCGAAATTGTATGTTAACAATAATTGAATTTAATTTCTTTTTAATTTTTGCATGTTGTGTGGGGTGATTTCGACACGTTTCTGTGGGGTGAATTGGTCATAAAGGCTTAAAACTTTAATTTGGTTTAATTGATTCCAGATGCCACGATATTACAAAAAATGGACAGACAACGTTGCAAGAAGAAAGAGCTTGAAAGAGCAACGCAGGTCATCAAGAAGTGATTTTCTTCAGATGTTAGGGCCCATTTTATTTATTATGTACATTAATGACATGCGACGAGTTTTACGATTTTGTGATATCAATCTTCTTGCAGATGATACTGTATTATTCATTGCAGCTAATGATTTAAATCAGGTCGGGTCACATTTAAATGGAGATTTGCATTCTTTAAGTAGATGGTTGAAGTATAAGCAATTAAAATCGAACATAAGAAAAACGAAATATATGGTAATCTCGCGAATTCGTTCAAATGAAAACGTCTCTATTTTTATTGATGATGAGACTATTGATCGCGTTCGGGAAATTAAAAATCTTGGCGTGATTATTGATGACAAACTCACGTTCAACACTCACATTGACAATGTCATCAAGAAAATTGCCAAGAAGTATGGAATCTTATGCCGATTGAAAAACGATTTAACTATTTGCAGCAAAATACAGCTATACAAATCAATCATCTCTGCCCATTAAGACTTTTGCTCTTCCATTTTATTTCTGGCCAATGAAACACAAATATCGAGATTACAGCAAAATAAAATAATGCGGTTGATACTAAAGTGTAACAGATTCACTTCCTGATCTTCAATGGCAAAGGATTGTTTAATTAACTATGGTGTTCATTTTCAAAGTAGTTAAAGGTTTGCTGCCTCGATATTTGTGTGATCGAGTTGAAAGAGGAAGTGACTTTCACAGTCATAACACAAGAAACGCGAATGAATTGAGAGCACCCAATTTCTTGACATGTGCTACACAAAATTCGTTGTATTTCAAAGGTATAAATGTGTTCAACTCGATGCCAAGACATATTAAACGTGCAACAACACTTACAGAATTTAAGAGGCACTGTATTTCACACGTGAAAGTTGTGTTTCATTAACAGCCGACCGATATATTTTTAAATTTTATGACGAAGTTTTATACGAACGGATAATTTAATGTGGGATTTTTTTTGCAGTTTGTTTTTAATATTTTCAATTAACCTGACGAAGTTTTTTTTTTGAACGGATTATATTATGCAAACTAGTTAATTTTTTAAATTATCTTTTTTTAAATTTGTATTTATGTCCTCTCAATTATGTCCGTCATGATCCTGGTGATGATGGACTATTTTTATTTTTATTTTGTTGTTTTATATTATATTAGTTAAAAAAAAAGTAGTCTACATAAGTTTGAGCGTCGCGCGCGTAACACAGATATAAAGGATATTAAATTGAAAGTTTTCTAAGTGCCGGTCTAGAAATTTTTCGATCTATGCAGAATTCGAAATGGTCGCAATACAATTTTTCTTGTCTGGAATCTGGCTAAGACACCTGGTATCGATCCCAGAACACTGTTACATAAGTATGTTTCTTTCGATGTAACACACATTGGTCCAAATCACCCATATCAAATTTTAATGTCCGAAAATCATCTCTTTTATTTTATTACATATTAGGTAGTTTGAAGTATGATATAATGATTAAACATGATTGATTGAGAGAAAACAAGTGAAGCTCAGTGTACAATGTGACTTTTTTTTTATTTAGACCGTATTGGTTCGGAAATTTTAGGCGATTTGCTTAGGTGGTCCAAATTTCCCCCACTTACTCTACCACTTTATTAAATCTACACTCTGTCCATCTTCTATAAGACCAGGTGATGATCATGCTGTTTTGTGTCATTATAAATAAACAACGCTTCAATTTATATTCTAGTGAGTAGGTATTGGTGACTACCATACATTGCATGATTTACATATGTGTGTGTGCATGCGCTAAGCGTAAACGAATGTTTTAGTATTTTTCAAGTGTCAAGTTTGTATAAGACCAGTTACATTTTCCGTTGGTCTAGTTGTTTTGATCAATAAATCTGAAAAATGCCGAAGGGAAAAGTGCTCACGGAGAGAGAAGAAAGTCGAATCGATACATTTTACCAAAAAAAATTTGGTATTAAAGAAATTGCTCGTCGGATTGGATGATCCCATCAATTAGTGCTCAATTATTTGGCGAATTCTCAAGGATACGGTAAGGAGGAGAGAGCCTCACATAAATCGAAGCTCTTTGGCCGGGATAAGCGGAAAATAGCTAGAACAGATTCGAATATCTCAAAATCGCTTATGCAAATAGAGCAATATTTCAATTAAAATATTACTCGGTTGACAATTCGTCAAGTTGTGGTAAAAAATTTGGTAAACAACCAAAACGTAAAAAAGAGGGCTTAAATGGTTAGAGCTCCTCATCTTACACCATCTCACAACGGAAGACGTCTGAATTTTGCCAAAGCTCACATGAACCGATGACAAAGAATGTTTTCAAAAGAATACATTTGGCTATACACTATTCCGAAAAATTATTTAATGCTAGATTATCTTCACTGACGAAAAGAGTTCAATTTGGATGGTTCTGATGGTTTCAACGGGTACTGGCATGATTTACGGAGGAACGGGAACACTATTATTCAACCAGGAATTATGGTGGAGGCTCGTGCAGGATTTGGGCGGGATTCTGTGCAACCGGAAAGCTTTCACAACATTCAAGGATTACATACATGTTCTGGAAATCACTCTCCTACCGTTTTTGCGTGGATATCGTCACAGAAAATTCACATTCCAGCAAAACAATACTACTATTCATACCAGCAAGGAAACTGAGCGCGGATTAAGGGCCATAACATAATTTTTTGGATTGGCCGGCTCGCTCTCCAGACTTGAATCCTGTAGAAAATCTTAGGACGATCTTTGTATGCAGAATCTGCACTGACGGAAAACGGTACACCACGATTGAAGAGCTCGAAGTCGCAATTTGGGAAACATGGAAAAATATCGAGAAATCCGTTCAGTAGAATTTAGTAAACAGTATTCCAACACGAATTTTCCAGGTTATTAGCCGAAATGGTACGGTTGCCAATTATTGACATGTAAATCAGCCGATCGTTTTCAATTTTTCATTCATAATACTTATGAATTTTGAAATGGTCTTGTAGAAACTGGACAGCTGGAATTATCAGATTTAAGCACAATAAATAAACAAACAATTATTTTGAATAAAATTGACGTTAAATATACTTTATTCCAAGCATTCAACAATGTATGAATGTATCTTGTTGAAATTCTAACTGTTTGTGTTGTAACGAAATAGAATCAGGATGGTCTTATAGAAGTTGGACAGAGTGTATGCGTTTTTCATGTCGTGAATTAATCGTCCATCCATCTTAACATTATTATGAATATTTTTCCTAACAATCTGTGTCAATTAGATAATAATACATTCGTGGATATAACAAAATGGACATAAAATTATTTAAAGTATTCACATAATTCGAGGCTGCTTTATTTAATTAACTAGAAGTTTGTTTTCTTTTGTGAAGTGTGAAGGAAGAATACAACGGCAAGAATGGTAATATGATATTTTGATTGACTAGACACCACCGAACTTGTCAATATTGTCCAATGTTATAATGACCTTTTCATCAATAAACGAGTATAATCTTATTGACTGACAAACAAACAAAACGGTTGTCCTTGAGTCAGTGTAGCTATTGAATGAAGAGGTAAGGTCGCGGAAGCTGATGAGCATTAGGCAAGCGAGCGAATGAAACACGTCACAGCTACGAAAAAAACCGTTCAATTGTGACATTAGTGATCAAACAGGATGATAAGAAACACAATGTTTCAGTTTTCTTACATTTAACAGCAGAGTTGAGCTCAAAATAGAAGAAAAAATAGAATATAGAAGCAGAGGTTCCGTCAGTTTTAAGAGTAGGAAACATAATGTAGGGGAATAAGGAGTAAAATCAACACCTATTGCATTTTCAAGTTTTAGGATTTTTGTTTTGTTGTTAACAAGATGCAGTAAAAAACTTGTTTGTGTCAAACTTAAGTTCCGAAAAACTCCCCCGACCAGAACGGGAATCGAACCCGAACCTCCAGCATGTTAGATGTGACGCAAACCACTCGGTCACGGGAGCACTCGAAAGTCGCTGTATGCTAATACACCTGGAACGACTTGAGGTGAGACGTAACATCGCGTTATTTACGCTCACGTTTTTTTTATACAACTACTCCTCACGAACAAATTTTTGGATTCAACGAGCCCATGCGAAAGATGTGTCTTTAACAGGTGCTACGATGTGTTTGATTGTAATGTTTCGCGTTACAAATATAAGAGTTGTTTAAAAGTCGCTGCGGTAGTTCTATGGAAATGAAGAGCCAGGATGGTTTTGTGAGAATATTAATGTATATGCGCTTTTGGAAGTGGCACAGTAAGCGAGTAGGAATATACTGTCAGGTGAGACAGTACGTCAAAAGCATTCGGCGTTCAGACGGCTGCGGAATCTCGAATACCACTAAAATTATTGAAAGAATGCACAATTTTAGACACTTATAATCATCTTCGCTCAGGTAAACATTCTCTCATTTATTTTCAACCATTCTGTTTTCATATACTGCTCCTCTATTCAACAATAATGTTCAGAAAGTTGTATCCGCATTGAAAAATCCGTGCGAGAGAGCCACCTAGTGTGTTCTTACGTTAAGTGGATTTACGAACGAGTACCCACTTATATACAAATTTGTGTGATTGCAATAGCCTGTTTCCAAAGCAGTTTTCATGGTATTGAAACAAGTTTATGGATCAATAAGTAACACGCATATAACTCTTAGACATTTTATCTTCAAAAAGAGATGATTATCATACCACTTCGTTTCGCCGACGAAGAGATATTAACGTTCAAAATATTGCACCTCCAACGCCACGCTCTCTTTTTCAAAAAAAAAAAAAAAAATCGATTGCTTTTCCTTCTTCTTCCTTGTTTGTTTACAGAGGGTTTAAATTTTTGGACTCATTCGTCACTACATTACTACAAAAGTGTTCGAAAATTGTACATTCAGATTGGAGCCAGCCGAGTTGACATATGTTGGAGATCATATGCAATTTTTTTTTAATTAGGTAATTAGTTTATTAGATTAGATTATAGGCTGCAAGCCCGTTATCTTTCTTAAAAACTAAACATGGAAAATAAAACTCATCATAAAAACTAAACATGAAAACAGAAATAAAACACATCATCACTTATACATTTAGTTGACCTCTTAAAAATAATCGTAGTCTTCTTCGAATTTCTTCTGTTGTCATATCTATGGAAATCACTTCTTGCAGCATGTTAAACTCACGCATGAATCGAGTTGTAGGTTCGTGTTGGGTGTAATTTCTGGACCTCAGAGGTGGATCAAAAATTCTCCGGCGACGAAGAGAAACGGGGCTGGTGTTAAAATTTATCCGTTCGTAGAGACACGGGCTTCTTATCCGTCCGCTCAATAGTTTACAGAAGAAAGTCATATCTGCGATTCTGTGTCTACTTTTGATAGTATCCATGTCCACTAAACAGCAGAGATCTTCGTATACTGGCAGGTGGTCTCCTCTCCATCCTAAATTCCTCAGCGCAAACTTCAGGAACTTTTTCTGGACATTTTCTAATCTTTGGATATACAGATCGTATTGCGGTCGCCACACTACACTCGCAAAGTCGAGTTTAGACCGTACAAGGCTGGTGTAGATCTTCAGAATTACATGCGGGTCAGTGAATTCTTGCCCAAAACGACGAGTGAGAGCAAATAGTTGCAGCGCTTCCTTGACTATTCGTTCTAGGTGGAGGTTAAACGTGAGGGATTGATCCATCGTCACGCCTAAGTCTCGGACATACTCTACTCGTTGTAGATCCGTACCTCCTAGCCTATAGTCGAAAGTTATCGGCTGAGCTCTCCTGGTGTAAGTAATAACGGAGCACTTGCTGGGGTTTACACTCAGTCCGTTGCTCTCGACGAATCTCCGAAAATTGACTAAATCTTGCTGAAGAAGATGGCAATCATCGATGTTTTTCACGGGCAGGAAAATCTTCACATCGTCTGCGTATATGAGCACTTTTGCGTTGGCCAAACATGATGGTAGTTTATTCATGACCATGACAAACAGAATAGGCCCCAAATGACTACCCTGCGGAACACCTGAACTAACACCGAAAGACCTGGATGCGTTGTTGTGCACTTTCACATATTGTGTTCTGCTCTCCAAATACGTCCCAATCCATTCGAACATTTTTCCGTGAATGTCGAAGTCAGCCACCGCGTGCATTATGCTGCTTATTCCTACTACATCGAAAGCCTTGCTCATATCTGTGTATATACAGTCCACCTGATACCCTTTAGATATATAATCCGTGACGGTAGAGCAAAATTCGCATAGGTTCGTCACAACTGACTTTCCTTTTACGAAACCATGTTGTGCTGCTGACACACGGTCGATAATACGTTCATAAAGGCGAGAGTAAACAAGTCGTTCAAATAACTTTGGCATCGCAGACTGGATTGCAACACCCCGGTAGTTTTCGACATCTGAACGTGGGCCCTTCTTATGGATTGGAGTAATGTGCGAGATTTTCCACAGTGGCGAGAAGTAGCCGGACGTAAGCGAATAATTGAATAGAGTAGTCAGGGGTTCGATAAGTTCATCCCTGATTTCTTTCAGAAGTTTTGCGGGGAGTCTATCTGGTCCTGCTGACTTACCCGGGTCCAAATCCGATAGACCTTGATTCACTTCACGGTGCGAGAGAACCAACAGGTCATCGGTCCTGTCAATCGAAGAGTCGACTATTCTCGGTTGGTCATTTTGATGAACGCTCTTGAAATACTCCGCAAAGAGCTCGGCGGTCTCTTGTCCACAAGTTGAAGATCGGTTACCGTAACTTATCACGTCCGGAATTCCCCTATTTTTTCGTCTGCTATTCACGAATTTCCAAAACGACTTCGGGTTTTCCTTTATCCCATTCTGGATCCCAGTGATGTACACTTGATACGCTTCTCTGTGTAACACTTTGAACGACCGCAGCAGCTGTTTGTAAGAAGTAACATTTTCCGGATTTCTGTTCTTATGCATTTTTCTCAACGCTTTTCGTTTGTCCTTGAGAACTTGAATAACAGCTGATGAAAACCATTCCGGGTACGGGGTTGTCGATCTCGGGTAGACCCTATTAAAAGGGGCAAACCTTGCGAAAATGGTGAACAGCACGAAATACAGCGACATAACGTTGAAGTCTACACTGTTGCATACAACTGTAGAACATTCGAGTCCGCAGTGAAAAACATCGATTGAGTTAAGAAACTCAAACATTGATGTGGCGTGCTGCCTATAACTTTCTTCATCACGTTCAAAATCAGCTGACGATATGAAGATTTCATTCCACGGAACACTCCTTAGTGCTGCTTTAACCAACGTCGCGTCCATTAAGTTGAGATTTAAGTGCCTCCTGAACTTCTCAACTTCCATTTCGCGCAGTGTAGCAATAGTGATCATGATTTGCATAGCGAAGTGGTGAATTTCGTGCTTAATAATCGGGTCTGTCACAACAACTTGACATAATTCGGTGTCAGTGGTGAACACCAAATCCAAATATTTATTGTTTTGATTCGGTATATCACAAACTTGCATCAGTCCAGACGACGAGAATCCATCAACAATGGCTACTTCACTTTGCGAAACAATTCGCTCAGGTAAGAGAAACGAATAATCCCCTTCTTCGATATACTGATTCCAATTTAAATTCGGTAGGTTGAAATCTCCACTCACGAGCACAGTGTCACCCGGCTGAACGATGCTCATAACGGATTCAACAAACACAACAAACGAGTGGTAACGAGCGATATTCGAGGTAGGTGGAATATATCCACAAAACAAAAATACATTTCCATTCACTGTTTTCAGTTTAACACAGATCGCTTCATTGTTTTCAGCTCGAGCAACCTCTGTACTGATGATGCGACGATGGACCGCAACAAGCACCCCGCCGCCAGTTCGCTTATCGCTATTAAGCGTGTTTCTGTCGCAACGATAGACCGAAAAACACGAAGGAAATAGTATACCGTCTTGTATAGAAGAGTCCAGGTAAGTTTCCGCAAATGCATAAGCATCGTAGTCTAGTTCTAGCGATGATAAGTATAAATGTTTCTGTCTTTCTACTCCTTTGATGCTGTTCATATTTTGAAAATATATGCTAATTACTGTTTTCTGTTCCACAGGGTTTCCCACGATCAGCGGAGCAACAGGACGAAACTCTATTCCATCGGTAACAACAGATAGAGTAGGTAGACTTAGGACATTATTGTTTACAATACGCATAATATTCGCTTCATAACCCATTTCAGATTCCTCACACAAATTTCCGTTATTGCTGCATCGCAACCGTCGGCTGGATGGGAGCAGCGAGCGGTGTGGAGAAACAGTCCCGCTGCTGCGATGGACTATCTCGTCGTCGCTCGTCTCGAAAAATAGTGTTGTTACGTTCGGTACCCACAAACTCGCGGAAATAAATTCCCTTTTGCCAGCTTGTTGGCTGCATTGCTCTTTCCTTCCACTTCATCCCCACTCCGATCTTGAACGATATGAAGGAGAGTTGATTGAGATTAACTCCTCTTCGAACCAACTTGATCACTTCAACCGATTCATTCATTTCTAGATTCCGCTGTACGAGACTTGAGATCTCCTCCACAGTGGCGTGTGGAGAAAATCTCGATAAAAACAGCCAGAATTTAGGTTCTCGTGCAGCGGTATGCACGATTGGAACGGACAAAGCGGGGTCCAACTCTTTGCTACCACAAAGCGTACGGGTGGCATCCTCTTCGACCTGTGGCGGGTCGATTTGGATGCGAGGACGCTTTGTTGACCTTGGTTGAACTATCGGCCAGGGCGAGCGGTTAGAGAGACCTTGCTGCTGTTGTTTTTCTGCAACTTCGTTTATTCTGTCTGCATTTTTCTTTATCTCACCTCGCAAGCTTTCAAGCATCTGACTGTGTTGACCGACAACCGCCTGTAAAAGGTCGTTCGTGGAGCTCAGAGCATTGCGGAAGCGAGCGTTACTCATCAACTTTCTACAAGATGGGTACATCCAAAATATCATTGAGCTCGATCTGATCTGAGCCCACAGGTCCGCGCTTAGGTGTGAATATTTTAGGTGGAACGTGGACTTGCAGAATCCTTGGCAAGAAACGACGTCGTTCTCGTCAGTGATAGTGATAGCACAAGCATGACAGCGCTCCTTCATTTCACACTACCGATTCTGCTTCTCCAAACAAGAAATTCGAAAAGAGTCCGAGGTGTACGGGTATGTAGGACGTTGTATAATTATCAGAGCACAAAACTACGATTCTAAAACTCGAAAACACTTAAAAAATCGAAAACTAAAATATAACAAAACAAAGCACGACTGTAACAATGAAAGTTGAAAGTTGCAAAGAGTTACCCTCCGGATAAATTCAAATTCATGGTAATTGACTCCGAAATCAATGGATGAAGAGAGAATTATATATTACTCCTGAGTTTTCACACGATACAATAGAAAGCAATGATAACTATCACCTAAGATTCTATAACATAATATTTTATATAAAAGCATAAACCAGCATTTTATAGGGCTCCTATTTTTTATATAATGAAAGTAATGCGAAATTATTGAATATAGGTTATGAAGGTAGTGAGTATAATGTAATTAGTAAACAGTTAGTGATAAGAATAAAAAAATATAAGCATTGGAATGTAGTTCTTTTATCAGGTGGTGTCGATTTTGCTTTGCTTTGGTATGTATTGCAAATGACTTAACGAATGTATAGTAAATAAAAATTCTTATAGAAGACAATTACAATACGCGTAATAAAAAAAATTAGTTTTTTTGGTTGAGGAACAGAAGTAGTAAATTTGTAAAATCTATCTATAAGGAATTTTTTGGACAGATTCTATATGGAAGAATACTTTGAATTTGAAAAATGCAATGGATTTGTAGCGACATTCTAGTGTATCGACATAATGAAGTGCTGCTTTTCATAATGTACAGAAAGCAATGATTTTTTATACGAGAATATGGCCCTAATGCGATGGGTTTTAGAATATCTATTTACCAATGATTAACTTCATTGGATTTACTCAATTACTGTGGCTCCATCCTAAACCCTAGAATTTATCGGTTTTAGATCACACTCGAGACATAAATAATATTTACATCGGTTTAGGGTTAAAAATATGTTTGAGAAACATTTAATCAAAACACGTTCCGATTTTTTCATATTACGCGTATTGTAGTATCCATTTTATACAAAGGTACATTGTATTGAAAATAGCAGAAGGCAAATTATAACGATCATTCTCTTGTTGAGATCAGCAGCATTGTCTGTTTGCACTTGGAAAGGCTATCTGCGGTTACAAATGTCCGAACTCACCTTTCCTGATAGAAGACCAGCATAAGCGAAATAAGGGTTCCACTGAAGGAGGAGGGTTGAATTTATATTTTTTTTGTTTTGCAATATTGATCCGATAAATCGAACCACAGTAATTAGGGGAAGAAAAGGAACGGGTGATAGACATAACACAAATTAGTACAACATGGCACCAAACATTATGCTGATAGCTTGCTCTAGGTAACTACGTAGAAAATATAATTACATCTTACAGGATTTTTCTCTACTGCGTACCAAGCCTGGGTAAAAATACTCACGATATGCTTTCGCTTTCGTGAGCTACTTACCGCTTGAACTCCACTGGAAGTGAAATTGCTGCCTCTCACGATTCGCCGATCGTGCATCAAGTTCTGGTAGGATGCTTGCTGTGATTCTCTGGAAAAAAAATAGTAAGAAAGTGAAAGTTTAATGGAGGTAAAGTTTTCATATATTGGTGTGCTCCTCATGATTATTGTTCTTGGCAAAACGTCAACAGATGTTTTGTTCACATCCCAGGAACGTTACTCCAACATCTATTCCATCTAGGCTTGCTTGGAAAAGCGTTGATAAATGTAGGAGTCAGCAACTCCTGATTAACACGACACACTAATTGGGTGGTCAGAATAACATTTCTAAATAATTTGGCCGGTGGATTGTGGAAGACTGTGGGTTCTCTCCCACTTTCTAATACTTTAAATGACGTTCGTATGTTTTCTTCAGAGTATTATGCTATGAATGTTTAAAGCTTCGAAATCAATTTTTGTTTGTTCAGTATCAATTGACCGAATCATTTTCTTTGATGATGTCTTTCAAGATTTTGTCACATAAACCTGAACGTCTTTGGTCCGACTTTGACATGAGGTCCAATTCCGTTAAACGAAAAGACTGCGGGAGTACGGAAATTGCTTCACTTGCCAAAAATTGTCGCACGAATTTTTTCAAACAAAAAAATGAGTTTCACAATGGTTCGCGATTCCAATATCGTAACTAAATACAACTTGGAACGCGTCAAATAAAAATCATGATTTTTTTTACATTTTCCATTGCACTTGTGCGTACAACCTACCTAGGTCAACTTATTGAAACCTCTGATTGAAACAGAATGATGGTGGTTTACGCAATTTTTTTTATCAACCCGATTTTTTATTTTATCTTGGTGCAAAATCCCCTTGATCATATATCACGTTGGCCTATTTACATAGTGTTTCAGCTAGTAATTATCCTATTTTTGTTCCCAGTTCCTGATGGCTACGTGTAGCGAACCAGCTACGTTCTGCCGCATATGGTTTGTGGATACAGTAGAACATAAAATAAATATAACTAGGACAGGCTTGGTAGCAACGGTATTCACCTGTAAATTGGATCTGAATCATTAACATTTTGATCGCCTCGTAACCAAGATGTGATACTTTTCTCTTTCAATTTGAATAGGATTTTCAAACGGAATTTGATAGAATAGGCACTTGAATGTAAATATAGGTTATGTAGAATAATAAATAAATAAACAAAAAAAGAAATATAGTTTTTATACTATACTTTTAAACGATTTTATTTAGCATTACCTATTGTAAATAGGTTTGTATGTTTACCTGTACAACCCTACAGGTAAACATACAAACCCCCATCAATAGAAATTTACCCTCCTTTCTGTTTACCGATTAATCTGAAATATGGAGCACGCTTTTATCTCTGCTGTCGTTATAAAACTGCGTATTCCATGATCTCTAAAATCCAAGATGGCGGCAGCTACAAAATGGCGGACTACATATTTTATCAAAACCCCATCAATATGGGTATCAAATGAAAGGGCTTGATTAGTAGAAAACACATGAGTGTCCAAAAAAATGTTTTTGGAATAAACAGGGGCTTATCCGCATTGCGCAATGATTATTCTCATTCTCAGAAAAAAAAACTTGCAACTTGCTTCTTCTCTTAGCTTTTTAACTACCAAGCGCAAAGAACGATGAAAACGAATCGCGTGAAAAATCGGAGTTGCCGAATGTGATATAGTTTATGACGATTATTTCCCCACAAATGTGACATATGTTCTTAGCATGATATATTCACAGAGTCTTCGCAATCGATTGAACAGAATATTCCATATTCTTATGTTTTTCTAATGAAATTTAAGATGAGTATCGATATGATCATTCTCAGTTATTTATGTTTTTTTTTATCAAAATCCCATCCTATTTATCAGTCTTCAGTTCACATTCATGAAAAACTATGTCTAGATTCAATTGGAATATAACAATCCGTGCCTTTTCACTGCTAGATAACCCCATGCAGCCTCACTCTATTCTTGTTAGTCGCCGAGTGTTGACATACGATGGGCGTTCAATAATTTATTAGAAAATCCGAGAGAAGGCTTGGGACCGCAATCAAGAGGCTTAGCTCTTAACAATTGCCATCTTTCACTTAGCTCATTGGACTGCTACAATTGTAGAGGGGTATTGCAGTCTAGACATTTGAAAAAAAAAATATTTTATATATTTCTAAAGTTTAGACATTCAAGGATATACTCCGGAAAGAAGTTTCGAAAATCATATTATTCACCGAGTTATAGCCATTTTAGTGATGCGATATCTAGTCTAGTACGGCCTTGACACCAAACTTCAAACGCGTTTTTCTTGAAACTGGTTTTTTGAAACAGGTGTACACGATATCTTATGTTCTACCTAACCGATTACTTCCAAATTTATATTTTATATTTTTAAAAAAATGAAATCGTCATAAAAACATGCGAAACCATAATTTTTGTTTTCAAACATTCTCCATTTTGTAAAAAACATATGTTTGACTTGTCCGAGGTAGCAGTATCTTTACTGATTTGAAATCTGTTCGATTTTTATTCGAGATCGTAATATTTTTTTTAGTTCTTTTAAAATTCATTAAAACCATTAAATGTTGTCAGTAAATGGTAAGAAATTTTGGTTTTTTTATATTTACAATAGTTTCAACCCTCAATCGGACCAAAGTCAGAGATAATCTTCGAAATTTGTATGTTTGATAATGCATACAGGTTATGAGTACTAACAAAACGTTATCATTCACATTCCATTTTTGGGATTTTGTTTCGTTGAGTGGTCGAAAGTTCGCAGTTAAATAATCACACAATTTACCGCAGTGATCCTGATTCTTATCTCTGTCAACTAACCCTTAGCTGTGCCATGATAATCGCAGGTACACCATGGAATACAGGCCGTGTTGTTATTGAATAACTACATCCACGCAACAATCATCAGTGATGGAGATCGATTCACGGTTGGAATCCTGGCCTGTCTTCATCCGTATAAGCTTCTGCTTGAAATTACTCTGCTTTGCAAGAACATTGGGATGTTGTGCTTTTAATAACAAAACAATGATCATATCAAGTGTCTCCGCTGCCCGGTCTAACCGAACAATGGATAAACAGACGGAATACACCTACGCCTGAATGGCTACTATGTAATGTACAATTTATAGATACCATAAAACACGTAACATGTACACGATTAAAATCCGGCTCTGTCACAGCTTAAATTTAAAAAAAAAATGAGCCTAAAGTAAAATAAACAAATGGGATAAAAAAATGCTTTCTTTCCTGATTATAATGTGCACAATCTGTGTTCCTATTTAAGTGTTCAGTTTTTCGAAAGTTGTGAAAGTTGGGTCAAAGCACGCGTCATAGTAGAACTTGCGATCGGCAGTTGCGTTTAGAGTTATTGAAAACAACAAGGACAAACCCAAGGCCCTCGTTTGCTGATGTCGCCAAATATACAATTCCAACCAAACTTCTGTTTTGAGAAGCCATCTGCGAGAATAGAAATAATTGTAAAATTTCCGGTAACATGCTACAAAAGGGTTCAAATGTGATTTCAAAAATGATTTAGTTCTCATCAAAACATATAGCGTAGTAGTATCAAAATTCAGTTTTCGAAATAATTTTAATTTCTGGAATATTTAGGTCCAACACCGTTTCTGGAATCATAGCCCACCAATTTTATAAGAAATGGAATTTAATCTAATAGTGTTGCTAAAAGAGCTGGGGACCAAATCCAAAACATTCTTAAAGAAATTTGGGGTATGAGAAGTATGGAAGACCCCCGAAACTGTCAGTCCTGTGCACGGGAGAACTCTGTAGAGGCAGAAAGTGGGCAATGCGATGCATGTAAGCTTTGGGAACACTTTATTTGTGTCTGTATCGACGAGCAGATCAAGCAGTCAAGTGCCTCACACGTCTTCAAACGATGCGATGAGGAAAAGACGTCCTGTAACGATCATCTTCAGGTTCCCGTTACCGTTTATCCTCTAGCGATCACTTGGTTCGAAACTAGTTCAAGGAAGGGTTCAAAGCATGGAAAATGCCAACAACGAAGAAAACATGGGAGAAGAAAAGCTTATCGATCCTACCGAAAGCGTAAGATCGAGTGTTTGTATTGCAGTGTTAACAGCACAGCAGAAGCTCAACGTATCATGTTATTTCAAGCTGAAGCTGAAGAGGG
Organism: Toxorhynchites rutilus septentrionalis; assembly: GCF_029784135.1. Lineage (NCBI taxonomy): Eukaryota > Metazoa > Arthropoda > Insecta > Diptera > Culicidae > Toxorhynchites > Toxorhynchites rutilus. Next base: position 191,928,661 of record NC_073745.1, on the reverse strand, counting down.
GCTTGGTAGAAATAAATACAGGCAAACCTTTTTTAGGGACCGCACAAAAAAAAATCGTGCAAAAATTCACCAGCAGCTTTAAAAAATCGTGTTCGGTACACATTTAAAAAAAACATTTTTTGCGCGGTAGATAGGGACCGCATAAGAAAAGTTCTCCCCATGAAAATAACACAAATCCACGCCATTCACCATTCAATTTTCATTTGTTTCCCTGCTTTGCGATGGTACACTTTGCCTCTTCGGTTGCGCGTAGTTTTGTGCTTTTAGTTGCATGTTGAAACGTGTTGCTGCTAGAAATCATGTCATGCAAAAACTTAGAAAAACTTAGAGCATTTGATGAGAGGAGGGGAATGATTTCAGAAGTGGATAATTGAAACGCAAATATGGTTTTTTCGCACTGAAATGCATATAAACGAAAAATCTAAATGGATGATAACTTCGTCAAATATGCTTCTTTTCATACACCGCATAAAAAACCGCACAAAAAAAATCGCACAAAAACAGGTTTTACTGTCTGTGAATGATAGTAGAAAAAGAGCGTCAGCTAGGCGTCGTACACAAATTACGTAACGCTAGAAGCCGGGAGTTGCATTACTTACTGTGTGTTAGAGTTAGGAATTGCTTTACCCATGGGAGGGAGGGGGTCGAAAATCAGGATTTTTAAGAGTTACGTGATTTGTGCACCACGCCTTAGAAGAGAAGAGGAAAAGAAAGAAGAATGAAAAGTTGAGGTTCTTTGTTTTTAAGAGGCCTTTAAATTTGCAGTTCATTCGCCTCTAACGAGAGTTAGGCCATCTACATACTAGGCAACCTAAGTTGGAAAGCAACTTAACGAATATATCAAAAAAGTTGAGAGCATGTGTAATCAAATGGGAGCATACACACTAGGCAACTGGCAACTTAGGTCGGACCAACTTTTTCGATACAACTCAGCATGTCGAGTTGCGCGCGATGTGTGTCGGCAACCTTTTCGTTCAATTGCTGTTGACATTTTAATTTTTGCCGGGATGTTGTCGGAAGTGATACATGATGAGAACAGAACGGCACTACCGTGACTAGCTACGGAATATCGAACATGAATGTTTTTACTAGAATTATTTGTTTTCCATGTTTTCAGTTGTTTTGAATTTATGCGAAATCTTATTGAAGCCTACTGCCGAATGGCAACGTATTCTTTTCTTGTATTTCTAATGCAATCACAAAATTTGATGAAAGTTCTCTGTTTCACGCAGTGGATTTGAATTTCGAACAAGATTAACAGTATTTAATTGCAAATAACATATTGTATTATTGTATTATGGTGTTCATGGTATCAAACCACTGAAGAGTTTTGAAATGTCGCACATATTTTCAATTTAATGTCATTTGTAAAATTAAGTACTGTTGTTTTTTTTCTTCTCGATCGAGTCAAGAAAAAACTCTTATAGAAACTTTTTTTTTTTAAATTATGTTTTCATAATTCGCTCTTCATATGATTTCCTGCGATAGTTGAAGAAATGACATCTCTGCCAGCGATTTTGAATTCATGATGACAGATGAAAACTTAACGATTTCATCATGTTTGGGTTGCCTCAATGTGCAGAGCTGATTTGGAGATGCGATTGACATCGCCAACATAGATCGGGTTGCGGTTGCCCGATGTTTAGAAGACCTTAAAGCTAAAGCGGGGACAACAACGAGCGAGTAGAGAATCGTTTGAAAAGTGTCACTAGATTATCCGAGAAATAGCAGAGTGCCAGTTGAGGTGGCTCAGTCGTGAATTCCGAGAAAATGTCAAAGATTGGCTGTAAGGACCGGATACTGGAAGATCAGAGGGAAATCAAGTTGTACGCACAAATGGTATCAACCTGAGCAGGATTCTTGATGACTCAGCGGTGCTCAACCCCAGCTACCGCCCGCATTAATGATGAAATACCTTCTGAAGACTGGCCGGTCTTCATTAGTAAGCTTCATTAGTAAGAACACACTGGACGGCTCTCCCGCGCGGATTTTGGAACCATCCGGAAATTTCAATGTAGAATGTTGCCAATTTCAGGATCGACGTTTCCATTAGCTTTCTAAACAAAATCTAAATTTTTCTCCATGGTCCTACGTTGTCGAAAGATTGTGAAGGGCTCTTGATAAAATCTAAGCCAACACTCTCCAATTGATGAAGGATGTGGTTACTCAAATCAGTAGCCTGTTTCCCATCCAAAACAAATATTATTTTTCATGGATTTTTCCATTTTCAATCTTTAAATATATCGATTGATTATGTCGATGATTTGAAACTATTTTCTTCCTCAGTGCCGCAATGCTTCAACTTTATCATATGCTTCTTAAGAAGTGGATCGTACCTAGATAGCAGTTCTAATAACCCTGGAAAATTTCCCCTATGTGACTCCCTTGTGTCTTTTAAGCAAGGTTTTGTTTATCTAGGAACAATTTAATATCGAGTAATCAACGAACAAAGCCATTAGCGTTCATTTGAAAGAGGCATAAAAAAATGATAGCTCAAGGAATTTGGATTAGAATTTGAATCAATCAGGTCTCGAAAAAGACCATTTGTATTTTATTAGCACTGAAGGAAAAAAGCAAACAAATATCACCAAAACTAAAAAATTTTTTCTCGCGATGTAGCTATGACAAAGGTTGGACAGTAGATTACACACTGTATCAAATTCATCAAAATTCAACAAGAATGTATGCTTGAAAGCAGTAGATAAGCTTGAAGTGTAGTATAAAAAAGGGGTATACCACAATAGTTCAAAATAATGGACGCAGTGGTCCACACCCAACAGGGGGGAAAAATGCTTGAAATTTCTTCCTAAACCATGCCATCAATCACTGACAAGTGACGCTCAAACGAATTATTGAAGGATTTTTTTTTTCGAAAAATACAATATTATAATTATGGAGACCAGCGGCGTAGTGAGGGTTGACATCGCCCCCGAAATACTATGAAAATGGCGCCCCAAAAAGTTTTTTCGATTCTTTCACTAGTTTTGAGATTATTATATTTTGTTGAAACTACTCACTTATACCAATATTCACTTCGAGCAATTTATTCGTATTTAGAAGGCTAGAAATGTCATATCAAGTTCATCTATTTTCTAGTTATATTTTTGCCTTGCGTGCTTTAGCTGATCCCCTATTGCATCTAAATCAAGGTCTTATCGAATGTCGATCGAATGAATTGCCAAGCCATTGAGTCGGGCTTGCTTCATTTTAGAACGCAGATAATTGTTAACACCAAAACTAAAGTTTTTTTCTCGCGATGTAGCTCTGACAAAGGTTAGATAGTAGATTACATACTGTACCAAATTCATCAAAATTCAACAAGAATGTATACTTGAAAGCAGTAGATAAGCTTGAAGTGTAGTATAAAAAAGGGGTATACCACAATAGTTCAAAATAATGGACGCAGTGGTCCACACCCAACAGGGGGGAAAAATGCTTGAAATTTCTTCCTAAACCATGCCATCAATCACTGACAAGTGACGCTCAAACGAATTATTGAAGGATTTTTTTTTTCGAAAAATACAATATTATAATTATGGAGACCAGCGGCGTAGTGAGGGTTGACATCGCCCCCGGCAAACTATGAAAATGGCGCCCCAAAAAGTTTTTTCGATTCTTTCACTAGTTTTGAGATTATTATATTTTGTTGAAATTACTCACTTATACCAATTTTCACTTCGAGCAGTTTATTCGTATTTAGAAGGCTAGAAATGTCATATCAAGTTCACCTATTTTCTAGTTATATTTTTGCCTTGCGTGCTTTAGCTGATCCCCTATTGCATCTAAATCAAGATCTTATCGAATGTCGATCGAATGAATTGCCAAGCCATTGAGTCGGGCTTGCTTCATTTTAGAACGCAGATAATTGTTAACACCAAAACTAAAGTTTTTTTCTCGCGATGTAGCTCTGACAAAGGTTGGATAGTAGATTACATACTGTACCAAATTCATCAAAATTCAACAAGAATGTATGCTTGAAAGCAGTAGATAAGCTTGAAGTGTAGTATAAAAAAGGGGTATACCACAATAGTTCAAAATAATGGACGCAGTGGTCCACACCCAACAGGGGGGAAAAATGCTTGAAATTTCTTCCTAAATCATGCCATCAATCACCGACAAGTGACGCTCAAACGAATTATTGAAGGATTTTTTTTTGAAAAAT